>NC_134430.1:9375000-10000000 GCF_030867145.1 Opisthocomus hoazin | reverse complement strand
CTTCGTCTTCCATTCCATTCCAGCCACTTTTTGTTGTTTTTCCAGAACACCGTGGCTTTGTACATTGTCTTTCTACATCTCATTTTAGTTTGCTGCCACTCTTTTGTTTCGTTTGTCCCTTCACTTCCTTCATCCTCCTCCCTACTGAGATCTTCTTGAAGGCTAAGTTTTGGAAATCATTGCCTATATGTGTAGGTATTGCTAGTTTTGCTATAGATCTCCAGCTTTTTGCATTGTCTTTCATTGTCTGTTTTAGTGTGCTGCACTCAGATTTTGAGGTTTTGCCTTGACTTCCTTAATCTTCCGCCCTAGTTAAGTTTTCTTTCTAAGTGGAAGCGTTTCCAGACTGGCCTTACTTTCTACCTTGTCTTTCCACAGCTTTTCAGTCTGCTGCCACTCTTTGGTTTAGTATTTCCCTTCACTTCCTTCATCCTCCTTTCTATTGAGATCTTATTGAAGGCTAAGTTTTGGAAATCATTGCCTATATGTGTAGTTATTGCTAGTTTTGCTATAGATCTCCAGCTTTTTGCATTGTCTTTCTATGTCTGTTTTAGTGTGCTGCCCTCAGTTTTTCGTTTTTGCCTTGGTTTCCTGAATCTTCCTCCCTGTTTCAAGGTTCATTTGAAGTGTAAGGTTTAGAAATCGCTGTCTTCAAGAGTTTTGTGTCATTCTTTAGGTTGTTAGTATTATCGATTTTCTTTCAAAATCTCTCTTTTAGTTCACAGTCCTTGTTTTTGCCTATGGTTTTTCTTTTGTTCCCTAATCTCGGTTGGTTTTTCACTTGTCAACGTTCATGTCTTCGTCTTCCATTCCATTCTAGCCACTTTTTGTTGTTTTTCCAGAACACCGTGGCTTTGTACATTGTCTTTCTACATCTCATTTTAGTTTGCTGCCACTCTTTTGTTTCGTTTGTCCCTTCACTTCCTTCATCCTCCTCCCTACTGAGATCTTCTTGAAGGCTAAGTTTTGGAAATCATTGCCTATATGTGTAGGTATTGCTAGTTTTGCTATAGATCTCCAGCTTTTTGCATTGTCTTTCTATGTCTGTTTTAGTGTGCTGCCCTCAGATTTTGAGTTTTTGCCTTGACTTCCTTAATCTTCCGCCCTAGTTAAGTTTTCTTTCTAAGTGGAAGCGTTTCCAGACTGGCCTTATGTTCTACATTGTCTTTCCACAGCTTTTCAGTCTGCTGCCACTCTTTGGTTTAGTATTTCCCTTCACTTCCTTCATCCTCCTTTCTATTGAGATCTTATTGAAGGCTAAGTTTTGGAAATCATTGCCTATATGTGTAGTTATTGCTAGTTTTGCTCTTGATCTCCAGCTTTTTGCATTGTCTTTCTATGTCTGTTTTAGTGTGCTGCCCTCAGTTTTTCGTTTTTGCCTTGGTTTCCTGAATCTTCCTCCCTGTTTCAAGGTTCATTTGAAGTGTAAGGTTTTGAAATCGCTGTCTTCAAGAGTTTTGTGTCATTCCTTAGGTTGTTAGTATTATCGATTTTCTTTCAAAATCTCTCTTTTAGTTCACGGTCCTTGTTTTTGCCTATGGTTTTTCTTTTGTTCCCTAATCTCGGTTGGTTTTTCACTTGTCAACGTTCATGTCTTCGTCTTCCATTCCATTCTAGCCACTTTTTGTTGTTTTTCCAGAACACCGTGGCTTTGTACATTGTCTTTCTACATCTCATTTTAGTTTGCTGCCACTCTTTTGTTTCGTTTGTCCCTTCACTTCCTTCATCCTCCTCCCTACTGAGATCTTCTTGAAGGCTAAGTTTTGGAAATCATTGCCTATATGTGTAGGTATTGCTAGTTTTGCTATAGATCTCCAGCTTTTTGCATTGTCTTTCTATGTCTGTTTTAGTGTGCTGCCGTCAGATTTTGAGGTTTTGCCTTGACTTCCTTAATCTTCCGCCCTAGTTAAGTTTTCTTTCTAAGTGGAAGCGTTTCCAGACTGGCCTTACTTTCTACATTGTCTTTCCACAGCTTTTCAGTCTGCTGCCACTCTTTGGTTTAGTATTTCTCTTCACTTCCTTCATCCTCCTTTCTATTGAGATCTTATTGAAGGCTAAGTTTTGGAAATCATTGCCTATATGTGTAGTTATTGCTAGTTTTGCTATAGATCTCCAGCTTTTTGCATTGTCTTTCTATGTCTGTTTTAGTGTGCTGCCCTCAGTTTTGAGTTTTTGCCTTGGTTTCCTGAATCTTCCTCCCTGTTTCAAGGTTCATTTGAAGTGTAAGGTTTTGAAATCGCTGTCTTCAAGAGTTTTGTGTCATTCTTTAGGTTGTTAGTATTATCGATTTTCTTTCAAAATCTCTCTTTTAGTTCACAGTCCTTGTTTTTGCCTATGGTTTTTCTTTTGTTCCCTAATCTCGGTTGGTTTTTCACTTGTCAACGTTCATGTCTTCGTCTTCCATTCCATTCTAGCCACTTTTTGTTGTTTTTCCAGAACACCGTGGCTTTGTACATTGTCTTTCTACATCTCATTTTAGTTTGCTGCCACTCTTTTGTTTCGTTTGTCCCTTCACTTCCTTCATCCTCCTCCCTACTGAGATCTTCTTGAAGGCTAAGTTTTGGAAATCATTGCCTATATGTGTAGGTATTGCTAGTTTTGCTATAGATCTCCAGCTTTTTGCATTGTCTTGCTATGTCTGTTTTAGTGTGCTGCCCTCAGATTTTGAGTTTTTGCCTTGACTTCCTTAATCTTCCGCCCTAGTTAAGTTTTCTTTCTAAGTGGAAGCGTTTCCAGACTGGCCTTATGTTCTACATTGTCTTTCCACAGCTTTTCAGTCTGCTGCCACTCTTTGGTTTAGTATTTCCCTTCACTTCCTTCATCCTCCTTTCTATTGAGATCTTATTGAAGGCTAAGTTTTGGAAATCATTGCCTATATGTGTAGTTATTGCTAGTTTTACTCTTGATCTCCAGCTTTTTGCATTGTCTTTCTATGTCTGTTTTAGTGTGCTGCCCTCAGTTTTTCGTTTTTGCCTTGGTTTCCTGAATCTTCCTCCCTGTTTCAAGGTTCATTTGAAGTGTAAGGTTTTGAAATCGCTGTCTTCAAGAGTTTTGTGTCATTCCTTAGGTTGTTAGTATTATCGATTTTCTTTCAAAATCTCTCTTTTAGTTCACGGTCCTTGTTTTTGCCTATGGTTTTTCTTTTGTTCCCTAATCTCGGTTGGTTTTTCACTTGTCAACGTTCATGTCTTCATCTTCCATTCCATTCTAGCCACTTTTTGTTGTTTTTCCAGAACACCGTGGCTTTGTACATTGTCTTTCTACATCTCATTTTAGTTTGCTGCCACTCTTTTGTTTCGTTTGTCCCTTCACTTCCTTCATCCTCCTCCCTACTGAGATCTTCTTGAAGGCTAAGTTTTGGAAATCATTGCCTATATGTGTAGGTATTGCTAGTTTTGCTATAGATCTCCAGCTTTTTGCATTGTCTTTCATTGTCTGTTTTAGTGTGCTGCACTCAGATTTTGAGGTTTTGCCTTGACTTCCTTAATCTTCCGCCCTAGTTAAGTTTTCTTTCTAAGTGGAAGCGTTTCCAGACTGGCCTTACTTTCTACCTTGTCTTTCCACAGCTTTTCAGTCTGCTGCCACTCTTTGGTTTAGTATTTCCCTTCACTTCCTTCATCCTCCTTTCTATTGAGATCTTATTGAAGGCTAAGTTTTGGAAATCATTGCCTATATGTGTAGTTATTGCTAGTTTTGCTCTTGATCTCCAGCTTTTTGCATTGTCTTTCTATGTCTGTTTTAGTGTGCTGCCCTCAGTTTTTCGTTTTTGCCTTGGTTTCCTGAATCTTCCTCCCTGTTTCAAGGTTCATTTGAAGTGTAAGGTTTTGAAATCGCTGTCTTCAAGAGTTTTGTGTCATTCCTTAGGTTGTTAGTATTATCGATTTTCTTTCAAAATCTCTCTTTTAGTTCACGGTCCTTGTTTTTGCCTATGGTTTTTCTTTTGTTCCCTAATCTCGGTTGGTTTTTCACTTGTCAACGTTCATGTCTTCGTCTTCCATTCCATTCTAGCCACTTTTTGTTGTTTTTCCAGAACACCGTGGCTTTGTACATTGTCTTTCTACATCTCATTTTAGTTTGCTGCCACTCTTTTGTTTCGTTTGTCCCTTCACTTCCTTCATCCTCCTCCCTACTGAGATCTTCTTGAAGGCTAAGTTTTGGAAATCATTGCCTATATGTGTAGGTATTGCTAGTTTTGCTATAGATCTCCAGCTTTTTGCATTGTCTTTCTATGTCTGTTTTAGTGTGCTGCCCTCAGATTTTGAGGTTTTGCCTTGACTTCCTTAATCTTCCGCCCTAGTTAAGTTTTCTTTCTAAGTGGAAGCGTTTCCAGACTGGCCTTACTTTCTACATTGTCTTTCCACAGCTTTTCAGTCTGCTGCCACTCTTTGGTTTAGTATTTCTCTTCACTTCCTTCATCCTCCTTTCTATTGAGATCTTATTGAAGGCTAAGTTTTGGAAATCATTGCCTATATGTGTAGTTATTGCTAGTTTTGCTATAGATCTCCAGCTTTTTGCATTGTCTTTCTATGTCTGTTTTAGTGTGCTGCCCTCAGTTTTGAGTTTTTGCCTTGGTTTCCTGAATCTTCCTCCCTGTTTCAAGGTTCATTTGAAGTGTAAGGTTTTGAAATCGCTGTCTTCAAGAGTTTTGTGTCATTCTTTAGGTTGTTAGTATTATCGATTTTCTTTCAAAATCTCTCTTTTAGTTCACAGTCCTTGTTTTTGCCTATGGTTTTTCTTTTGTTCCCTAATCTCGGTTGGTTTTTCACTTGTCAACGTTCATGTCTTCGTCTTCCATTCCATTCTAGCCACTTTTTGTTGTTTTTCCAGAACACCGTGGCTTTGTACATTGTCTTTCTACATCTCATTTTAGTTTGCTGCCACTCTTTTGTTTCGTTTGTCCCTTCACTTCCTTCATCCTCCTCCCTACTGAGATCTTCTTGAAGGCTAAGTTTTGGAAATCATTGCCTATATGTGTAGGTATTGCTAGTTTTGCTATAGATCTCCAGCTTTTTGCATTGTCTTGCTATGTCTGTTTTAGTGTGCTGCCCTCAGATTTTGAGTTTTTGCCTTGACTTCCTTAATCTTCCGCCCTAGTTAAGTTTTCTTTCTAAGTGGAAGCGTTTCCAGACTGGCCTTATGTTCTACATTGTCTTTCCACAGCTTTTCAGTCTGCTGCCACTCTTTGGTTTAGTATTTCCCTTCACTTCCTTCATCCTCCTTTCTATTGAGATCTTATTGAAGGCTAAGTTTTGGAAATCATTGCCTATATGTGTAGTTATTGCTAGTTTTGCTCTTGATCTCCAGCTTTTTGCATTGTCTTTCTATGTCTGTTTTAGTGTGCTGCCCTCAGTTTTTCGTTTTTGCCTTGGTTTCCTGAATCTTCCTCCCTGTTTCAAGGTTCATTTGAAGTGTAAGGTTTTGAAATCGCTGTCTTCAAGAGTTTTGTGTCATTCCTTAGGTTGTTAGTATTATCGATTTTCTTTCAAAATCTCTCTTTTAGTTCACGGTCCTTGTTTTTGCCTATGGTTTTTCTTTTGTTCCCTAATCTCGGTTGGTTTTTCACTTGTCAACGTTCATGTCTTCATCTTCCATTCCATTCTAGCCACTTTTTGTTGTTTTTCCAGAACACCGTGGCTTTGTACATTGTCTTTCTACATCTCATTTTAGTTTGCTGCCACTCTTTTGTTTCGTTTGTCCCTTCACTTCCTTCATCCTCCTCCCTACTGAGATCTTCTTGAAGGCTAAGTTTTGGAAATCATTGCCTATATGTGTAGGTATTGCTAGTTTTGCTATAGATCTCCAGCTTTTTGCACAGCCTTGCTATGTCTGTTTTAGTGTGCTGCCATCAGATTTTGAGGTTTTGCCTTGACTTCCTTAATCTTCCGCCCTAGTTAAGTTTTCTTTCTAAGTGGAAGCGTTTCCAGACTGGCCTTACTTTCTACATTGTCTTTCCACAGCTTTTCAGTCTGCTGCCACTCTTTGGTTTAGTATTTCCCTTCACTTCCTTCATCCTCCTTTCTATTGAGATCTTCTTGAAGGCTAAGGTTTTTAAATCATTTCCTGTATTTGTAGGTATTGCTAGATTTGCTCTTGATCTCCAGCTTTTTGCACAGCCTTGCTATGTCTGTTTTAGTGTGCTGCCCTCAGTTTTTCGTTTTTGCCTTGGTTTCCTGAATCTTCCTCCCTGTTTCAAGGTTCATTTGAAGTGTAAGGTTTTGAAATCGCTGTCTTCAAGAGTTTTGTGTCATTCCTTAGGTTGTTAGTATTATCGATTTTCTTTCAAAATCTCTCTTTTAGTTCACGGTCCTTGTTTTTGCCTATGGTTTTTCTTTTGTTCCCTAATCTCGGTTGGTTTTTCACTTGTCAACGTTCATGTCTTCGTCTTCCATTCCATTCTAGCCACTTTTTGTTGTTTTTCCAGAACACCGTGGCTTTGTACATTGTCTTTCTACATCTCATTTTAGTTTGCTGCCACTCTTTTGTTTCGTTTGTCCCTTCACTTCCTTCATCCTTCTCCCTACTGAGATCTTCTTGAAGGCTAAGTTTTGGAAATCATTGCCTATATGTGTAGGTATTGCTAGTTTTGCTATAGATCTCCAGCTTTTTGCATTGTCTTTCTATGTCTGTTTTAGTGTGCTGCCCTCAGATTTTGAGTTTTTGCCTTGGTTTCCTGAATCTTCCTCCCTGTTTCAAGGTTCATTTGAAGTGTAAGGTTTTGAAATCGCTGTCTTCAAGAGTTTTGTGTCATTCCTTAGGTTGTTAGTGTTATCGATTTTCTTTCAAAATCTCTCTTTTAGTTCACGGTCCTTGTTTTTGCCTATGGTTTTTCTTTTGTTCCCTAATCTCGGTTGGTTTTTCACTTGTCAACGTTCATGTCTTCGTCTTCCATTCCATTCTAGCCACTTTTTGTTGTTTTTCCAGAACACCGTGGCTTTGTACATTGTCTTTCTACATCTCATTTTAGTTTGCTGCCACTCTTTTGTTTCGTTTGTCCCTTCACTTCCTTCATCCTCCTCCCTACTGAGATCTTCTTGAAGGCTAAGTTTTGGAAATCATTGCCTATATGTGTAGGTATTGCTAGTTTTGCTATAGATCTCCAGCTTTTTGCATTGTCTTGCTATGTCTGTTTTAGTGTGCTGCCCTCAGATTTTGAGTTTTTGCCTTGACTTCCTTAATCTTCCGCCCTAGTTAAGTTTTCTTTCTAAGTGGAAGCGTTTCCAGACTGGCCTTATGTTCTACATTGTCTTTCCACAGCTTTTCAGTCTGCTGCCACTCTTTGGTTTAGTATTTCCCTTCACTTCCTTCATCCTCCTTTCTATTGAGATCTTATTGAAGGCTAAGTTTTGGAAATCATTGCCTATATGTGTAGTTATTGCTAGTTTTGCTCTTGATCTCCAGCTTTTTGCATTGTCTTTCTATGTCTGTTTTAGTGTGCTGCCCTCAGTTTTTCGTTTTTGCCTTGGTTTCCTGAATCTTCCTCCCTGTTTCAAGGTTCATTTGAAGTGTAAGGTTTTGAAATCGCTGTCTTCAAGAGTTTTGTGTCATTCCTTAGGTTGTTAGTATTATCGATTTTCTTTCAAAATCTCTCTTTTAGTTCACGGTCCTTGTTTTTGCCTATGGTTTTTCTTTTGTTCCCTAATCTCGGTTGGTTTTTCACTTGTCAACGTTCATGTCTTCATCTTCCATTCCATTCTAGCCACTTTTTGTTGTTTTTCCAGAACACCGTGGCTTTGTACATTGTCTTTCTACATCTCATTTTAGTTTGCTGCCACTCTTTTGTTTCGTTTGTCCCTTCACTTCCTTCATCCTCCTCCCTACTGAGATCTTCTTGAAGGCTAAGTTTTGGAAATCATTGCCTATATGTGTAGGTATTGCTAGTTTTGCTATAGATCTCCAGCTTTTTGCACAGCCTTGCTATGTCTGTTTTAGTGTGCTGCCCTCAGTTTTTGAGGTTTTGCCTTGACTTCCTTAATCTTCCGCCCTAGTTAAGTTTTCTTTCTAAGTGGAAGCGTTTCCAGACTGGCCTTACTTTCTACATTGTCTTTCCACAGCTTTTCAGTCTGCTGCCACTCTTTGGTTTAGTATTTCCCTTCACTTCCTTCATCCTCCTTTCTATTGAGATCTTCTTGAAGGCTAAGGTTTTTAAATCATTTCCTGTATTTGTAGGTATTGCTAGATTTGCTCTTGATCTCCAGCTTTTTGCACAGCCTTGCTATGTCTGTTTTAGTGTGCTGCCCTCAGTTTTTCGTTTTTGCCTTGGTTTCCTGAATCTTCCTCCCTGTTTCAAGGTTCATTTGAAGTGTAAGGTTTTGAAATCGCTGTCTTCAAGAGTTTTGTGTCATTCCTTAGGTTGTTAGTATTATCGATTTTCTTTCAAAATCTCTCTTTTAGTTCACGGTCCTTGTTTTTGCCTATGGTTTTTCTTTTGTTCCCTAATCTCGGTTGGTTTTTCACTTGTCAACGTTCATGTCTTCGTCTTCCATTCCATTCTAGCCACTTTTTGTTGTTTTTCCAGAACACCGTGGCTTTGTACATTGTCTTTCTACATCTCATTTTAGTTTGCTGCCACTCTTTTGTTTCGTTTGTCCCTTCACTTCCTTCATCCTTCTCCCTACTGAGATCTTCTTGAAGGCTAAGTTTTGGAAATCATTGCCTATATGTGTAGGTATTGCTAGTTTTGCTATAGATCTCCAGCTTTTTGCATTGTCTTTCTCTGTCTGTTTTAGTGTGCTGCCCTCAGATTTTGAGTTTTTGCCTTGGTTTCCTGAATCTTCCTCCCTGTTTCAAGGTTCATTTGAAGTGTAAGGTTTTGAAATCGCTGTCTTCAAGAGTTTTGTGTCATTCCTTAGGTTGTTAGTGTTATCGATTTTCTTTCAAAATCTCTCTTTTAGTTCACGGTCCTTGTTTTTGCCTATGGTTTTTCTTTTGTTCCCTAATCTCGGTTGGTTTTTCACTTGTCAACGTTCATGTCTTCGTCTTCCATTCCATTCTAGCCACTTTTTGTTGTTTTTCCAGAACACCGTGGCTTTGTACATTGTCTTTCTACATCTCATTTTAGTTTGCTGCCACTCTTTTGTTTCGTTTGTCCCTTCACTTCCTTCATCCTCCTCCCTACTGAGATCTTCTTGAAGGCTAAGTTTTGGAAATCATTGCCTATATGTGTAGGTATTGCTAGTTTTGCTATAGATCTCCAGCTTTTTGCATTGTCTTGCTATGTCTGTTTTAGTGTGCTGCACTCAGATTTTGAGTTTTTGCCTTGGTTTCCTGAATCTTCCTCCCTGTTTCAAGGTTCATTTGAAGTGTAAGGTTTTGAAATCGCTGTCTTCAAGAGTTTTGTGTCGTTCTTTAGGTTGTTAGTATTACCGATTTTCTTTCAAAATCTCTCTTTTAGTTCACGGTCCTTGTTTTTGCCTATGGTTTTTCTTTTGTTCCCTAATCTCGGTTGGTTTTTCACTTGTCAACGTTCATGTCTTCGTCTTCCATTCCATTCTAGCCACTTTTTGTTGTTTTTCCAGAACACCGTGGCTTTGTACATTGTCTTTCTACATCTCATTTTAGTTTGCTGCCACTCTTTTGTTTCGTTTGTCCCTTCACTTCCTTCATCCTCCTCCCTACTGAGATCTTCTTGAAGGCCAAGTTTTGGAAATCATTGCCTATATGTGTAGGTATTGCTAGTTTTGCTATAGATCTCCAGCTTTTTGCACAGCCTTGCTATGTCTGTTTTAGTGTGCTGCCCTCAGTTTTTCGTTTTTGCCTTGGTTTCCTGAATCTTCCTCCCTGTTTCAAGGTTCATTTGAAGTGTAAGGTTTTGAAATCGCTGTCTTCAAGAGTTTTGTGTCGTTCCTTAGGTTGTTAGTATTATCGATTTTCTTTCAAAATCTCTCTTTTAGTTCACGGTCCTTGTTTTTGCCTATGGTTTTTCTTTTGTTCCCTAATCTCGGTTGGTTTTTCACTTTTCAACGTTCATGTCTTCGTCTTCCATTCCATTCTAGCCACTTTTTGTTGTTTTTCCAGAACACCGTGGCTTTGTACATTGTCTTTCTACATCTCATTTTAGTTTGCTGCCACTCTTTTGTTTCGTTTGTCCCTTCACTTCCTTCATCCTCCTCCCTACTGAGATCTTCTTGAAGGCTAAGTTTTGGAAATCATTGCCTATATGTGTAGGTATTGCTAGTTTTGCTATAGATCTCCAGCTTTTTGCATTGTCTTTCTATGTCTGTTTTAGTGTGCTGCCATCAGATTTTGAGTTTTTGCCTTGACTTCCTTAATCTTCCGCCCTAGTTAAGTTTTCTTTCTAAGTGGAAGCGTTTCCAGACTGGCCTTACTTTCTACATTGTCTTTCCACAGCTTTTCAGTCTGCTGCCACTCTTTGGTTTAGTATTTCCCTTAACTTCCTTCATCCTCCTTTCTATTGAGATCTTCTTGAAGGCTAAGGTTTTTAAATCATTTCCTGTATTTGTAGTTATTGCTAGATTTGCTCTTGATCTGCAGCTTTTTGCACAGCCTTGCTATGTCTGTTTTAGTGTGCTGCCCTCAGTTTTTCGTTTTTGCCTTGGTTTCCTGAATCTTCCTCCCTGTTTCAAGGTTCATTTGAAGTGTAAGGTTTTGAAATCGCTCTCTTCAAGAGTTTTGTGTCATTCCTTAGGTTGTTAGTATTATCGATTTTCTTTCAAAATCTCTCTTTTAGTTCACGGTCCTTGTTTTTGCCTATGGTTTTTCTTTTGTTCCCTAATCTCGGTTGGTTTTTCACTTGTCAACGTTCATGTCTTCGTCTTCCATTCCATTCTAGCCACTTTTTGTTGTTTTTCCAGAACACCGTGGCTTTGTACATTGTCTTTCTACATCTCATTTTAGTTTGCTGCCACTCTTTTGTTTCGTTTGTCCCTTCACTTCCTTCATCCTCCTCCCTACTGAGATCTTCTTGAAGGCTAAGTTTTGGAAATCATTGCCTATATGTGTAGGTATTGCTAGTTTTGCTATAGATCTCCAGCTTTTTGCATTGTCTTTCTATGTCTGTTTTAGTGTGCTGCCCTCAGTTTTTCGTTTTTGCCTTGGTTTCCTGAATCTTCCTCCCTGTTTCAAGGTTCATTTGAAGTGTAAGGTTTTGAAATCGCTGTCTTCAAGAGTTTTGTGTCATTCCTTAGGTTGTTAGTATTATCGATTTTCTTTCAAAATCTCTCTTTTAGTTCACGGTCCTTGTTTTTGCCTATGGTTTTTCTTTTGTTCCCTAATCTCGGTTGGTTTTTCACTTGTCAACGTTCATGTCTTCGTCTTCCATTCCATTCTAGCCACTTTTTGTTGTTTTTCCAGAACACCGTGGCTTTGTACATTGTCTTTCTACATCTCATTTTAGTTTGCTGCCACTCTTTTGTTTCGTTTGTCCCTTCACTTGCTTCATCCTCCTCCCTACTGAGATCTTCTTGAAGGCTAAGTTTTGGAAATCATTGCCTATATGTGTAGGTATTGCTAGTTTTGCTATAGATCTCCAGCTTTTTGCACAGCCTTGCTATGTCTGTTTTAGTGTGCTGCCCTCAGTTTTTGAGGTTTTGCCTTGACTTCCTTAATCTTCCGCCCTAGTTAAGTTTTCTTTCTAAGTGGAAGCGTTTCCAGACTGGCCTTACTTTCTACATTGTCTTTCCACAGCTTTTCAGTCTGCTGCCACTCTTTGGTTTAGTATTTCCCTTCACTTCCTTCATCCTCCTTTCTATTGAGATCTTCTTGAAGGCTAAGGTTTTTAAATCATTTCCTGTATTTGTAGGTATTGCTAGATTTGCTCTTGATCTCCAGCTTTTTGCACAGCCTTGCTATGTCTGTTTTAGTGTGCTGCCCTCAGTTTTTCGTTTTTGCCTTGGTTTCCTGAATCTTCCTCCCTGTTTCAAGGTTCATTTGAAGTGTAAGGTTTTGAAATCGCTGTCTTCAAGAGTTTTGTGTCATTCCTTAGGTTGTTAGTATTATCGATTTTCTTTCAAAATCTCTCTTTTAGTTCACGGTCCTTGTTTTTGCCTATGGTTTTTCTTTTGTTCCCTAATCTCGGTTGGTTTTTCACTTGTCAACGTTCATGTCTTCGTCTTCCATTCCATTCTAGCCACTTTTTGTTGTTTTTCCAGAACACCGTGGCTTTGTACATTGTCTTTCTACATCTCATTTTAGTTTGCTGCCACTCTTTTGTTTCGTTTGTCCCTTCACTTCCTTCATCCTTCTCCCTACTGAGATCTTCTTGAAGGCTAAGTTTTGGAAATCATTGCCTATATGTGTAGGTATTGCTAGTTTTGCTATAGATCTCCAGCTTTTTGCATTGTCTTTCTATGTCTGTTTTAGTGTGCTGCCCTCAGATTTTGAGTTTTTGCCTTGGTTTCCTGAATCTTCCTCCCTGTTTCAAGGTTCATTTGAAGTGTAAGGTTTTGAAATCGCTGTCTTCAAGAGTTTTGTGTCATTCCTTAGGTTGTTAGTGTTATCGATTTTCTTTCAAAATCTCTCTTTTAGTTCACGGTCCTTGTTTTTGCCTATGGTTTTTCTTTTGTTCCCTAATCTCGGTTGGTTTTTCACTTGTCAACGTTCATGTCTTCGTCTTCCATTCCATTCTAGCCACTTTTTGTTGTTTTTCCAGAACACCGTGGCTTTGTACATTGTCTTTCTACATCTCATTTTAGTTTGCTGCCACTCTTTTGTTTCGTTTGTCCCTTCACTTCCTTCATCCTCCTCCCTACTGAGATCTTCTTGAAGGCTAAGTTTTGGAAATCATTGCCTATATATGTAGGTATTGCTAGTTTTGCTATAGATCTCCAGCTTTTTGCATTGTCTTGCTATGTCTGTTTTAGTGTGCTGCACTCAGATTTTGAGTTTTTGCCTTGGTTTCCTGAATCTTCCTCCCTGTTTCAAGGTTCATTTGAAGTGTAAGGTTTTGAAATCGCTGTCTTCAAGAGTTTTGTGTCGTTCCTTAGGTTGTTAGTATTACCGATTTTCTTTCAAAATCTCTCTTTTAGTTCACGGTCCTTGTTTTTGCCTATGGTTTTTCTTTTGTTCCCTAATCTCGGTTGGTTTTTCACTTGTCAACGTTCATGTCTTCGTCTTCCATTCCATTCTAGCCACTTTTTGTTGTTTTTCCAGAACACCGTGGCTTTGTACATTGTCTTTCTACATCTCATTTTAGTTTGCTGCCACTCTTTTGTTTCGTTTGTCCCTTCACTTCCTTCATCCTCCTCCCTACTGAGATCTTCTTGAAGGCCAAGTTTTGGAAATCATTGCCTATATGTGTAGGTATTGCTAGTTTTGCTATAGATCTCCAGCTTTTTGCACAGCCTTGCTATGTCTGTTTTAGTGTGCTGCCCTCAGTTTTTCGTTTTTGCCTTGGTTTCCTGAATCTTCCTCCCTGTTTCAAGGTTCATTTGAAGTGTAAGGTTTTGAAATCGCTGTCTTCAAGAGTTTTGTGTCGTTCCTTAGGTTGTTAGTATTATCGATTTTCTTTCAAAATCTCTCTTTTAGTTCACGGTCCTTGTTTTTGCCTATGGTTTTTCTTTTGTTCCCTAATCTCGGTTGGTTTTTCACTTGTCAACGTTCATGTCTTCGTCTTCCATTCCATTCTAGCCACTTTTTGTTGTTTTTCCAGAACACCGTGGCTTTGTACATTGTCTTTCTACATCTCATTTTAGTTTGCTGCCACTCTTTTGTTTCGTTTGTCCCTTCACTTCCTTCATCCTCCTCCCTACTGAGATCTTCTTGAAGGCTAAGTTTTGGAAATCATTGCCTATATGTGTAGGTATTGCTAGTTTTGCTATAGATCTCCAGCTTTTTGCACAGCCTTGCTATGTCTGTTTTAGTGTGCTGCCCTCAGTTTTTCGTTTTTGCCTTGGTTTCCTGAATCTTCCTCCCTGTTTCAAGGTTCATTTGAAGTGTAAGGTTTTGAAATCGCTGTCTTCAAGAGTTTTGTGTCATTCCTTAGGTTGTTAGTATTATCGATTTTCTTTCAAAATCTCTCTTTTAGTTCACGGTCCTTGTTTTTGCCTATGGTTTTTCTTTTGTTCCCTAATCTCGGTTGGTTTTTCACTTGTCAACGTTCATGTCTTCGTCTTCCATTCCATTCTAGCCACTTTTTGTTGTTTTTCCAGAACACCGTGGCTTTGTACATTGTCTTTCTACATCTCATTTTAGTTTGCTGCCACTCTTTTGTTTCGTTTGTCCCTTCACTTCCTTCATCCTCCTCCCTACTGAGATCTTCTTGAAGGCTAAGTTTTGGAAATCATTGCCTATATATGTAGGTATTGCTAGTTTTGCTATAGATCTCCAGCTTTTTGCATTGTCTTGCTATGTCTGTTTTAGTGTGCTGCACTCAGATTTTGAGTTTTTGCCTTGGTTTCCTGAATCTTCCTCCCTGTTTCAAGGTTCATTTGAAGTGTAAGGTTTTGAAATCGCTGTCTTCAAGAGTTTTGTGTCGTTCCTTAGGTTGTTAGTATTACCGATTTTCTTTCAAAATCTCTCTTTTAGTTCACGGTCCTTGTTTTTGCCTATGGTTTTTCTTTTGTTCCCTAATCTCGGTTGGTTTTTCACTTGTCAACGTTCATGTCTTCGTCTTCCATTCCATTCTAGCCACTTTTTGTTGTTTTTCCAGAACACCGTGGCTTTGTACATTGTCTTTCTACATCTCATTTTAGTTTGCTGCCACTCTTTTGTTTCGTTTGTCCCTTCACTTCCTTCATCCTCCTCCCTACTGAGATCTTCTTGAAGGCCAAGTTTTGGAAATCATTGCCTATATGTGTAGGTATTGCTAGTTTTGCTATAGATCTCCAGCTTTTTGCACAGCCTTGCTATGTCTGTTTTAGTGTGCTGCCCTCAGTTTTTCGTTTTTGCCTTGGTTTCCTGAATCTTCCTCCCTGTTTCAAGGTTCATTTGAAGTGTAAGGTTTTGAAATCGCTGTCTTCAAGAGTTTTGTGTCGTTCCTTAGGTTGTTAGTATTATCGATTTTCTTTCAAAATCTCTCTTTTAGTTCACGGTCCTTGTTTTTGCCTATGGTTTTTCTTTTGTTCCCTAATCTCGGTTGGTTTTTCACTTGTCAACGTTCATGTCTTCGTCTTCCATTCCATTCTAGCCACTTTTTGATGTTTTTCCAGAACACCGTGGCTTTGTACATTGTCTTTCTACATCTCATTTTAGTTTGCTGCCACTCTTTTGTTTCGTTTGTCCCTTCACTTCCTTCATCCTCCTCCCTACTGAGATCTTCTTGAAGGCTAAGTTTTGGAAATCATTGCCTATATGTGTAGGTATTGCTAGTTTTGCTATAGATCTCCAGCTTTTTGCATTGTCTTTCTATGTCTGTTTTAGTGTGCTGCCCTCAGTTTTTCGTTTTTGCCTTGGTTTCCTGAATCTTCCTCCCTGTTTCAAGGTTCATTTGAAGTGTAAGGTTTTGAAATCGCTGTCTTCAAGAGTTTTGTGTCATTCCTTAGGTTGTTAGTATTATCGATTTTCTTTCAAAATCTCTCTTTTAGTTCACGGTCCTTGTTTTTGCCTATGGTTTTTCTTTTGTTCCCTAATCTCGGTTGGTTTTTCACTTGTCAACGTTCATGTCTTCGTCTTCCATTCCATTCTAGCCACTTTTTGTTGTTTTTCCAGAACACCGTGGCTTTGTACATTGTCTTTCTACATCTCATTTTAGTTTGCTGCCACTCTTTTGTTTCGTTTGTCCCTTCACTTCCTTCATCCTCCTCCCTACTGAGATCTTCTTGAAGGCTAAGTTTTGGAAATCATTGCCTATATGTGTAGGTATTGCTAGTTTTGCTATAGATCTCCAGCTTTTTGCATTGTCTTTCTATGTCTGTTTTAGTGTGCTGCCCTCAGATTTTGAGGTTTTGCCTTGACTTCCTTAATCTTCCGCCCTAGTTAAGTTTTCTTTCTAAGTGGAAGCGTTTCCAGACTGGCCTTACTTTCTACATTGTCTTTCCACAGCTTTTCAGTCTGCTGCCACTCTTTGGTTTAGTATTTCCCTTAACTTCCTTCATCCTCCTTTCTATTGAGATCTTCTTGAAGGCTAAGGTTTTTAAATCATTTCCTGTATTTGTAGTTATTGCTAGATTTGCTCTTGATCTGCAGCTTTTTGCACAGCCTTGCTATGTCTGTTTTAGTGTGCTGCCCTCAGTTTTTCGTTTTTGCCTTGGTTTCCTGAATCTTCCTCCCTGTTTCAAGGTTCATTTGAAGTGTAAGGTTTTGAAATCGCTGTCTTCAAGAGTTTTGTGTCATTCCTTAGGTTGTTAGTATTATCGATTTTCTTTCAAAATCTCTCTTTTAGTTCACGGTCCTTGTTTTTGCCTATGGTTTTTCTTTTGTTCCCTAATCTCGGTTGGTTTTTCACTTCTCAACGTTCATGTCTTCGTCTTCCATTCCATTCTAGCCACTTTTTGTTGTTTTTCCAGAACACCGTGGCTTTGTACATTGTCTTTCTACATCTCATTTTAGTTTGCTGCCACTCTTTTGTTTCGTTTGTCCCTTCACTTCCTTCATCCTCCTCCCTACTGAGATCTTCTTGAAGGCTAAGTTTTGGAAATCATTGCCTATATGTGTAGGTATTGCTAGTTTTGCTATAGATCTCCAGCTTTTTGCATTGTCTTTCTATGTCTGTTTTAGTGTGCTGCCCTCAGTTTTTCGTTTTTGCCTTGGTTTCCTGAATCTTCCTCCCTGTTTCAAGGTTCATTTGAAGTGTAAGGTTTTGAAATCGCTGTCTTCAAGAGTTTTGTGTCATTCCTTAGGTTGTTAGTATTATCGATTTTCTTTCAAAATCTCTCTTTTAGTTCACGGTCCTTGTTTTTGCCTATGGTTTTTCTTTTGTTCCCTAATCTCGGTTGGTTTTTCACTTGTCAACGTTCATGTCTTCGTCTTCCATTCCATTCTAGCCACTTTTTGTTGTTTTTCCAGAACACCGTGGCTTTGTACATTGTCTTTCTACATCTCATTTTAGTTTGCTGCCACTCTTTTGTTTCGTTTGTCCCTTCACTTGCTTCATCCTCCTCCCTACTGAGATCTTCTTGAAGGCTAAGTTTTGGAAATCATTGCCTATATGTGTAGGTATTGCTAGTTTTGCTATAGATCTCCAGCTTTTTTTGCATTGTCTTTCTATGTCTGTTTTAGTGTGCTGCCATCAGATTTTGAGTTTTTGCCTTGACTTCCTTAATCTTCCGCCCTAGTTAAGTTTTCTTTCTAAGTGGAAGCGTTTCCAGACTGGCCTTACTTTCTACATTGTCTTTCCACAGCTTTTCAGTCTGCTGCCACTCTTTGGTTTAATATTTCCCTTCACTTCCTTCATCCTCCTTTCTATTGAGATCTTCTTGAAGGCTAAGTTTTGGAAATCATTGCCTATATGTGTAGTTATTGCTAGTTTTGCTATAGATCTCCAGCTTTTTGCATTGTCTTGCTATGTCTGTTTTAGTGTGCTGCCCTCAGTTTTTCGTTTTTGCCTTGGTTTCCTGAATCTTCCTCCCTGTTTCAAGGTTCATTTGAAGTGTAAGGTTTTGAAATCGCTGTCTTCAAGAGTTTTGTGTCATTCCTTAGGTTGTTAGTATTATCGATTTTCTTTCAAAATCTCTCTTTTAGTTCACGGTCCTTGTTTTTGCCTATGGTTTTTCTTTTGTTCCCTAATCTCGGTTGGTTTTTCACTTGTCAACGTTCATGTCTTCGTCTTCCATTCCATTCTAGCCACTTTTTGTTGTTTTTCCAGAACACCGTGGCTTTGTACATTGTCTTTCTACATCTCATTTTAGTTTGCTGCCACTCTTTTGTTTCGTTTGTCCCTTCACTTGCTTCATCCTCCTCCCTACTGAGATCTTCTTGAAGGCTAAGTTTTGGAAATCATTCCCTATATGTGTAGGTATTGCTAGTTTTGCTATAGATCTCCAGCTTTTTGCATTGTCTTGCTATGTCTGTTTTAGTGTGCTGCCCTCAGTTTTTGAGTTTTTGCCTTGGTTTCCTGAATCTTCCTCCCTGTTTCAAGGTTCATTTGAAGTGTAAGGTTTTGAAATCGCTGTCTTCAAGACTTTCGTGTCATTTTTTAGGTTGTTAGTGTTATCGATTTTCTTTCAAAATCTCTCTTTTAGTTCACGGTCCTTGTTTTTGCCTATGGTTTTTCTTTTGTTCCCTAATCTCGGTTGGTTTTTCACTTGTCAACGTTCATGTCTTCGTCTTCCATTCCATTCTAGCCACTTTTTGTTGTTTTTCCAGAACACCGTGGCTTTGTACATTGTCTTTCTACATCTCATTTTAGTTTGCTGCCACTCTTTTGTTTCGTTTGTCCCTTCACTTCCTTCATCCTCCTCCCTACTGAGATCTTCTTGAAGGCTAAGTTTTGGAAATCATTGCCTATATGTGTAGGTATTGCTAGTTTTGCTATAGATCTCCAGCTTTTTGCATTGTCTTTCTATGTCTGTTTTAGTGTGCTGCCCTCAGATTTTGAGTTTTTGCCTTGGTTTCCTGAATCTTCCTCCCTGTTTCAAGGTTCATTTGAAGTGTAAGGTTTTGAAATCGCTGTCTTCAAGACTTTCGTGTCATTCCTTAGGTTGTTAGTGTTATCGATTTTCTTTCAAAATCTCTCTTTTAGTTCACGGTCCTTGTCTTTGCCTATGGTTTTTCTTTTGTTCCCTAATCTCGGTTGGTTTTTCACTTGTCAACGTTCATGTCTTCGTCTTCCATTCCATTCTAGCCACTTTTTGTTGTTTTTCCAGAACACCATGGCTTTGTACATTGTCTTTCTACATCTCATTTTAGTTTGCTGCCACTCTTTTGTTTCGTTTGTCCCTTCACTTCCTTCATCCTCCTCCCTACTGAGATCTTCTTGAAGGCTAAGTTTTGGAAATCATTGCCTATATGTGTAGGTATTGCTAGTTTTGCTATAGATCTCCAGCTTTTTGCATTGTCTTGCTATGTCTGTTTTAGTGTGCTGCCCTCAGATTTTGAGGTTTTGCCTTGACTTCCTTAATCTTCCGCCCTAGTTAAGTTTTCTTTCTAAGTGGAAGCGTTTCCAGACTGGCCTTACTTTCTACCTTGTCTTTCCACAGCTTTTCAGTCTGCTGCCACTCTTTGGTTTAGTATTTCCCTTGACTTCCTTCATCCTCCTTTCTATTGAGATCTTATTGAAGGCTAAGTTTTGGAAATCATTCCCTATATGTGTAGGTATTGCTAGTTTTGCTATAGATCTCCAGCTTTTTGCATTGTCTTGCTATGTCTGTTTTAGTGTGCTGCCCTCAGTTTTTCGTTTTTGCCTTGGTTTCCTGAATCTTCCTCCCTGTTTCAAGGTTCATTTCAAGTGTAAGGTTTTGAAATCGCTGTCTTCAAGAGTTTTGTGTCATTCCTTAGGTTGTTAGTATTATCGATTTTCTTTCAAAATCTCTCTTTTAGTTCACGGTCCTTGTTTTTGCCTATGGTTTTTCTTTTGTTCCCTAATCTCGGTTGGTTTTTTACTTGTCAACGTTCATGTCTTCGTCTTCCATTCCATTCTAGCCACTTTTTGTTGTTTTTCCAGAACACCGTGGCTTTGTACATTGTCTTTCTACATCTCATTTTAGTCTGCTGCCACTGTTTGGTTTAGTATTTCCCTTCACTTCCTTCATCCTCCTTTCTATTGAGATCTTCTTGATGCTAAGGTTTTTAAATCATTTCCTGTATTTGTAGGTATTGCTAGATTTGCTCTTGATCTCCAGCTTTTTGCACAGCCTTGCTATGTCTGTTTTAGTGTGCTGCCCTCAGTTTTTCGTTTTTGCCTTGGTTTCCTGAATCTTCCTCCCTGTTTCAAGGTTCATTTGAAGTGTAAGGTTTTGAAATCGCTGTCTTCAAGAGTTTTGTGTCATTCCTTAGGTTGTTAGTATTATCGATTTTCTTTCAAAATCTCTCTTTTAGTTCACGGTCCTTGTTTTTGCCTATGGTTTTTCTTTTGTTCCCTAATCTCGGTTGGTTTTTCACTTGTCAACGTTCATGTCTTCGTCTTCCATTCCATTCTAGCCACTTTTTGTTGTTTTTCCAGAACACCGTGGCTTTGTACATTGTCTTTCTACATCTCATTTTAGTTTGCTGCCACTCTTTTGTTTCGTTTGTCCCTTCACTTCCTTCATCGTCCTCCCTACTGAGATCTTCTTGAAGGCTAAGTTTTGGAAATCATTGCCTATATGTGTAGGTATTGCTAGTTTTGCTATAGATCTCCAGCTTTTTGCATTGTCTTTCTATGTCTGTTTTAGTGTGCTGCCCTCAGATTTTGAGTTTTTGCCTTGGTTTCCTGAATCTTCCTCCCTGTTTCAAGGTTCATTTGAAGTGTAAGGTTTTGAAATCGCTGTCTTCAAGAGTTTTGTGTCGTTCCTTAGGTTGTTAGTATTATCGATTTTCTTTCAAAATCTCTCTTTTAGTTCGTGGTCCTTGTTTTTGCCTATGGTTTTTCTTTTGTTCCCTAATCTCGGTTGGTTTTTCACTTGTCAACGTTCATGTCTTCGTCTTCCATTCCATTCTAGCCACTTTTTGTTGTTTTTCCAGAACACCGTGGCTTTGTACATTGTCTTTCTACATCTCATTTTAGTTTGCTGCCACTCTTTTGTTTCGTTTGTCCCTTCACTTCCTTCATCCTCCTCCCTACTGAGATCTTCTTGAAGGCTAAGTTTTGGAAATCATTGCCTATATGTGTAGGTATTGCTAGTTTTGCTATAGATCTCCAGCTTTTTGCATTGTCTTTCTATGTCTGTTTTAGTGTGCTGCCGTCAGATTTTGAGTTTTTGCCTTGACTTCCTTAATCTTCCTCCCTAGTTAAGTTTTCTTTCTAAGTGGAAGCGTTTCCAGACTGGCCTTACTTTCTACATTGTCTTTCCACAGCTTTTCAGTCTGCTGCCACTCTTTGGTTTAGTATTTCCCTTCACTTCCTTCATCCTCCTCCCTACTGAGATCTTCTTGAAGGCTAAGTTTTGGAAATCATTGCCTATATGTGTAGGTATTGCTAGTTTTGCTATAGATCTCCAGCTTTTTGCATTGTCTTTCTATGTCTGTTTTAGTGTGCTGCCCTCAGTTTTTCGTTTTTGCCTTGGTTTCCTGAATCTTCCTCCCTGTTTCAAGGTTCATTTGAAGTGTAAGGTTTTGAAATCGCTGTCTTCAAGAGTTTTGTGTCATTCTTTAGGTTGTTAGTATTATCGATTTTCTTTCAAAATCTCTCTTTTAGTTCACGGTCCTTGTTTTTGCCTATGGTTTTTCTTTTGTTCCCTAATCTCGGTTGGTTTTTCACTTGTCAACGTTCATGTCTTCGTCTTCCATTCCATTCTAGCCACTTTTTGTTGTTTTTCCAGAACACCGTGGCTTTGTACATTGTCTTTCTACATCTCATTTTAGTTTGCTGCCACTCTTTTGTTTCGTTTGTCCCTTCACTTCCTTCATCCTCCTCCCTACTGAGATCTTCTTGAAGGCTAAGTTTTGGAAATCATTGCCTATATGTGTAGGTATTGCTAGTTTTGCTATAGATCTCCAGCTTTTTGCATTGTCTTTCTATGTCTGTTTTAGTGTGCTGCCCTCAGATTTTGAGTTTTTGCCTTGACTTCCTTAATCTTCCGCCCTAGTTAAGTTTTCTTTCTAAGTGGAAGCGTTTCCAGACTGGCCTTACTTTCTACATTGTCTTTCCACAGCTTTTCAGTCTGCTGCCACTCTTTGGTTTAGTATTTCCCTTCACTTCCTTCATCCTCCTCCCTACTGAGATCTTCTTGAAGGCCAAGTTTTGGAAATCATTGCCTATATGTGTAGTTATTGCTAGTTTTGCTATAGATCTCCAGCTTTTTGCATTGTCTTTCTATGTCTGTTTTAGTGTGCTGCCCTCAGTTTTTCGTTTTTGCCTTGGTTTCCTGAATCTTCCTCCCTGTTTCAAGGTTCATTTGAAGTGTAAGGTTTTGAAATCGCTGTCTTCAAGAGTTTTGTGTCATTCCTTAGGTTGTTAGTATTATCGATTTTCTTTCAAAATCTCTCTTTTAGTTCACGGTCCTTGTTTTTGCCTATGGTTTTTCTTTTGTTCCCTAATCTCGGTTGGTTTTTCACTTGTCAACGTTCATGTCTTCGTCTTCCATTCCATTCTAGCCACTTTTTCTTGTTTTTCCAGAACACCGTGGCTTTGTACATTGTCTTTCTACATCTCATTTTAGTTTGCTGCCACTCTTTTGTTTCGTTTGTCCCTTCACTTCCTTCATCCTCCTCCCTACTGAGATCTTCTTGAAGGCTAAGTTTTGGAAATCATTGCCTATATGTGTAGGTATTGCTAGTTTTGCTATAGATCTCCAGCTTTTTGCATTGTCTTTCTATGTCTGTTTTAGTGTGCTGCCCTCAGTTTTTCGTTTTTGCCTTGGTTTCCTGAATCTTCCTCCCTGTTTCAAGGTTCATTTGAAGTGTAAGGTTTTGAAATCGCTGTCTTCAAGAGTTTTGTGTCATTCCTTAGGTTGTTAGTATTATCGATTTTCTTTCAAAATCTCTCTTTTAGTTCACGGTCCTTGTTTTTGCCTATGGTTTTTCTTTTGTTCCCTAATCTCGGTTGGTTTTTCACTTGTCAACGTTCATGTCTTCGTCTTCCATTCCATTCTAGCCACTTTTTCTTGTTTTTCAGAACACCGTGGCTTTGTACATTGTCTTTCTACATCTCATTTTAGTCTGCTGCCACTGTTTGGTTTAGTATTTCCCTTCACTTCCTTCATCCTCCTTTCTATTGAGATCTTCTTGAAGGCTAAGGTTTTTAAATCATTTCCTGTATTTGTAGGTATTGCTAGTTTTGCTCTTGATCTCCAGCTTTTTGCACAGCCTTGCTATGTCTGTTTTAGTGTGCTGCCCTTAGTTTTTCGTTTTTGCCTTGGTTTCCTGAATCTTCCTCCCTGTTTCAAGGTTCATTTGAAGTGTAAGGTTTTGAAATCGCTGTCTTCAAGAGTTTTGTGTCATTCCTTAGGTTGTTAGTATTATCGATTTTCTTTCAAAATCTCTCTTTTAGTTCACGGTCCTTGTTTTTGCCTATGGTTTTTCTTTTGTTCCCTAATCTCGGTTGGTTTTTCACTTGTCAACGTTCATGTCTTCGTCTTCCATTCCATTCTAGCCACTTTTTGTTGTTTTTCCAGAACACCGTGGCTTTGTACATTGTCTTTCTACATCTCATTTTAGTTTGCTGCCACTCTTTTGTTTCGTTTGTCCCTTCACTTCCTTCATCCTCCTCCCTACTGAGATCTTCTTGAAGGCTAAGTTTTGGAAATCATTGCCTATATGTGTAGGTATTGCTAGTTTTGCTATAGATCTCCAGCTTTTTGCATTGTCTTTCTATGTCTGTTTTAGTGTGCTGCCCTCAGATTTTGAGTTTTTGCCTTGACTTCCTTAATCTTCCGCCCTAGTTAAGTTTTCTTTCTAAGTGGAAGCGTTTCCAGACTGGCCTTACTTTCTACATTGTCTTTCCACAGCTTTTCAGTCTGCTGCCACTCTTTGGTTTAGTATTTCCCTTCACTTCCTTCATCCTTCTCCCTACTGAGATCTTCTTGAAGGCTAAGTTTTGGAAATCATTGCCTATATGTGTAGGTATTGCTAGTTTTGCTATAGATCTCCAGCTTTTTGCATTGTCTTTCTATGTCTGTTTTAGTGTGCTGCCCTCAGTTTTTCGTTTTTGCCTTGGTTTCCTGAATCTTCCTCCCTGTTTCAAGGTTCATTTCAAGTGTAAGGTTTTGAAATCGCTGTCTTCAAGATTTTTGTGTCATTCCTTAGGTTGTTAGTATTATCGATTTTCTTTCAAAATCTCTCTTTTAGTTCACGGTCCTTGTTTTTGCCTATGGTTTTTCTTTTGTTCCCTAATCTCGGTTGGTTTTTTACTTGTCAACGTTCATGTCTTCGTCTTCCATTCCATTCTAGCCACTTTTTCTTGTTTTTCCAGAACACCGTGGCTTTGTACATTGTCTTTCTACATCTCATTTTAGTCTGCTGCCACTCTTTGGTTTAGTATTTCCCTTCACTTCCTTCATCGTCCTCCCTACTGAGATCTTCTTGATGCTAAGGTTTTTAAATCATTTCCTGTATTTGTAGGTATTGCTAGTTTTGCTCTTGATCTCCAGCTTTTTGCACAGCCTTGCTATGTCTGTTTTAGTGTGCTGCCCTCAGTTTTTCGTTTTTGCCTTGGTTTCCTGAATCTTCCTCCCTGTTTCAAGGTTCATTTGAAGTGTAAGGTTTTGAAATCGCTGTCTTCAAGAGTTTTGTGTCATTCCTTAGGTTGTTAGTATTATCGATTTTCTTTCAAAATCTCTCTTTTAGTTCACGGTCCTTGTTTTTGCCTATGGTTTTTCTTTTGTTCCCTAATCTCGGTTGGTTTTTTACTTGTCAACGTTCATGTCTTCGTCTTCCATTCCATTCTAGCCACTTTTTCTTGTTTTTCCAGAACACCGTGGCTTTGTACATTGTCTTTCTACATCTCATTTTAGTCTGCTGCCACTCTTTGGTTTAGTATTTCCCTTCACTTCCTTCATCCTCCTTTCTATTGAGATCTTCTTGATGCTAAGGTTTTTAAATCATTTCCTGTATTTGTAGGTATTGCTAGATTTGCTCTTGATCTCCAGCTTTTTGCACAGCCTTGCTATGTCTGTTTTAGTGTGCTGCCCTCAGTTTTTCGTTTTTGCCTTGGTTTCCTGAATCTTCCTCCCTGTTTCAAGGTTCATTTCAAGTGTAAGGTTTTGAAATCGCTGTCTTCAAGAGTTTTGTGTCATTCCTTAGGTTGTTAGTATTATCGATTTTCTTTCAAAATCTCTCTTTTAGTTCACGGTCCTTGTTTTTGCCTATGGTTTTTCTTTTGTTCCCTAATCTCGGTTGGTTTTTTACTTGTCAACGTTCATGTCTTCGTCTTCCATTCCATTCTAGCCACTTTTTCTTGTTTTTCCAGAACACCGTGGCTTTGTACATTGTCTTTCTACATCTCATTTTAGTCTGCTGCCACTCTTTGGTTTAGTATTTCCCTTCACTTCCTTCATCGTCCTCCCTACTGAGATCTTCTTGATGCTAAGGTTTTTAAATCATTTCCTGTATTTGTAGGTATTGCTAGATTTGCTCTTGATCTCCAGCTTTTTGCACAGCCTTGCTATGTCTGTTTTAGTGTGCTGCCCTCAGTTTTTCGTTTTTGCCTTGGTTTCCTGAATCTTCCTCCCTGTTTCAAGGTTCATTTGAAGTGTAAGGTTTTGAAATCGCTGTCTTCAAGAGTTTTGTGTCATTCCTTAGGTTGTTAGTATTATCGATTTTCTTTCAAAATCTCTCTTTTAGTTCACGGTCCTTGTTTTTGCCTATGGTTTTTCTTTTGTTCCCTAATCTCGGTTGGTTTTTCACTTGTCAACGTTCATGTCTTCGTCTTCCATTCCATTCTAGCCACTTTTTGTTGTTTTTCCAGAACACCGTGGCTTTGTACATTGTCTTTCTACATCTCATTTTAGTTTGCTGCCACTCTTTTGTTTCGTTTGTCCCTTCACTTCCTTCATCGTCCTCCCTACTGAGATCTTCTTGAAGGCTAAGTTTTGGAAATCATTGCCTATATGTGTAGGTATTGCTAGTTTTGCTATAGATCTCCAGCTTTTTGCATTGTCTTTCTATGTCTGTTTTAGTGTGCTGCCCTCAGATTTTGAGTTTTTGCCTTGACTTCCTTAATCTTCCGCCCTAGTTAAGTTTTCTTTCTAAGTGGAAGCGTTTCCAGACTGGCCTTACTTTCTACATTGTCTTTCCACAGCTTTTCAGTCTGCTGCCACTCTTTGGTTTAGTATTTCCCTTCACTTCCTTCATCCTCCTCCCTAATGAGATCTTCTTGAAGGCTAAGTTTTGGAAATCATTGCCTATATGTGTAGTTATTGCTAGTTTTGCTCTTGATCTCCAGCTTTTTGCATTGTCTTTCTATGTCTGTTTTAGTGTGCTGCCCTCAGTTTTTAGTTTTTGCCTTGGTTTCCTGAATCTTCCTCCCTGTTTCAAGGTTCATTTGAAGTGTAAGGTTTTGAAATCGCTGTCTTCAAGAGTTTTGTGTCATTCTTTAGGTTGTTAGTATTATCGATTTTCTTTCAAAATCTCTCTTTTAGTTCACAGTCCTTGTTTTTGCCTATGGTTTTTCTTTTGTTCCCTAATCTCGGTTGGTTTTTCACTTGTCAACGTTCATGTCTTCGTCTTCCATTCCATTCTAGCCACTTTTTGTTGTTTTTCCAGAACACCGTGGCTTTGTACATTGTCTTTCTACATCTCATTTTAGTTTGCTGCCACTCTTTTGTTTCGTTTGTCCCTTCACTTCCTTCATCCTCCTTTCTATTGAGATCTTCTTGAAGGCTAAGTTTTGGAAATCATTGCCTATATGTGTAGGTATTGCTAGTTTTGCTATAGATCTCCAGCTTTTTGCATTGTCTTGCTATGTCTGTTTTAGTGTTCTGCCCTCAGTTTTTCGTTTTTGCCTTGGTTTCCTGAATCTTCCTCCCTGTTTCAAGGTTCATTTGAAGTGTAAGGTTTTGAAATCGCTGTCTTCAAGAGTTTTGTGTCATTCCTTAGGTTGTTAGTGTTATCGATTTTCTTTCAAAATCTCTCTTTTAGTTCGTGGTCCTTGTTTTTCCCTATGGTTTTTCTTTTGTTCCCTAATCTCGGTTGGTTTTTCACTTGTCAACGTTCATGTCTTCGTCTTCCATTCCATTCTAGCCACTTTTTGTTGTTTTTCCAGAACACCGTGGCTTTGTACATTGTCTTTCTACATCTCATTTTAGTTTGCTGCCACTCTTTTGTTTCGTTTGTCCCTTCACTTCCTTCATCCTCCTCCCTACTGAGATCTTCTTGAAGGCTAAGTTTTGGAAATCATTGCCTATATGTGTAGGTATTGCTAGTTTTGCTATAGATCTCCAGCTTTTTGCATTGTCTTTCTATGTCTGTTTTAGTGTGCTGCCCTCAGATTTTGAGTTTTTGCCTTGACTTCCTTAATCTTCCGCCCTAGTTAAGTTTTCTTTCTAAGTGGAAGCGTTTCCAGACTGGCCTTACTTTCTACATTGTCTTTCCACAGCTTTTCAGTCTGCTGCCACTCTTTGGTTTAGTATTTCCCTTCACTTCCTTCATCCTTCTCCCTACTGAGATCTTCTTGAAGGCTAAGTTTTGGAAATCATTGCCTATATGTGTAGGTATTGCTAGTTTTGCTATAGATCTCCAGCTTTTTGCATTGTCTTTCTATGTCTGTTTTAGTGTGCTGCCCTCAGTTTTTCGTTTTTGCCTTGGTTTCCTGAATCTTCCTCCCTGTTTCAAGGTTCATTTGAAGTGTAAGGTTTTGAAATCGCTGTCTTCAAGAGTTTTGTGTCATTCTTTAGGTTGTTAGTATTATCGATTTTCTTTCAAAATCTCTCTTTTAGTTCACAGTCCTTGTTTTTGCCTATGGTTTTTCTTTTGTTCCCTAATCTCGGTTGGTTTTTCACTTGTCAACGTTCATGTCTTCGTCTTCCATTCCATTCTAGCCACTTTTTCTTGTTTTTCCAGAACACCGTGGCTTTGTACATTGTCTTTCTACATCTCATTTTAGTCTGCTGCCACTCTTTGGTTTAGTATTTCCCTTCATTTCCTTCATACTCCTTTCTATTGAGATCTTCTTGATGATAAGGTTTTTAAATCATTTCCTGTATTTGTAGGTATTGCTAGATTTGCTCTTGATCTGCAGCTTTTTGCACAGCCTTGCTATGTCTGTTTTAGTGTGCTGCCCTCAGTTTTTCGTTTTTGCCTTGGTTTCCTGAATCTTCCTCCCTGTTTCAAGGTTCATTTGAAGTGTAAGGTTTTGAAATCGCTGTCTTCAAGAGTTTTGTGTCATTCCTTAGGTTGTTAGTATTATCGATTTTCTTTCAAAATCTCTCTTTTAGTTCACGGTCCTTGTTTTTGCCTATGGTTTTTCTTTTGTTCCCTAATCTCGGTTGGTTTTTCACTTGTCAACGTTCATGTCTTCGTCTTCCATTCCATTCTAGCCACTTTTTGTTGTTTTTCCAGAACACCGTGGCTTTGTACATTGTCTTTCTACATCTCATTTTAGTTTGCTGCCACTCTTTTGTTTCGTTTGTCCCTTCACTTCCTTCATCCTCCTCCCTACTGAGATCTTCTTGAAGGCTAAGTTTTGGAAATCATTGCCTATATGTGTAGGTATTGCTAGTTTTGCTATAGATCTCCAGCTTTTTGCATTGTCTTGCTATGTCTGTTTTAGTGTGCTGCCCTCAGTTTTTCGTTTTTGCCTTGGTTTCCTGAATCTTCCTCCCTGTTTCAAGGTTCATTTCAAGTGTAAGGTTTTGAAATCGCTGTCTTCAAGAGTTTTGTGTCATTCCTTAGGTTGTTAGTATTATCGATTTTCTTTCAAAATCTCTCTTTTAGTTCACGGTCCTTGTTTTTGCCTATGGTTTTTCTTTTGTTCCCTAATCTCGGTTGGTTTTTCACTTGTCAACGTTCATGTCTTCGTCTTCCATTCCATTCTAGCCACTTTTTGTTGTTTTTCCAGAACACCATGGCTTTGTACATTGTCTTTCTACATCTCATTTTAGTTTGCTGCCACTCTTTTGTTTCGTTTGTCCCTTCACTTCCTTCATCCTCCTCCCTACTGAGATCTTCTTGAAGGCTAAGTTTTGGAAATCATTGCCTATATGTGTAGGTATTGCTAGTTTTGCTATAGATCTCCAGCTTTTTGCATTGTCTTGCTATGTCTGTTTTAGTGTGCTGCCCTCAGATTTTGAGGTTTTGCCTTGACTTCCTTAATCTTCCGCCCTAGTTAAGTTTTCTTTCTAAGTGGAAGCGTTTCCAGACTGGCCTTACTTTCTACCTTGTCTTTCCACAGCTTTTCAGTCTGCTGCCACTCTTTGGTTTAGTATTTCCCTTGACTTCCTTCATCCTCCTTTCTATTGAGATCTTATTGAAGGCTAAGTTTTGGAAATCATTCCCTATATGTGTAGGTATTGCTAGTTTTGCTATAGATCTCCAGCTTTTTGCATTGTCTTGCTATGTCTGTTTTAGTGTGCTGCCCTCAGTTTTTCGTTTTTGCCTTGGTTTCCTGAATCTTCCTCCCTGTTTCAAGGTTCATTTCAAGTGTAAGGTTTTGAAATCGCTGTCTTCAAGAGTTTTGTGTCATTCCTTAGGTTGTTAGTATTATCGATTTTCTTTCAAAATCTCTCTTTTAGTTCACGGTCCTTGTTTTTGCCTATGGTTTTTCTTTTGTTCCCTAATCTCGGTTGGTTTTTTACTTGTCAACGTTCATGTCTTCGTCTTCCATTCCATTCTAGCCACTTTTTGTTGTTTTTCCAGAACACCGTGGCTTTGTACATTGTCTTTCTACATCTCATTTTAGTCTGCTGCCACTGTTTGGTTTAGTATTTCCCTTCACTTCCTTCATCCTCCTTTCTATTGAGATCTTCTTGATGCTAAGGTTTTTAAATCATTTCCTGTATTTGTAGGTATTGCTAGATTTGCTCTTGATCTCCAGCTTTTTGCACAGCCTTGCTATGTCTGTTTTAGTGTGCTGCCCTCAGTTTTTCGTTTTTGCCTTGGTTTCCTGAATCTTCCTCCCTGTTTCAAGGTTCATTTGAAGTGTAAGGTTTTGAAATCGCTGTCTTCAAGAGTTTTGTGTCATTCCTTAGGTTGTTAGTATTATCGATTTTCTTTCAAAATCTCTCTTTTAGTTCACGGTCCTTGTTTTTGCCTATGGTTTTTCTTTTGTTCCCTAATCTCGGTTGGTTTTTCACTTGTCAACGTTCATGTCTTCGTCTTCCATTCCATTCTAGCCACTTTTTGTTGTTTTTCCAGAACACCGTGGCTTTGTACATTGTCTTTCTACATCTCATTTTAGTTTGCTGCCACTCTTTTGTTTCGTTTGTCCCTTCACTTCCTTCATCGTCCTCCCTACTGAGATCTTCTTGAAGGCTAAGTTTTGGAAATCATTGCCTATATGTGTAGGTATTGCTAGTTTTGCTATAGATCTCCAGCTTTTTGCATTGTCTTTCTATGTCTGTTTTAGTGTGCTGCCCTCAGATTTTGAGTTTTTGCCTTGGTTTCCTGAATCTTCCTCCCTGTTTCAAGGTTCATTTGAAGTGTAAGGTTTTGAAATCGCTGTCTTCAAGAGTTTTGTGTCGTTCCTTAGGTTGTTAGTATTATCGATTTTCTTTCAAAATCTCTCTTTTAGTTCGTGGTCCTTGTTTTTGCCTATGGTTTTTCTTTTGTTCCCTAATCTCGGTTGGTTTTTCACTTGTCAACGTTCATGTCTTCGTCTTCCATTCCATTCTAGCCACTTTTTCTTGTTTTTCCAGAACACCGTGGCTTTGTACATTGTCTTTCTACATCTCATTTTAGTTTGCTGCCACTCTTTTGTTTCGTTTGTCCCTTCACTTCCTTCATCCTCCTCCCTACTGAGATCTTCTTGAAGGCTAAGTTTTGGAAATCATTGCCTATATGTGTAGGTATTGCTAGTTTTGCTATAGATCTCCAGCTTTTTGCATTGTCTTTCTATGTCTGTTTTAGTGTGCTGCCGTCAGATTTTGAGTTTTTGCCTTGACTTCCTTAATCTTCCTCCCTAGTTAAGTTTTCTTTCTAAGTGGAAGCGTTTCCAGACTGGCCTTACTTTCTACATTGTCTTTCCACAGCTTTTCAGTCTGCTGCCACTCTTTGGTTTAGTATTTCCCTTCACTTCCTTCATCCTCCTCCCTACTGAGATCTTCTTGAAGGCTAAGTTTTGGAAATCATTGCCTATATGTGTAGGTATTGCTAGTTTTGCTATAGATCTCCAGCTTTTTGCATTGTCTTTCTATGTCTGTTTTAGTGTGCTGCCCTCAGTTTTTCGTTTTTGCCTTGGTTTCCTGAATCTTCCTCCCTGTTTCAAGGTTCATTTGAAGTGTAAGGTTTTGAAATCGCTGTCTTCAAGAGTTTTGTGTCATTCTTTAGGTTGTTAGTATTATCGATTTTCTTTCAAAATCTCTCTTTTAGTTCACGGTCCTTGTTTTTGCCTATGGTTTTTCTTTTGTTCCCTAATCTCGGTTGGTTTTTCACTTGTCAACGTTCATGTCTTCGTCTTCCATTCCATTCTAGCCACTTTTTGTTGTTTTTCCAGAACACCGTGGCTTTGTACATTGTCTTTCTACATCTCATTTTAGTTTGCTGCCACTCTTTTGTTTCGTTTGTCCCTTCACTTCCTTCATCCTCCTCCCTACTGAGATCTTCTTGAAGGCTAAGTTTTGGAAATCATTGCCTATATGTGTAGGTATTGCTAGTTTTGCTATAGATCTCCAGCTTTTTGCATTGTCTTTCTATGTCTGTTTTAGTGTGCTGCCCTCAGATTTTGAGTTTTTGCCTTGACTTCCTTAATCTTCCGCCCTAGTTAAGTTTTCTTTCTAAGTGGAAGCGTTTCCAGACTGGCCTTACTTTCTACATTGTCTTTCCACAGCTTTTCAGTCTGCTGCCACTCTTTGGTTTAGTATTTCCCTTCACTTCCTTCATCCTCCTCCCTACTGAGATCTTCTTGAAGGCTAAGTTTTGGAAATCATTGCCTATATGTGTAGTTATTGCTAGTTTTGCTATAGATCTCCAGCTTTTTGCATTGTCTTTCTATGTCTGTTTTAGTGTGCTGCCCTCAGTTTTTCGTTTTTGCCTTGGTTTCCTGAATCTTCCTCCCTGTTTCAAGGTTCATTTGAAGTGTAAGGTTTTGAAATCGCTGTCTTCAAGAGTTTTGTGTCATTCCTTAGGTTGTTAGTATTATCGATTTTCTTTCAAAATCTCTCTTTTAGTTCACGGTCCTTGTTTTTGCCTATGGTTTTTCTTTTGTTCCCTAATCTCGGTTGGTTTTTCACTTGTCAACGTTCATGTCTTCGTCTTCCATTCCATTCTAGCCACTTTTTCTTGTTTTTCCAGAACACCGTGGCTTTGTACATTGTCTTTCTACATCTCATTTTAGTTTGCTGCCACTCTTTTGTTTCGTTTGTCCCTTCACTTCCTTCATCCTCCTCCCTACTGAGATCTTCTTGAAGGCTAAGTTTTGGAAATCATTGCCTATATGTGTAGGTATTGCTAGTTTTGCTATAGATCTCCAGCTTTTTGCATTGTCTTTCTATGTCTGTTTTAGTGTGCTGCCCTCAGTTTTTCGTTTTTGCCTTGGTTTCCTGAATCTTCCTCCCTGTTTCAAGGTTCATTTGAAGTGTAAGGTTTTGAAATCGCTGTCTTCAAGAGTTTTGTGTCATTCCTTAGGTTGTTAGTATTATCGATTTTCTTTCAAAATCTCTCTTTTAGTTCACGGTCCTTGTTTTTGCCTATGGTTTTTCTTTTGTTCCCTAATCTCGGTTGGTTTTTCACTTGTCAACGTTCATGTCTTCGTCTTCCATTCCATTCTAGCCACTTTTTCTTGTTTTTCAGAACACCGTGGCTTTGTACATTGTCTTTCTACATCTCATTTTAGTCTGCTGCCACTGTTTGGTTTAGTATTTCCCTTCACTTCCTTCATCCTCCTTTCTATTGAGATCTTCTTGAAGGCTAAGGTTTTTAAATCATTTCCTGTATTTGTAGGTATTGCTAGTTTTGCTCTTGATCTCCAGCTTTTTGCACAGCCTTGCTATGTCTGTTTTAGTGTGCTGCCCTTAGTTTTTCGTTTTTGCCTTGGTTTCCTGAATCTTCCTCCCTGTTTCAAGGTTCATTTGAAGTGTAAGGTTTTGAAATCGCTGTCTTCAAGAGTTTTGTGTCATTCCTTAGGTTGTTAGTATTATCGATTTTCTTTCAAAATCTCTCTTTTAGTTCACGGTCCTTGTTTTTGCCTATGGTTTTTCTTTTGTTCCCTAATCTCGGTTGGTTTTTCACTTGTCAACGTTCATGTCTTCGTCTTCCATTCCATTCTAGCCACTTTTTGTTGTTTTTCCAGAACACCGTGGCTTTGTACATTGTCTTTCTACATCTCATTTTAGTTTGCTGCCACTCTTTTGTTTCGTTTGTCCCTTCACTTCCTTCATCCTCCTCCCTACTGAGATCTTCTTGAAGGCTAAGTTTTGGAAATCATTGCCTATATGTGTAGGTATTGCTAGTTTTGCTATAGATCTCCAGCTTTTTGCATTGTCTTTCTATGTCTGTTTTAGTGTGCTGCCCTCAGATTTTGAGTTTTTGCCTTGACTTCCTTAATCTTCCGCCCTAGTTAAGTTTTCTTTCTAAGTGGAAGCGTTTCCAGACTGGCCTTACTTTCTACATTGTCTTTCCACAGCTTTTCAGTCTGCTGCCACTCTTTGGTTTAGTATTTCCCTTCACTTCCTTCATCCTTCTCCCTACTGAGATCTTCTTGAAGGCTAAGTTTTGGAAATCATTGCCTATATGTGTAGGTATTGCTAGTTTTGCTATAGATCTCCAGCTTTTTGCATTGTCTTTCTATGTCTGTTTTAGTGTGCTGCCCTCAGTTTTTCGTTTTTGCCTTGGTTTCCTGAATCTTCCTCCCTGTTTCAAGGTTCATTTCAAGTGTAAGGTTTTGAAATCGCTGTCTTCAAGATTTTTGTGTCATTCCTTAGGTTGTTAGTATTATCGATTTTCTTTCAAAATCTCTCTTTTAGTTCACGGTCCTTGTTTTTGCCTATGGTTTTTCTTTTGTTCCCTAATCTCGGTTGGTTTTTTACTTGTCAACGTTCATGTCTTCGTCTTCCATTCCATTCTAGCCACTTTTTCTTGTTTTTCCAGAACACCGTGGCTTTGTACATTGTCTTTCTACATCTCATTTTAGTCTGCTGCCACTCTTTGGTTTAGTATTTCCCTTCACTTCCTTCATCGTCCTCCCTACTGAGATCTTCTTGATGCTAAGGTTTTTAAATCATTTCCTGTATTTGTAGGTATTGCTAGTTTTGCTCTTGATCTCCAGCTTTTTGCACAGCCTTGCTATGTCTGTTTTAGTGTGCTGCCCTCAGTTTTTCGTTTTTGCCTTGGTTTCCTGAATCTTCCTCCCTGTTTCAAGGTTCATTTGAAGTGTAAGGTTTTGAAATCGCTGTCTTCAAGAGTTTTGTGTCATTCCTTAGGTTGTTAGTATTATCGATTTTCTTTCAAAATCTCTCTTTTAGTTCACGGTCCTTGTTTTTGCCTATGGTTTTTCTTTTGTTCCCTAATCTCGGTTGGTTTTTTACTTGTCAACGTTCATGTCTTCGTCTTCCATTCCATTCTAGCCACTTTTTCTTGTTTTTCCAGAACACCGTGGCTTTGTACATTGTCTTTCTACATCTCATTTTAGTCTGCTGCCACTCTTTGGTTTAGTATTTCCCTTCACTTCCTTCATCCTCCTTTCTATTGAGATCTTCTTGATGCTAAGGTTTTTAAATCATTTCCTGTATTTGTAGGTATTGCTAGATTTGCTCTTGATCTCCAGCTTTTTGCACAGCCTTGCTATGTCTGTTTTAGTGTGCTGCCCTCAGTTTTTCGTTTTTGCCTTGGTTTCCTGAATCTTCCTCCCTGTTTCAAGGTTCATTTCAAGTGTAAGGTTTTGAAATCGCTGTCTTCAAGAGTTTTGTGTCATTCCTTAGGTTGTTAGTATTATCGATTTTCTTTCAAAATCTCTCTTTTAGTTCACGGTCCTTGTTTTTGCCTATGGTTTTTCTTTTGTTCCCTAATCTCGGTTGGTTTTTTACTTGTCAACGTTCATGTCTTCGTCTTCCATTCCATTCTAGCCACTTTTTCTTGTTTTTCCAGAACACCGTGGCTTTGTACATTGTCTTTCTACATCTCATTTTAGTCTGCTGCCACTCTTTGGTTTAGTATTTCCCTTCACTTCCTTCATCGTCCTCCCTACTGAGATCTTCTTGATGCTAAGGTTTTTAAATCATTTCCTGTATTTGTAGGTATTGCTAGATTTGCTCTTGATCTCCAGCTTTTTGCACAGCCTTGCTATGTCTGTTTTAGTGTGCTGCCCTCAGTTTTTCGTTTTTGCCTTGGTTTCCTGAATCTTCCTCCCTGTTTCAAGGTTCATTTGAAGTGTAAGGTTTTGAAATCGCTGTCTTCAAGAGTTTTGTGTCATTCCTTAGGTTGTTAGTATTATCGATTTTCTTTCAAAATCTCTCTTTTAGTTCACGGTCCTTGTTTTTGCCTATGGTTTTTCTTTTGTTCCCTAATCTCGGTTGGTTTTTCACTTGTCAACGTTCATGTCTTCGTCTTCCATTCCATTCTAGCCACTTTTTGTTGTTTTTCCAGAACACCGTGGCTTTGTACATTGTCTTTCTACATCTCATTTTAGTTTGCTGCCACTCTTTTGTTTCGTTTGTCCCTTCACTTCCTTCATCGTCCTCCCTACTGAGATCTTCTTGAAGGCTAAGTTTTGGAAATCATTGCCTATATGTGTAGGTATTGCTAGTTTTGCTATAGATCTCCAGCTTTTTGCATTGTCTTTCTATGTCTGTTTTAGTGTGCTGCCCTCAGATTTTGAGTTTTTGCCTTGACTTCCTTAATCTTCCGCCCTAGTTAAGTTTTCTTTCTAAGTGGAAGCGTTTCCAGACTGGCCTTACTTTCTACATTGTCTTTCCACAGCTTTTCAGTCTGCTGCCACTCTTTGGTTTAGTATTTCCCTTCACTTCCTTCATCCTCCTCCCTAATGAGATCTTCTTGAAGGCTAAGTTTTGGAAATCATTGCCTATATGTGTAGTTATTGCTAGTTTTGCTCTTGATCTCCAGCTTTTTGCATTGTCTTTCTATGTCTGTTTTAGTGTGCTGCCCTCAGTTTTTAGTTTTTGCCTTGGTTTCCTGAATCTTCCTCCCTGTTTCAAGGTTCATTTGAAGTGTAAGGTTTTGAAATCGCTGTCTTCAAGAGTTTTGTGTCATTCTTTAGGTTGTTAGTATTATCGATTTTCTTTCAAAGTCTCTCTTTTAGTTCACAGTCCTTGTTTTTGCCTATGGTTTTTCTTTTGTTCCCTAATCTCGGTTGGTTTTTCACTTGTCAACGTTCATGTCTTCGTCTTCCATTCCATTCTAGCCACTTTTTGTTGTTTTTCCAGAACACCGTGGCTTTGTACATTGTCTTTCTACATCTCATTTTAGTTTGCTGCCACTCTTTTGTTTCGTTTGTCCCTTCACTTCCTTCATCCTCCTTTCTATTGAGATCTTCTTGAAGGCTAAGTTTTGGAAATCATTGCCTATATGTGTAGGTATTGCTAGTTTTGCTATAGATCTCCAGCTTTTTGCATTGTCTTGCTATGTCTGTTTTAGTGTTCTGCCCTCAGTTTTTCGTTTTTGCCTTGGTTTCCTGAATCTTCCTCCCTGTTTCAAGGTTCATTTGAAGTGTAAGGTTTTGAAATCGCTGTCTTCAAGAGTTTTGTGTCATTCCTTAGGTTGTTAGTGTTATCGATTTTCTTTCAAAATCTCTCTTTTAGTTCGTGGTCCTTGTTTTTCCCTATGGTTTTTCTTTTGTTCCCTAATCTCGGTTGGTTTTTCACTTGTCAACGTTCATGTCTTCGTCTTCCATTCCATTCTAGCCACTTTTTGTTGTTTTTCCAGAACACCGTGGCTTTGTACATTGTCTTTCTACATCTCATTTTAGTTTGCTGCCACTCTTTTGTTTCGTTTGTCCCTTCACTTCCTTCATCCTCCTCCCTACTGAGATCTTCTTGAAGGCTAAGTTTTGGAAATCATTGCCTATATGTGTAGGTATTGCTAGTTTTGCTATAGATCTCCAGCTTTTTGCATTGTCTTTCTATGTCTGTTTTAGTGTGCTGCCCTCAGATTTTGAGTTTTTGCCTTGACTTCCTTAATCTTCCGCCCTAGTTAAGTTTTCTTTCTAAGTGGAAGCGTTTCCAGACTGGCCTTACTTTCTACATTGTCTTTCCACAGCTTTTCAGTCTGCTGCCACTCTTTGGTTTAGTATTTCCCTTCACTTCCTTCATCCTTCTCCCTACTGAGATCTTCTTGAAGGCTAAGTTTTGGAAATCATTGCCTATATGTGTAGGTATTGCTAGTTTTGCTATAGATCTCCAGCTTTTTGCATTGTCTTTCTATGTCTGTTTTAGTGTGCTGCCCTCAGTTTTTCGTTTTTGCCTTGGTTTCCTGAATCTTCCTCCCTGTTTCAAGGTTCATTTGAAGTGTAAGGTTTTGAAATCGCTGTCTTCAAGAGTTTTGTGTCATTCTTTAGGTTGTTAGTATTATCGATTTTCTTTCAAAATCTCTCTTTTAGTTCACAGTCCTTGTTTTTGCCTATGGTTTTTCTTTTGTTCCCTAATCTCGGTTGGTTTTTCACTTGTCAACGTTCATGTCTTCGTCTTCCATTCCATTCTAGCCACTTTTTCTTGTTTTTCCAGAACACCGTGGCTTTGTACATTGTCTTTCTACATCTCATTTTAGTCTGCTGCCACTCTTTGGTTTAGTATTTCCCTTCATTTCCTTCATACTCCTTTCTATTGAGATCTTCTTGATGATAAGGTTTTTAAATCATTTCCTGTATTTGTAGGTATTGCTAGATTTGCTCTTGATCTGCAGCTTTTTGCACAGCCTTGCTATGTCTGTTTTAGTGTGCTGCCCTCAGTTTTTCGTTTTTGCCTTGGTTTCCTGAATCTTCCTCCCTGTTTCAAGGTTCATTTGAAGTGTAAGGTTTTGAAATCGCTGTCTTCAAGAGTTTTGTGTCATTCCTTAGGTTGTTAGTATTATCGATTTTCTTTCAAAATCTCTCTTTTAGTTCACGGTCCTTGTTTTTGCCTATGGTTTTTCTTTTGTTCCCTAATCTCGGTTGGTTTTTCACTTGTCAACGTTCATGTCTTCGTCTTCCATTCCATTCTAGCCACTTTTTGTTGTTTTTCCAGAACACCGTGGCTTTGTACATTGTCTTTCTACATCTCATTTTAGTTTGCTGCCACTCTTTTGTTTCGTTTGTCCCTTCACTTCCTTCATCCTCCTCCCTACTGAGATCTTCTTGAAGGCTAAGTTTTGGAAATCATTGCCTATATGTGTAGGTATTGCTAGTTTTGCTATAGATCTCCAGCTTTTTGCATTGTCTTGCTATGTCTGTTTTAGTGTGCTGCCCTCAGTTTTTCGTTTTTGCCTTGGTTTCCTGAATCTTCCTCCCTGTTTCAAGGTTCATTTCAAGTGTAAGGTTTTGAAATCGCTGTCTTCAAGAGTTTTGTGTCATTCCTTAGGTTGTTAGTATTATCGATTTTCTTTCAAAATCTCTCTTTTAGTTCACGGTCCTTGTTTTTGCCTATGGTTTTTCTTTTGTTCCCTAATCTCGGTTGGTTTTTCACTTGTCAACGTTCATGTCTTCGTCTTCCATTCCATTCTAGCCACTTTTTCTTGTTTTTCCAGAACACCGTGGCTTTGTACATTGTCTTTCTACATCTCATTTTAGTTTGCTGCCACTCTTTTGTTTCGTTTGTCCCTTCACTTCCTTCATCCTCCTCCCTACTGAGATCTTCTTGAAGGCTAAGTTTTGGAAATCATTGCCTATATGTGTAGGTATTGCTAGTTTTGCTATAGATCTCCAGCTTTTTGCATTGTCTTTCTATGTCTGTTTTAGTGTGCTGCCCTCAGATTTTGAGTTTTTGCCTTGACTTCCTTAATCTTCCGCCCTAGTTAAGTTTTCTTTCTAAGTGGAAGCGTTTCCAGACTGGCCTTACTTTCTACATTGTCTTTCCACAGCTTTTCAGTCTGCTGCCACTCTTTGGTTTAGTATTTCCCTTCACTTCCTTCATCCTTCTCCCTACTGAGATCTTCTTGAAGGCTAAGTTTTGGAAATCATTGCCTATATGTGTAGGTATTGCTAGTTTTGCTATAGATCTCCAGCTTTTTGCATTGTCTTTCTATGTCTGTTTTAGTGTGCTGCCCTCAGTTTTTCGTTTTTGCCTTGGTTTCCTGAATCTTCCTCCCTGTTTCAAGGTTCATTTCAAGTGTAAGGTTTTGAAATCGCTGTCTTCAAGAGTTTTGTGTCATTCCTTAGGTTGTTAGTATTATCGATTTTCTTTCAAAATCTCTCTTTTAGTTCACGGTCCTTGTTTTTGCCTATGGTTTTTCTTTTGTTCCCTAATCTCGGTTGGTTTTTTACTTGTCAACGTTCATGTCTTCGTCTTCCATTCCATTCTAGCCACTTTTTCTTGTTTTTCCAGAACACCGTGGCTTTGTACATTGTCTTTCTACATCTCATTTTAGTCTGCTGCCACTCTTTGGTTTAGTATTTCCCTTCACTTCCTTCATCCTCCTTTCTATTGAGATCTTCTTGATGCTAAGGTTTTTAAATCATTTCCTGTATTTGTAGGTATAGCTAGATTTGCTCTTGATCTCCAGCTTTTTGCACAGCCTTGCTATGTCTGTTTTAGTGTGCTGCCCTCAGTTTTTCGTTTTTGCCTTGGTTTCCTGAATCTTCCTCCCTGTTTCAAGGTTCATTTCAAGTGTAAGGTTTTGAAATCGCTGTCTTCAAGAGTTTTGTGTCATTCTTTAGGTTGTTAGTATTATCGATTTTCTTTCAAAATCTCTCTTTTAGTTCACAGTCCTTGTTTTTGCCTATGGTTTTTCTTTTGTTCCCTAATCTCGGTTGGTTTTTCACTTGTCAACGTTCATGTCTTCGTCTTCCATTCCATTCTAGCCACTTTTTCTTGTTTTTCCAGAACACCGTGGCTTTGTACATTGTCTTTCTACATCTCATTTTAGTCTGCTGCCACTCTTTGGTTTAGTATTTCCCTTCACTTCCTTCATCCTCCTTTCTATTGAGATCTTCTTGATGCTAAGGTTTTTAAATCATTTCCTGTATTTGTAGGTATTGCTAGATTTGCTCTTGATCTGCAGCTTTTTGCACAGCCTTGCTATGTCTGTTTTAGTGTGCTGCCCTCAGTTTTTCGTTTTTGCCTTGGTTTCCTGAATCTTCCTCCCTGTTTCAAGGTTCATTTGAAGTGTAAGGTTTTGAAATCGCTGTCTTCAAGAGTTTTGTGTCATTCCTTAGGTTGTTAGTATTATCGATTTTCTTTCAAAATCTCTCTTTTAGTTCACGGTCCTTGTTTTTGCCTATGGTTTTTCTTTTGTTCCCTAATCTCGGTTGGTTTTTCACTTGTCAACGTTCATGTCTTCGTCTTCCATTCCATTCTAGCCACTTTTTGTTGTTTTTCCAGAACACCGTGGCTTTGTACATTGTCTTTCTACATCTCATTTTAGTTTGCTGCCACTCTTTTGTTTCGTTTGTCCCTTCACTTCCTTCATCCTCCTCCCTACTGAGATCTTCTTGAAGGCTAAGTTTTGGAAATCATTGCCTATATGTGTAGGTATTGCTAGTTTTGCTATAGATCTCCAGCTTTTTGCATTGTCTTGCTATGTCTGTTTTAGTGTGCTGCCCTCAGATTTTGAGGTTTTGCCTTGGTTTCCTGAATCTTCCTCCCTGTTTCAAGGTTCATTTCAAGTGTAAGGTTTTGAAATCGCTGTCTTCAAGAGTTTTGTGTCATTCCTTAGGTTGTTAGTATTATCGATTTTCTTTCAAAATCTCTCTTTTAGTTCACGGTCCTTGTTTTTGCCTATGGTTTTTCTTTTGTTCCCTAATCTCGGTTGGTTTTTCACTTGTCAACGTTCATGTCTTCGTCTTCCATTCCATTCTAGCCACTTTTTCTTGTTTTTCCAGAACACCGTGGCTTTGTACATTGTCTTTCTACATCTCATTTTAGTCTGCTGCCACTCTTTGGTTTAGTATTTCCCTTCACTTCCTTCATCGTCCTCCCTACTGAGATCTTCTTGATGCTAAGGTTTTTAAATCATTTCCTGTATTTGTAGGTATTGCTAGTTTTGCTCTTGATCTCCAGCTTTTTGCACAGCCTTGCTATGTCTGTTTTAGTGTGCTGCCCTCAGTTTTTCGTTTTTGCCTTGGTTTCCTGAATCTTCCTCCCTGTTTCAAGGTTCATTTGAAGTGTAAGGTTTTGAAATCGCTGTCTTCAAGAGTTTTGTGTCATTCCTTAGGTTGTTAGTATTATCGATTTTCTTTCAAAATCTCTCTTTTAGTTCACGGTCCTTGTTTTTGCCTATGGTTTTTCTTTTGTTCCCTAATCTCGGTTGGTTTTTCACTTGTCAACGTTCATGTCTTCGTCTTCCATTCCATTCTAGCCACTTTTTGTTGTTTTTCCAGAACACCGTGGCTTTGTACATTGTCTTTCTACATCTCATTTTAGTTTGCTGCCACTCTTTTGTTTCGTTTGTCCCTTCACTTCCTTCATCCTCCTCCCTACTGAGATCTTCTTGAAGGCTAAGTTTTGGAAATCATTGCCTATATGTGTAGGTATTGCTAGTTTTGCTATAGATCTCCAGCTTTTTGCATTGTCTTTCTATGTCTGTTTTAGTGTGCTGCCCTCAGATTTTGAGTTTTTGCCTTGACTTCCTTAATCTTCCGCCCTAGTTAAGTTTTCTTTCTAAGTGGAAGCGTTTCCAGACTGGCCTTACTTTCTACATTGTCTTTCCACAGCTTTTCAGTCTGCTGCCACTCTTTGGTTTAGTATTTCCCTTCACTTCCTTCATCCTTCTCCCTACTGAGATCTTCTTGAAGGCTAAGTTTTGGAAATCATTGCCTATATGTGTAGGTATTGCTAGTTTTGCTATAGATCTCCAGCTTTTTGCATTGTCTTTCTATGTCTGTTTTAGTGTGCTGCCCTCAGTTTTTCGTTTTTGCCTTGGTTTCCTGAATCTTCCTCCCTGTTTCAAGGTTCATTTCAAGTGTAAGGTTTTGAAATCGCTGTCTTCAAGAGTTTTGTGTCATTCCTTAGGTTGTTAGTATTATCGATTTTCTTTCAAAATCTCTCTTTTAGTTCACGGTCCTTGTTTTTGCCTATGGTTTTTCTTTTGTTCCCTAATCTCGGTTGGTTTTTTACTTGTCAACGTTCATGTCTTCGTCTTCCATTCCATTCTAGCCACTTTTTCTTGTTTTTCCAGAACACCGTGGCTTTGTACATTGTCTTTCTACATCTCATTTTAGTCTGCTGCCACTCTTTGGTTTAGTATTTCCCTTCACTTCCTTCATCCTCCTTTCTATTGAGATCTTCTTGATGCTAAGGTTTTTAAATCATTTCCTGTATTTGTAGGTATTGCTAGATTTGCTCTTGATCTCCAGCTTTTTGCACAGCCTTGCTATGTCTGTTTTAGTGTGCTGCCCTCAGTTTTTCGTTTTTGCCTTGGTTTCCTGAATCTTCCTCCCTGTTTCAAGGTTCATTTCAAGTGTAAGGTTTTGAAATCGCTGTCTTCAAGAGTTTTGTGTCATTCCTTAGGTTGTTAGTATTATCGATTTTCTTTCAAAATCTCTCTTTTAGTTCACGGTCCTTGTTTTTGCCTATGGTTTTTCTTTTGTTCCCTAATCTCGGTTGGTTTTTTACTTGTCAACGTTCATGTCTTCGTCTTCCATTCCATTCTAGCCACTTTTTCTTGTTTTTCCAGAACACCGTGGCTTTGTACATTGTCTTTCTACATCTCATTTTAGTCTGCTGCCACTCTTTGGTTTAGTATTTCCCTTCACTTCCTTCATCATCCTCCCTAGTGAGATCTTCTTGATGCTAAGGTTTTTAAATCATTTCCTGTATTTGTAGGTATTGCTAGATTTGCTCTTGATCTCCAGCTTTTTGCACAGCCTTGCTATGTCTGTTTTAGTGTGCTGCCCTCAGTTTTTCGTTTTTGCCTTGGTTTCCTGAATCTTCCTCCCTGTTTCAAGGTTCATTTGAAGTGTAAGGTTTTGAAATCGCTGTCTTCAAGAGTTTTGTGTCATTCCTTAGGTTGTTAGTATTATCGATTTTCTTTCAAAATCTCTCTTTTAGTTCACGGTCCTTGTTTTTGCCTATGGTTTTTCTTTTGTTCCCTAATCTCGGTTGGTTTTTCACTTGTCAACGTTCATGTCTTCGTCTTCCATTCCATTCTAGCCACTTTTTGTTGTTTTTCCAGAACACCGTGGCTTTGTACATTGTCTTTCTACATCTCATTTTAGTTTGCTGCCACTCTTTTGTTTCGTTTGTCCCTTCACTTCCTTCATCGTCCTCCCTACTGAGATCTTCTTGAAGGCTAAGTTTTGGAAATCATTGCCTATATGTGTAGGTATTGCTAGTTTTGCTATAGATCTCCAGCTTTTTGCATTGTCTTTCTATGTCTGTTTTAGTGTGCTGCCCTCAGATTTTGAGTTTTTGCCTTGACTTCCTTAATCTTCCGCCCTAGTTAAGTTTTCTTTCTAAGTGGAAGCGTTTCCAGACTGGCCTTACTTTCTACATTGTCTTTCCACAGCTTTTCAGTCTGCTGCCACTCTTTGGTTTAGTATTTCCCTTCACTTCCTTCATCCTCCTCCCTAATGAGATCTTCTTGAAGGCTAAGTTTTGGAAATCATTGCCTATATGTGTAGTTATTGCTAGTTTTGCTCTTGATCTCCAGCTTTTTGCATTGTCTTTCTATGTCTGTTTTAGTGTGCTGCCCTCAGTTTTTAGTTTTTGCCTTGGTTTCCTGAATCTTCCTCCCTGTTTCAAGGTTCATTTGAAGTGTAAGGTTTTGAAATCGCTGTCTTCAAGAGTTTTGTGTCATTCTTTAGGTTGTTAGTATTATCGATTTTCTTTCAAAATCTCTCTTTTAGTTCACGGTCCTTGTTTTTGCCTATGGTTTTTCTTTTGTTCCCTAATCTCGGTTGGTTTTTCACTTGTCAACGTTCATGTCTTCGTCTTCCATTCCATTCTAGCCACTTTTTGTTGTTTTTCCAGAACACCGTGGCTTTGTACATTGTCTTTCTACATCTCATTTTAGTTTGCTGCCACTCTTTTGTTTCGTTTGTCCCTTCACTTCCTTCATCCTCCTCCCTACTGAGATCTTCTTGAAGGCTAAGTTTTGGAAATCATTGCCTATATGTGTAGGTATTGCTAGTTTTGCTATAGATCTCCAGCTTTTTGCATTGTCTTGCTATGTCTGTTTTAGTGTGCTGCCCTCAGTTTTTCGTTTTTGCCTTGGTTTCCTGAATCTTCCTCCCTGTTTCAAGGTTCATTTCAAGTGTAAGGTTTTGAAATCGCTGTCTTCAAGAGTTTTGTGTCATTCCTTAGGTTGTTAGTATTATCGATTTTCTTTCAAAATCTCTCTTTTAGTTCACGGTCCTTGTTTTTGCCTATGGTTTTTCTTTTGTTCCCTAATCTCGGTTGGTTTTTTACTTGTCAACGTTCATGTCTTCGTCTTCCATTCCATTCTAGCCACTTTTTCTTGTTTTTCCAGAACACCGTGGCTTTGTACATTGTCTTTCTACATCTCATTTTAGTCTGCTGCCACTCTTTGGTTTAGTATTTCCCTTCACTTCCTTCATCCTCCTTTCTATTGAGATCTTCTTGATGCTAAGGTTTTTAAATCATTTCCTGTATTTGTAGGTATTGCTAGATTTGCTCTTGATCTCCAGCTTTTTGCACAGCCTTGCTATGTCTGTTTTAGTGTGCTGCCCTCAGTTTTTCGTTTTTGCCTTGGTTTCCTGAATCTTCCTCCCTGTTTCAAGGTTCATTTCAAGTGTAAGGTTTTGAAATCGCTGTCTTCAAGAGTTTTGTGTCATTCCTTAGGTTGTTAGTATTATCGATTTTCTTTCAAAATCTCTCTTTTAGTTCACGGTCCTTGTTTTTGCCTATGGTTTTTCTTTTGTTCCCTAATCTCGGTTGGTTTTTTACTTGTCAACGTTCATGTCTTCGTCTTCCATTCCATTCTAGCCACTTTTTCTTGTTTTTCCAGAACACCGTGGCTTTGTACATTGTCTTTCTACATCTCATTTTAGTCTGCTGCCACTCTTTGGTTTAGTATTTCCCTTCACTTCCTTCATCATCCTCCCTAGTGAGATCTTCTTGATGCTAAGGTTTTTAAATCATTTCCTGTATTTGTAGGTATTGCTAGATTTGCTCTTGATCTCCAGCTTTTTGCACAGCCTTGCTATGTCTGTTTTAGTGTGCTGCCCTCAGTTTTTCGTTTTTGCCTTGGTTTCCTGAATCTTCCTCCCTGTTTCAAGGTTCATTTGAAGTGTAAGGTTTTGAAATCGCTGTCTTCAAGAGTTTTGTGTCATTCCTTAGGTTGTTAGTATTATCGATTTTCTTTCAAAATCTCTCTTTTAGTTCACGGTCCTTGTTTTTGCCTATGGTTTTTCTTTTGTTCCCTAATCTCGGTTGGTTTTTCACTTGTCAACGTTCATGTCTTCGTCTTCCATTCCATTCTAGCCACTTTTTGTTGTTTTTCCAGAACACCGTGGCTTTGTACATTGTCTTTCTACATCTCATTTTAGTTTGCTGCCACTCTTTTGTTTCGTTTGTCCCTTCACTTCCTTCATCCTCCTCCCTACTGAGATCTTCTTGAAGGCTAAGTTTTGGAAATCATTGCCTATATGTGTAGGTATTGCTAGTTTTGCTATAGATCTCCAGCTTTTTGCATTGTCTTTCTATGTCTGTTTTAGTGTGCTGCCCTCAGATTTTGAGTTTTTGCCTTGACTTCCTTAATCTTCCGCCCTAGTTAAGTTTTCTTTCTAAGTGGAAGCGTTTCCAGACTGGCCTTACTTTCTACATTGTCTTTCCACAGCTTTTCAGTCTGCTGCCACTCTTTGGTTTAGTATTTCCCTTCACTTCCTTCATCCTCCTCCCTAATGAGATCTTCTTGAAGGCTAAGTTTTGGAAATCATTGCCTATATGTGTAGTTATTGCTAGTTTTGCTCTTGATCTCCAGCTTTTTGCATTGTCTTTCTATGTCTGTTTTAGTGTGCTGCCCTCAGTTTTTAGTTTTTGCCTTGGTTTCCTGAATCTTCCTCCCTGTTTCAAGGTTCATTTGAAGTGTAAGGTTTTGAAATCGCTGTCTTCAAGAGTTTTGTGTCATTCTTTAGGTTGTTAGTATTATCGATTTTCTTTCAAAATCTCTCTTTTAGTTCACGGTCCTTGTTTTTGCCTATGGTTTTTCTTTTGTTCCCTAATCTCGGTTGGTTTTTCACTTGTCAACGTTCATGTCTTCGTCTTCCATTCCATTCTAGCCACTTTTTGTTGTTTTTCCAGAACACCGTGGCTTTGTACATTGTCTTTCTACATCTCATTTTAGTTTGCTGCCACTCTTTTGTTTCGTTTGTCCCTTCACTTCCTTCATCCTCCTCCCTACTGAGATCTTCTTGAAGGCTAAGTTTTGGAAATCATTGCCTATATGTGTAGGTATTGCTAGTTTTGCTATAGATCTCCAGCTTTTTGCATTGTCTTGCTATGTCTGTTTTAGTGTGCTGCCCTCAGTTTTTCGTTTTTGCCTTGGTTTCCTGAATCTTCCTCCCTGTTTCAAGGTTCATTTCAAGTGTAAGGTTTTGAAATCGCTGTCTTCAAGAGTTTTGTGTCATTCCTTAGGTTGTTAGTATTATCGATTTTCTTTCAAAATCTCTCTTTTAGTTCACGGTCCTTGTTTTTGCCTATGGTTTTTCTTTTGTTCCCTAATCTCGGTTGGTTTTTTACTTGTCAACGTTCATGTCTTCGTCTTCCATTCCATTCTAGCCACTTTTTCTTGTTTTTCCAGAACACCGTGGCTTTGTACATTGTCTTTCTACATCTCATTTTAGTCTGCTGCCACTCTTTGGTTTAGTATTTCCCTTCACTTCCTTCATCCTCCTTTCTATTGAGATCTTCTTGATGCTAAGGTTTTTAAATCATTTCCTGTATTTGTAGGTATTGCTAGATTTGCTCTTGATCTCCAGCTTTTTGCACAGCCTTGCTATGTCTGTTTTAGTGTGCTGCCCTCAGTTTTTCGTTTTTGCCTTGGTTTCCTGAATCTTCCTCCCTGTTTCAAGGTTCATTTCAAGTGTAAGGTTTTGAAATCGCTGTCTTCAAGAGTTTTGTGTCATTCCTTAGGTTGTTAGTATTATCGATTTTCTTTCAAAATCTCTCTTTTAGTTCACGGTCCTTGTTTTTGCCTATGGTTTTTCTTTTGTTCCCTAATCTCGGTTGGTTTTTTACTTGTCAACGTTCATGTCTTCGTCTTCCATTCCATTCTAGCCACTTTTTCTTGTTTTTCCAGAACACCGTGGCTTTGTACATTGTCTTTCTACATCTCATTTTAGTCTGCTGCCACTCTTTGGTTTAGTATTTCCCTTCACTTCCTTCATCATCCTCCCTAGTGAGATCTTCTTGATGCTAAGGTTTTTAAATCATTTCCTGTATTTGTAGGTATTGCTAGATTTGCTCTTGATCTCCAGCTTTTTGCACAGCCTTGCTATGTCTGTTTTAGTGTGCTGCCCTCAGTTTTTCGTTTTTGCCTTGGTTTCCTGAATCTTCCTCCCTGTTTCAAGGTTCATTTGAAGTGTAAGGTTTTGAAATCGCTGTCTTCAAGAGTTTTGTGTCATTCCTTAGGTTGTTAGTATTATCGATTTTCTTTCAAAATCTCTCTTTTAGTTCACGGTCCTTGTTTTTGCCTATGGTTTTTCTTTTGTTCCCTAATCTCGGTTGGTTTTTCACTTGTCAACGTTCATGTCTTCGTCTTCCATTCCATTCTAGCCACTTTTTGTTGTTTTTCCAGAACACCGTGGCTTTGTACATTGTCTTTCTACATCTCATTTTAGTTTGCTGCCACTCTTTTGTTTCGTTTGTCCCTTCACTTCCTTCATCCTCCTCCCTACTGAGATCTTCTTGAAGGCTAAGTTTTGGAAATCATTGCCTATATGTGTAGGTATTGCTAGTTTTGCTATAGATCTCCAGCTTTTTGCATTGTCTTTCTATGTCTGTTTTAGTGTGCTGCCCTCAGATTTTGAGTTTTTGCCTTGACTTCCTTAATCTTCCGCCCTAGTTAAGTTTTCTTTCTAAGTGGAAGCGTTTCCAGACTGGCCTTACTTTCTACATTGTCTTTCCACAGCTTTTCAGTCTGCTGCCACTCTTTGGTTTAGTATTTCCCTTCACTTCCTTCATCCTCCTCCCTAATGAGATCTTCTTGAAGGCTAAGTTTTGGAAATCATTGCCTATATGTGTAGTTATTGCTAGTTTTGCTCTTGATCTCCAGCTTTTTGCATTGTCTTTCTATGTCTGTTTTAGTGTGCTGCCCTCAGTTTTTAGTTTTTGCCTTGGTTTCCTGAATCTTCCTCCCTGTTTCAAGGTTCATTTGAAGTGTAAGGTTTTGAAATCGCTGTCTTCAAGAGTTTTGTGTCATTCTTTAGGTTGTTAGTATTATCGATTTTCTTTCAAAATCTCTCTTTTAGTTCACGGTCCTTGTTTTTGCCTATGGTTTTTCTTTTGTTCCCTAATCTCGGTTGGTTTTTCACTTGTCAACGTTCATGTCTTCGTCTTCCATTCCATTCTAGCCACTTTTTGTTGTTTTTCCAGAACACCGTGGCTTTGTACATTGTCTTTCTACATCTCATTTTAGTTTGCTGCCACTCTTTTGTTTCGTTTGTCCCTTCACTTCCTTCATCCTCCTCCCTACTGAGATCTTCTTGAAGGCTAAGTTTTGGAAATCATTGCCTATATGTGTAGGTATTGCTAGTTTTGCTATAGATCTCCAGCTTTTTGCATTGTCTTGCTATGTCTGTTTTAGTGTGCTGCCCTCAGTTTTTCGTTTTTGCCTTGGTTTCCTGAATCTTCCTCCCTGTTTCAAGGTTCATTTCAAGTGTAAGGTTTTGAAATCGCTGTCTTCAAGAGTTTTGTGTCATTCCTTAGGTTGTTAGTATTATCGATTTTCTTTCAAAATCTCTCTTTTAGTTCACGGTCCTTGTTTTTGCCTATGGTTTTTCTTTTGTTCCCTAATCTCGGTTGGTTTTTTACTTGTCAACGTTCATGTCTTCGTCTTCCATTCCATTCTAGCCACTTTTTCTTGTTTTTCCAGAACACCGTGGCTTTGTACATTGTCTTTCTACATCTCATTTTAGTCTGCTGCCACTCTTTGGTTTAGTATTTCCCTTCACTTCCTTCATCGTCCTCCCTACTGAGATCTTCTTGAAGGCTAAGTTTTGGAAATCATTGCCTATATGTGTAGGTATTGCTAGTTTTGCTATAGATCTCCAGCTTTTTGCATTGTCTTTCTATGTCTGTTTTAGTGTGCTGCCCTCAGATTTTGAGTTTTTGCCTTGACTTCCTTAATCTTCCGCCCTAGTTAAGTTTTCTTTCTAAGTGGAAGCGTTTCCAGACTGGCCTTACTTTCTACATTGTCTTTCCACAGCTTTTCAGTCTGCTGCCACTCTTTGGTTTAGTATTTCCCTTCACTTCCTTCATCCTCCTCCCTAATGAGATCTTCTTGAAGGCTAAGTTTTGGAAATCATTGCCTATATGTGTAGTTATTGCTAGTTTTGCTCTTGATCTCCAGCTTTTTGCATTGTCTTTCTATGTCTGTTTTAGTGTGCTGCCCTCAGTTTTTAGTTTTTGCCTTGGTTTCCTGAATCTTCCTCCCTGTTTCAAGGTTCATTTGAAGTGTAAGGTTTTGAAATCGCTGTCTTCAAGAGTTTTGTGTCATTCTTTAGGTTGTTAGTATTATCGATTTTCTTTCAAAATCTCTCTTTTAGTTCACGGTCCTTGTTTTTGCCTATGGTTTTTCTTTTGTTCCCTAATCTCGGTTGGTTTTTCACTTGTCAACGTTCATGTCTTCGTCTTCCATTCCATTCTAGCCACTTTTTGTTGTTTTTCCAGAACACCGTGGCTTTGTACATTGTCTTTCTACATCTCATTTTAGTTTGCTGCCACTCTTTTGTTTCGTTTGTCCCTTCACTTCCTTCATCCTCCTCCCTACTGAGATCTTCTTGAAGGCTAAGTTTTGGAAATCATTGCCTATATGTGTAGGTATTGCTAGTTTTGCTATAGATCTCCAGCTTTTTGCATTGTCTTGCTATGTCTGTTTTAGTGTGCTGCCCTCAGTTTTTCGTTTTTGCCTTGGTTTCCTGAATCTTCCTCCCTGTTTCAAGGTTCATTTCAAGTGTAAGGTTTTGAAATCGCTGTCTTCAAGAGTTTTGTGTCATTCCTTAGGTTGTTAGTATTATCGATTTTCTTTCAAAATCTCTCTTTTAGTTCACGGTCCTTGTTTTTGCCTATGGTTTTTCTTTTGTTCCCTAATCTCGGTTGGTTTTTTACTTGTCAACGTTCATGTCTTCGTCTTCCATTCCATTCTAGCCACTTTTTCTTGTTTTTCCAGAACACCGTGGCTTTGTACATTGTCTTTCTACATCTCATTTTAGTCTGCTGCCACTCTTTGGTTTAGTATTTCCCTTCACTTCCTTCATCGTCCTCCCTACTGAGATCTTCTTGATGCTAAGGTTTTTAAATCATTTCCTGTATTTGTAGGTATTGCTAGTTTTGCTCTTGATCTCCAGCTTTTTGCACAGCCTTGCTATGTCTGTTTTAGTGTGCTGCCCTCAGTTTTTCGTTTTTGCCTTGGTTTCCTGAATCTTCCTCCCTGTTTCAAGGTTCATTTGAAGTGTAAGGTTTTGAAATCGCTGTCTTCAAGAGTTTTGTGTCATTCCTTAGGTTGTTAGTATTATCGATTTTCTTTCAAAATCTCTCTTTTAGTTCACGGTCCTTGTTTTTGCCTATGGTTTTTCTTTTGTTCCCTAATCTCGGTTGGTTTTTCACTTGTCAACGTTCATGTCTTCGTCTTCCATTCCATTCTAGCCACTTTTTGTTGTTTTTCCAGAACACCGTGGCTTTGTACATTGTCTTTCTACATCTCATTTTAGTTTGCTGCCACTCTTTTGTTTCGTTTGTCCCTTCACTTCCTTCATCCTCCTCCCTACTGAGATCTTCTTGAAGGCTAAGTTTTGGAAATCATTGCCTATATGTGTAGGTATTGCTAGTTTTGCTATAGATCTCCAGCTTTTTGCATTGTCTTTCTATGTCTGTTTTAGTGTGCTGCCCTCAGATTTTGAGTTTTTGCCTTGACTTCCTTAATCTTCCGCCCTAGTTAAGTTTTCTTTCTAAGTGGAAGCGTTTCCAGACTGGCCTTACTTTCTACATTGTCTTTCCACAGCTTTTCAGTCTGCTGCCACTCTTTGGTTTAGTATTTCCCTTCACTTCCTTCATCCTTCTCCCTACTGAGATCTTCTTGAAGGCTAAGTTTTGGAAATCATTGCCTATATGTGTAGGTATTGCTAGTTTTGCTATAGATCTCCAGCTTTTTGCATTGTCTTTCTATGTCTGTTTTAGTGTGCTGCCCTCAGTTTTTCGTTTTTGCCTTGGTTTCCTGAATCTTCCTCCCTGTTTCAAGGTTCATTTCAAGTGTAAGGTTTTGAAATCGCTGTCTTCAAGAGTTTTGTGTCATTCCTTAGGTTGTTAGTATTATCGATTTTCTTTCAAAATCTCTCTTTTAGTTCACGGTCCTTGTTTTTGCCTATGGTTTTTCTTTTGTTCCCTAATCTCGGTTGGTTTTTTACTTGTCAACGTTCATGTCTTCGTCTTCCATTCCATTCTAGCCACTTTTTCTTGTTTTTCCAGAACACCGTGGCTTTGTACATTGTCTTTCTACATCTCATTTTAGTCTGCTGCCACTCTTTGGTTTAGTATTTCCCTTCACTTCCTTCATCCTCCTTTCTATTGAGATCTTCTTGATGCTAAGGTTTTTAAATCATTTCCTGTATTTGTAGGTATTGCTAGATTTGCTCTTGATCTCCAGCTTTTTGCACAGCCTTGCTATGTCTGTTTTAGTGTGCTGCCCTCAGTTTTTCGTTTTTGCCTTGGTTTCCTGAATCTTCCTCCCTGTTTCAAGGTTCATTTCAAGTGTAAGGTTTTGAAATCGCTGTCTTCAAGAGTTTTGTGTCATTCCTTAGGTTGTTAGTATTATCGATTTTCTTTCAAAATCTCTCTTTTAGTTCACGGTCCTTGTTTTTGCCTATGGTTTTTCTTTTGTTCCCTAATCTCGGTTGGTTTTTTACTTGTCAACGTTCATGTCTTCGTCTTCCATTCCATTCTAGCCACTTTTTCTTGTTTTTCCAGAACACCGTGGCTTTGTACATTGTCTTTCTACATCTCATTTTAGTCTGCTGCCACTCTTTGGTTTAGTATTTCCCTTCACTTCCTTCATCATCCTCCCTACTGAGATCTTCTTGATGCTAAGGTTTTTAAATCATTTCCTGTATTTGTAGGTATTGCTAGATTTGCTCTTGATCTCCAGCTTTTTGCACAGCCTTGCTATGTCTGTTTTAGTGTGCTGCCCTCAGTTTTTCGTTTTTGCCTTGGTTTCCTGAATCTTCCTCCCTGTTTCAAGGTTCATTTGAAGTGTAAGGTTTTGAAATCGCTGTCTTCAAGAGTTTTGTGTCGTTCCTTAGGTTGTTAGTATTATCGATTTTCTTTCAAAATCTCTCTTTTAGTTCACGGTCCTTGTTTTTGCATATGGTTTTTCTTTTGTTCCCTAATCTCGGTTGGTTTTTCACTTGTCAACGTTCATGTCTTCGTCTTCCATTCCATTCTAGCCACTTTTTGTTGTTTTTCCAGAACACCGTGGCTTTGTACATTGTCTTTCTACATCTCATTTTAGTTTGCCGCCACTCTTTTGTTTCGTTTGTCCCTTCACTTCCTTCATCCTCCTCCCTACTGAGATCTTCTTGAAGGCTAAGTTTTGGAAATCATTGCCTATATGTGTAGGTATTGCTAGTTTTGCTATAGATCTCCAGCTTTTTGCATTGTCTTTCTATGTCTGTTTTAGTGTGCTGCCCTCAGATTTTGAGTTTTTGCCTTGACTTCCTTAATCTTCCGCCCTAGTTAAGTTTTCTTTCTAAGTGGAAGCGTTTCCAGACTGGCCTTACTTTCTACATTGTCTTTCCACAGCTTTTCAGTCTGCTGCCACTCTTTGGTTTAGTATTTCCCTTCACTTCCTTCATCCTCCTCCCTAATGAGATCTTCTTGATGGCTAAGTTTTGGAAATCATTGCCTATATGTGTAGTTATTGCTAGTTTTGCTCTTGATCTCCAGCTTTTTGCATTGTCTTTCTATGTCTGTTTTAGTGTGCTGCCCTCAGTTTTTAGTTTTTGCCTTGGTTTCCTGAATCTTCCTCCCTGTTTCAAGGTTCATTTGAAGTGTAAGGTTTTGAAATCGCTGTCTTCAAGAGTTTTGTGTCATTCTTTAGGTTGTTAGTATTATCGATTTTCTTTCAAAATCTCTCTTTTAGTTCACGGTCCTTGTTTTTGCCTATGGTTTTTCTTTTGTTCCCTAATCTCGGTTGGTTTTTCACTTGTCAACGTTCATGTCTTCGTCTTCCATTCCATTCTAGCCACTTTTTGTTGTTTTTCCAGAACACCGTGGCTTTGTACATTGTCTTTCTACATCTCATTTTAGTTTGCTGCCACTCTTTTGTTTCGTTTGTCCCTTCACTTCCTTCATCCTCCTTTCTATTGAGATCTTCTTGAAGGCTAAGTTTTGGAAATCATTGCCTATATGTGTAGGTATTGCTAGTTTTGCTATAGATCTCCAGCTTTTTGCATTGTCTTGCTATGTCTGTTTTAGTGTGCTGCCCTCAGTTTTTCGTTTTTGCCTTGGTTTCCTGAATCTTCCTCCCTGTTTCAAGGTTCATTTGAAGTGTAAGGTTTTGCAATCGCTGTCTTCAAGAGTTTTGTGTCATTCCTTAGGTTGTTAGTGTTATCGTTTTTCTTTCAAAATCTCTCTTTTAGTTCGTGGTCCTTGTTTTTGCCTATGGTTTTTCTTTTGTTCCCTAATCTCGGTTGGTTTTTCACTTGTCAACGTTCATGTCTTCGTCTTCCATTCCATTCGAGCCACTTTTTGTTGTTTTTCCAGAACACCGTGGCTTTGTACATTGTCTTTCTACATCTCATTTTAGTTTGCTGCCACTCTTTTGTTTCGTTTGTCCCTTCACTTCCTTCATCCTCCTCCCTACTGAGATCTTCTTGAAGGCTAAGTTTTGGAAATCATTGCCTATATGTGTAGGTATTGCTAGTTTTGCTATAGATCTCCAGCTTTTTGCATTGTCTTTCTATGTCTATTTTAGTGTGCTGCCCTCAGATTTTGAGTTTTTGCCTTGACTTCCTTAATCTTCCGCCCTAGTTAAGTTTTCTTTCTAAGTGGAAGCGTTTCCAGACTGGCCTTACTTTCTACATTGTCTTTCCACAGCTTTTCAGTCTGCTGCCACTCTTTGGTTTAGTATTTCCCTTCACTTCCTTCATCCTTCTCCCTACTGAGATCTTCTTGAAGGCTAAGTTTTGGAAATCATTGCCTATATGTGTAGGTATTGCTAGTTTTGCTATAGATCTCCAGCTTTTTGCATTGTCTTTCTATGTCTGTTTTAGTGTGCTGCCCTCAGTTTTTCGTTTTTGCCTTGGTTTCCTGAATCTTCCTCCCTGTTTCAAGGTTCATTTCAAGTGTAAGGTTTTGAAATCGCTGTCTTCAAGAGTTTTGTGTCATTCCTTAGGTTGTTAGTATTATCGATTTTCTTTCAAAATCTCTCTTTTAGTTCACGGTCCTTGTTTTTGCCTATGGTTTTTCTTTTGTTCCCTAATCTCGGTTGGTTTTTTACTTGTCAACGTTCATGTCTTCGTCTTCCATTCCATTCTAGCCACTTTTTCTTGTTTTTCCAGAACACCGTGGCTTTGTACATTGTCTTTCTACATCTCATTTTAGTCTGCTGCCACTCTTTGGTTTAGTATTTCCCTTCACTTCCTTCATCCTCCTTTCTATTGAGATCTTCTTGATGCTAAGGTTTTTAAATCATTTCCTGTATTTGTAGGTATTGCTAGATTTGCTCTTGATCTCCAGCTTTTTGCACAGCCTTGCTATGTCTGTTTTAGTGTGCTGCCCTCAGTTTTTCGTTTTTGCCTTGGTTTCCTGAATCTTCCTCCCTGTTTCAAGGTTCATTTGAAGTGTAAGGTTTTGAAATCGCTGTCTTCAAGAGTTTTGTGTCATTCCTTAGGTTGTTAGTATTATCGATTTTCTTTCAAAATCTCTCTTTTAGTTCACGGTCCTTGTTTTTGCCTATGGTTTTTCTTTTGTTCCCTAATCTCGGTTGGTTTTTCACTTGTCAACGTTCATGTCTTCGTCTTCCATTCCATTCTAGCCACTTTTTGTTGTTTTTCCAGAACACCGTGGCTTTGTACATTGTCTTTCTACATCTCATTTTAGTTTGCTGCCACTCTTTTGTTTCGTTTGTCCCTTCACTTCCTTCATCGTCCTCCCTACTGAGATCTTCTTGAAGGCTAAGTTTTGGAAATCATTGCCTATATGTGTAGGTATTGCTAGTTTTGCTATAGATCTCCAGCTTTTTGCATTGTCTTTCTATGTCTGTTTGAGTGTGCTGCCCTCAGTTTTTCGTTTTTGCCTTGGTTTCCTGAATCTTCCTCCCTGTTTCAAGGTTCATTTGAAGTGTAAGGTTTTGAAATCGCTGTCTTCAAGAGTTTTGTGTCGTTCCTTAGGTTGTTAGTATTATCGATTTTCTTTCAAAATCTCTCTTTTAGTTCACGGTCCTTGTTTTTGCCTATGGTTTTTCTTTTGTTCCCTAATCTCGGTTGGTTTTTCAATTGTCAACGTTCATGTCTTCGTCTTCCATTCCATTCTAGCCACTTTTTCTTGTTTTTCCAGAACACCGTGGCTTTGTACATTGTCTTTCTACATCTCATTTTAGTCTGCTGCCACTCTTTGGTTTAGTATTTCCCTTCACTTCCTTCATCCTCCTTTCTATTGAGATCTTCTTGAAGGCTAAGGTTTTTAAATCATTTCCTGTATTTGTAGGTATTGCTAGTTTTGCTATAGATCTCCAGCTTTTTGCACAGCCTTGCTATGTCTGTTTTAGTGTGCTGCCCTCAGTTTTTCGTTTTTGCCTTGGTTTCCTGAATCTTCCTCCCTGTTTCAAGGTTCATTTGAAGTGTAAGGTTTTGAAATCGCTGTCTTCAAGAGTTTTGTGTCATTCCTTAGGTTGTTAGTATTATCGATTTTCTTTCAAAATCTCTCTTTTAGTTCACGGTCCTTGTTTTTGCCTATGGTTTTTCTTTTGTTCCCTAATCTCGGTTGGTTTTTCACTTGTCAACGTTCATGTCTTCGTCTTCCATTCCATTCTAGCCACTTTTTGTTGTTTTTCCAGAACACCGTGGCTTTGTACATTGTCTTTCTACATCTCATTTTAGTTTGCTGCCACTCTTTTGTTTCGTTTGTCCCTTCAGTTCCTTCATCGTCCTCCCTACTGAGATCTTCTTGAAGGCTAAGTTTTGGAAATCATTGCCTATATGTGTAGGTATTGCTAGTTTTGCTATAGATCTCCAGCTTTTTGCATTGTCTTTCTATGTCTGTTTTAGTGTGCTGCCCTCAGTTTTTCGTTCTTGCCTTGGTTTCCTGAATCTTCCTCCCTGTTTCAAGGTTCATTTCAAGTGTAAGGTTTTGAAATCGCTGTCTTCAAGAGTTTTGTGTCATTCCTTAGGTTGTTAGTATTATCGATTTTCTTTCAAAATCTCTCTTTTAGTTCACGGTCCTTGTTTTTGCCTATGGTTTTTCTTTTGTTCCCTAATCTCGGTTGGTTTTTCACTTGTCAACGTTCATGTCTTCGTCTTCCATTCCATTCTAGCCACTTTTTGTTGTTTTTCCAGAACACCGTGGCTTTGTACATTGTCTTTCTACATCTCATTTTAGTCTGCTGCCACTCTTTGGTTTAGTATTTCCCTTCACTTCCTTCATCCTCCTTTCTATTGAGATCTTCTTGATGCTAAGGTTTTTAAATCATTTCCTGTATTTGTAGGTATTGCTAGATTTGCTCTTGATCTCCAGCTTTTTGCACAGCCTTGCTATGTCTGTTTTAGTGTGCTGCCCTCAGTTTTTCGTTTTTGCCTTGGTTTCCTGAATCTTCCTCCCTGTTTCAAGGTTCATTTGAAGTGTAAGGTTTTGAAATCGCTGTCTTCAAGAGTTTTGTGTCATTCCTTAGGTTGTTAGTATTATCGATTTTCTTTCAAAATCTCTCTTTTAGTTCACGGTCCTTGTTTTTGCCTATGGTTTTTCTTTTGTTCCCTAATCTCGGTTGGTTTTTCACTTGTCAACGTTCATGTCTTCGTCTTCCATTCCATTCTAGCCACTTTTTCTTGTTTTTCCAGAACACCGTGGCTTTGTACATTGTCTTTCTACATCTCATTTTAGTTTGCTGCCACTCTTTTGTTTCGTTTGTCCCTTCAGTTCCTTCATCGTCCTCCCTACTGAGATCTTCTTGAAGGCTAAGTTTTGGAAATCATTGCCTATATGTGTAGGTATTGCTAGTTTTGCTATAGATCTCCAGCTTTTTGCATTGTCTTTCTATGTCTGTTTTAGTGTGCTGCCCTCAGTTTTTCGTTCTTGCCTTGGTTTCCTGAATCTTCCTCCCTGTTTCAAAGTTCATTTCAAGTGTAAGGTTTTGAAATCGCTGTCTTCAAGAGTTTTGTGTCATTCCTTAGGTTGTTAGTATTATCGATTTTCTTTCAAAATCTCTCTTTTAGTTCACGGTTCTTGTTTTTGCCTATGGTTTTTCTTTTGTTCCCTAATCTCGGTTGGTTTTTTACTTGTCAACGTTCATGTCTTCGTCTTCCATTCCATTCTAGCCACTTTTTCTTGTTTTTCCAGAACACCGTGGCTTTGTACATTGTCTTTCTACATCTCATTTTAGTCTGCTGCCACTCTTTGGTTTAGTATTTCCCTTCACTTCCTTCATCCTCCTTTCTATTGAGATCTTCTTGATGCTAAGGTTTTTAAATCATTTCCTGTATTTGTAGGTATAGCTAGATTTGCTCTTGATCTCCAGCTTTTTGCACAGCCTTGCTATGTCTGTTTTAGTGTGCTGCCCTCAGTTTTTCGTTTTTGCCTTGGTTTCCTGAATCTTCCTCCCTGTTTCAAGGTTCATTTGAAGTGTAAGGTTTTGAAATCGCTGTCTTCAAGAGTTTTGTGTCATTCCTTAGGTTGTTAGTATTATCGATTTTCTTTCAAAATCTCTCTTTTAGTTCACGGTCCTTGTTTTTGCCTATGGTTTTTCTTTTGTTCCCTAATCTCGGTTGGTTTTTCACTTGTCAACGTTCATGTCTTCGTCTTCCATTCCATTCTAGCCACTTTTTGTTGTTTTTCCAGAACACCGTGGCTTTGTACATTGTCTTTCTACATCTCATTTTAGTTTGCTGCCACTCTTTTGTTTCGTTTGTCCCTTCAGTTCCTTCATCGTCCTCCCTACTGAGATCTTCTTGAAGGCTAAGTTTTGGAAATCATTGCCTATATGTGTAGGTATTGCTAGTTTTGCTATAGATCTCCAGCTTTTTGCATTGTCTTTCTATGTCTGTTTTAGTGTGCTGCCCTCAGTTTTTCGTTCTTGCCTTGGTTTCCTGAATCTTCCTCCCTGTTTCAAAGTTCATTTCAAGTGTAAGGTTTTGAAATCGCTGTCTTCAAGAGTTTTGTGTCATTCCTTAGGTTGTTAGTATTATCGATTTTCTTTCAAAATCTCTCTTTTAGTTCACGGTCCTTGTTTTTGCCTATGGTTTTTCTTTTGTTCCCTAATCTCGGTTGGTTTTTTACTTGTCAACGTTCATGTCTTCGTCTTCCATTCCATTCTAGCCACTTTTTCTTGTTTTTCCAGAACACCGTGGCTTTGTACATTGTCTTTCTACATCTCATTTTAGTCTGCTGCCACTCTTTGGTTTAGTATTTCCCTTCACTTCCTTCATCCTCCTTTCTATTGAGATCTTCTTGATGCTAAGGTTTTTAAATCATTTCCTGTATTTGTAGGTATAGCTAGATTTGCTCTTGATCTCCAGCTTTTTGCACAGCCTTGCTATGTCTGTTTTAGTGTGCTGCCCTCAGTTTTTCGTTTTTGCCTTGGTTTCCTGAATCTTCCTCCCTGTTTCAAGGTTCATTTGAAGTGTAAGGTTTTGAAATCGCTGTCTTCAAGAGTTTTGTGTCATTCCTTAGGTTGTTAGTATTATCGATTTTCTTTCAAAATCTCTCTTTTAGTTCACGGTCCTTGTTTTTGCCTATGGTTTTTCTTTTGTTCCCTAATCTCGGTTGGTTTTTCACTTGTCAACGTTCATGTCTTCGTCTTCCATTCCATTCTAGCCACTTTTTGTTGTTTTTCCAGAACACCGTGGCTTTGTACATTGTCTTTCTACATCTCATTTTAGTTTGCTGCCACTCTTTTGTTTCGTTTGTCCCTTCACTTCCTTCATCGTCCTCCCTACTGAGATCTTCTTGAAGGCTAAGTTTTGGAAATCATTGCCTATATGTGTAGGTATTCCTAGTTTTGCTATAGATCTCCAGCTTTTTGCATTGTCTTGCTATGTCTGTTTTAGTGTGCTGCCGTCAGATTTTGAGGTTTTGCCTTGACTTCCTTAATCTTCCGCCCTAGTTAAGTTTTCTTTCTAAGTGGAAGCGTTTCCAGACTGGCCTTACTTTCTACATTGTCTTTCCACAGCTTTTCAGTCTGCTGCCGCTCTTTGGTTTAGAATTTCCCTTCACTTCCTTCATCCTCCTCCCTACTGAGATCTTCTTGAAGGCTAAGTTTTGGAAATCATTGCCTATATGTGTAGTTATTGCTAGTTTTGCTCTTGATCTCCAGCTTTTTGCATTGTCTTTCTATGTCTGTTTTAGTGTGCTGCCCTCAGTTTTTAGTTTTTGCCTTGGTTTCCTGAATCTTCCTCCCTGGTCCAAGGTTCATTTGAAGTGTAAGGTTTTGAAATCGCTGTCTTCAAGAGTTTTGTGTCATTCTTTAGGTTGTTAGTATTATCGATTTTCTTTCAAAATCTCTCTTTTAGTTCACAGTCCTTGTTTTTGCCTATGGTTTTTCTTTTGTTCCCTAATCTCGGTTGGTTTTTCACTTGTCAACGTTCATGTCTTCGTCTTCCATTCCATTCTAGCCACTTTTTGTTGTTTTTCCAGAACACCGTGGCTTTGTACATTGTCTTTCTACATCTCATTTTAGTTTGCTGCCACTCTTTTGTTTCGTTTGTCCCTTCACTTCCTTCATCCTCCTCCCTACTGAGATCTTCTTGAAGGCTAAGTTTTGGAAATCATTGCCTATATGTGTAGGTATTGCTAGATTTGCTCTTGATCTCCAGCTTTTTGCACAGCCTTGCTATGTCTGTTTTAGTGTGCTGCCCTCAGTTTTTCGTTTTTGCCTTGGTTTCCTGAATCTTCCTCCCTGTTTCAAGGTTCATTTGAAGTGTAAGGTTTTGAAATCGCTGTCTTCAAGAGTTTTGTGTCATTCCTTAGGTTGTTAGTATTATCGATTTTCTTTCAAAATCTCTCTTTTAGTTCACGGTCCTTGTTTTTGCCTATGGTTTTTCTTTTGTTCCCTAATCTCGGTTGGTTTTTCACTTGTCAACGTTCATGTCTTCGTCTTCCATTCCATTCTAGCCACTTTTTGTTGTTTTTCCAGAACACCGTGGCTTTGTACATTGTCTTTCTACATCTCATTTTAGTTTGCTGCCACTCTTTTGTTTCGTTTGTCCCTTCACTTCCTTCATCGTCCTCCCTACTGAGATCTTCTTGAAGGCTAAGTTTTGGAAATCATTGCCTATATGTGTAGGTATTGCTAGTTTTGCTATAGATCTCCAGCTTTTTGCATTGTCTTTCTATGTCTGTTTTAGTGTGCTGCCCTCAGATTTTGAGTTTTTGCCTTGACTTCCTTAATCTTCCGCCCTAGTTAAGTTTTCTTTCTAAGTGGAAGCGTTTCCAGACTGGCCTTACTTTCTACATTGTCTTTCCACAGCTTTTCAGTCTGCTGCCACTCTTTGGTTTAGTATTTCCCTTCACTTCCTTCATCCTCCTCCCTAATGAGATCTTCTTGAAGGCTAAGTTTTGGAAATCATTGCCTATATGTGTAGTTATTGCTAGTTTTGCTCTTGATCTCCAGCTTTTTGCATTGTCTTTCTATGTCTGTTTTAGTGTGCTGCCCTCAGTTTTTAGTTTTTGCCTTGGTTTCCTGAATCTTCCTCCCTGTTTCAAGGTTCATTTGAAGTGTAAGGTTTTGAAATCGCTGTCTTCAAGAGTTTTGTGTCATTCTTTAGGTTGTTAGTATTATCGATTTTCTTTCAAAATCTCTCTTTTAGTTCACAGTCCTTGTTTTTGCCTATGGTTTTTCTTTTGTTCCCTAATCTCGGTTGGTTTTTCACTTGTCAACGTTCATGTCTTCGTCTTCCATTCCATTCTAGCCACTTTTTGTTGTTTTTCCAGAACACCGTGGCTTTGTACATTGTCTTTCTACATCTCATTTTAGTCTGCTGCCACTCTTTGGTTTAGTATTTCCCTTCACTTCCTTCATCCTCCTTTCTATTGAGATCTTCTTGATGCTAAGTTTTGGAAATCATTGCCTATATGTGTAGGTATTGCTAGTTTTGCTATAGATCTCCAGCTTTTTGCATTGTCTTGCTATGTCTGTTTTAGTGTGCTGCCCTCAGTTTTTCGTTTTTGCCTTGGTTTCCTGAATCTTCCTCCCTGTTTCAAGGTTCATTTGAAGTGTAAGGTTTTGAAATCGCTGTCTTCAAGAGTTTTGTGTCATTCCTTAGGTTGTTAGTGTTATCGATTTTCTTTCAAAATCTCTCTTTTAGTTCGTGGTCCTTGTTTTTGCCTATGGTTTTTCTTTTGTTCCCTAATCTCGGTTGGTTTTTCACTTGTCAACGTTCATGTCTTCGTCTTCCATTCCATTCTAGCCACTTTTTGTTGTTTTTCCAGAACACCGTGGCTTTGTACATTGTCTTTCTACATCTCATTTTAGTTTGCTGCCACTCTTTTGTTTCGTTTGTCCCTTCAGTTCCTTCATCGTCCTCCCTACTGAGATCTTCTTGAAGGCTAAGTTTTGGAAATCATTGCCTATATGTGTAGGTATTGCTAGTTTTGCTATAGATCTCCAGCTTTTTGCATTGTCTTTCTATGTCTGTTTTAGTGTGCTGCCCTCAGTTTTTCGTTCTTGCCTTGGTTTCCTGAATCTTCCTCCCTGTTTCAAAGTTCATTTCAAGTGTAAGGTTTTGAAATCGCTGTCTTCAAGAGTTTTGTGTCATTCCTTAGGTTGTTAGTATTATCGATTTTCTTTCAAAATCTCTCTTTTAGTTCACGGTCCTTGTTTTTGCCTATGGTTTTTCTTTTGTTCCCTAATCTCGGTTGGTTTTTTACTTGTCAACGTTCATGTCTTCGTCTTCCATTCCATTCTAGCCACTTTTTGTTGTTTTTCCAGAACACCGTGGCTTTGTACATTGTCTTTCTACATCTCATTTTAGTCTGCTGCCACTCTTTGGTTTAGTATTTCCCTTCACTTCCTTCATCCTCCTTTCTATTGAGATCTTCTTGATGCTAAGGTTTTTAAATCATTTCCTGTATTTGTAGGTATTGCTAGATTTGCTGTTGATCTCCAGCTTTTTGCACAGCCTTGCTATGTCTGTTTTAGTGTGCTGCCCTCAGTTTTTCGTTTTTGCCTTGGTTTCCTGAATCTTCCTCCCTGTTTCAAGGTTCATTTGAAGTGTAAGGTTTTGAAATCGCTGTCTTCAAGAGTTTTGTGTCATTCCTTAGGTTGTTAGTGTTATCGATTTTCTTTCAAAATCTCTCTTTTAGTTCACGGTCCTTGTTTTTGCCTATGGTTTTTCTTTTGTTCCCTAATCTCGGTTGGTTTTTCACTTGTCAACGTTCATGTCTTCGTCTTCCATTCCATTCTAGCCACTTTTTGTTGTTTTTCCAGAACACCGTGGCTTTGTACATTGTCTTTCTACATCTCATTTTAGTTTGCTGCCACTCTTTTGTTTCGTTTGTCCCTTCAGTTCCTTCATCGTCCTCCCTACTGAGATCTTCTTGAAGGCTAAGTTTTGGAAATCATTGCCTATATGTGTAGGTATTGCTAGTTTTGCTATAGATCTCCAGCTTTTTGCATTGTCTTGCTATGTCTGTTTTAGTGTGCTGCCCTCAGATTTTGAGTTTTTGCCTTGGTTTCCTGAATCTTCCTCCCTGTTTCAAGGTTCATTTGAAGTGTAAGGTTTTGAAATCGCTGTCTTCAAGAGTTTTGTGTCATTCCTTAGGTTGTTAGTATTATCGATTTTCTTTCAAAATCTCTCTTTTAGTTCACGGTCCTTGTTTTTGCCTATGGTTTTTCTTTTGTTCCCTAATCTCGGTTGGTTTTTTACTTGTCAACGTTCATGTCTTCGTCTTCCATTCCATTCTAGCCACTTTTTCTTGTTTTTCCAGAACACCGTGGCTTTGTACATTGTCTTTCTACATCTCATTTTAGTCTGCTGCCACTCTTTGGTTTAGTATTTCCCTTCACTTCCTTCATCCTCCTTTCTATTGAGATCTTCTTGAAGGCTAAGGTTTTTAAATCATTTCCTGTATTTGTAGGTATTGCTAGTTTTGCTCTTGATCTCCAGCTTTTTGCACAGCCTTGCTATGTCTGTTTTAGTGTGCTGCCCTTAGTTTTTCGTTTTTGCCTTGGTTTCCTGAATCTTCCTCCCTGTTTCAAGGTTCATTTGAAGTGTAAGGTTTTGAAATCGCTGTCTTCAAGAGTTTTGTGTCATTCCTTAGGTTGTTAGTATTATCGATTTTCTTTCAAAATCTCTCTTTTAGTTCACGGTCCTTGTTTTTGCCTATGGTTTTTCTTTTGTTCCCTAATCTCGGTTGGTTTTTCACTTGTCAACGTTCATGTCTTCGTCTTCCATTCCATTCTAGCCACTTTTTGTTGTTTTTCCAGAACACCGTGGCTTTGTACATTGTCTTTCTACATCTCATTTTAGTTTGCTGCCACTCTTTTGTTTCGTTTGTCCCTTCACTTCCTTCATCCTCCTCCCTACTGAGATCTTCTTGAAGGCTAAGTTTTGGAAATCATTGCCTATATGTGTAGGTATTGCTAGTTTTGCTATAGATCTCCAGCTTTTTGCATTATCTTTCTATGTCTGTTTTAGTGTGCTGCCCTCAGATTTTGAGTTTTTGCCTTGACTTCCTTAATCTTCCGCCCTAGTTAAGTTTTCTTTCTAAGTGGAAGCGTTTCCAGACTGGCCTTACTTTCTACATTGTCTTTCCACAGCTTTTCAGTCTGCTGCCACTCTTTGGTTTAGTATTCCCCTTCACTTCCTTCATCCTTCTCCCTACTGAGATCTTCTTGAAGGCTAAGTTTTGGAAATCATTGCCTATATGTGTAGGTATTGCTAGTTTTGCTATAGATCTCCAGCTTTTTGCATTGTCTTTCTATGTCTGTTTTAGTGTGCTGCCCTCAGTTTTTCGTTTTTGCCTTGGTTTCCTGAATCTTCCTCCCTGTTTCAAGGTTCATTTCAAGTGTAAGGTTTTGAAATCGCTGTCTTCAAGAGTTTTGTGTCATTCCTTAGGTTGTTAGTATTATCGATTTTCTTTCAAAATCTCTCTTTTAGTTCACGGTCCTTGTTTTTGCCTATGGTTTTTCTTTTGTTCCCTAATCTCGGTTGGTTTTTTACTTGTCAACGTTCATGTCTTCGTCTTCCATTCCATTCTAGCCACTTTTTCTTGTTTTTCCAGAACACCGTGGCTTTGTACATTGTCTTTCTACATCTCATTTTAGTCTGCTGCCACTCTTTGGTTTAGTATTTCCCTTCACTTCCTTCATCCTCCTTTCTATTGAGATCTTCTTGATGCTAAGGTTTTTAAATCATTTCCTGTATTTGTAGGTATTGCTAAATTAGCTCTTGATCTCCAGCTTTTTGCACAGCCTTGCTATGTCTGTTTTAGTGTGCTGCCCTCAGTTTTTCGTTTTTGCCTTGGTTTCCTGAATCTTCCTCCCTGTTTCAAGGTTCATTTGAAGTGTAAGGTTTTGAAATCGCTGTCTTCAAGAGTTTTGTGTCATTCCTTAGGTTGTTAGTATTATCGATTTTCTTTCAAAATCTCTCTTTTAGTTCACGGTCCTTGTTTTTGCCTATGGTTTTTCTTTTGTTCCCTAATCTCGGTTGGTTTTTCACTTGTCAACGTTCATGTCTTCGTCTTCCATTCCATTCTAGCCACTTTTTGTTGTTTTTCCAGAACACCGTGGCTTTGTACATTGTCTTTCTACATCTCATTTTAGTTTGCTGCCACTCTTTTGTTTCGTTTGTCCCTTCACTTCCTTCATCGTCCTCCCTACTGAGATCTTCTTGAAGGCTAAGTTTTGGAAATCATTGCCTATATGTGTAGGTATTGCTAGTTTTGCTATAGATCTCCAGCTTTTTGCATTGTCTTTCTATGTCTGTTTTAGTGTGCTGCCCTCAGTTTTTCTTTTTTGCCTTGGTTTCCTGAATCTTCCTCCCTGTTTCAAGGTTCATTTGAAGTGTAAGGTTTTGAAATCGCTGTCTTCAAGAGTTTTGTGTCGTTCCTTAGGTTGTTAGTATTATCGATTTTCTTTCAAAATCTCTCTTTTAGTTCACGGTCCTTGTTTTTGCCTATGGTTTTTCTTTTGTTCCCTAATCTCGGTTGGTTTTTCACTTGTCAACGTTCATGTCTTCGTCTTCCATTCCATTCTAGCCACTTTTTCTTGTTTTTCCAGAACACCGTGGTTTTGTACATTGTCTTTCTACATCTCATTTTAGTCTGCTGCCACTCTTTGGTTTAGTATTTCCCTTCACTTCCTTCATCCTCCTTTCTATTGAGATCTTCTTGAAGGCTAAGGTTTTTAAATCATTTCCTGTATTTGTAGGTATTGCTAGTTTTGCTATAGATCTCCAGCTTTTTGCACAGCCTTGCTATGTCTGTTTTAGTGTGCTGCCCTCAGTTTTTCGTTTTTGCCTTGGTTTCCTGAATCTTCCTCCCTGTTTCAAGGTTCATTTCAAGTGTAAGGTTTTGAAATCGCTGTCTTCAAGAGTTTTGTGTCATTCCTTAGGTTGTTAGTATTATCGATTTTCTTTCAAAATCTCTCTTTTAATTCACGGTCCTTGTTTTTGTCTATGGTTTTTCTTTTGTTCCCTAATCTCGGTTGGTTTTTCACTTGTCAACGTTCATGTCTTCGTCTTCCATTCCATTCTAGCCACTTTTTGTTGTTTTTCCAGAACACCGTGGCTTTGTACATTGTCTTTCTACATCTCATTTTAGTCTGCTGCCACTCTTTGGTTTAGTATTTCCCTTCACTTCCTTCATCCTCCTTTCTATTGAGATCTTCTTGATGCTAAGGTTTTTAAATCATTTCCTGTATTTGTAGGTATTGCTAGATTTGCTCTTGATCTCCAGCTTTTTGCACAGCCTTGCTATGTCTGTTTTAGTGTGCTGCCCTCAGTTTTTCGTTTTTGCCTTGGTTTCCTGAATCTTCCTCCCTGTTTCAAGGTTCATTTGAAGTGTAAGGTTTTGAAATCGCTGTCTTCAAGAGTTTTGTGTCATTCCTTAGGTTGTTAGTGTTATCGATTTTCTTTCAAAATCTCTCTTTTAGTTCACGGTCCTTGTTTTTGCCTATGGTTTTTCTTTTGTTCCCTAATCTCGGTTGGTTTTTCACTTGTCAACGTTCATGTCTTCGTCTTCCATTCCATTCTAGCCACTTTTTGTTGTTTTTCCAGAACACCGTGGCTTTGTACATTGTCTTTCTACATCTCATTTTAGTTTGCTGCCACTCTTTTGTTTCGTTTGTCCCTTCAGTTCCTTCATCGTCCTCCCTACTGAGATCTTCTTGAAGGCTAAGTTTTGGAAATCATTGCCTATATGTGTAGGTATTGCTAGTTTTGCTATAGATCTCCAGCTTTTTGCATTGTCTTGCTATGTCTGTTTTAGTGTGCTGCCCTCAGATTTTGAGTTTTTGCCTTGGTTTCCTGAATCTTCCTCCCTGTTTCAAGGTTCATTTGAAGTGTAAGGTTTTGAAATCGCTGTCTTCAAGAGTTTTGTGTCATTCCTTAGGTTGTTAGTATTATCGATTTTCTTTCAAAATCTCTCTTTTAGTTCACGGTCCTTGTTTTTGCCTATGGTTTTTCTTTTGTTCCCTAATCTCGGTTGGTTTTTCACTTGTCAACGTTCATGTCTTCGTCTTCCATTCCATTCTAGCCACTTTTTGTTGTTTTTCCAGAACACCGTGGCTTTGTACATTGTCTTTCTACATCTCATTTTAGTTTGCTGCCACTCTTTTGTTTCGTTTGTCCCTTCACTTCCTTCATCGTCCTCCCTACTGAGATCTTCTTGAAGGCTAAGGTTTTTAAATCATTTCCTGTATTTGTAGGTATTGCTAGTTTTGCTCTTGATCTCCAGCTTTTTGCACAGCCTTGCTATGTCTGTTTTAGTGTGCTGCCCTCAGTTTTTCGTTTTTGCCTTGGTTTCCTGAATCTTCCTCCCTGTTTCAAGGTTCATTTGAAGTGTAAGGTTTTGAAATCGCTGTCTTCAAGAGTTTTGTGTCGTTCCTTAGGTTGTTAGTATTATCGATTTTCTTTCAAAATCTCTCTTTTAGTTCACGGTCCTTGTTTTTGCCTATGGTTTTTCTTTTGTTCCCTAATCTCGGTTGGTTTTTCACTTGTCAACGTTCATGTCTTCGTCTTCCATTCCATTCTAGCCACTTTTTCTTGTTTTTCCAGAACACCGTGGCTTTGTACATTGTCTTTCTACATCTCATTTTAGTCTGCTGCCACTCTTTGGTTTAGTATTTCCCTTCACTTCCTTCATCCTCCTTTCTATTGAGATCTTCTTGAAGGCTAAGGTTTTTAAATCATTTCCTGTATTTGTAGGTATTGCTAGTTTTGCTATAGATCTCCAGCTTTTTGCACAGCCTTGCTATGTCTGTTTTAGTGTGCTGCCCTCAGTTTTTCGTTTTTGCCTTGGTTTCCTGAATCTTCCTCCCTGTTTCAAGGTTCATTTGAAGTGTAAGGTTTTGAAATCGCTGTCTTCAAGAGTTTTGTGTCATTCCTTAGGTTGTTAGTATTATCGATTTTCTTTCAAAATCTCTCTTTTAGTTCACGGTCCTTGTTTTTGCCTATGGTTTTTCTTTTGTTCCCTAATCTCGGTTGGTTTTTCACTTGTCAACGTTCATGTCTTCGTCTTCCATTCCATTCTAGCCACTTTTTGTTGTTTTTCCAGAACACCGTGGCTTTGTACATTGTCTTTCTACATCTCATTTTAGTTTGCTGCCACTCTTTTGTTTCGTTTGTCCCTTCACTTCCTTCATCCTCCTCCCTACTGAGATCTTCTTGAAGGCTAAGTTTTGGAAATCATTGCCTATATGTGTAGGTATTGCTAGTTTTGCTATAGATCTCCAGCTTTTTGCATTATCTTTCTATGTCTGTTTTAGTGTGCTGCCCTCAGATTTTGAGTTTTTGCCTTGACTTCCTTAATCTTCCGCCCTAGTTAAGTTTTCTTTCTAAGTGGAAGCGTTTCCAGACTGGCCTTACTTTCTACATTGTCTTTCCACAGCTTTTCAGTCTGCTGCCACTCTTTGGTTTAGTATTCCCCTTCACTTCCTTCATCCTTCTCCCTACTGAGATCTTCTTGAAGGCTAAGTTTTGGAAATCATTGCCTATATGTGTAGGTATTGCTAGTTTTGCTATAGATCTCCAGCTTTTTGCATTGTCTTTCTATGTCTGTTTTAGTGTGCTGCCCTCAGTTTTTCGTTTTTGCCTTGGTTTCCTGAATCTTCCTCCCTGTTTCAAGGTTCATTTCAAGTGTAAGGTTTTGAAATCGCTGTCTTCAAGAGTTTTGTGTCATTCCTTAGGTTGTTAGTATTATCGATTTTCTTTCAAAATCTCTCTTTTAGTTCACGGTCCTTGTTTTTGCCTATGGTTTTTCTTTTGTTCCCTAATCTCGGTTGGTTTTTTACTTGTCAACGTTCATGTCTTCGTCTTCCATTCCATTCTAGCCACTTTTTCTTGTTTTTCCAGAACACCGTGGCTTTGTACATTGTCTTTCTACATCTCATTTTAGTCTGCTGCCACTCTTTGGTTTAGTATTTCCCTTCACTTCCTTCATCCTCCTTTCTATTGAGATCTTCTTGATGCTAAGGTTTTTAAATCATTTCCTGTATTTGTAGGTATTGCTAAATTAGCTCTTGATCTCCAGCTTTTTGCACAGCCTTGCTATGTCTGTTTTAGTGTGCTGCCCTCAGTTTTTCGTTTTTGCCTTGGTTTCCTGAATCTTCCTCCCTGTTTCAAGGTTCATTTGAAGTGTAAGGTTTTGAAATCGCTGTCTTCAAGAGTTTTGTGTCATTCCTTAGGTTGTTAGTATTATCGATTTTCTTTCAAAATCTCTCTTTTAGTTCACGGTCCTTGTTTTTGCCTATGGTTTTTCTTTTGTTCCCTAATCTCGGTTGGTTTTTCACTTGTCAACGTTCATGTCTTCGTCTTCCATTCCATTCTAGCCACTTTTTGTTGTTTTTCCAGAACACCGTGGCTTTGTACATTGTCTTTCTACATCTCATTTTAGTTTGCTGCCACTCTTTTGTTTCGTTTGTCCCTTCACTTCCTTCATCGTCCTCCCTACTGAGATCTTCTTGAAGGCTAAGTTTTGGAAATCATTGCCTATATGTGTAGGTATTGCTAGTTTTGCTATAGATCTCCAGCTTTTTGCATTGTCTTTCTATGTCTGTTTTAGTGTGCTGCCCTCAGTTTTTCTTTTTTGCCTTGGTTTCCTGAATCTTCCTCCCTGTTTCAAGGTTCATTTGAAGTGTAAGGTTTTGAAATCGCTGTCTTCAAGAGTTTTGTGTCGTTCCTTAGGTTGTTAGTATTATCGATTTTCTTTCAAAATCTCTCTTTTAGTTCACGGTCCTTGTTTTTGCCTATGGTTTTTCTTTTGTTCCCTAATCTCGGTTGGTTTTTCACTTGTCAACGTTCATGTCTTCGTCTTCCATTCCATTCTAGCCACTTTTTCTTGTTTTTCCAGAACACCGTGGTTTTGTACATTGTCTTTCTACATCTCATTTTAGTCTGCTGCCACTCTTTGGTTTAGTATTTCCCTTCACTTCCTTCATCCTCCTTTCTATTGAGATCTTCTTGAAGGCTAAGGTTTTTAAATCATTTCCTGTATTTGTAGGTATTGCTAGTTTTGCTATAGATCTCCAGCTTTTTGCACAGCCTTGCTATGTCTGTTTTAGTGTGCTGCCCTCAGTTTTTCGTTTTTGCCTTGGTTTCCTGAATCTTCCTCCCTGTTTCAAGGTTCATTTCAAGTGTAAGGTTTTGAAATCGCTGTCTTCAAGAGTTTTGTGTCATTCCTTAGGTTGTTAGTATTATCGATTTTCTTTCAAAATCTCTCTTTTAATTCACGGTCCTTGTTTTTGTCTATGGTTTTTCTTTTGTTCCCTAATCTCGGTTGGTTTTTCACTTGTCAACGTTCATGTCTTCGTCTTCCATTCCATTCTAGCCACTTTTTGTTGTTTTTCCAGAACACCGTGGCTTTGTACATTGTCTTTCTACATCTCATTTTAGTCTGCTGCCACTCTTTGGTTTAGTATTTCCCTTCACTTCCTTCATCCTCCTTTCTATTGAGATCTTCTTGATGCTAAGGTTTTTAAATCATTTCCTGTATTTGTAGGTATTGCTAGATTTGCTCTTGATCTCCAGCTTTTTGCACAGCCTTGCTATGTCTGTTTTAGTGTGCTGCCCTCAGTTTTTCGTTTTTGCCTTGGTTTCCTGAATCTTCCTCCCTGTTTCAAGGTTCATTTGAAGTGTAAGGTTTTGAAATCGCTGTCTTCAAGAGTTTTGTGTCATTCCTTAGGTTGTTAGTGTTATCGATTTTCTTTCAAAATCTCTCTTTTAGTTCACGGTCCTTGTTTTTGCCTATGGTTTTTCTTTTGTTCCCTAATCTCGGTTGGTTTTTCACTTGTCAACGTTCATGTCTTCGTCTTCCATTCCATTCTAGCCACTTTTTGTTGTTTTTCCAGAACACCGTGGCTTTGTACATTGTCTTTCTACATCTCATTTTAGTTTGCTGCCACTCTTTTGTTTCGTTTGTCCCTTCAGTTCCTTCATCGTCCTCCCTACTGAGATCTTCTTGAAGGCTAAGTTTTGGAAATCATTGCCTATATGTGTAGGTATTGCTAGTTTTGCTATAGATCTCCAGCTTTTTGCATTGTCTTGCTATGTCTGTTTTAGTGTGCTGCCCTCAGATTTTGAGTTTTTGCCTTGGTTTCCTGAATCTTCCTCCCTGTTTCAAGGTTCATTTGAAGTGTAAGGTTTTGAAATCGCTGTCTTCAAGAGTTTTGTGTCATTCCTTAGGTTGTTAGTATTATCGATTTTCTTTCAAAATCTCTCTTTTAGTTCACGGTCCTTGTTTTTGCCTATGGTTTTTCTTTTGTTCCCTAATCTCGGTTGGTTTTTCACTTGTCAACGTTCATGTCTTCGTCTTCCATTCCATTCTAGCCACTTTTTGTTGTTTTTCCAGAACACCGTGGCTTTGTACATTGTCTTTCTACATCTCATTTTAGTTTGCTGCCACTCTTTTGTTTCGTTTGTCCCTTCACTTCCTTCATCGTCCTCCCTACTGAGATCTTCTTGAAGGCTAAGGTTTTTAAATCATTTCCTGTATTTGTAGGTATTGCTAGTTTTGCTCTTGATCTCCAGCTTTTTGCACAGCCTTGCTATGTCTGTTTTAGTGTGCTGCCCTCAGTTTTTCGTTTTTGCCTTGGTTTCCTGAATCTTCCTCCCTGTTTCAAGGTTCATTTGAAGTGTAAGGTTTTGAAATCGCTGTCTTCAAGAGTTTTGTGTCGTTCCTTAGGTTGTTAGTATTATCGATTTTCTTTCAAAATCTCTCTTTTAGTTCACGGTCCTTGTTTTTGCCTATGGTTTTTCTTTTGTTCCCTAATCTCGGTTGGTTTTTCACTTGTCAACGTTCATGTCTTCGTCTTCCATTCCATTCTAGCCACTTTTTCTTGTTTTTCCAGAACACCGTGGCTTTGTACATTGTCTTTCTACATCTCATTTTAGTCTGCTGCCACTCTTTGGTTTAGTATTTCCCTTCACTTCCTTCATCCTCCTTTCTATTGAGATCTTCTTGAAGGCTAAGGTTTTTAAATCATTTCCTGTATTTGTAGGTATTGCTAGTTTTGCTATAGATCTCCAGCTTTTTGCACAGCCTTGCTATGTCTGTTTTAGTGTGCTGCCCTCAGTTTTTCGTTTTTGCCTTGGTTTCCTGAATCTTCCTCCCTGTTTCAAGGTTCATTTGAAGTGTAAGGTTTTGAAATCGCTGTCTTCAAGAGTTTTGTGTCATTCCTTAGGTTGTTAGTATTATCGATTTTCTTTCAAAATCTCTCTTTTAGTTCACGGTCCTTGTTTTTGCCTATGGTTTTTCTTTTGTTCCCTAATCTCGGTTGGTTTTTCACTTGTCAACGTTCATGTCTTCGTCTTCCATTCCATTCTAGCCACTTTTTCTTGTTTTTCCAGAACACCGTGGCTTTGTACATTGTCTTTCTACATCTCATTTTAGTCTGCTGCCACTCTTTGGTTTAGTATTTCCCTTCACTTCCTTCATCCTCCTTTCTATTGAGATCTTCTTGATGCTAAGGTTTTTAAATCATTTCCTGTATTTGTAGGTATTGCTAGATTTGCTCTTGATCTCCAGCTTTTTGCACAGCCTTGCTATGTCTGTTTTAGTGTGCTGCCCTCAGTTTTTCGTTTTTGCCTTGGTTTCCTGAATCTTCCTCCCTGTTTCAAGGTTCATTTGAAGTGTAAGGTTTTGAAATCGCTGTCTTCAAGAGTTTTGTGTCATTCCTTAGGTTGTTAGTATTATCGATTTTCTTTCAAAATCTCTCTTTTAGTTCACGGTCCTTGTTTTTGCCTATGGTTTTTCTTTTGTTCCCTAATCTCGGTTGGTTTTTCACTTGTCAACGTTCATGTCTTCGTCTTCCATTCCATTCTAGCCACTTTTTCTTGTTTTTCCAGAACACCGTGGCTTTGTACATTGTCTTTCTACATCTCATTTTAGTTTGCTGCCACTCTTTTGTTTCGTTTGTCCCTTCAGTTCCTTCATCGTCCTCCCTACTGAGATCTTCTTGAAGGCTAAGTTTTGGAAATCATTGCCTATATGTGTAGGTATTGCTAGTTTTGCTATAGATCTCCAGCTTTTTGCATTGTCTTTCTATGTCTGTTTTAGTGTGCTGCCCTCAGTTTTTCGTTCTTGCCTTGGTTTCCTGAATCTTCCTCCCTGTTTCAAGGTTCATTTCAAGTGTAAGGTTTTGAAATCGCTGTCTTCAAGAGTTTTGTGTCATTCCTTAGGTTGTTAGTATTATCGATTTTCTTTCAAAATCTCTCTTTTAGTTCACGGTCCTTGTTTTTGCCTATGGTTTTTCTTTTGTTCCCTAATCTCGGTTGGTTTTTTACTTGTCAACGTTCATGTCTTCGTCTTCCATTCCATTCTAGCCACTTTTTCTTGTTTTTCCAGAACACCGTGGCTTTGTACATTGTCTTTCTACATCTCATTTTAGTCTGCTGCCACTCTTTGGTTTAGTATTTCCCTTCACTTCCTTCATCCTCCTTTCTATTGAGATCTTCTTGATGCTAAGGTTTTTAAATCATTTCCTGTATTTGTAGGTATTGCTAGATTTGCTCTTGATCTCCAGCTTTTTGCACAGCCTTGCTATGTCTGTTTTAGTGTGCTGCCCTCAGTTTTTCGTTTTTGCCTTGGTTTCCTGAATCTTCCTCCCTGTTTCAAGGTTCATTTGAAGTGTAAGGTTTTGAAATCGCTGTCTTCAAGAGTTTTGTGTCATTCCTTAGGTTGTTAGTATTATCGATTTTCTTTCAAAATCTCTCTTTTAGTTCACGGTCCTTGTTTTTGCCTATGGTTTTTCTTTTGTTCCCTAATCTCGGTTGGTTTTTCACTTGTCAACGTTCATGTCTTCGTCTTCCATTCCATTCTAGCCACTTTTTGTTGTTTTTCCAGAACACCGTGGCTTTGTACATTGTCTTTCTACATCTCATTTTAGTTTGCTGCCACTCTTTTGTTTCGTTTGTCCCTTCACTTCCTTCATCGTCCTCCCTACTGAGATCTTCTTGAAGGCTAAGTTTTGGAAATCATTGCCTATATGTGTAGGTATTCCTAGTTTTGCTATAGATCTCCAGCTTTTTGCATTGTCTTGCTATGTCTGTTTTAGTGTGCTGCCCTCAGATTTTGAGGTTTTGCCTTGACTTCCTTAATCTTCCGCCCTAGTTAAGTTTTCTTTCTAAGTGGAAGCGTTTCCAGACTGGCCTTACTTTCTACATTGTCTTTCCACAGCTTTTCAGTCTGCTGCCGCTCTTTGGTTTAGAATTTCCCTTCACTTCCTTCATCCTCCTCCCTACTGAGATCTTCTTGAAGGCTAAGTTTTGGAAATCATTGCCTATATGTGTAGTTATTGCTAGTTTTGCTCTTGATCTCCAGCTTTTTGCATTGTCTTTCTATGTCTGTTTTAGTGTGCTGCCCTCAGTTTTTAGTTTTTGCCTTGGTTTCCTGAATCTTCCTCCCTGTTTCAAGGTTCATTTGAAGTGTAAGGTTTTGAAATCGCTGTCTTCAAGAGTTTTGTGTCATTCTTTAGGTTGTTAGTATTATCGATTTTCTTTCAAAATCTCTCTTTTAGTTCACAGTCCTTGTTTTTGCCTATGGTTTTTCTTTTGTTCCCTAATCTCGGTTGGTTTTTCACTTGTCAACGTTCATGTCTTCGTCTTCCATTCCATTCTAGCCACTTTTTGTTGTTTTTCCAGAACACCGTGGCTTTGTACATTGTCTTTCTACATCTCATTTTAGTTTGCTGCCACTCTTTTGTTTCGTTTGTCCCTTCACTTCCTTCATCCTCCTCCCTACTGAGATCTTCTTGAAGGCTAAGTTTTGGAAATCATTGCCTATATGTGTAGGTATTGCTAGATTTGCTCTTGATCTCCAGCTTTTTGCACAGCCTTGCTATGTCTGTTTTAGTGTGCTGCCCTCAGTTTTTCGTTTTTGCCTTGGTTTCCTGAATCTTCCTCCCTGTTTCAAGGTTCATTTGAAGTGTAAGGTTTTGAAATCGCTGTCTTCAAGAGTTTTGTGTCATTCCTTAGGTTGTTAGTATTATCGATTTTCTTTCAAAATCTCTCTTTTAGTTCACGGTCCTTGTTTTTGCCTATGGTTTTTCTTTTGTTCCCTAATCTCGGTTGGTTTTTCACTTGTCAACGTTCATGTCTTCGTCTTCCATTCCATTCTAGCCACTTTTTGTTGTTTTTCCAGAACACCGTGGCTTTGTACATTGTCTTTCTACATCTCATTTTAGTTTGCTGCCACTCTTTTGTTTCGTTTGTCCCTTCACTTCCTTCATCGTCCTCCCTACTGAGATCTTCTTGAAGGCTAAGTTTTGGAAATCATTGCCTATATGTGTAGGTATTGCTAGTTTTGCTATAGATCTCCAGCTTTTTGCATTGTCTTTCTATGTCTGTTTTAGTGTGCTGCCCTCAGATTTTGAGTTTTTGCCTTGACTTCCTTAATCTTCCGCCCTAGTTAAGTTTTCTTTCTAAGTGGAAGCGTTTCCAGACTGGCCTTACTTTCTACATTGTCTTTCCACAGCTTTTCAGTCTGCTGCCACTCTTTGGTTTAGTATTTCCCTTCACTTCCTTCATCCTCCTCCCTAATGAGATCTTCTTGAAGGCTAAGTTTTGGAAATCATTGCCTATATGTGTAGTTATTGCTAGTTTTGCTCTTGATCTCCAGCTTTTTGCATTGTCTTTCTATGTCTGTTTTAGTGTGCTGCCCTCAGTTTTTAGTTTTTGCCTTGGTTTCCTGAATCTTCCTCCCTGTTTCAAGGTTCATTTGAAGTGTAAGGTTTTGAAATCGCTGTCTTCAAGAGTTTTGTGTCATTCTTTAGGTTGTTAGTATTATCGATTTTCTTTCAAAATCTCTCTTTTAGTTCACAGTCCTTGTTTTTGCCTATGGTTTTTCTTTTGTTCCCTAATCTCGGTTGGTTTTTCACTTGTCAACGTTCATGTCTTCGTCTTCCATTCCATTCTAGCCACTTTTTGTTGTTTTTCCAGAACACCGTGGCTTTGTACATTGTCTTTCTACATCTCATTTTAGTCTGCTGCCACTCTTTGGTTTAGTATTTCCCTTCACTTCCTTCATCCTCCTTTCTATTGAGATCTTCTTGATGCTAAGTTTTGGAAATCATTGCCTATATGTGTAGGTATTGCTAGTTTTGCTATAGATCTCCAGCTTTTTGCATTGTCTTGCTATGTCTGTTTTAGTGTGCTGCCCTCAGTTTTTCGTTTTTGCCTTGGTTTCCTGAATCTTCCTCCCTGTTTCAAGGTTCATTTGAAGTGTAAGGTTTTGAAATCGCTGTCTTCAAGAGTTTTGTGTCATTCCTTAGGTTGTTAGTGTTATCGATTTTCTTTCAAAATCTCTCTTTTAGTTCGTGGTCCTTGTTTTTGCCTATGGTTTTTCTTTTGTTCCCTAATCTCGGTTGGTTTTTCACTTGTCAACGTTCATGTCTTCGTCTTCCATTCCATTCTAGCCACTTTTTGTTGTTTTTCCAGAACACCGTGGCTTTGTACATTGTCTTTCTACATCTCATTTTAGTTTGCTGCCACTCTTTTGTTTCGTTTGTCCCTTCACTTCCTTCATCCTCCTCCCTACTGAGATCTTCTTGAAGGCTAAGTTTTGGAAATCATTGCCTATATGTGTAGGTATTGCTAGTTTTGCTATAGATCTCCAGCTTTTTGCATTGTCTTTCTATGTCTGTTTTAGTGTGCTGCCCTCAGATTTTGAGTTTTTGCCTTGACTTCCTTAATCTTCCGCCCTAGTTAAGTTTTCTTTCTAAGTGGAAGCGTTTCCAGACTGGCCTTACTTTCTACATTGTCTTTCCACAGCTTTTCAGTCTGCTGCCACTCTTTGGTTTAGTATTTCCCTTCACTTCCTTCATCCTTCTCCCTACTGAGATCTTCTTGAAGGCTAAGTTTTGGAAATCATTGCCTATATGTGTAGGTATTGCTAGTTTTGCTATAGATCTCCAGCTTTTTGCATTGTCTTTCTATGTCTGTTTTAGTGTGCTGCCCTCAGTTTTTCGTTTTTGCCTTGGTTTCCTGAATCTTCCTCCCTGTTTCAAGGTTCATTTCAAGTGTAAGGTTTTGAAATCGCTGTCTTCAAGAGTTTTGTGTCATTCCTTAGGTTGTTAGTATTATCGATTTTCTTTCAAAATCTCTCTTTTAGTTCACGGTCCTTGTTTTTGCATATGGTTTTTCTTTTGTTCCCTAATCTCGGTTGGTTTTTCACTTGTCAACGTTCATGTCTTCGTCTTCCATTCCATTCTAGCCACTTTTTGTTGTTTTTCCAGAACACCGTGGCTTTGTACATTGTCTTTCTACATCTCATTTTAGTTTGCTGCCACTCTTTTGTTTCGTTTGTCCCTTCACTTCCTTCATCCTCCTCCCTACTGAGATCTTCTTGAAGGCTAAGTTTTGGAAATCATTGCCTATATGTGTAGGTATTGCTAGTTTTGCTATAGATCTCCAGCTTTTTGCATTGTCTTGCTATGTCTGTTTTAGTGTGCTGCCCTCAGTTTTTCGTTTTTGCCTTGGTTTCCTGAATCTTCCTCCCTGTTTCAAGGTTCATTTGAAGTGTAAGGTTTTGAAATCGCTGTCTTCAAGAGTTTTGTGTCATTCCTTAGGTTGTTAGTGTTATCGATTTTCTTTCAAAATCTCTCTTTTAGTTCACGGTCCTTGTTTTTGCCTATGGTTTTTCTTTTGTTCCCTAATCTCGGTTGGTTTTTCACTTGTCAACGTTCATGTCTTCGTCTTCCATTCCATTCTAGCCACTTTTTGTTGTTTTTCCAGAACACCGTGGCTTTGTACATTGTCTTTCTACATCTCATTTTAGTTTGCTGCCACTCTTTTGTTTCGTTTGTCCCTTCACTTCCTTCATCCTCCTCCCTACTGAGATCTTCTTGAAGGCTAAGTTTTGGAAATCATTGCCTATATGTGTAGGTATTGCTAGTTTTGCTATAGATCTCCAGCTTTTTGCATTGTCTTTCTATGTCTGTTTTAGTGTGCTGCCGTCAGATTTTGAGTTTTTGCCTTGACTTCCTTAATCTTCCGCCCTAGTTAATTTTTCTTTCTAAGTGGAAGCGTTTCCAGACTGGCCTTACTTTCTACATTGTCTTTCCACAGCTTTTCAGTCTGCTCCCACTCTTTGATTTAGTATTTCCCTTCACTTCCTTCATCCTCCTCCCTACTGAGATCTTCTTGAAGGCTAAGTTTTGGAAATCATTGCCTATATGTGTAGGTATTGCTAGTTTTGCTATAGATCTCCAGCTTTTTGCATTGTCTTGCTATGTCTGTTTTAGTGTGCTGCCCTCAGATTTTGAGTTTTTGCCTTGGTTTCCTGAATCTTCCTCCCTGTTTCAAGGTTCATTTGAAGTGTAAGGTTTTGAAATCGCTGTCTTCAAGAGTTTTGTGTCATTCCTTAGGTTGTTAGTATTATCGATTTTCTTTCAAAATCTCTCTTTTAGTTCACGGTCCTTGTTTTTGCCTATGGTTTTTCTTTTGTTCCCTAATCTCGGTTGGTTTTTCACTTGTCAACGTTCATGTCTTCGTCTTCCATTCCATTCTAGCCACTTTTTGTTGTTTTTCCAGAACACCGTGGCTTTGCACATTGTCTTTCTACATCTCATTTTAGTCTGCTGCCACTCTTTGGTTTAGTATTTCCCTTCACTTCCTTCATCCTCCTTTCTATTGAGATCTTCTTGAAGGCTAAGGTTTTTAAATCATTTCCTGTATTTGTAGGTATTGCTAGTTTTGCTCTTGATCTCCAGCTTTTTGCACAGCCTTGCTATGTCTGTTTTAGTGTGCTGCCCTTAGTTTTTCGTTTTTGCCTTGGTTTCCTGAATCTTCCTCCCTGTTTCAAGGTTCATTTGAAGTGTAAGGTTTTGAAATCGCTGTCTTCAAGAGTTTTGTGTCATTCCTTAGGTTGTTAGTATTATCGATTTTCTTTCAAAATCTCTCTTTTAGTTCACGGTCCTTGTTTTTGCCTATGGTTTTTCTTTTGTTCCCTAATCTCGGTTGGTTTTTCACTTGTCAACGTTCATGTCTTCGTCTTCCATTCCATTCTAGCCACTTTTTGTTGTTTTTCCAGAACACCGTGGCTTTGTACATTGTCTTTCTACATCTCATTTTAGTCTGCTGCCACTCTTTGGTTTAGTATTTCCCTTCACTTCCTTCATCCTCCTTTCTATTGAGATCTTCTTGAAGGCTAAGGTTTTTAAATCATTTCCTGTATTTGTAGGTATTGCTAGTTTTGCTCTTGATCTCCAGCTTTTTGCACAGCCTTGCTATGTCTGTTTTAGTGTGCTGCCCTTAGTTTTTCGTTTTTGCCTTGGTTTCCTGAATCTTCCTCCCTGTTTCAAGGTTCATTTGAAGTGTAAGGTTTTGAAATCGCTGTCTTCAAGAGTTTTGTGTCATTCCTTAGGTTGTTAGTATTATCGATTTTCTTTCAAAATCTCTCTTTTAGTTCACGGTCCTTGTTTTTGCCTATGGTTTTTCTTTTGTTCCCTAATCTCGGTTGGTTTTTCACTTGTCAACGTTCATGTCTTCGTCTTCCATTCCATACTAGCCACTTTTTCTTGTTTTTCCAGAACACCGTGGCTTTGTACATTGTCTTTCTACATCTCATTTTAGTCTGCTGCCACTCTTTGGTTTAGTATTTCCCTTCACTTCCTTCATCCTCCTTTCTATTGAGATCTTCTTGATGCTAAGGTTTTTAAATCATTTCCTGTATTTGTAGGTATTGCTAGATTTGCTGTTGATCTCCAGCTTTTTGCACAGCCTTGCTATGTCTGTTTTAGTGTGCTGCCCTCAGTTTTTCGTTTTTGCCTTGGTTTCCTGAATCTTCCTCCCTGTTTCAAGGTTCATTTGAAGTGTAAGGTTTTGAAATCGCTGTCTTCAAGAGTTTTGTGTCATTCCTTAGGTTGTTAGTATTATCGATTTTCTTTCAAAATCTCTCTTTTAGTTCACGGTCCTTGTTTTTGCCTATGGTTTTTCTTTTGTTCCCTAATCTCGGTTGGTTTTTCACTTGTCAACGTTCATGTCTTCGTCTTCCATTCCATTCTAGCCACTTTTTCTTGTTTTTCCAGAACACCGTGGCTTTGTACATTGTCTTTCTACATCTCATTTTAGTTTGCTGCCACTCTTTTGTTTCGTTTGTCCCTTCACTTCCTTCATCGTCCTCCCTACTGAGATCTTCTTGAAGGCTAAGTTTTGGAAATCATTGCCTATATGTGTAGGTATTGCTAGTTTTGCTATAGATCTCCAGCTTTTTGCATTGTCTTTCTATGTCTGTTTTAGTGTGCTGCCCTCAGTTTTTCGTTCTTGCCTTGGTTTCCTGAATCTTCCTCCCTGTTTCAAGGTTCATTTCAAGTGTAAGGTTTTGAAATCGCTGTCTTCAAGAGTTTTGTGTCATTCCTTAGGTTGTTAGTATTATCGATTTTCTTTCAAAATCTCTCTTTTAGTTCACGGTCCTTGTTTTTGCCTATGGTTTTTCTTTTGTTCCCTAATCTCGGTTGGTTTTTTACTTGTCAACGTTCATGTCTTCGTCTTCCATTCCATTCTAGCCACTTTTTGTTGTTTTTCCAGAACACCGTGGCTTTGTACATTGTCTTTCTACATCTCATTTTAGTTTGCTGCCACTCTTTTGTTTCGTTTGTCCCTTCACTTCCTTCATCCTCCTCCCTACTGAGATCTTCTTGAAGGCTAAGTTTTGGAAATCATTGCCTATATGTGTAGGTATTGCTAGTTTTGCTATAGATCTCCAGCTTTTTGCATTGTCTTTCTATGTCTGTTTTAGTGTGCTGCCCTCAGTTTTTCGTTTTTGCCTTGGTTTCCTGAATCTTCCTCCCTGTTTCAAGGTTCATTTGAAGTGTAAGGTTTTGAAATCGCTGTCTTCAAGAGTTTTGTGTCATTCCTTAGGTTGTTAGTGTTATCGATTTTCTTTCAAAATCTCTCTTTTAGTTCGTGGTCCTTGTTTTTGCCTATGGTTTTTCTTTTGTTCCCTAATCTCGGTTGGTTTTTCACTTGTCAACGTTCATGTCTTCGTCTTCCATTCCATTCTAGCCACTTTTTGTTGTTTTTCCAGAACACCGTGGCTTTGTACATTGTCTTTCTACATCTCATTTTAGTTTGCTGCCACTCTTTTGTTTCGTTTGTCCCTTCACTTCCTTCATCCTCCTCCCTACTGAGATCTTCTTGAAGGCTAAGTTTTGGAAATCATTGCCTATATGTGTAGGTATTGCTAGTTTTGCTATAGATCTCCAGCTTTTTGCATTGTCTTTCTATGTCTGTTTTAGTGTGCTGCCCTCAGATTTTGAGTTTTTGCCTTGACTTCCTTAATCTTCCGCCCTAGTTAAGTTTTCTTTCTAAGTGGAAGCGTTTCCAGACTGGCCTTACTTTCTACATTGTCTTTCCACAGCTTTTCAGTCTGCTGCCACTCTTTGGTTTAGTATTTCCCTTCACTTCCTTCATCCTCCTCCCTACTGAGATCTTCTTGAAGGCTAAGTTTTGGAAATCATTGCCTATATGTGTAGGTATTGCTAGTTTTGCTATAGATCTCCAGCTTTTTGCATTGTCTTGCTATGTCTGTTTTAGTGTGCTGCCCTCAGTTTTTGAGTTTTTGCCTTGGTTTCCTGAATCTTCCTCCCTGTTTCAAGGTTCATTTGAAGTGTAAGGTTTTGAAATCGCTGTCTTCAAGAGTTTTGTGTCATTCCTTAGGTTGTTAGTATTATCGATTTTCTTTCAAAATCTCTCTTTTAGTTCACGGTCCTTGTTTTTGCCTATGGTTTTTCTTTTGTTCCCTAATCTCGGTTGGTTTTTCACTTGTCAACGTTCATGTCTTCGTCTTCCATTCCATTCTAGCCACTTTTTCTTTTTTTTCCAGAACACCGTGGCTTTGTACATTGTCTTTCTACATCTCATTTTAGTCTGCTGCCACTCTTTGGTTTAGTATTTCCCTTCACTTCCTTCATCCTCCTTTCTATTGAGATCTTCTTGAAGGCTAAGGTTTTTAAATCATTTCCTGTATTTGTAGGTATTGCTAGTTTTGCTCTTGATCTCCAGCTTTTTGCACAGCCTTGCTATGTCTGTTTTAGTGTGCTGCCCTCAGTTTTTCGTTTTTGCCTTGGTTTCCTGAATCTTCCTCCCTGTTTCAAGGTTCATTTGAAGTGTAAGGTTTTGAAATCGCTGTCTTCAAGAGTTTTGTGTCATTCCTTAGGTTGTTAGTATTATCGATTTTCTTTCAAAATCTCTCTTTTAGTTCACGGTCCTTGTTTTTGCCTATGGTTTTTCTTTTGTTCCCTAATCTCGGTTGGTTTTTCACTTGTCAACGTTCATGTCTTCGTCTTCCATTCCATTCTAGCCAATTTTTGTTGTTTTTCCAGAACACCGTGGCTTTGTACATTGTCTTTCTACATCTCATTTTAGTTTGCTGCCACTCTTTTGTTTCGTTTGTCCCTTCACTTCCTTCATCCTCCTTTCTATTGAGATCTTCTTGAAGGCTAAGGTTTTTAAATCATTTCCTGTATTTGTAGGTATTGCTAGTTTTGCTCTTGATCTCCAGCTTTTTGCACAGCCTTGCTATGTCTGTTTTAGTGTGCTGCCCTCAGTTTTTCGTTTTTTCCTTGGTTTCCTGAATCTTCCTCCCTGTTTCAAGGTTCATTTGAAGTGTAAGGTTTTGAAATCGCTGTCTTCAAGAGTTTTGTGTCATTCCTTAGGTTGTTAGTATTATCGATTTTCTTTCAAAATCTCTCTTTTAGTTCACGGTCCTTGTTTTTGCCTATGGTTTTTATTTTGTTCCCTAATCTCGGTTGGTTTTTCACTTGTCAACGTTCATGTCTTCGTCTTCCATTCCATTCTAGCCACTTTTTGTTGTTTTTCCAGAACACCGTGGCTTTGTACATTGTCTTTCTACATCTCATTTTAGTTTGCTGCCACTCTTTTGTTTCGTTTGTCCCTTCACTTCCTTCATCCTCCTCCCTACTGAGATCTTCTTGAAGGCTAAGTTTTGGAAATCATTGCCTATATGTGTAGGTATTGCTAGTTTTGCTATAGATCTCCAGCTTTTTGCATTGTCTTGCTATGTCTGTTTTAGTGTGCTGCCCTCAGATTTTGAGGTTTTGCCTTGACTTCCTTAATCTTCCGCCCTAGTTAAGTTTTCTTTCTAAGTGGAAGCGTTTCCAGACTGGCCTTACTTTCTACCTTGTCTTTCCACAGCTTTTCAGTCTGCTGCCACTCTTTGGTTTAGTATTTCCCTTCACTTCCTTCATCCTTCTCCCTACTGAGATCTTCTTGAAGGCTAAGTTTTGGAAATCATTGCCTATATGTGTAGGTATTGCTAGTTTTGCTATAGATCTCCAGCTTTTTGCATTGTCTTTCTATGTCTGTTTTAGTGTGCTGCCCTCAGTTTTTCGTTTTTGCCTTGGTTTCCTGAATCTTCCTCCCTGTTTCAAGGTTAATTTCAAGTGTAAGGTTTTGAAATCGCTGTCTTCAAGAGTTTTGTGTCATTCCTTAGGTTGTTAGTATTATCGATTTTCTTTCAAAATCTCTCTTTTAGTTCACGGTCCTTGTTTTTGCCTATGGTTTTTCTTTTGTTCCCTAATCTCGGTTGGTTTTTTACTTGTCAACGTTCATGTCTTCGTCTTCCATTCCATTCTAGCCACTTTTTCTTGTTTTTCCAGAACACCGTGGCTTTGTACATTGTCTTTCTACATCTCATTTTAGTCTGCTGCCACTCTTTGGTTTAGTATTTCCCTTCACTTCCTTCATCCTCCTTTCTATTGAGATCTTCTTGATGCTAAGGTTTTTAAATCATTTCCTGTATTTGTAGGTATTGCTAGATTTGCTCTTGATCTCCAGCTTTTTGCACAGCCTTGCTATGTCTGTTTTAGTGTGCTGCCCTCAGTTTTTCGTTTTTGCCTTGGTTTCCTGAATCTTCCTCCCTGTTTCAAGGTTCATTTGAAGTGTAAGGTTTTGAAATCGCTGTCTTCAAGAGTTTTGTGTCATTCCTTAGGTTGTTAGTATTATCGATTTTCTTTCAAAATCTCTCTTTTAGTTCACGGTCCTTGTTTTTGCCTATGGTTTTTCTTTTGTTCCCTAATCTCGGTTGGTTTTTCACTTGTCAACGTTCATGTCTTCGTCTTCCATTCCATTCTAGCCACTTTTTGTTGTTTTTCCAGAACACCGTGGCTTTGTACATTGTCTTTCTACATCTCATTTTAGTTTGCTGCCACTCTTTTGTTTCGTTTGTCCCTTCACTTCCTTCATCGTCCTCCCTACTGAGATCTTCTTGAAGGCTAAGTTTTGGAAATCATTGCCTATATGTGTAGGTATTGCTAGTTTTGCTATAGATCTCCAGCTTTTTGCATTGTCTTGCTATGTCTGTTTTAGTGTGCTGCCCTCAGATTTTGAGGTTTTGCCTTGACTTCCTTAATCTTCCGCCCTAGTTAAGTTTTCTTTCTAAGTGGAAGCGTTTCCAGACTGGCCTTACTTTCTACCTTGTCTTTCCACAGCTTTTCAGTCTGCTGCCACTCTTTGGTTTAGTATTTCCCTTCACTTCCTTCATCCTTCTCCCTACTGAGATCTTCTTGAAGGCTAAGTTTTGGAAATCATTGCCTATATGTGTAGGTATTGCTAGTTTTGCTATAGGTCTCCAGCTTTTTGCATTGTCTTTCTATGTCTGTTTTAGTGTGCTGCCCTCAGTTTTTCGTTTTTGCCTTGGTTTCCTGAATCTTCCTCCCTGTTTCAAGGTTCATTTCAAGTGTAAGGTTTTGAAATCGCTGTCTTCAAGAGTTTTGTGTCATTCCTTAGGTTGTTAGTATTATCGATTTTCTTTCAAAATCTCTCTTTTAGTTCACGGTCCTTCTTTTTGCCTATGGTTTTTCTTTTGTTCCCTAATCTCGGTTGGTTTTTCACTTGTCAACGTTCATGTCTTCGTCTTCCATTCCATTCTAGCCACTTTTTGTTGTTTTTCCAGAACACCGTGGCTTTGTACATTGTCTTTCTACATCTCATTTTAGTTTGCTGCCACTCTTTTGTTTCGTTTGTCCCTTCACTTCCTTCATCCTCCTCCCTACTGAGATCTTCTTGAAGGCTAAGTTTTGGAAATCATTGCCTATATGTGTAGGTATTGCTAGTTTTGCTATAGATCTCCAGCTTTTTGCATTGTCTTGCTATGTCTGTTTTAGTGTGCTGCCCTCAGTTTTTCGTTTTTGCCTTGGTTTCCTGAATCTTCCTCCCTGTTTCAAGGTTCATTTCAAGTGTAAGGTTTTGAAATCGCTGTCTTCAAGAGTTTTGTGTCATTCCTTAGGTTGTTAGTATTATCACTTTTCTTTCAAAATCTCTCTTTTAGTTCACGGTCCTTGTTTTTGCCTATGGTTTTTCTTTTGTTCCCTAATCTCGGTTGGTTTTTTACTTGTCAACGTTCATGTCTTCGTCTTCCATTCCATTCTAGCCACTTTTTCTTGTTTTTCCAGAACACCGTGGCTTTGTACATTGTCTTTCTACATCTCATTTTAGTCTGCTGCCACTCTTTGGTTTAGTATTTCCCTTCACTTCCTTCATCCTCCTTTCTATTGAGATCTTCTTGATGCTAAGGTTTTTAAATCATTTCCTGTATTTGTAGGTATTGCTAGATTTGCTCTTGATCTCCAGCTTTTTGCACAGCCTTGCTATGTCTGTTTTAGTGTGCTGCCCTCAGTTTTTCGTTTTTGCCTTGGTTTCCTGAATCTTCCTCCCTGTTTCAAGGTTCATTTGAAGTGTAAGGTTTTGAAATCGCTGTCTTCAAGAGTTTTGTGTCATTCCTTAGGTTGTTAGTATTATCGATTTTCTTTCAAAATCTCTCTTTTAGTTCACGGTCCTTGTTTTTGCCTATGGTTTTTCTTTTGTTCCCTAATCTCGGTTGGTTTTTCACTTGTCAACGTTCATGTCTTCGTCTTCCATTCCATTCTAGCCACTTTTTGTTGTTTTTCCAGAACACCGTGGCTTTGTACATTGTCTTTCTACATCTCATTTTAGTTTGCTGCCACTCTTTTGTTTCGTTTGTCCCTTCACTTCCTTCATCGTCCTCCCTACTGAGATCTTCTTGAAGGCTAAGTTTTGGAAATCATTGCCTATATGTGTAGGTATTGCTAGTTTTGCTATAGATCTCCAGCTTTTTGCATTGTCTTTCTATGTCTTTTTTAGTGTGCTGCCCTCAGATTTTGAGTTTTTGCCTTGGTTTCCTCAATCTTCCTCCCTGTTTCAAGGTTCATTTGAAGTGTAAGGTTTTGAAATCGCTGTCTTCAAGAGTTTTGTGTCGTTCCTTAGGTTGTTAGTATTATCGATTTTCTTTCAAAATCTCTCTTTTAGTTCACGGTCCTTGTTTTTGCCTATGGTTTTTCTTTTGTTCCCTAATCTCGGTTGGTTTTTCACTTGTCAACGTTCATGTCTTCGTCTTCCATTCCATTCTAGCCACTTTTTCTTGTTTTTCCAGAACACCGTGGCTTTGTACATTGTCTTTCTACATCTCATTTTAGTCTGCTGCCACTCTTTGGTTTAGTATTTCCCTTCACTTCCTTCATCCTCCTTTCTATTGAGATCTTCTTGAAGGCTAAGGTTTTTAAATCATTTCCTGTATTTGTAGGTATTGCTAGATTTGCTCTTGATCTCCAGCTTTTTGCACAGCCTTGCTATGTCTGTTTTAGTGTGCTGCCCTTAGTTTTTCGTTTTTGCCTTGGTTTCCTGAATCTTCCTCCCTGTTTCAAGGTTCATTTGAAGTGTAAGGTTTTGAAATCGCTGTCTTCAAGAGTTTTGTGTCATTCCTTAGGTTGTTAGTATTATCGATTTTCTTTCAAAATCTCTCTTTTAGTTCACGGTCCTTGTTTTTGCCTATGGTTTTTCTTTTGTTCCCTAATCTCGGTTGGTTTTTCACTTGTCAACGTTCATGTCTTCGTCTTCCATTCCATTCTAGCCACTTTTTGTTGTTTTTCCAGAACACCGTGGCTTTGTACATTGTCTTTCTACATCTCATTTTAGTTTGCTGCCACTCTTTTGTTTCGTTTGTCCCTTCAGTTCCTTCATCGTCCTCCCTACTGAGATCTTCTTGAAGGCTAAGTTTTGGAAATCATTGCCTATATGTGTAGGTATTGCTAGTTTTGCTATAGATCTCCAGCTTTTTGCATTGTCTTGCTATGTCTGTTTTAGTGTGCTGCCCTCAGATTTTGAGTTTTTGCCTTGACTTCCTTAATCTTCCGCCCTAGTTAAGTTTTCTTTCTAAGTGGAAGCGTTTCCAGACTGGCTTTACTTTCTACCTTGTCTTTCCACAGCTTTTCAGTCTGCTGCCACTCTTTGGTTTAGTATTTCCCTTCACTTCCTTCATCCTTCTCCCTACTGAGATCTTCTTGAAGGCTAAGTTTTGGAAATCATTGCCTATATGTGTAGGTATTGCTAGTTTTGCTATAGATCTCCAGCTTTTTGCATTGTCTTTCTATGTCTGTTTTAGTGTGCTGCCCTCAGTTTTTCGTTTTTGCCTTGGTTTCCTGAATCTTCCTCCCTGTTTCAAGGTTCATTTCAAGTGTAAGGTTTTGAAATCGCTGTCTTCAAGAGTTTTGTGTCATTCCTTAGGTTGTTAGTATTATCGATTTTCTTTCAAAATCTCTCTTTTAGTTCACGGTCCTTGTTTTTGCCTATGGTTTTTCTTTTGTTCCCTAATCTCGGTTGGTTTTTTACTTGTCAACGTTCATGTCTTCGTCTTCCATTCCATTCTAGCCACTTTTTCTTGTTTTTCCAGAACACCGTGGCTTTGTACATTGTCTTTCTACATCTCATTTTAGTCTGCTGCCACTCTTTGGTTTAGTATTTCCCTTCACTTCCTTCATCCTCCTTTCTATTGAGATCTTCTTGATGCTAAGGTTTTTAAATCATTTCCTGTATTTGTAGGTATTGCTAGATTTGCTCTTGATCTCCAGCTTTTTGCACAGCCTTGCTATGTCTGTTTTAGTGTGCTGCCCTCAGTTTTTCGTTTTTGCCTTGGTTTCCTGAATCTTCCTCCCTGTTTCAAGGTTCATTTGAAGTGTAAGGTTTTGAAATCGCTGTCTTCAAGAGTTTTGTGTCATTCCTTAGGTTGTTAGTATTATCGATTTTCTTTCAAAATCTCTCTTTTAGTTCACGGTCCTTGTTTTTGCCTATGGTTTTTATTTTGTTCCCTAATCTCGGTTGGTTTTTCACTTGTCAACGTTCATGTCTTCGTCTTCCATTCCATTCTAGCCACTTTTTGTTGTTTTTCCAGAACACCGTGGCTTTGTACATTGTCTTTCTACATCTCATTTTAGTTTGCTGCCACTCTTTTGTTTCGTTTGTCCCTTCACTTCCTTCATCCTCCTCCCTACTGAGATCTTCTTGAAGGCTAAGTTTTGGAAATCATTGCCTATATGTGTAGGTATTGCTAGTTTTGCTATAGATCTCCAGATTTGCATTGTCTTTCTATGTCTGTTTTAGTGTGCTGCCCTCAGTTTTTCGTTTTTGCCTTGGTTTCCTGAATCTTCCTCCCTGTTTCAAGGTTCATTTCAAGTGTAAGGTTTTGAAATCGCTGTCTTCAAGAGTTTTGTGTCATTCCTTAGGTTGTTAGTATTATCACTTTTCTTTCAAAATCTCTCTTTTAGTTCACGGTCCTTGTTTTTGCCTATGGTTTTTCTTTTGTTCCCTAATCTCGGTTGGTTTTTCACTTGTCAACGTTCATGTCTTCGTCTTCCATTCCATTCTAGCCACTTTTTGTTGTTTTTCCAGAACACCGTGGCTTTGTACATTGTCTTTCTACATCTCATTTTAGTCTGCTGCCACTCTTTGGTTTAGTATTTCCCTTCACTTCCTTCATCCTCCTTTCTATTGAGATCTTCTTGATGCTAAGGTTTTTAAATCATTTCCTGTATTTGTAGGTATTGCTAGATTTGCTCTTGATCTCCAGCTTTTTGCACAGCCTTGCTATGTCTGTTTTAGTGTGCTGCCCTCAGTTTTTCGTTTTTGCCTTGGTTTCCTGAATCTTCCTCCCTGTTTCAAGGTTCATTTGAAGTGTAAGGTTTTGAAATCGCTGTCTTCAAGAGTTTTGTGTCATTCCTTAGGTTGTTAGTATTATCGATTTTCTTTCAAAATCTCTCTTTTAGTTCACGGTCCTTGTTTTTGCCTATGGTTTTTCTTTTGTTCCCTAATCTCGGTTGGTTTTTCACTTGTCAACGTTCATGTCTTCGTCTTCCATTCCATTCTAGCCACTTTTTGTTGTTTTTCCAGAACACCGTGGCTTTGTACATTGTCTTTCTACATCTCATTTTAGTTTGCTGCCACTCTTTTGTTTCGTTTGTCCCTTCACTTCCTTCATCCTCCTCCCTACTGAGATCTTCTTGAAGGCTAAGTTTTGGAAATCATTGCCTATATGTGTAGGTATTGCTAGTTTTGCTATAGATCTCCAGCTTTTTGCATTGTCTTTCTATGTCTGTTTTAGTGTGCTGCCCTCAGATTTTGAGTTTTTGCCTTGGTTTCCTCAATCTTCCTCCCTGTTTCAAGGTTCATTTGAAGTGTAAGGTTTTGAAATCGCTGTCTTCAAGAGTTTTGTGTCGTTCCTTAGGTTGTTAGTATTATCGATTTTCTTTCAAAATCTCTCTTTTAGTTCACGGTCCTTGTTTTTGCCTATGGTTTTTCTTTTGTTCCCTAATCTCGGTTGGTTTTTCACTTGTCAACGTTCATGTCTTCGTCTTCCATTCCATTCTAGCCACTTTTTCTTGTTTTTCCAGAACACCGTGGCTTTGCACATTGTCTTTCTACATCTCATTTTAGTCTGCTGCCACTCTTTGGTTTAGTATTTCCCTTCACTTCCTTCATCCTCCTTTCTATTGAGATCTTCTTGAAGGCTAAGGTTTTTAAATCATTTCCTGTATTTGTAGGTATTGCTAGATTTGCTCTTGATCTCCAGCTTTTTGCACAGCCTTGCTATGTCTGTTTTAGTGTGCTGCCCTTAGTTTTTCGTTTTTGCCTTGGTTTCCTGAATCTTCCTCCCTGTTTCAAGGTTCATTTGAAGTGTAAGGTTTTGAAATCGCTGTCTTCAAGAGTTTTGTGTCATTCCTTAGGTTGTTAGTATTATCGATTTTCTTTCAAAATCTCTCTTTTAGTTCACGGTCCTTGTTTTTGCCTATGGTTTTTCTTTTGTTCCCTAATCTCGGTTGGTTTTTCACTTGTCAACGTTCATGTCTTCGTCTTCCATTCCATTCTAGCCACTTTTTGTTGTTTTTCCAGAACACCGTGGCTTTGTACATTGTCTTTCTACATCTCATTTTAGTTTGCTGCCACTCTTTTGTTTCGTTTGTCCCTTCACTTCCTTCATCGTCCTCCCTACTGAGATCTTCTTGAAGGCTAAGTTTTGGAAATCATTGCCTATATGTGTAGGTATTGCTAGTTTTGCTATAGATCTCCAGCTTTTTGCATTGTCTTTCTATGTCTGTTTTAGTGTGCTGCCCTCAGATTTTGAGTTTTTGCCTTGGTTTCCTCAATCTTCCTCCCTGTTTCAAGGTTCATTTGAAGTGTAAGGTTTTGAAATCGCTGTCTTCAAGAGTTTTGTGTCGTTCCTTAGGTTGTTAGTATTATCGATTTTCTTTCAAAATCTCTCTTTTAGTTCACGGTCCTTGTTTTTGCCTATGGTTTTTCTTTTGTTCCCTAATCTCGGTTGGTTTTTCACTTGTCAACGTTCATGTCTTCGTCTTCCATTCCATTCTAGCCACTTTTTCTTGTTTTTCCAGAACACCGTGGCTTTGCACATTGTCTTTCTACATCTCATTTTAGTCTGCTGCCACTCTTTGGTTTAGTATTTCCCTTCACTTCCTTCATCCTCCTTTCTATTGAGATCTTCTTGAAGGCTAAGGTTTTTAAATCATTTCCTGTATTTGTAGGTATTGCTAGATTTGCTCTTGATCTCCAGCTTTTTGCACAGCCTTGCTATGTCTGTTTTAGTGTGCTGCCCTTAGTTTTTCGTTTTTGCCTTGGTTTCCTGAATCTTCCTCCCTGTTTCAAGGTTCATTTGAAGTGTAAGGTTTTGAAATCGCTGTCTTCAAGAGTTTTGTGTCATTCCTTAGGTTGTTAGTATTATCGATTTTCTTTCAAAATCTCTCTTTTAGTTCACGGTCCTTGTTTTTGCCTATGGTTTTTCTTTTGTTCCCTAATCTCGGTTGGTTTTTCACTTGTCAACGTTCATGTCTTCGTCTTCCATTCCATTCTAGCCACTTTTTGTTGTTTTTCCAGAACACCGTGGCTTTGTACATTGTCTTTCTACATCTCATTTTAGTTTGCTGCCACTCTTTTGTTTCGTTTGTCCCTTCACTTCCTTCATCCTCCTCCCTACTGAGATCTTCTTGAAGGCTAAGTTTTGGAAATCATTGCCTATATGTGTAGGTATTGCTAGTTTTGCTATAGATCTCCAGCTTTTTGCATTGTCTTGCTATGTCTGTTTTAGTGTGCTGTCCTCAGATTTTGAGGTTTTGCCTTGACTTCCTTAATCTTCCGCCCTAGTTAAGTTTTCTTTCTAAGTGGAAGCGTTTCCAGACTGGCCTTACTTTCTACCTTGTCTTTCCACAGCTTTTCAGTCTGCTGCCACTCTTTGGTTTAGTATTTCCCTTCACTTCCTTCATCCTTCTCCCTACTGAGATCTTCTTGAAGGCTAAGTTTTGGAAATCATTGCCTATATGTGTAGGTATTGCTAGTTTTGCTATAGATCTCCAGCTTTTTGCATTGTCTTTCTATGTCTGTTTTAGTGTGCTGCCCTCAGTTTTTCGTTTTTGCCTTGGTTTCCTGAATCTTCCTCCCTGTTTCAAGGTTAATTTCAAGTGTAAGGTTTTGAAATCGCTGTCTTCAAGAGTTTTGTGTCATTCCTTAGGTTGTTAGTATTATCGATTTTCTTTCAAAATCTCTCTTTTAGTTCACGGTCCTTGTTTTTGCCTATGGTTTTTCTTTTGTTCCCTAATCTCGGTTGGTTTTTTACTTGTCAACGTTCATGTCTTCGTCTTCCATTCCATTCTAGCCACTTTTTCTTGTTTTTCCAGAACACCGTGGCTTTGTACATTGTCTTTCTACATCTCATTTTAGTCTGCTGCCACTCTTTGGTTTAGTATTTCCCTTCACTTCCTTCATCCTCCTTTCTATTGAGATCTTCTTGATGCTAAGGTTTTTAAATCATTTCCTGTATTTGTAGGTATTGCTAGATTTGCTCTTGATCTCCAGCTTTTTGCACAGCCTTGCTATGTCTGTTTTAGTGTGCTGCCCTCAGTTTTTCGTTTTTGCCTTGGTTTCCTGAATCTTCCTCCCTGTTTCAAGGTTCATTTGAAGTGTAAGGTTTTGAAATCGCTGTCTTCAAGAGTTTTGTGTCATTCCTTAGGTTGTTAGTATTATCGATTTTCTTTCAAAATCTCTCTTTTAGTTCACGGTCCTTGTTTTTGCCTATGGTTTTTCTTTTGTTCCCTAATCTCGGTTGGTTTTTCACTTGTCAACGTTCATGTCTTCGTCTTCCATTCCATTCTAGCCACTTTTTGTTGTTTTTCCAGAACACCGTGGCTTTGTACATTGTCTTTCTACATCTCATTTTAGTTTGCTGCCACTCTTTTGTTTCGTTTGTCCCTTCACTTCCTTCATCGTCCTCCCTACTGAGATCTTCTTGAAGGCTAAGTTTTGGAAATCATTGCCTATATGTGTAGGTATTGCTAGTTTTGCTATAGATCTCCAGCTTTTTGCATTGTCTTGCTATGTCTGTTTTAGTGTGCTGCCCTCAGATTTTGAGGTTTTGCCTTGACTTCCTTAATCTTCCGCCCTAGTTAAGTTTTCTTTCTAAGTGGAAGCGTTTCCAGACTGGCCTTACTTTCTACCTTGTCTTTCCACAGCTTTTCAGTCTGCTGCCACTCTTTGGTTTAGTATTTCCCTTCACTTCCTTCATCCTTCTCCCTACTGAGATCTTCTTGAAGGCTAAGTTTTGGAAATCATTGCCTATATGTGTAGGTATTGCTAGTTTTGCTATAGGTCTCCAGCTTTTTGCATTGTCTTTCTATGTCTGTTTTAGTGTGCTGCCCTCAGTTTTTCGTTTTTGCCTTGGTTTCCTGAATCTTCCTCCCTGTTTCAAGGTTCATTTCAAGTGTAAGGTTTTGAAATCGCTGTCTTCAAGAGTTTTGTGTCATTCCTTAGGTTGTTAGTATTATCGATTTTCTTTCAAAATCTCTCTTTTAGTTCACGGTCCTTCTTTTTGCCTATGGTTTTTCTTTTGTTCCCTAATCTCGGTTGGTTTTTCACTTGTCAACGTTCATGTCTTCGTCTTCCATTCCATTCTAGCCACTTTTTGTTGTTTTTCCAGAACACCGTGGCTTTGTACATTGTCTTTCTACATCTCATTTTAGTTTGCTGCCACTCTTTTGTTTCGTTTGTCCCTTCACTTCCTTCATCCTCCTCCCTACTGAGATCTTCTTGAAGGCTAAGTTTTGGAAATCATTGCCTATATGTGTAGGTATTGCTAGTTTTGCTATAGATCTCCAGCTTTTTGCATTGTCTTGCTATGTCTGTTTTAGTGTGCTGCCCTCAGTTTTTCGTTTTTGCCTTGGTTTCCTGAATCTTCCTCCCTGTTTCAAGGTTCATTTCAAGTGTAAGGTTTTGAAATCGCTGTCTTCAAGAGTTTTGTGTCATTCCTTAGGTTGTTAGTATTATCACTTTTCTTTCAAAATCTCTCTTTTAGTTCACGGTCCTTGTTTTTGCCTATGGTTTTTCTTTTGTTCCCTAATCTCGGTTGGTTTTTTACTTGTCAACGTTCATGTCTTCGTCTTCCATTCCATTCTAGCCACTTTTTCTTGTTTTTCCAGAACACCGTGGCTTTGTACATTGTCTTTCTACATCTCATTTTAGTCTGCTGCCACTCTTTGGTTTAGTATTTCCCTTCACTTCCTTCATCCTCCTTTCTATTGAGATCTTCTTGATGCTAAGGTTTTTAAATCATTTCCTGTATTTGTAGGTATTGCTAGATTTGCTCTTGATCTCCAGCTTTTTGCACAGCCTTGCTATGTCTGTTTTAGTGTGCTGCCCTCAGTTTTTCGTTTTTGCCTTGGTTTCCTGAATCTTCCTCCCTGTTTCAAGGTTCATTTCAAGTGTAAGGTTTTGAAATCGCTGTCTTCAAGAGTTTTGTGTCATTCCTTAGGTTGTTAGTATTATCGATTTTCTTTCAAAATCTCTCTTTTAGTTCACGGTCCTTGTTTTTGCCTATGGTTTTTCTTTTGTTCCCTAATCTCGGTTGGTTTTTCACTTGTCAACGTTCATGTCTTCGTCTTCCATTCCATTCTAGCCACTTTTTGTTGTTTTTCCAGAACACCGTGGCTTTGTACATTGTCTTTCTACATCTCATTTTAGTTTGCTGCCACTCTTTTGTTTCGTTTGTCCCTTCACTTCCTTCATCGTCCTCCCTACTGAGATCTTCTTGAAGGCTAAGTTTTGGAAATCATTGCCTATATGTGTAGGTATTGCTAGTTTTGCTATAGATCTCCAGCTTTTTGCATTGTCTTTCTATGTCTTTTTTAGTGTGCTGCCCTCAGATTTTGAGTTTTTGCCTTGGTTTCCTCAATCTTCCTCCCTGTTTCAAGGTTCATTTGAAGTGTAAGGTTTTGAAATCGCTGTCTTCAAGAGTTTTGTGTCGTTCCTTAGGTTGTTAGTATTATCGATTTTCTTTCAAAATCTCTCTTTTAGTTCACGGTCCTTGTTTTTGCCTATGGTTTTTCTTTTGTTCCCTAATCTCGGTTGGTTTTTCACTTGTCAACGTTCATGTCTTCGTCTTCCATTCCATTCTAGCCACTTTTTCTTGTTTTTCCAGAACACCGTGGCTTTGTACATTGTCTTTCTACATCTCATTTTAGTCTGCTGCCACTCTTTGGTTTAGTATTTCCCTTCACTTCCTTCATCCTCCTTTCTATTGAGATCTTCTTGAAGGCTAAGGTTTTTAAATCATTTCCTGTATTTGTAGGTATTGCTAGATTTGCTCTTGATCTCCAGCTTTTTGCACAGCCTTGCTATGTCTGTTTTAGTGTGCTGCCCTTAGTTTTTCGTTTTTGCCTTGGTTTCCTGAATCTTCCTCCCTGTTTCAAGGTTCATTTGAAGTGTAAGGTTTTGAAATCGCTGTCTTCAAGAGTTTTGTGTCATTCCTTAGGTTGTTAGTATTATCGATTTTCTTTCAAAATCTCTCTTTTAGTTCACGGTCCTTGTTTTTGCCTATGGTTTTTCTTTTGTTCCCTAATCTCGGTTGGTTTTTCACTTGTCAACGTTCATGTCTTCGTCTTCCATTCCATTCTAGCCACTTTTTGTTGTTTTTCCAGAACACCGTGGCTTTGTACATTGTCTTTCTACATCTCATTTTAGTTTGCTGCCACTCTTTTGTTTCGTTTGTCCCTTCAGTTCCTTCATCGTCCTCCCTACTGAGATCTTCTTGAAGGCTAAGTTTTGGAAATCATTGCCTATATGTGTAGGTATTGCTAGTTTTGCTATAGATCTCCAGCTTTTTGCATTGTCTTGCTATGTCTGTTTTAGTGTGCTGCCCTCAGATTTTGAGTTTTTGCCTTGACTTCCTTAATCTTCCGCCCTAGTTAAGTTTTCTTTCTAAGTGGAAGCGTTTCCAGACTGGCTTTACTTTCTACCTTGTCTTTCCACAGCTTTTCAGTCTGCTGCCACTCTTTGGTTTAGTATTTCCCTTCACTTCCTTCATCCTTCTCCCTACTGAGATCTTCTTGAAGGCTAAGTTTTGGAAATCATTGCCTATATGTGTAGGTATTGCTAGTTTTGCTATAGATCTCCAGCTTTTTGCATTGTCTTTCTATGTCTGTTTTAGTGTGCTGCCCTCAGTTTTTCGTTTTTGCCTTGGTTTCCTGAATCTTCCTCCCTGTTTCAAGGTTCATTTCAAGTGTAAGGTTTTGAAATCGCTGTCTTCAAGAGTTTTGTGTCATTCCTTAGGTTGTTAGTATTATCGATTTTCTTTCAAAATCTCTCTTTTAGTTCACGGTCCTTGTTTTTGCCTATGGTTTTTCTTTTGTTCCCTAATCTCGGTTGGTTTTTTACTTGTCAACGTTCATGTCTTCGTCTTCCATTCCATTCTAGCCACTTTTTCTTGTTTTTCCAGAACACCGTGGCTTTGTACATTGTCTTTCTACATCTCATTTTAGTCTGCTGCCACTCTTTGGTTTAGTATTTCCCTTCACTTCCTTCATCCTCCTTTCTATTGAGATCTTCTTGATGCTAAGGTTTTTAAATCATTTCCTGTATTTGTAGGTATTGCTAGATTTGCTCTTGATCTCCAGCTTTTTGCACAGCCTTGCTATGTCTGTTTTAGTGTGCTGCCCTCAGTTTTTCGTTTTTGCCTTGGTTTCCTGAATCTTCCTCCCTGTTTCAAGGTTCATTTGAAGTGTAAGGTTTTGAAATCGCTGTCTTCAAGAGTTTTGTGTCATTCCTTAGGTTGTTAGTATTATCGATTTTCTTTCAAAATCTCTCTTTTAGTTCACGGTCCTTGTTTTTGCCTATGGTTTTTATTTTGTTCCCTAATCTCGGTTGGTTTTTCACTTGTCAACGTTCATGTCTTCGTCTTCCATTCCATTCTAGCCACTTTTTGTTGTTTTTCCAGAACACCGTGGCTTTGTACATTGTCTTTCTACATCTCATTTTAGTTTGCTGCCACTCTTTTGTTTCGTTTGTCCCTTCACTTCCTTCATCCTCCTCCCTACTGAGATCTTCTTGAAGGCTAAGTTTTGGAAATCATTGCCTATATGTGTAGGTATTGCTAGTTTTGCTATAGATCTCCAGATTTGCATTGTCTTTCTATGTCTGTTTTAGTGTGCTGCCCTCAGTTTTTCGTTTTTGCCTTGGTTTCCTGAATCTTCCTCCCTGTTTCAAGGTTCATTTCAAGTGTAAGGTTTTGAAATCGCTGTCTTCAAGAGTTTTGTGTCATTCCTTAGGTTGTTAGTATTATCACTTTTCTTTCAAAATCTCTCTTTTAGTTCACGGTCCTTGTTTTTGCCTATGGTTTTTCTTTTGTTCCCTAATCTCGGTTGGTTTTTCACTTGTCAACGTTCATGTCTTCGTCTTCCATTCCATTCTAGCCACTTTTTGTTGTTTTTCCAGAACACCGTGGCTTTGTACATTGTCTTTCTACATCTCATTTTAGTCTGCTGCCACTCTTTGGTTTAGTATTTCCCTTCACTTCCTTCATCCTCCTTTCTATTGAGATCTTCTTGATGCTAAGGTTTTTAAATCATTTCCTGTATTTGTAGGTATTGCTAGATTTGCTCTTGATCTCCAGCTTTTTGCACAGCCTTGCTATGTCTGTTTTAGTGTGCTGCCCTCAGTTTTTCGTTTTTGCCTTGGTTTCCTGAATCTTCCTCCCTGTTTCAAGGTTCATTTGAAGTGTAAGGTTTTGAAATCGCTGTCTTCAAGAGTTTTGTGTCATTCCTTAGGTTGTTAGTATTATCGATTTTCTTTCAAAATCTCTCTTTTAGTTCACGGTCCTTGTTTTTGCCTATGGTTTTTCTTTTGTTCCCTAATCTCGGTTGGTTTTTCACTTGTCAACGTTCATGTCTTCGTCTTCCATTCCATTCTAGCCACTTTTTGTTGTTTTTCCAGAACACCGTGGCTTTGTACATTGTCTTTCTACATCTCATTTTAGTTTGCTGCCACTCTTTTGTTTCGTTTGTCCCTTCACTTCCTTCATCCTCCTCCCTACTGAGATCTTCTTGAAGGCTAAGTTTTGGAAATCATTGCCTATATGTGTAGGTATTGCTAGTTTTGCTATAGATCTCCAGCTTTTTGCATTGTCTTTCTATGTCTGTTTTAGTGTGCTGCCCTCAGATTTTGAGTTTTTGCCTTGGTTTCCTCAATCTTCCTCCCTGTTTCAAGGTTCATTTGAAGTGTAAGGTTTTGAAATCGCTGTCTTCAAGAGTTTTGTGTCGTTCCTTAGGTTGTTAGTATTATCGATTTTCTTTCAAAATCTCTCTTTTAGTTCACGGTCCTTGTTTTTGCCTATGGTTTTTCTTTTGTTCCCTAATCTCGGTTGGTTTTTCACTTGTCAACGTTCATGTCTTCGTCTTCCATTCCATTCTAGCCACTTTTTCTTGTTTTTCCAGAACACCGTGGCTTTGCACATTGTCTTTCTACATCTCATTTTAGTCTGCTGCCACTCTTTGGTTTAGTATTTCCCTTCACTTCCTTCATCCTCCTTTCTATTGAGATCTTCTTGAAGGCTAAGGTTTTTAAATCATTTCCTGTATTTGTAGGTATTGCTAGATTTGCTCTTGATCTCCAGCTTTTTGCACAGCCTTGCTATGTCTGTTTTAGTGTGCTGCCCTTAGTTTTTCGTTTTTGCCTTGGTTTCCTGAATCTTCCTCCCTGTTTCAAGGTTCATTTGAAGTGTAAGGTTTTGAAATCGCTGTCTTCAAGAGTTTTGTGTCATTCCTTAGGTTGTTAGTATTATCGATTTTCTTTCAAAATCTCTCTTTTAGTTCACGGTCCTTGTTTTTGCCTATGGTTTTTCTTTTGTTCCCTAATCTCGGTTGGTTTTTCACTTGTCAACGTTCATGTCTTCGTCTTCCATTCCATTCTAGCCACTTTTTGTTGTTTTTCCAGAACACCGTGGCTTTGTACATTGTCTTTCTACATCTCATTTTAGTTTGCTGCCACTCTTTTGTTTCGTTTGTCCCTTCACTTCCTTCATCGTCCTCCCTACTGAGATCTTCTTGAAGGCTAAGTTTTGGAAATCATTGCCTATATGTGTAGGTATTGCTAGTTTTGCTATAGATCTCCAGCTTTTTGCATTGTCTTTCTATGTCTGTTTTAGTGTGCTGCCCTCAGATTTTGAGTTTTTGCCTTGGTTTCCTCAATCTTCCTCCCTGTTTCAAGGTTCATTTGAAGTGTAAGGTTTTGAAATCGCTGTCTTCAAGAGTTTTGTGTCGTTCCTTAGGTTGTTAGTATTATCGATTTTCTTTCAAAATCTCTCTTTTAGTTCACGGTCCTTGTTTTTGCCTATGGTTTTTCTTTTGTTCCCTAATCTCGGTTGGTTTTTCACTTGTCAACGTTCATGTCTTCGTCTTCCATTCCATTCTAGCCACTTTTTCTTGTTTTTCCAGAACACCGTGGCTTTGCACATTGTCTTTCTACATCTCATTTTAGTCTGCTGCCACTCTTTGGTTTAGTATTTCCCTTCACTTCCTTCATCCTCCTTTCTATTGAGATCTTCTTGAAGGCTAAGGTTTTTAAATCATTTCCTGTATTTGTAGGTATTGCTAGATTTGCTCTTGATCTCCAGCTTTTTGCACAGCCTTGCTATGTCTGTTTTAGTGTGCTGCCCTTAGTTTTTCGTTTTTGCCTTGGTTTCCTGAATCTTCCTCCCTGTTTCAAGGTTCATTTGAAGTGTAAGGTTTTGAAATCGCTGTCTTCAAGAGTTTTGTGTCATTCCTTAGGTTGTTAGTATTATCGATTTTCTTTCAAAATCTCTCTTTTAGTTCACGGTCCTTGTTTTTGCCTATGGTTTTTCTTTTGTTCCCTAATCTCGGTTGGTTTTTCACTTGTCAACGTTCATGTCTTCGTCTTCCATTCCATTCTAGCCACTTTTTGTTGTTTTTCCAGAACACCGTGGCTTTGTACATTGTCTTTCTACATCTCATTTTAGTTTGCTGCCACTCTTTTGTTTCGTTTGTCCCTTCACTTCCTTCATCCTCCTCCCTACTGAGATCTTCTTGAAGGCTAAGTTTTGGAAATCATTGCCTATATGTGTAGGTATTGCTAGTTTTGCTATAGATCTCCAGCTTTTTGCATTGTCTTGCTATGTCTGTTTTAGTGTGCTGTCCTCAGATTTTGAGGTTTTGCCTTGACTTCCTTAATCTTCCGCCCTAGTTAAGTTTTCTTTCTAAGTGGAAGCGTTTCCAGACTGGCCTTACTTTCTACCTTGTCTTTCCACAGCTTTTCAGTCTGCTGCCACTCTTTGGTTTAGTATTTCCCTTCACTTCCTTCATCCTTCTCCCTACTGAGATCTTCTTGAAGGCTAAGTTTTGGAAATCATTGCCTATATGTGTAGGTATTGCTAGTTTTGCTATAGATCTCCAGCTTTTTGCATTGTCTTGCTATGTCTGTTTTAGTGTGCTGCCCTCAGTTTTTCGTTTTTGCCTTGGTTTCCTGAATCTTCCTCCCTGTTTCAAGGTTCATTTCAAGTGTAAGGTTTTGAAATCGCTGTCTTCAAGAGTTTTGTGTCATTCCTTAGGTTGTTAGTATTATCGATTTTCTTTCAAAATCTCTCTTTTAGTTCACGGTCCTTGTTTTTGCCTATGGTTTTTCTTTTGTTCCCTAATCTCGGTTGGTTTTTCACTTGTCAACGTTCATGTCTTCGTCTTCCATTCCATTCTAGCCACTTTTTGTTGTTTTTCCAGAACACCGTGGCTTTGTACATTGTCTTTCTACATCTCATTTTAGTTTGCTGCCACTCTTTTGTTTCGTTTGTCCCTTCACTTCCTTCATCCTCCTCCCTACTGAGATCTTCTTGAAGGCTAAGTTTTGGAAATCATTGCCTATATGTGTAGGTATTGCTAGTTTTGCTATAGATCTCCAGCTTTTTGCATTGTCTTGCTATGTCTGTTTTAGTGTGCTGCCCTCAGTTTTTCGTTTTTGCCTTGGTTTCCTGAATCTTCCTCCCTGTTTCAAGGTTCATTTCAAGTGTAAGGTTTTGAAATCGCTGTCTTCAAGAGTTTTGTGTCATTCCTTAGGTTGTTAGTATTATCACTTTTCTTTCAAAATCTCTCTTTTAGTTCACGGTCCTTGTTTTTGCCTATGGTTTTTCTTTTGTTCCCTAATCTCGGTTGGTTTTTTACTTGTCAACGTTCATGTCTTCGTCTTCCATTCCATTCTAGCCACTTTTTCTTGTTTTTCCAGAACACCGTGGCTTTGTACATTGTCTTTCTACATCTCATTTTAGTCTGCTGCCACTCTTTGGTTTAGTATTTCCCTTCACTTCCTTCATCCTCCTTTCTATTGAGATCTTCTTGATGCTAAGGTTTTTAAATCATTTCCTGTATTTGTAGGTATTGCTAGATTTGCTCTTGATCTCCAGCTTTTTGCACAGCCTTGCTATGTCTGTTTTAGTGTGCTGCCCTCAGTTTTTCGTTTTTGCCTTGGTTTCCTGAATCTTCCTCCCTGTTTCAAGGTTCATTTGAAGTGTAAGGTTTTGAAATCGCTGTCTTCAAGAGTTTTGTGTCATTCCTTAGGTTGTTAGTATTATCGATTTTCTTTCAAAATCTCTCTTTTAGTTCACGGTCCTTGTTTTTGCCTATGGTTTTTCTTTTGTTCCCTAATCTCGGTTGGTTTTTCACTTGTCAACGTTCATGTCTTCGTCTTCCATTCCATTCTAGCCACTTTTTGTTGTTTTTCCAGAACACCGTGGCTTTGTACATTGTCTTTCTACATCTCATTTTAGTTTGCTGCCACTCTTTTGTTTCGTTTGTCCCTTCACTTCCTTCATCGTCCTCCCTACTGAGATCTTCTTGAAGGCTAAGTTTTGGAAATCATTGCCTATATGTGTAGGTATTGCTAGTTTTGCTATAGATCTCCAGCTTTTTGCATTGTCTTTCTATGTCTTTTTTAGTGTGCTGCCCTCAGATTTTGAGTTTTTGCCTTGGTTTCCTCAATCTTCCTCCCTGTTTCAAGGTTCATTTGAAGTGTAAGGTTTTGAAATCGCTGTCTTCAAGAGTTTTGTGTCGTTCCTTAGGTTGTTAGTATTATCGATTTTCTTTCAAAATCTCTCTTTTAGTTCACAGTCCTTGTTTTTGCCTATGGTTTTTCTTTTGTTCCCTAATCTCGGTTGGTTTTTCACTTGTCAACGTTCATGTCTTCGTCTTCCATTCCATTCTAGCCACTTTTTCTTGTTTTTCCAGAACACCGTGGCTTTGCACATTGTCTTTCTACATCTCATTTTAGTCTGCTGCCACTCTTTGGTTTAGTATTTCCCTTCACTTCCTTCATCCTCCTTTCTATTGAGATCTTCTTGAAGGCTAAGGTTTTTAAATCATTTCCTGTATTTGTAGGTATTGCTAGATTTGCTCTTGATCTCCAGCTTTTTGCACAGCCTTGCTATGTCTGTTTTAGTGTGCTGCCCTTAGTTTTTCGTTTTTGCCTTGGTTTCCTGAATCTTCCTCCCTGTTTCAAGGTTCATTTGAAGTGTAAGGTTTTGAAATCGCTGTCTTCAAGAGTTTTGTGTCATTCCTTAGGTTGTTAGTATTATCGATTTTCTTTCAAAATCTCTCTTTTAGTTCACGGTCCTTGTTTTTGCCTATGGTTTTTCTTTTGTTCCCTAATCTCGGTTGGTTTTTCACTTGTCAACGTTCATGTCTTCGTCTTCCATTCCATTCTAGCCACTTTTTGTTGTTTTTCCAGAACACCGTGGCTTTATACATTGTCTTTCTACATCTCATTTTAGTTTGCTGCCACTCTTTTGTTTCGTTTGTCCCTTCAGTTCCTTCATCGTCCTCCCTACTGAGATCTTCTTGAAGGCTAAGTTTTGGAAATCATTGCCTATATGTGTAGGTATTGCTAGTTTTGCTATAGATCTCCAGCTTTTTGCATTGTCTTGCTATGTCTGTTTTAGTGTGCTGCCCTCAGATTTTGAGGTTTTGCCTTGACTTCCTTAATCTTCCGCCCTAGTTAAGTTTTCTTTCTAAGTGGAAGCGTTTCCAGACTGGCTTTACTTTCTACCTTGTCTTTCCACAGCTTTTCAGTCTGCTGCCACTCTTTGGTTTAGTATTTCCCTTCACTTCCTTCATCCTTCTCCCTACTGAGATCTTCTTGAAGGCTAAGTTTTGGAAATCATTGCCTATATGTGTAGGTATTGCTAGTTTTGCTATAGACCTCCAGCTTTTTGCATTGTCTTTCTATGTCTGTTTTAGTGTGCTGCCCTCAGTTTTTCGTTTTTGCCTTGGTTTCCTGAATCTTCCTCCCTGTTTCAAGGTTCATTTCAAGTGTAAGGTTTTGAAATCGCTGTCTTCAAGAGTTTTGTGTCATTCCTTAGGTTGTTAGTATTATCGATTTTCTTTCAAAATCTCTCTTTTAGTTCACGGTCCTTGTTTTTGCCTATGTTTTTTCTTTTGTTCCCTAATCTCGGTTGGTTTTTTACTTGTCAACGTTCATGTCTTCGTCTTCCATTCCATTCTAGCCACTTTTTCTTGTTTTTCCAGAACACCGTGGCTTTGTACATTGTCTTTCTACATCTCATTTTAGTCTGCTGCCACTCTTTGGTTTAGTATTTCCCTTCACTTCCTTCATCCTCCTTTCTATTGAGATCTTCTTGATGCTAAGGTTTTTAAATCATTTCCTGTATTTGTAGGTATTGCTAGATTTGCTCTTGATCTCCAGCTTTTTGCACAGCCATGCTATGTCTGTTTTAGTGTGCTGCCCTCAGTTTTTCGTTTTTGCCTTGGTTTCCTGAATCTTCCTCCCTGTTTCAAGGTTCATTTGAAGTGTAAGGTTTTGAAATCGCTGTCTTCAAGAGTTTTGTGTCATTCCTTAGGTTGTTAGTATTATCGATTTTCTTTCAAAATCTCTCTTTTAGTTCACGGTCCTTGTTTTTGCCTATGGTTTTTATTTTGTTCCCTAATCTCGGTTGGTTTTTCACTTGTCAACGTTCATGTCTTCGTCTTCCATTCCATTCTAGCCACTTTTTGTTGTTTTTCCAGAACACCGTGGCTTTGTACATTGTCTTTCTACATCTCATTTTAGTTTGCTGCCACTCTTTTGTTTCGTTTGTCCCTTCACTTCCTTCATCCTCCTCCCTACTGAGATCTTCTTGAAGGCTAAGTTTTGGAAATCATTGCCTATATGTGTAGGTATTGCTAGTTTTGCTATAGATCTCCAGCTTTTTGCATTGTCTTTCTATGTCTGTTTTAGTGTGCTGCCCTCAGTTTTTCGTTTTTGCCTTGGTTTCCTGAATCTTCCTCCCTGTTTCAAGGTTCATTTCAAGTGTAAGGTTTTGAAATCGCTGTCTTCAAGAGTTTTGTGTCATTCCTTAGGTTGTTAGTATTATCACTTTTCTTTCAAAATCTCTCTTTTAGTTCACGGTCCTTGTTTTTGCCTATGGTTTTTCTTTTGTTCCCTAATCTCGGTTGGTTTTTCACTTGTCAACGTTCATGTCTTCGTCTTCCATTCCATTCTAGCCACTTTTTCTTGTTTTTCCAGAACACCGTGGCTTTGTACATTGTCTTTCTACATCTCATTTTAGTCTGCTGCCACTCTTTGGTTTAGTATTTCCCTTCACTTCCTTCATCCTCCTTTCTATTGAGATCTTCTTGATGCTAAGGTTTTTAAATCATTTCCTGTATTTGTAGGTATTGCTAGATTTGCTCTTGATCTCCAGCTTTTTGCACAGCCTTGCTATGTCTGTTTTAGTGTGCTGCCCTCAGTTTTTCGTTTTTGCCTTGGTTTCCTGAATCTTCCTCCCTGTTTCAAGGTTCATTTCAAGTGTAAGGTTTTGAAATCGCTGTCTTCAAGAGTTTTGTGTCATTCCTTAGGTTGTTAGTATTATCGATTTTCTTTCAAAATCTCTCTTTTAGTTCACGGTCCTTGTTTTTGCCTATGGTTTTTCTTTTGTTCCCTAATCTCGGTTGGTTTTTCACTTGTCAACGTTCATGTCTTCGTCTTCCATTCCATTCTAGCCACTTTTTGTTGTTTTTCCAGAACACCGTGGCTTTGTACATTGTCTTTCTACATCTCATTTTAGTTTGCTGCCACTCTTTTGTTTCGTTTGTCCCTTCACTTCCTTCATCGTCCTCCCTACTGAGATCTTCTTGAAGGCTAAGTTTTGGAAATCATTGCCTATATGTGTAGGTATTGCTAGTTTTGCTATAGATCTCCAGCTTTTTGCATTGTCTTTCTATGTCTGTTTTAGTGTGCTGCCCTCAGATTTTGAGTTTTTGCCTTGGTTTCCTCAATCTTCCTCCCTGTTTCAAGGTTCATTTGAAGTGTAAGGTTTTGAAATCGCTGTCTTCAAGAGTTTTGTGTCGTTCCTTAGGTTGTTAGTATTATCGATTTTCTTTCAAAATCTCTCTTTTAGTTCACGGTCCTTGTTTTTGCCTATGGTTTTTCTTTTGTTCCCTAATCTCGGTTGGTTTTTCACTTGTCAACGTTCATGTCTTCGTCTTCCATTCCATTCTAGCCACTTTTTCTTGTTTTTCCAGAACACCGTGGCTTTGCACATTGTCTTTCTACATCTCATTTTAGTCTGCTGCCACTCTTTGGTTTAGTATTTCCCTTCACTTCCTTCATCCTCCTTTCTATTGAGATCTTCTTGAAGGCTAAGGTTTTTAAATCATGTCCTTTATTTGTAGGTATTGCTAGATTTGCTCTTGATCTCCAGCTTTTTGCACAGCCTTGCTATGTCTGTTTTAGTGTGCTGCCCTTAGTTTTTCGTTTTTGCCTTGGTTTCCTGAATCTTCCTCCCTGTTTCAAGGTTCATTTGAAGTGTAAGGTTTTGAAATCGCTGTCTTCAAGAGTTTTGTGTCATTCCTTAGGTTGTTAGTATTATCGATTTTCTTTCAAAATCTCTCTTTTAGTTCACGGTCCTTGTTTTTGCCTATGGTTTTTCTTTTGTTCCCTAATCTCGGTTGGTTTTTCACTTGTCAACGTTCATGTCTTCGTCTTCCATTCCATTCTAGCCACTTTTTGTTGTTTTTCCAGAACACCGTGGCTTTGTACATTGTCTTTCTACATCTCATTTTAGTTTGCTGCCACTCTTTTGTTTCGTTTGTCCCTTCACTTCCTTCATCCTCCTCCCTACTGAGATCTTCTTGAAGGCTAAGTTTTGGAAATCATTGCCTATATGTGTAGGTATTGCTAGTTTTGCTATAGATCTCCAGCTTTTTGCATTGTCTTGCTATGTCTGTTTTAGTGTGCTGTCCTCAGATTTTGAGGTTTTGCCTTGACTTCCTTAATCTTCCGCCCTAGTTAAGTTTTCTTTCTAAGTGGAAGCGTTTCCAGACTGGCCTTACTTTCTACCTTGTCTTTCCACAGCTTTTCAGTCTGCTGCCACTCTTTGGTTTAGTATTTCCCTTCACTTCCTTCATCCTTCTCCCTACTGAGATCTTCTTGAAGGCTAAGTTTTGGAAATCATTGCCTATATGTGTAGGTATTGCTAGTTTTGCTATAGATCTCCAGCTTTTTGCATTGTCTTGCTATGTCTGTTTTAGTGTGCTGCCCTCAGTTTTTCGTTTTTGCCTTGGTTTCCTGAATCTTCCTCCCTGTTTCAAGGTTCATTTCAAGTGTAAGGTTTTGAAATCGCTGTCTTCAAGAGTTTTGTGTCATTCCTTAGGTTGTTAGTATTATCGATTTTCTTTCAAAATCTCTCTTTTAGTTCACGGTCCTTGTTTTTGCCTATGTTTTTTCTTTTGTTCCCTAATCTCGGTTGGTTTTTTACTTGTCAACGTTCATGTCTTCGTCTTCCATTCCATTCTAGCCACTTTTTCTTGTTTTTCCAGAACACCGTGGCTTTGTACATTGTCTTTCTACATCTCATTTTAGTCTGCTGCCACTCTTTGGTTTAGTATTTCCCTTCACTTCCTTCATCCTCCTTTCTATTGAGATCTTCTTGATGCTAAGGTTTTTAAATCATTTCCTGTATTTGTAGGTATTGCTAGATTTGCTCTTGATCTCCAGCTTTTTGCACAGCCATGCTATGTCTGTTTTAGTGTGCTGCCCTCAGTTTTTCGTTTTTGCCTTGGTTTCCTGAATCTTCCTCCCTGTTTCAAGGTTCATTTGAAGTGTAAGGTTTTGAAATCGCTGTCTTCAAGAGTTTTGTGTCATTCCTTAGGTTGTTAGTATTATCGATTTTCTTTCAAAATCTCTCTTTTAGTTCACGGTCCTTGTTTTTGCCTATGGTTTTTATTTTGTTCCCTAATCTCGGTTGGTTTTTCACTTGTCAACGTTCATGTCTTCGTCTTCCATTCCATTCTAGCCACTTTTTGTTGTTTTTCCAGAACACCGTGGCTTTGTACATTGTCTTTCTACATCTCATTTTAGTTTGCTGCCACTCTTTTGTTTCGTTTGTCCCTTCACTTCCTTCATCCTCCTCCCTACTGAGATCTTCTTGAAGGCTAAGTTTTGGAAATCATTGCCTATATGTGTAGGTATTGCTAGTTTTGCTATAGATCTCCAGCTTTTTGCATTGTCTTTCTATGTCTGTTTTAGTGTGCTGCCCTCAGTTTTTCGTTTTTGCCTTGGTTTCCTGAATCTTCCTCCCTGTTTCAAGGTTCATTTCAAGTGTAAGGTTTTGAAATCGCTGTCTTCAAGAGTTTTGTGTCATTCCTTAGGTTGTTAGTATTATCACTTTTCTTTCAAAATCTCTCTTTTAGTTCACGGTCCTTGTTTTTGCCTATGGTTTTTCTTTTGTTCCCTAATCTCGGTTGGTTTTTTACTTGTCAACGTTCATGTCTTCGTCTTCCATTCCATTCTAGCCACTTTTTCTTGTTTTTCCAGAACACCGTGGCTTTGTACATTGTCTTTCTACATCTCATTTTAGTCTGCTGCCACTCTTTGGTTTAGTATTTCCCTTCACTTCCTTCATCCTCCTTTCTATTGAGATCTTCTTGATGCTAAGGTTTTTAAATCATTTCCTGTATTTGTAGGTATTGCTAGATTTGCTCTTGATCTCCAGCTTTTTGCACAGCCTTGCTATGTCTGTTTTAGTGTGCTGCCCTCAGTTTTTCGTTTTTGCCTTGGTTTCCTGAATCTTCCTCCCTGTTTCAAGGTTCATTTCAAGTGTAAGGTTTTGAAATCGCTGTCTTCAAGAGTTTTGTGTCATTCCTTAGGTTGTTAGTATTATCGATTTTCTTTCAAAATCTCTCTTTTAGTTCACGGTCCTTGTTTTTGCCTATGGTTTTTCTTTTGTTCCCTAATCTCGGTTGGTTTTTCACTTGTCAACGTTCATGTCTTCGTCTTCCATTCCATTCTAGCCACTTTTTGTTGTTTTTCCAGAACACCGTGGCTTTGTACATTGTCTTTCTACATCTCATTTTAGTTTGCTGCCACTCTTTTGTTTCGTTTGTCCCTTCACTTCCTTCATCGTCCTCCCTACTGAGATCTTCTTGAAGGCTAAGTTTTGGAAATCATTGCCTATATGTGTAGGTATTGCTAGTTTTGCTATAGATCTCCAGCTTTTTGCATTGTCTTTCTATGTCTGTTTTAGTGTGCTGCCCTCAGATTTTGAGTTTTTGCCTTGGTTTCCTCAATCTTCCTCCCTGTTTCAAGGTTCATTTGAAGTGTAAGGTTTTGAAATCGCTGTCTTCAAGAGTTTTGTGTCGTTCCTTAGGTTGTTAGTATTATCGATTTTCTTTCAAAATCTCTCTTTTAGTTCACGGTCCTTGTTTTTGCCTATGGTTTTTCTTTTGTTCCCTAATCTCGGTTGGTTTTTCACTTGTCAACGTTCATGTCTTCGTCTTCCATTCCATTCTAGCCACTTTTTCTTGTTTTTCCAGAACACCGTGGCTTTGCACATTGTCTTTCTACATCTCATTTTAGTCTGCTGCCACTCTTTGGTTTAGTATTTCCCTTCACTTCCTTCATCCTCCTTTCTATTGAGATCTTCTTGAAGGCTAAGGTTTTTAAATCATGTCCTTTATTTGTAGGTATTGCTAGATTTGCTCTTGATCTCCAGCTTTTTGCACAGCCTTGCTATGTCTGTTTTAGTGTGCTGCCCTTAGTTTTTCGTTTTTGCCTTGGTTTCCTGAATCTTCCTCCCTGTTTCAAGGTTCATTTGAAGTGTAAGGTTTTGAAATCGCTGTCTTCAAGAGTTTTGTGTCATTCCTTAGGTTGTTAGTATTATCGATTTTCTTTCAAAATCTCTCTTTTAGTTCACGGTCCTTGTTTTTGCCTATGGTTTTTCTTTTGTTCCCTAATCTCGGTTGGTTTTTCACTTGTCAACGTTCATGTCTTCGTCTTCCATTCCATTCTAGCCACTTTTTGTTGTTTTTCCAGAACACCGTGGCTTTGTACATTGTCTTTCTACATCTCATTTTAGTTTGCTGCCACTCTTTTGTTTCGTTTGTCCCTTCACTTCCTTCATCCTCCTCCCTACTGAGATCTTCTTGAAGGCTAAGTTTTGGAAATCATTGCCTATATGTGTAGGTATTGCTAGTTTTGCTATAGATCTCCAGCTTTTTGCATTGTCTTGCTATGTCTGTTTTAGTGTGCTGTCCTCAGATTTTGAGGTTTTGCCTTGACTTCCTTAATCTTCCGCCCTAGTTAAGTTTTCTTTCTAAGTGGAAGCGTTTCCAGACTGGCCTTACTTTCTACCTTGTCTTTCCACAGCTTTTCAGTCTGCTGCCACTCTTTGGTTTAGTATTTCCCTTCACTTCCTTCATCCTTCTCCCTACTGAGATCTTCTTGAAGGCTAAGTTTTGGAAATCATTGCCTATATGTGTAGGTATTGCTAGTTTTGCTATAGATCTCCAGCTTTTTGCATTGTCTTGCTATGTCTGTTTTAGTGTGCTGCCCTCAGTTTTTCGTTTTTGCCTTGGTTTCCTGAATCTTCCTCCCTGTTTCAAGGTTCATTTCAAGTGTAAGGTTTTGAAATCGCTGTCTTCAAGAGTTTTGTGTCATTCCTTAGGTTGTTAGTATTATCGATTTTCTTTCAAAATCTCTCTTTTAGTTCACGGTCCTTGTTTTTGCCTATGGTTTTTCTTTTGTTCCCTAATCTCGGTTGGTTTTTCACTTGTCAACGTTCATGTCTTCGTCTTCCATTCCATTCTAGCCACTTTTTGTTGTTTTTCCAGAACACCGTGGCTTTGTACATTGTCTTTCTACATCTCATTTTAGTTTGCTGCCACTCTTTTGTTTCGTTTGTCCCTTCACTTCCTTCATCGTCCTCCCTACTGAGATCTTCTTGAAGGCTAAGTTTTGGAAATCATTGCCTATATGTGTAGGTATTGCTAGTTTTGCTATAGATCTCCAGCTTTTTGCATTGTCTTGCTATGTCTGTTTTAGTGTGCTGCACTCAGATTTTGAGGTTTTGCCTTGGTTTCCTGAATCTTCCTCCCTGTTTCAAGGTTCATTTGAAGTGTAAGGTTTTGAAATCGCTGTCTTCAAGAGTTTTGTGTCATTCCTTAGGTTGTTAGTATTATCGATTTTCTTTCAAATTCTCTCTTTTAGTTCACGGTCCTTGTTTTTGCCTATGGTTTTTCTTTTGTTCCCTAATCTCGGTTGGTTTTTCACTTGTCAACGTTCATGTCTTCGTCTTCCATTCCATTCTAGCCACTTTTTGTTGTTTTTCCAGAACACCGTGGCTTTGTACATTGTCTTTCTACATCTCATTTTAGTCTGCTGCCACTCTTTGGTTTAGTATTTCCCTTCACTTCCTTCATCCTCCTTTCTATTGAGATCTTCTTGAAGGCTAAGGTTTTTAAATCATTTCCTGTATTTGTAGGTATTGCTAGATTTGCTCTTGATCTCCAGCTTTTTGCACAGCCTTGCTATGTCTGTTTTAGTGTGCTGCCCTTAGTTTTTCGTTTTTGCCTTGGTTTCCTGAATCTTCCTCCCTGTTTCAAGGTTCATTTGAAGTGTAAGGTTTTGAAATCGCTGTCTTCAAGAGTTTTGTGTCATTCCTTAGGTTGTTAGTATTATCGATTTTCTTTCAAAATCTCTCTTTTAGTTCACGGTCCTTGTTTTTGCCTATGGTTTTTATTTTGTTCCCTAATCTCGGTTGGTTTTTCACTTGTCAACGTTCATGTCTTCGTCTTCCATTCCATTCTAGCCACTTTTTGTTGTTTTTCCAGAACACCGTGGCTTTGTACATTGTCTTTCTACATCTCATTTTAGTTTGCTGCCACTCTTTTGTTTCGTTTGTCCCTTCACTTCCTTCATCCTCCTCCCTACTGAGATCTTCTTGAAGGCTAAGTTTTGGAAATCATTGCCTATATGTGTAGGTATTGCTAGTTTTGCTATAGATCTCCAGCTTTTTGCATTGTCTTGCTATGTCTGTTTTAGTGTGCTGCCCTCAGATTTTGAGGTTTTACCTTGACTTCCTTAATCTTCCGCCCTAGTTAAGTTTTCTTTCTAAGTGGAAGCGTTTCCAGACTGGCCTTACTTTCTACCTTGTCTTTCCACAGCTTTTCAGTCTGCTGCCACTCTTTGGTTTAGTATTTCCCTTCACTTCCTTCATCCTTCTCCCTACTGAGATCTTCTTGAAGGCTAAGTTTTGGAAATCATTGCCTATATGTGTAGGTATTGCTAGTTTTGCTATAGATCTCCAGCTTTTTGCATTGTCTTGCTATGTCTGTTTTAGTGTGCTGCCCTCAGTTTTTCGTTTTTGCCTTGGTTTCCTGAATCTTCCTCCCTGTTTCAAGGTTCATTTCAAGTGTAAGGTTTTGAAATCGCTGTCTTCAAGAGTTTTGTGTCATTCCTTAGGTTGTTAGTATTATCGATTTTCTTTCAAAATCTCTCTTTTAGTTCACGGTCCTTGTTTTTGCCTATGGTTTTTCTTTTGTTCCCTAATCTCGGTTGGTTTTTCACTTGTCAACGTTCATGTCTTCGTCTTCCATTCCATTCTAGCCACTTTTTGTTGTTTTTCCAGAACACCGTGGCTTTGTACATTGTCTTTCTACATCTCATTTTAGTTTGCTGCCACTCTTTTGTTTCGTTTGTCCCTTCACTTCCTTCATCGTCCTCCCTACTGAGATCTTCTTGAAGGCTAAGTTTTGGAAATCATTGCCTATATGTGTAGGTATTGCTAGTTTTGCTATAGATCTCCAGCTTTTTGCATTGTCTTGCTATGTCTGTTTTAGTGTGCTGCACTCAGATTTTGAGGTTTTGCCTTGGTTTCCTGAATCTTCCTCCCTGTTTCAAGGTTCATTTGAAGTGTAAGGTTTTGAAATCGCTGTCTTCAAGAGTTTTGTGTCATTCCTTAGGTTGTTAGTATTATCGATTTTCTTTCAAATTCTCTCTTTTAGTTCACGGTCCTTGTTTTTGCCTATGGTTTTTCTTTTGTTCCCTAATCTCGGTTGGTTTTTCACTTGTCAACGTTCATGTCTTCGTCTTCCATTCCATTCTAGCCACTTTTTGTTGTTTTTCCAGAACACCGTGGCTTTGTACATTGTCTTTCTACATCTCATTTTAGTCTGCTGCCACTCTTTGGTTTAGTATTTCCCTTCACTTCCTTCATCCTCCTTTCTATTGAGATCTTCTTGAAGGCTAAGGTTTTTAAATCATTTCCTGTATTTGTAGGTATTGCTAGATTTGCTCTTGATCTCCAGCTTTTTGCACAGCCTTGCTATGTCTGTTTTAGTGTGCTGCCCTTAGTTTTTCGTTTTTGCCTTGGTTTCCTGAATCTTCCTCCCTGTTTCAAGGTTCATTTGAAGTGTAAGGTTTTGAAATCGCTGTCTTCAAGAGTTTTGTGTCATTCCTTAGGTTGTTAGTATTATCGATTTTCTTTCAAAATCTCTCTTTTAGTTCACGGTCCTTGTTTTTGCCTATGGTTTTTATTTTGTTCCCTAATCTCGGTTGGTTTTTCACTTGTCAACGTTCATGTCTTCGTCTTCCATTCCATTCTAGCCACTTTTTGTTGTTTTTCCAGAACACCGTGGCTTTGTACATTGTCTTTCTACATCTCATTTTAGTTTGCTGCCACTCTTTTGTTTCGTTTGTCCCTTCACTTCCTTCATCCTCCTCCCTACTGAGATCTTCTTGAAGGCTAAGTTTTGGAAATCATTGCCTATATGTGTAGGTATTGCTAGTTTTGCTATAGATCTCCAGCTTTTTGCATTGTCTTGCTATGTCTGTTTTAGTGTGCTGCCCTCAGATTTTGAGGTTTTGCCTTGACTTCCTTAATCTTCCGCCCTAGTTAAGTTTTCTTTCTAAGTGGAAGCGTTTCCAGACTGGCCTTACTTTCTACCTTGTCTTTCCACAGCTTTTCAGTCTGCTGCCACTCTTTGGTTTAGTATTTCCCTTCACTTCCTTCATCCTTCTCCCTACTGAGATCTTCTTGAAGGCTAAGTTTTGGAAATCATTGCCTATATGTGTAGGTATTGCTAGTTTTGCTATAGATCTCCAGCTTTTTGCATTGTCTTGCTATGTCTGTTTTAGTGTGCTGCCCTCAGTTTTTCGTTTTTGCCTTGGTTTCCTGAATCTTCCTCCCTGTTTCAAGGTTCATTTCAAGTGTAAGGTTTTGAAATCGCTGTCTTCAAGAGTTTTGTGTCATTCCTTAGGTTGTTAGTATTATCGATTTTCTTTCAAAATCTCTCTTTTAGTTCACGGTCCTTGTTTTTGCCTATGGTTTTTCTTTTGTTCCCTAATCTCGGTTGGTTTTTCACTTGTCAACGTTCATGTCTTCGTCTTCCATTCCATTCTAGCCACTTTTTGTTGTTTTTCCAGAACACCGTGGCTTTGTACATTGTCTTTCTACATCTCATTTTAGTTTGCTGCCACTCTTTTGTTTCGTTTGTCCCTTCAGTTCCTTCATCCTCCTCCCTACTGAGATCTTCTTGAAGGCTAAGTTTTGGAAATCATTGCCTATATGTGTAGGTATTGCTAGTTTTGCTATAGATCTCCAGCTTTTTGCATTGTCTTGCTATGTCTGTTTTAGTGTGCTGCCCTCAGATTTTGAGGTTTTGCCTTGACTTCCTTAATCTTCCGCCCTAGTTAAGTTTTCTTTCTAAGTGGAAGCGTTTCCAGACTGGCTTTACTTTCTACATTGTCTTTCCACAGCTTTTCAGTCTGCTGCCACTCTTTGGTTTAGTATTTCCCTTCACTTCCTTCATCCTTCTCCCTACTGAGATCTTCTTGAAGGCTAAGTTTTGGAAATCATTGCCTATATGTGTAGGTATTGCTAGTTTTGCTATAGATCTCCAGCTTTTTGCATTGTCTTTCTATGTCTGTTTTAGTGTGCTGCCCTCAGTTTTTCGTTTTTGCCTTGGTTTCCTGAATCTTCCTCCCTGTTTCAAGGTTCATTTCAAGTGTAAGGTTTTGAAATCGCTGTCTTCAAGAGTTTTGTGTCATTCCTTAGGTTGTTAGTATTATCGATTTTCTTTCAAAATCTCTCTTTTAGTTCACGGTCCTTGTTTTTGCCTATGGTTTTTCTTTTGTTCCCTAATCTCGGTTGGTTTTTCACTTGTCAACGTTCATGTCTTCGTCTTCCATTCCATTCTAGCCACTTTTTCTTGTTTTTCCAGAACACCGTGGCTTTGTACATTGTCTTTCTACATCTCATTTTAGTCTGCTGCCACTCTTTGGTTTAGTATTTCCCTTCACTTCCTTCATCCTCCTTTCTATTGAGATCTTCTTGATGCTAAGGTTTTTAAATCATTTCCTGTATTTGTAGGTATTGCTAGATTTGCTCTTGATCTCCAGCTTTTTGCACAGCCTTGCTATGTCTGTTTTAGTGTGCTGCCCTCAGTTTTTCGTTTTTGCCTTGGTTTCCTGAATCTTCCTCCCTGTTTCAAGGTTCATTTGAAGTGTAAGGTTTTGAAATCGCTGTCTTCAAGAGTTTTGTGTCATTCCTTAGGTTGTTAGTATTATCGATTTTCTTTCAAAATCTCTCTTTTAGTTCACGGTCCTTGTTTTTGCCTATGGTTTTTCTTTTGTTCCCTAATCTCGGTTGGTTTTTCACTTGTCAACGTTCATGTCTTCGTCTTCCATTCCATTCTAGCCACTTTTTGTTGTTTTTCCAGAACACCGTGGCTTTGTACATTGTCTTTCTACATCTCATTTTAGTTTGCTGCCACTCTTTTGTTTCGTTTGTCCCTTCACTTCCTTCATCCTCCTCCCTACTGAGATCTTCTTGAAGGCTAAGTTTTGGAAATCATTGCCTATATGTGTAGGTATTGCTAGTTTTGCTATAGATCTCCAGCTTTTTGCATTGTCTTGCTATGTCTGTTTTAGTGTGCTGCCCTCAGATTTTGAGGTTTTGCCTTGACTTCCTTAATCTTCCGCCCTAGTTAAGTTTTCTTTCTAAGTGGAAGCGTTTCCAGACTGGCCTTACTTTCTACCTTGTCTTTCCACAGCTTTTCAGTCTGCTGCCACTCTTTGGTTTAGTATTTCCCTTCACTTCCTTCATCCTTCTCCCTACTGAGATCTTCTTGAAGGCTAAGTTTTGGAAATCATTGCCTATATGTGTAGGTATTGCTAGTTTTGCTATAGATCTCCAGCTTTTTGCATTGTCTTGCTATGTCTGTTTTAGTGTGCTGCCCTCAGTTTTTCGTTTTTGCCTTGGTTTCCTGAATCTTCCTCCCTGTTTCAAGGTTCATTTCAAGTGTAAGGTTTTGAAATCGCTGTCTTCAAGAGTTTTGTGTCATTCCTTAGGTTGTTAGTATTATCGATTTTCTTTCAAAATCTCTCTTTTAGTTCACGGTCCTTGTTTTTGCCTATGGTTTTTCTTTTGTTCCCTAATCTCGGTTGGTTTTTCACTTGTCAACGTTCATGTCTTCGTCTTCCATTCCATTCTAGCCACTTTTTGTTGTTTTTCCAGAACACCGTGGCTTTGTACATTGTCTTTCTACATCTCATTTTAGTCTGCTGCCACTCTTTGGTTTAGTATTTCCCTTCACTTCCTTCATCCTCCTTTCTATTGAGATCTTCTTGATGCTAAGGTTTTTAAATCATTTCCTGTATTTGTAGGTATTGCTAGATTTGCTCTTGATCTCCAGCTTTTTGCACAGCCTTGCTATGTCTGTTTTAGTGTGCTGCCCTCAGTTTTTCGTTTTTGCCTTGGTTTCCTGAATCTTCCTCCCTGTTTCAAGGTTCATTTCAAGTGTAAGGTTTTGAAATCGCTGTCTTCAAGAGTTTTGTGTCATTCCTTAGGTTGTTAGTATTATCGATTTTCTTTCAAAATCTCTCTTTTAGTTCACGGTCCTTGTTTTTGCCTATGGTTTTTCTTTTGTTCCCTAATCTCGGTTGGTTTTTCACTTGTCAACGTTCATGTCTTCGTCTTCCATTCCATTCTAGCCACTTTTTGTTGTTTTTCCAGAACACCGTGGCTTTGTACATTGTCTTTCTACATCTCATTTTAGTCTGCTGCCACTCTTTGGTTTAGTATTTCCCTTCACTTCCTTCATCCTCCTTTCTATTGAGATCTTCTTGATGCTAAGGTTTTTAAATCATTTCCTGTATTTGTAGGTATTGCTAGATTTGCTCTTGATCTCCAGCTTTTTGCACAGCCTTGCTATGTCTGTTTTAGTGTGCTGCCCTCAGTTTTTCGTTTTTGCCTTGGTTTCCTGAATCTTCCTCCCTGTTTCAAGGTTCATTTGAAGTGTAAGGTTTTGAAATCGCTGTCTTCAAGAGTTTTGTGTCATTCCTTAGGTTGTTAGTATTATCGATTTTCTTTCAAAATCTCTCTTTTAGTTCACGGTCCTTGTTTTTGCCTATGGTTTTTATTTTGTTCCCTAATCTCGGTTGGTTTTTCACTTGTCAACGTTCATGTCTTCGTCTTCCATTCCATTCTAGCCACTTTTTGTTGTTTTTCCAGAACACCGTGGCTTTGTACATTGTCTTTCTACATCTCATTTTAGTTTGCTGCCACTCTTTTGTTTCGTTTGTCCCTTCACTTCCTTCATCCTCCTCCCTACTGAGATCTTCTTGAAGGCTAAGTTTTGGAAATCATTGCCTATATGTGTAGGTATTGCTAGTTTTGCTATAGATCTCCAGCTTTTTGCATTGTCTTTCTATGTCTGTTTTAGTGTGCTGCCCTCAGTTTTTCGTTTTTGCCTTGGTTTCCTGAATCTTCCTCCCTGTTTCAAGGTTCATTTCAAGTGTAAGGTTTTGAAATCGCTGTCTTCAAGAGTTTTGTGTCATTCCTTAGGTTGTTAGTATTATCACTTTTCTTTCAAAATCTCTCTTTTAGTTCACGGTCCTTGTTTTTGCCTATGGTTTTTCTTTTGTTCCCTAATCTCGGTTGGTTTTTTACTTGTCAACGTTCATGTCTTCGTCTTCCATTCCATTCTAGCCACTTTTTCTTGTTTTTCCAGAACACCGTGGCTTTGTACATTGTCTTTCTACATCTCATTTTAGTCTGCTGCCACTCTTTGGTTTAGTATTTCCCTTCACTTCCTTCATCCTCCTTTCTATTGAGATCTTCTTGATGCTAAGGTTTTTAAATCATTTCCTGTATTTGTAGGTATTGCTAGATTTGCTCTTGATCTCCAGCTTTTTGCACAGCCTTGCTATGTCTGTTTTAGTGTGCTGCCCTCAGTTTTTCGTTTTTGCCTTGGTTTCCTGAATCTTCCTCCCTGTTTCAAGGTTCATTTGAAGTGTAAGGTTTTGAAATCGCTGTCTTCAAGAGTTTTGTGTCATTCCTTAGGTTGTTAGTATTATCGATTTTCTTTCAAAATCTCTCTTTTAGTTCACGGTCCTTGTTTTTGCCTATGGTTTTTCTTTTGTTCCCTAATCTCGGTTGGTTTTTCACTTGTCAACGTTCATGTCTTCGTCTTCCATTCCATTCTAGCCACTTTTTGTTGTTTTTCCAGAACACCGTGGCTTTGTACATTGTCTTTCTACATCTCATTTTAGTTTGCTGCCACTCTTTTGTTTCGTTTGTCCCTTCACTTCCTTCATCCTCCTCCCTACTGAGATCTTCTTGAAGGCTAAGTTTTGGAAATCATTGCCTATATGTGTAGGTATTGCTAGTTTTGCTATAGATCTCCAGCTTTTTGCATTGTCTTTCTATGTCTGTTTTAGTGTGCTGCCCTCAGATTTTGAGTTTTTGCCTTGGTTTCCTCAATCTTCCTCCCTGTTTCAAGGTTCATTTGAAGTGTAAGGTTTTGAAATCGCTGTCTTCAAGAGTTTTGTGTCGTTCCTTAGGTTGTTAGTATTATCGATTTTCTTTCAAAATCTCTCTTTTAGTTCACGGTCCTTGTTTTTGCCTATGGTTTTTCTTTTGTTCCCTAATCTCGGTTGGTTTTTCACTTGTCAACGTTCATGTCTTCGTCTTCCATTCCATTCTAGCCACTTTTTGTTGTTTTTCCAGAACACCGTGGCTTTGTACATTGTCTTTCTACATCTCATTTTAGTTTGCTGCCACTCTTTTGTTTCGTTTGTCCCTTCACTTCCTTCATCCTCCTCCCTACTGAGATCTTCTTGAAGGCTAAGTTTTGGAAATCATTGCCTATATGTGTAGGTATTGCTAGTTTTGCTATAGATCTCCAGCTTTTTGCATTGTCTTGCTATGTCTGTTTTAGTGTGCTGCCCTCAGTTTTTCGTTTTTGCCTTGGTTTCCTGAATCTTCCTCCCTGTTTCAAGGTTCATTTGAAGTGTAAGGTTTTGAAATCGCTGTCTTCAAGAGTTTTGTGTCATTCCTTAGGTTGTTAGTATTATCGATTTTCTTTCAAAATCTCTCTTTTAGTTCACGGTCCTTGTTTTTGCCTATGGTTTTTCTTTTGTTCCCTAATCTCGGTTGGTTTTTCACTTGTCAACGTTCATGTCTTCGTCTTCCATTCCATTCTAGCCACTTTTTGTTGTTTTTCCAGAACACCGTGGCTTTGTACATTGTCTTTCTACATCTCATTTTAGTTTGCTGCCACTCTTTTGTTTCGTTTGTCCCTTCACTTCCTTCATCCTCCTCCCTACTGAGATCTTCTTGAAGGCTAAGTTTTGGAAATCATTGCCTATATGTGTAGGTATTGCTAGTTTTGCTATAGATCTCCAGCTTTTTGCATTGTCTTGCTATGTCTGTTTTAGTGTGCTGCCCTCAGATTTTGAGGTTTTGCCTTGACTTCCTTAATCTTCCGCCCTAGTTAAGTTTTCTTTCTAAGTGGAAGCGTTTCCAGACTGGCCTTACTTTCTACCTTGTCTTTCCACAGCTTTTCAGTCTGCTGCCACTCTTTGGTTTAGTATTTCCCTTCACTTCCTTCATCCTTCTCCCTACTGAGATCTTCTTGAAGGCTAAGTTTTGGAAATCATTGCCTATATGTGTAGGTATTGCTAGTTTTGCTATAGGTCTCCAGCTTTTTGCATTGTCTTGCTATGTCTGTTTTAGTGTGCTGCCCTCAGTTTTTCGTTTTTGCCTTGGTTTCCTGAATCTTCCTCCCTGTTTCAAGGTTCATTTCAAGTGTAAGGTTTTGAAATCGCTGTCTTCAAGAGTTTTGTGTCATTCCTTAGGTTGTTAGTATTATCGATTTTCTTTCAAAATCTCTCTTTTAGTTCACGGTCCTTGTTTTTGCCTATGGTTTTTCTTTTGTTCCCTAATCTCGGTTGGTTTTTCACTTGTCAACGTTCATGTCTTCGTCTTCCATTCCATTCTAGCCACTTTTTGTTGTTTTTCCAGAACACCGTGGCTTTGTACATTGTCTTTCTACATCTCATTTTAGTCTGCTGCCACTCTTTGGTTTAGTATTTCCCTTCACTTCCTTCATCCTCCTTTCTATTGAGATCTTCTTGATGCTAAGGTTTTTAAATCATTTCCTGTATTTGTAGGTATTGCTAGATTTGCTCTTGATCTCCAGCTTTTTGCACAGCCTTGCTATGTCTGTTTTAGTGTGCTACCCTCAGTTTTTCGTTTTTGCCTTGGTTTCCTGAATCTTCCTCCCTGTTTCAAGGTTCATTTCAAGTGTAAGGTTTTGAAATCGCTGTCTTCAAGAGTTTTGTGTCATTCCTTAGGTTGTTAGTATTATCGATTTTCTTTCAAAATCTCTCTTTTAGTTCACGGTCCTTGTTTTTGCCTATGGTTTTTCTTTTGTTCCCTAATCTCGGTTGGTTTTTCACTTGTCAACGTTCATGTCTTCGTCTTCCATTCCATTCTAGCCACTTTTTGTTGTTTTTCCAGAACACCGTGGCTTTGTACATTGTCTTTCTACATCTCATTTTAGTCTGCTGCCACTCTTTGGTTTAGTATTTCCCTTCACTTCCTTCATCCTCCTTTCTATTGAGATCTTCTTGATGCTAAGGTTTTTAAATCATTTCCTGTATTTGTAGGTATTGCTAGATTTGCTCTTGATCTCCAGCTTTTTGCACAGCCTTGCTATGTCTGTTTTAGTGTGCTGCCCTCAGTTTTTCGTTTTTGCCTTGGTTTCCTGAATCTTCCTCCCTGTTTCAAGGTTCATTTGAAGTGTAAGGTTTTGAAATCGCTGTCTTCAAGAGTTTTGTGTCATTCCTTAGGTTGTTAGTATTATCGATTTTCTTTCAAAATCTCTCTTTTAGTTCACGGTCCTTGTTTTTGCCTATGGTTTTTATTTTGTTCCCTAATCTCGGTTGGTTTTTCACTTGTCAACGTTCATGTCTTCGTCTTCCATTCCATTCTAGCCACTTTTTGTTGTTTTTCCAGAACACCGTGGCTTTGTACATTGTCTTTCTACATCTCATTTTAGTTTGCTGCCACTCTTTTGTTTCGTTTGTCCCTTCACTTCCTTCATCCTCCTCCCTACTGAGATCTTCTTGAAGGCTAAGTTTTGGAAATCATTGCCTATATGTGTAGGTATTGCTAGTTTTGCTATAGATCTCCAGCTTTTTGCATTGTCTTTCTATGTCTGTTTTAGTGTGCTGCCCTCAGTTTTTCGTTTTTGCCTTGGTTTCCTGAATCTTCCTCCCTGTTTCAAGGTTCATTTCAAGTGTAAGGTTTTGAAATCGCTGTCTTCAAGAGTTTTGTGTCATTCCTTAGGTTGTTAGTATTATCACTTTTCTTTCAAAATCTCTCTTTTAGTTCACGGTCCTTGTTTTTGCCTATGGTTTTTCTTTTGTTCCCTAATCTCGGTTGGTTTTTTACTTGTCAACGTTCATGTCTTCGTCTTCCATTCCATTCTAGCCACTTTTTCTTGTTTTTCCAGAACACCGTGGCTTTGTACATTGTCTTTCTACATCTCATTTTAGTCTGCTGCCACTCTTTGGTTTAGTATTTCCCTTCACTTCCTTCATCCTCCTTTCTATTGAGATCTTCTTGATGCTAAGGTTTTTAAATCATTTCCTGTATTTGTAGGTATTGCTAGATTTGCTCTTGATCTCCAGCTTTTTGCACAGCCTTGCTATGTCTGTTTTAGTGTGCTGCCCTCAGTTTTTCGTTTTTGCCTTGGTTTCCTGAATCTTCCTCCCTGTTTCAAGGTTCATTTGAAGTGTAAGGTTTTGAAATCGCTGTCTTCAAGAGTTTTGTGTCATTCCTTAGGTTGTTAGTATTATCGATTTTCTTTCAAAATCTCTCTTTTAGTTCACGGTCCTTGTTTTTGCCTATGGTTTTTCTTTTGTTCCCTAATCTCGGTTGGTTTTTCACTTGTCAACATTCATGTCTTCGTCTTCCATTCCATTCTAGCCACTTTTTGTTGTTTTTCCAGAACACCGTGGCTTTGTACATTGTCTTTCTACATCTCATTTTAGTTTGCTGCCACTCTTTTGTTTCGTTTGTCCCTTCACTTCCTTCATCCTCCTCCCTACTGAGATCTTCTTGAAGGCTAAGTTTTGGAAATCATTGCCTATATGTGTAGGTATTGCTAGTTTTGCTATAGATCTCCAGCTTTTTGCATTGTCTTTCTATGTCTGTTTTAGTGTGCTGCCCTCAGATTTTGAGTTTTTGCCTTGGTTTCCTCAATCTTCCTCCCTGTTTCAAGGTTCATTTGAAGTGTAAGGTTTTGAAATCGCTGTCTTCAAGAGTTTTGTGTCGTTCCTTAGGTTGTTAGTATTATCGATTTTCTTTCAAAATCTCTCTTTTAGTTCACGGTCCTTGTTTTTGCCTATGGTTTTTCTTTTGTTCCCTAATCTCGGTTGGTTTTTCACTTGTCAACGTTCATGTCTTCGTCTTCCATTCCATTCTAGCCACTTTTTGTTGTTTTTCCAGAACACCGTGGCTTTGTACATTGTCTTTCTACATCTCATTTTAGTTTGCTGCCACTCTTTTGTTTCGTTTGTCCCTTCACTTCCTTCATCCTCCTCCCTACTGAGATCTTCTTGAAGGCTAAGTTTTGGAAATCATTGCCTATATGTGTAGGTATTGCTAGTTTTGCTATAGATCTCCAGCTTTTTGCATTGTCTTGCTATGTCTGTTTTAGTGTGCTGTCCTCAGATTTTGAGGTTTTGCCTTGACTTCCTTAATCTTCCGCCCTAGTTAAGTTTTCTTTCTAAGTGGAAGCGTTTCCAGACTGGCCTTACTTTCTACCTTGTCTTTCCACAGCTTTTCAGTCTGCTGCCACTCTTTGGTTTAGTATTTCCCTTCACTTCCTTCATCCTTCTCCCTACTGAGATCTTCTTGAAGGCTAAGTTTTGGAAATCATTGCCTATATGTGTAGGTATTGCTAGTTTTGCTATAGATCTCCAGCTTTTTGCATTGTCTCGCTATGTCTGTTTTAGTGTGCTGCCCTCAGTTTTTCGTTTTTGCCTTGGTTTCCTGAATCTTCCTCCCTGTTTCAAGGTTCATTTCAAGTGTAAGGTTTTGAAATCGCTGTCTTCAAGAGTTTTGTGTCATTCCTTAGGTTGTTAGTATTATCGATTTTCTTTCAAAATCTCTCTTTTAGTTCACGGTCCTTGTTTTTGCCTATGGTTTTTCTTTTGTTCCCTAATCTCGGTTGGTTTTTCACTTGTCAACGTTCATGTCTTCGTCTTCCATTCCATTCTAGCCACTTTTTGTTGTTTTTCCAGAACACCGTGGCTTTGTACATTGTCTTTCTACATCTCATTTTAGTTTGCTGCCACTCTTTTGTTTCGTTTGTCCCTTCACTTCCTTCATCGTCCTCCCTACTGAGATCTTCTTGAAGGCTAAGTTTTGGAAATCATTGCCTATATGTGTAGGTATTGCTAGTTTTGCTATAGATCTCCAGCTTTTTGCATTGTCTTGCTATGTCTGTTTTAGTGTGCTGCCCTCAGATTTTGAGGTTTTGCCTTGGTTTCCTCAATCTTCCTCCCTGTTTCAAGGTTCATTTGAAGTGTAAGGTTTTGAAATCGCTGTCTTCAAGAGTTTTGTGTCATTCCTTAGGTTGTTAGTATTATCGATTTTCTTTCAAAATCTCTCTTTTAGTTCACGGTCCTTGTTTTTGCCTATGGTTTTTCTTTTGTTCCCTAATCTCGGTTGGTTTTTCACTTGTCAACGTTCATGTCTTCGTCTTCCATTCCATTCTAGCCACTTTTTGTTGTTTTTCCAGAACACCGTGGCTTTGTACATTGTCTTTCTACATCTCATTTTAGTCTGCTGCCACTCTTTGGTTTAGTATTTCCCTTCACTTCCTTCATCCTCCTTTCTATTGAGATCTTCTTGAAGGCTAAGGTTTTTAAATCATTTCCTGTATTTGTAGGTATTGCTAGATTTGCTCTTGATCTCCAGCTTTTTGCACAGCCTTGCTATGTCTGTTTTAGTGTGCTGCCCTTAGTTTTTCGTTTTTGCCTTGGTTTCCTGAATCTTCCTCCCTGTTTCAAGGTTCATTTGAAGTGTAAGGTTTTGAAATCGCTGTCTTCAAGAGTTTTGTGTCATTCCTTAGGTTGTTAGTATTATCGATTTTCTTTCAAAATCTCTCTTTTAGTTCACGGTCCTTGTTTTTGCCTATGGTTTTTATTTTGTTCCCTAATCTCGGTTGGTTTTTCACTTGTCAACGTTCATGTCTTCGTCTTCCATTCCATTCTAGCCACTTTTTGTTGTTTTTCCAGAACACCGTGGCTTTGTACATTGTCTTTCTACATCTCATTTTAGTCTGCTGCCACTCTTTGGTTTAGTATTTCCCTTCACTTCCTTCATCCTCCTTTCTATTGAGATCTTCTTGATGCTAAGGTTTTTAAATCATTTCCTGTATTTGTAGGTATTGCTAGATTTGCTCTTGATCTCCAGCTTTTTGCACAGCCTTGCTATGTCTGTTTTAGTGTGCTGCCCTCAGTTTTTCGTTTTTGCCTTGGTTTCCTGAATCTTCCTCCCTGTTTCAAGGTTCATTTGAAGTGTAAGGTTTTGAAATCGCTGTCTTCAAGAGTTTTGTGTCATTCCTTAGGTTGTTAGTATTATCGATTTTCTTTCAAAATCTCTCTTTTAGTTCACGGTCCTTGTTTTTGCCTATGGTTTTTATTTTGTTCCCTAATCTCGGTTGGTTTTTCACTTGTCAACGTTCATGTCTTCGTCTTCCATTCCATTCTAGCCACTTTTTGTTGTTTTTCCAGAACACCGTGGCTTTGTACATTGTCTTTCTACATCTCATTTTAGTTTGCTGCCACTCTTTTGTTTCGTTTGTCCCTTCACTTCCTTCATCCTCCTCCCTACTGAGATCTTCTTGAAGGCTAAGTTTTGGAAATCATTGCCTATATGTGTAGGTATTGCTAGTTTTGCTATAGATCTCCAGCTTTTTGCATTGTCTTTCTATGTCTGTTTTAGTGTGCTGCCCTCAGTTTTTCGTTTTTGCCTTGGTTTCCTGAATCTTCCTCCCTGTTTCAAGGTTCATTTCAAGTGTAAGGTTTTGAAATCGCTGTCTTCAAGAGTTTTGTGTCATTCCTTAGGTTGTTAGTATTATCACTTTTCTTTCAAAATCTCTCTTTTAGTTCACGGTCCTTGTTTTTGCCTATGGTTTTTCTTTTGTTCCCTAATCTCGGTTGGTTTTTTACTTGTCAACGTTCATGTCTTCGTCTTCCATTCCATTCTAGCCACTTTTTCTTGTTTTTCCAGAACACCGTGGCTTTGTACATTGTCTTTCTACATCTCATTTTAGTCTGCTGCCACTCTTTGGTTTAGTATTTCCCTTCACTTCCTTCATCCTCCTTTCTATTGAGATCTTCTTGATGCTAAGGTTTTTAAATCATTTCCTGTATTTGTAGGTATTGCTAGATTTGCTCTTGATCTCCAGCTTTTTGCACAGCCTTGCTATGTCTGTTTTAGTGTGCTGCCCTCAGTTTTTCGTTTTTGCCTTGGTTTCCTGAATCTTCCTCCCTGTTTCAAGGTTCATTTGAAGTGTAAGGTTTTGAAATCGCTGTCTTCAAGAGTTTTGTGTCATTCCTTAGGTTGTTAGTATTATCGATTTTCTTTCAAAATCTCTCTTTTAGTTCACGGTCCTTGTTTTTGCCTATGGTTTTTCTTTTGTTCCCTAATCTCGGTTGGTTTTTCACTTGTCAACGTTCATGTCTTCGTCTTCCATTCCATTCTAGCCACTTTTTGTTGTTTTTCCAGAACACCGTGGCTTTGTACATTGTCTTTCTACATCTCATTTTAGTTTGCTGCCACTCTTTTGTTTCGTTTGTCCCTTCACTTCCTTCATCGTCCTCCCTACTGAGATCTTCTTGAAGGCTAAGTTTTGGAAATCATTGCCTATATGTGTAGGTATTGCTAGTTTTGCTATAGATCTCCAGCTTTTTGCATTGTCTTTCTATGTCTGTTTTAGTGTGCTGCCCTCAGATTTTGAGTTTTTGCCTTGGTTTCCTCAATCTTCCTCCCTGTTTCAAGGTTCATTTGAAGTGTAAGGTTTTGAAATCGCTGTGTTCAAGAGTTTTGTGTCGTTCCTTAGGTTGTTAGTATTATCGATTTTCTTTCAAAATCTCTCTTTTAGTTCACGGTCCTTGTTTTTGCCTATGGTTTTTCTTTTGTTCCCTAATCTCGGTTGGTTTTTCACTTGTCAACGTTCATGTCTTCGTCTTCCATTCCATTCTAGCCACTTTTTGTTGTTTTTCCAGAACACCGTGGCTTTGTACATTGTCTTTCTACATCTCATTTTAGTTTGCTGCCACTCTTTTGTTTCGTTTGTCCCTTCACTTCCTTCATCCTCCTCCCTACTGAGATCTTCTTGAAGGCTAAGTTTTGGAAATCATTGCCTATATGTGTAGGTATTGCTAGTTTTGCTATAGATCTCCAGCTTTTTGCATTGTCTTGCTATGTCTGTTTTAGTGTGCTGTCCTCAGATTTTGAGGTTTTGCCTTGACTTCCTTAATCTTCCTCCCTAGTTAAGTTTTCTTTCTAAGTGGAAGCGTTTCCAGACTGGCCTTACTTTCTACATTGTCTTTCCACAGCTTTTCAGTCTGCTGCCACTCTTTGGTTTAGTATTTCCCTTCACTTCCTTCATCCTCCTCCCTACTGAGATCTTCTTGAAGGCTAAGTTTTGGAAATCATTGCCTATATGTGTAGGTATTGCTAGTTTTGCTATAGATCTCCAGCTTTTTGCATTGTCTTTCTATGTCTGTTTTAGTGTGCTGCCCTCAGTTTTTCGTTTTTGCCTTGGTTTCCTGAATCTTCCTCCCTGTTTCAAGGTTCATTTGAAGTGTAAGGTTTTGAAATCGCTGTCTTCAAGAGTTTTGTGTCATTCTTTAGGTTGTTAGTATTATCGATTTTCTTTCAAAATCTCTCTTTTAGTTCACGGTCCTTGTTTTTGCCTATGGTTTTTCTTTTGTTCCCTAATCTCGGTTGGTTTTTCACTTGTCAACGTTCATGTCTTCGTCTTCCATTCCATTCTAGCCACTTTTTGTTGTTTTTCCAGAACACCGTGGCTTTGTACATTGTCTTTCTACATCTCATTTTAGTTTGCTGCCACTCTTTTGTTTCGTTTGTCCCTTCACTTCCTTCATCCTCCTCCCTACTGAGATCTTCTTGAAGGCTAAGTTTTGGAAATCATTGCCTATATGTGTAGGTATTGCTAGTTTTGCTATAGATCTCCAGCTTTTTGCATTGTCTTTCTATGTCTGTTTTAGTGTGCTGCCCTCAGATTTTGAGTTTTTGCCTTGACTTCCTTAATCTTCCGCCCTAGTTAAGTTTTCTTTCTAAGTGGAAGCGTTTCCAGACTGGCCTTACTTTCTACATTGTCTTTCCACAGCTTTTCAGTCTGCTGCCACTCTTTGGTTTAGTATTTCCCTTCACTTCCTTCATCCTCCTCCCTACTGAGATCTTCTTGAAGGCCAAGTTTTGGAAATCATTGCCTATATGTGTAGTTATTGCTAGTTTTGCTATAGATCTCCAGCTTTTTGCATTGTCTTTCTATGTCTGTTTTAGTGTGCTGCCCTCAGTTTTTCGTTTTTGCCTTGGTTTCCTGAATCTTCCTCCCTGTTTCAAGGTTCATTTGAAGTGTAAGGTTTTGAAATCGCTGTCTTCAAGAGTTTTGTGTCATTCCTTAGGTTGTTAGTATTATCGATTTTCTTTCAAAATCTCTCTTTTAGTTCACGGTCCTTGTTTTTGCCTATGGTTTTTCTTTTGTTCCCTAATCTCGGTTGGTTTTTCACTTGTCAACGTTCATGTCTTCGTCTTCCATTCCATTCTAGCCACTTTTTCTTGTTTTTCCAGAACACCGTGGCTTTGTACATTGTCTTTCTACATCTCATTTTAGTTTGCTGCCACTCTTTTGTTTCGTTTGTCCCTTCACTTCCTTCATCCTCCTCCCTACTGAGATCTTCTTGAAGGCTAAGTTTTGGAAATCATTGCCTATATGTGTAGGTATTGCTAGTTTTGCTATAGATCTCCAGCTTTTTGCATTGTCTTTCTATGTCTGTTTTAGTGTGCTGCCCTCAGTTTTTCGTTTTTGCCTTGGTTTCCTGAATCTTCCTCCCTGTTTCAAGGTTCATTTGAAGTGTAAGGTTTTGAAATCGCTGTCTTCAAGAGTTTTGTGTCATTCCTTAGGTTGTTAGTATTATCGATTTTCTTTCAAAATCTCTCTTTTAGTTCACGGTCCTTGTTTTTGCCTATGGTTTTTCTTTTGTTCCCTAATCTCGGTTGGTTTTTCACTTGTCAACGTTCATGTCTTCGTCTTCCATTCCATTCTAGCCACTTTTTCTTGTTTTTCAGAACACCGTGGCTTTGTACATTGTCTTTCTACATCTCATTTTAGTCTGCTGCCACTGTTTGGTTTAGTATTTCCCTTCACTTCCTTCATCCTCCTTTCTATTGAGATCTTCTTGAAGGCTAAGGTTTTTAAATCATTTCCTGTATTTGTAGGTATTGCTAGTTTTGCTCTTGATCTCCAGCTTTTTGCACAGCCTTGCTATGTCTGTTTTAGTGTGCTGCCCTTAGTTTTTCGTTTTTGCCTTGGTTTCCTGAATCTTCCTCCCTGTTTCAAGGTTCATTTGAAGTGTAAGGTTTTGAAATCGCTGTCTTCAAGAGTTTTGTGTCATTCCTTAGGTTGTTAGTATTATCGATTTTCTTTCAAAATCTCTCTTTTAGTTCACGGTCCTTGTTTTTGCCTATGGTTTTTCTTTTGTTCCCTAATCTCGGTTGGTTTTTCACTTGTCAACGTTCATGTCTTCGTCTTCCATTCCATTCTAGCCACTTTTTGTTGTTTTTCCAGAACACCGTGGCTTTGTACATTGTCTTTCTACATCTCATTTTAGTTTGCTGCCACTCTTTTGTTTCGTTTGTCCCTTCACTTCCTTCATCCTCCTCCCTACTGAGATCTTCTTGAAGGCTAAGTTTTGGAAATCATTGCCTATATGTGTAGGTATTGCTAGTTTTGCTATAGATCTCCAGCTTTTTGCATTGTCTTTCTATGTCTGTTTTAGTGTGCTGCCCTCAGATTTTGAGTTTTTGCCTTGACTTCCTTAATCTTCCGCCCTAGTTAAGTTTTCTTTCTAAGTGGAAGCGTTTCCAGACTGGCCTTACTTTCTACATTGTCTTTCCACAGCTTTTCAGTCTGCTGCCACTCTTTGGTTTAGTATTTCCCTTCACTTCCTTCATCCTTCTCCCTACTGAGATCTTCTTGAAGGCTAAGTTTTGGAAATCATTGCCTATATGTGTAGGTATTGCTAGTTTTGCTATAGATCTCCAGCTTTTTGCATTGTCTTTCTATGTCTGTTTTAGTGTGCTGCCCTCAGTTTTTCGTTTTTGCCTTGGTTTCCTGAATCTTCCTCCCTGTTTCAAGGTTCATTTCAAGTGTAAGGTTTTGAAATCGCTGTCTTCAAGATTTTTGTGTCATTCCTTAGGTTGTTAGTATTATCGATTTTCTTTCAAAATCTCTCTTTTAGTTCACGGTCCTTGTTTTTGCCTATGGTTTTTCTTTTGTTCCCTAATCTCGGTTGGTTTTTTACTTGTCAACGTTCATGTCTTCGTCTTCCATTCCATTCTAGCCACTTTTTCTTGTTTTTCCAGAACACCGTGGCTTTGTACATTGTCTTTCTACATCTCATTTTAGTCTGCTGCCACTCTTTGGTTTAGTATTTCCCTTCACTTCCTTCATCGTCCTCCCTACTGAGATCTTCTTGATGCTAAGGTTTTTAAATCATTTCCTGTATTTGTAGGTATTGCTAGTTTTGCTCTTGATCTCCAGCTTTTTGCACAGCCTTGCTATGTCTGTTTTAGTGTGCTGCCCTCAGTTTTTCGTTTTTGCCTTGGTTTCCTGAATCTTCCTCCCTGTTTCAAGGTTCATTTGAAGTGTAAGGTTTTGAAATCGCTGTCTTCAAGAGTTTTGTGTCATTCCTTAGGTTGTTAGTATTATCGATTTTCTTTCAAAATCTCTCTTTTAGTTCACGGTCCTTGTTTTTGCCTATGGTTTTTCTTTTGTTCCCTAATCTCGGTTGGTTTTTTACTTGTCAACGTTCATGTCTTCGTCTTCCATTCCATTCTAGCCACTTTTTCTTGTTTTTCCAGAACACCGTGGCTTTGTACATTGTCTTTCTACATCTCATTTTAGTCTGCTGCCACTCTTTGGTTTAGTATTTCCCTTCACTTCCTTCATCCTCCTTTCTATTGAGATCTTCTTGATGCTAAGGTTTTTAAATCATTTCCTGTATTTGTAGGTATTGCTAGATTTGCTCTTGATCTCCAGCTTTTTGCACAGCCTTGCTATGTCTGTTTTAGTGTGCTGCCCTCAGTTTTTCGTTTTTGCCTTGGTTTCCTGAATCTTCCTCCCTGTTTCAAGGTTCATTTCAAGTGTAAGGTTTTGAAATCGCTGTCTTCAAGAGTTTTGTGTCATTCCTTAGGTTGTTAGTATTATCGATTTTCTTTCAAAATCTCTCTTTTAGTTCACGGTCCTTGTTTTTGCCTATGGTTTTTCTTTTGTTCCCTAATCTCGGTTGGTTTTTTACTTGTCAACGTTCATGTCTTCGTCTTCCATTCCATTCTAGCCACTTTTTCTTGTTTTTCCAGAACACCGTGGCTTTGTACATTGTCTTTCTACATCTCATTTTAGTCTGCTGCCACTCTTTGGTTTAGTATTTCCCTTCACTTCCTTCATCGTCCTCCCTACTGAGATCTTCTTGATGCTAAGGTTTTTAAATCATTTCCTGTATTTGTAGGTATTGCTAGATTTGCTCTTGATCTCCAGCTTTTTGCACAGCCTTGCTATGTCTGTTTTAGTGTGCTGCCCTCAGTTTTTCGTTTTTGCCTTGGTTTCCTGAATCTTCCTCCCTGTTTCAAGGTTCATTTGAAGTGTAAGGTTTTGAAATCGCTGTCTTCAAGAGTTTTGTGTCATTCCTTAGGTTGTTAGTATTATCGATTTTCTTTCAAAATCTCTCTTTTAGTTCACGGTCCTTGTTTTTGCCTATGGTTTTTCTTTTGTTCCCTAATCTCGGTTGGTTTTTCACTTGTCAACGTTCATGTCTTCGTCTTCCATTCCATTCTAGCCACTTTTTGTTGTTTTTCCAGAACACCGTGGCTTTGTACATTGTCTTTCTACATCTCATTTTAGTTTGCTGCCACTCTTTTGTTTCGTTTGTCCCTTCACTTCCTTCATCGTCCTCCCTACTGAGATCTTCTTGAAGGCTAAGTTTTGGAAATCATTGCCTATATGTGTAGGTATTGCTAGTTTTGCTATAGATCTCCAGCTTTTTGCATTGTCTTTCTATGTCTGTTTTAGTGTGCTGCCCTCAGATTTTGAGTTTTTGCCTTGACTTCCTTAATCTTCCGCCCTAGTTAAGTTTTCTTTCTAAGTGGAAGCGTTTCCAGACTGGCCTTACTTTCTACATTGTCTTTCCACAGCTTTTCAGTCTGCTGCCACTCTTTGGTTTAGTATTTCCCTTCACTTCCTTCATCCTCCTCCCTAATGAGATCTTCTTGAAGGCTAAGTTTTGGAAATCATTGCCTATATGTGTAGTTATTGCTAGTTTTGCTCTTGATCTCCAGCTTTTTGCATTGTCTTTCTATGTCTGTTTTAGTGTGCTGCCCTCAGTTTTTAGTTTTTGCCTTGGTTTCCTGAATCTTCCTCCCTGTTTCAAGGTTCATTTGAAGTGTAAGGTTTTGAAATCGCTGTCTTCAAGAGTTTTGTGTCATTCTTTAGGTTGTTAGTATTATCGATTTTCTTTCAAAATCTCTCTTTTAGTTCACAGTCCTTGTTTTTGCCTATGGTTTTTCTTTTGTTCCCTAATCTCGGTTGGTTTTTCACTTGTCAACGTTCATGTCTTCGTCTTCCATTCCATTCTAGCCACTTTTTGTTGTTTTTCCAGAACACCGTGGCTTTGTACATTGTCTTTCTACATCTCATTTTAGTTTGCTGCCACTCTTTTGTTTCGTTTGTCCCTTCACTTCCTTCATCCTCCTTTCTATTGAGATCTTCTTGAAGGCTAAGTTTTGGAAATCATTGCCTATATGTGTAGGTATTGCTAGTTTTGCTATAGATCTCCAGCTTTTTGCATTGTCTTGCTATGTCTGTTTTAGTGTTCTGCCCTCAGTTTTTCGTTTTTGCCTTGGTTTCCTGAATCTTCCTCCCTGTTTCAAGGTTCATTTGAAGTGTAAGGTTTTGAAATCGCTGTCTTCAAGAGTTTTGTGTCATTCCTTAGGTTGTTAGTGTTATCGATTTTCTTTCAAAATCTCTCTTTTAGTTCGTGGTCCTTGTTTTTCCCTATGGTTTTTCTTTTGTTCCCTAATCTCGGTTGGTTTTTCACTTGTCAACGTTCATGTCTTCGTCTTCCATTCCATTCTAGCCACTTTTTGTTGTTTTTCCAGAACACCGTGGCTTTGTACATTGTCTTTCTACATCTCATTTTAGTTTGCTGCCACTCTTTTGTTTCGTTTGTCCCTTCACTTCCTTCATCCTCCTCCCTACTGAGATCTTCTTGAAGGCTAAGTTTTGGAAATCATTGCCTATATGTGTAGGTATTGCTAGTTTTGCTATAGATCTCCAGCTTTTTGCATTGTCTTTCTATGTCTGTTTTAGTGTGCTGCCCTCAGATTTTGAGTTTTTGCCTTGACTTCCTTAATCTTCCGCCCTAGTTAAGTTTTCTTTCTAAGTGGAAGCGTTTCCAGACTGGCCTTACTTTCTACATTGTCTTTCCACAGCTTTTCAGTCTGCTGCCACTCTTTGGTTTAGTATTTCCCTTCACTTCCTTCATCCTTCTCCCTACTGAGATCTTCTTGAAGGCTAAGTTTTGGAAATCATTGCCTATATGTGTAGGTATTGCTAGTTTTGCTATAGATCTCCAGCTTTTTGCATTGTCTTTCTATGTCTGTTTTAGTGTGCTGCCCTCAGTTTTTCGTTTTTGCCTTGGTTTCCTGAATCTTCCTCCCTGTTTCAAGGTTCATTTGAAGTGTAAGGTTTTGAAATCGCTGTCTTCAAGAGTTTTGTGTCATTCTTTAGGTTGTTAGTATTATCGATTTTCTTTCAAAATCTCTCTTTTAGTTCACAGTCCTTGTTTTTGCCTATGGTTTTTCTTTTGTTCCCTAATCTCGGTTGGTTTTTCACTTGTCAACGTTCATGTCTTCGTCTTCCATTCCATTCTAGCCACTTTTTCTTGTTTTTCCAGAACACCGTGGCTTTGTACATTGTCTTTCTACATCTCATTTTAGTCTGCTGCCACTCTTTGGTTTAGTATTTCCCTTCATTTCCTTCATACTCCTTTCTATTGAGATCTTCTTGATGATAAGGTTTTTAAATCATTTCCTGTATTTGTAGGTATTGCTAGATTTGCTCTTGATCTGCAGCTTTTTGCACAGCCTTGCTATGTCTGTTTTAGTGTGCTGCCCTCAGTTTTTCGTTTTTGCCTTGGTTTCCTGAATCTTCCTCCCTGTTTCAAGGTTCATTTGAAGTGTAAGGTTTTGAAATCGCTGTCTTCAAGAGTTTTGTGTCATTCCTTAGGTTGTTAGTATTATCGATTTTCTTTCAAAATCTCTCTTTTAGTTCACGGTCCTTGTTTTTGCCTATGGTTTTTCTTTTGTTCCCTAATCTCGGTTGGTTTTTCACTTGTCAACGTTCATGTCTTCGTCTTCCATTCCATTCTAGCCACTTTTTGTTGTTTTTCCAGAACACCGTGGCTTTGTACATTGTCTTTCTACATCTCATTTTAGTCTGCTGCCACTCTTTGGTTTAGTATTTCCCTTCACTTCCTTCATCCTCCTTTCTATTGAGATCTTCTTGATGCTAAGGTTTTTAAATCATTTCCTGTATTTGTAGGTATTGCTAGATTTGCTCTTGATCTCCAGCTTTTTGCACAGCCTTGCTATGTCTGTTTTAGTGTGCTGCCCTCAGTTTTTCGTTTTTGCCTTGGTTTCCTGAATCTTCCTCCCTGTTTCAAGGTTCATTTGAAGTGTAAGGTTTTGAAATCGCTGTCTTCAAGAGTTTTGTGTCATTCCTTAGGTTGTTAGTATTATCGATTTTCTTTCAAAATCTCTCTTTTAGTTCACGGTCCTTGTTTTTGCCTATGGTTTTTCTTTTGTTCCCTAATCTCGGTTGGTTTTTCACTTGTCAACATTCATGTCTTCGTCTTCCATTCCATTCTAGCCACTTTTTGTTGTTTTTCCAGAACACCGTGGCTTTGTACATTGTCTTTCTACATCTCATTTTAGTTTGCTGCCACTCTTTTGTTTCGTTTGTCCCTTCACTTCCTTCATCCTCCTCCCTACTGAGATCTTCTTGAAGGCTAAGTTTTGGAAATCATTGCCTATATGTGTAGGTATTGCTAGTTTTGCTATAGATCTCCAGCTTTTTGCATTGTCTTTCTATGTCTGTTTTAGTGTGCTGCCCTCAGATTTTGAGTTTTTGCCTTGGTTTCCTCAATCTTCCTCCCTGTTTCAAGGTTCATTTGAAGTGTAAGGTTTTGAAATCGCTGTCTTCAAGAGTTTTGTGTCGTTCCTTAGGTTGTTAGTATTATCGATTTTCTTTCAAAATCTCTCTTTTAGTTCACGGTCCTTGTTTTTGCCTATGGTTTTTCTTTTGTTCCCTAATCTCGGTTGGTTTTTCACTTGTCAACGTTCATGTCTTCGTCTTCCATTCCATTCTAGCCACTTTTTGTTGTTTTTCCAGAACACCGTGGCTTTGTACATTGTCTTTCTACATCTCATTTTAGTTTGCTGCCACTCTTTTGTTTCGTTTGTCCCTTCACTTCCTTCATCCTCCTCCCTACTGAGATCTTCTTGAAGGCTAAGTTTTGGAAATCATTGCCTATATGTGTAGGTATTGCTAGTTTTGCTATAGATCTCCAGCTTTTTGCATTGTCTTGCTATGTCTGTTTTAGTGTGCTGTCCTCAGATTTTGAGGTTTTGCCTTGACTTCCTTAATCTTCCGCCCTAGTTAAGTTTTCTTTCTAAGTGGAAGCGTTTCCAGACTGGCCTTACTTTCTACCTTGTCTTTCCACAGCTTTTCAGTCTGCTGCCACTCTTTGGTTTAGTATTTCCCTTCACTTCCTTCATCCTTCTCCCTACTGAGATCTTCTTGAAGGCTAAGTTTTGGAAATCATTGCCTATATGTGTAGGTATTGCTAGTTTTGCTATAGATCTCCAGCTTTTTGCATTGTCTCGCTATGTCTGTTTTAGTGTGCTGCCCTCAGTTTTTCGTTTTTGCCTTGGTTTCCTGAATCTTCCTCCCTGTTTCAAGGTTCATTTCAAGTGTAAGGTTTTGAAATCGCTGTCTTCAAGAGTTTTGTGTCATTCCTTAGGTTGTTAGTATTATCGATTTTCTTTCAAAATCTCTCTTTTAGTTCACGGTCCTTGTTTTTGCCTATGGTTTTTCTTTTGTTCCCTAATCTCGGTTGGTTTTTCACTTGTCAACGTTCATGTCTTCGTCTTCCATTCCATTCTAGCCACTTTTTGTTGTTTTTCCAGAACACCGTGGCTTTGTACATTGTCTTTCTACATCTCATTTTAGTTTGCTGCCACTCTTTTGTTTCGTTTGTCCCTTCACTTCCTTCATCGTCCTCCCTACTGAGATCTTCTTGAAGGCTAAGTTTTGGAAATCATTGCCTATATGTGTAGGTATTGCTAGTTTTGCTATAGATCTCCAGCTTTTTGCATTGTCTTGCTATGTCTGTTTTAGTGTGCTGCCCTCAGATTTTGAGGTTTTGCCTTGGTTTCCTCAATCTTCCTCCCTGTTTCAAGGTTCATTTGAAGTGTAAGGTTTTGAAATCGCTGTCTTCAAGAGTTTTGTGTCATTCCTTAGGTTGTTAGTATTATCGATTTTCTTTCAAAATCTCTCTTTTAGTTCACGGTCCTTGTTTTTGCCTATGGTTTTTCTTTTGTTCCCTAATCTCGGTTGGTTTTTCACTTGTCAACGTTCATGTCTTCGTCTTCCATTCCATTCTAGCCACTTTTTGTTGTTTTTCCAGAACACCGTGGCTTTGTACATTGTCTTTCTACATCTCATTTTAGTCTGCTGCCACTCTTTGGTTTAGTATTTCCCTTCACTTCCTTCATCCTCCTTTCTATTGAGATCTTCTTGAAGGCTAAGGTTTTTAAATCATTTCCTGTATTTGTAGGTATTGCTAGATTTGCTCTTGATCTCCAGCTTTTTGCACAGCCTTGCTATGTCTGTTTTAGTGTGCTGCCCTTAGTTTTTCGTTTTTGCCTTGGTTTCCTGAATCTTCCTCCCTGTTTCAAGGTTCATTTGAAGTGTAAGGTTTTGAAATCGCTGTCTTCAAGAGTTTTGTGTCATTCCTTAGGTTGTTAGTATTATCGATTTTCTTTCAAAATCTCTCTTTTAGTTCACGGTCCTTGTTTTTGCCTATGGTTTTTATTTTGTTCCCTAATCTCGGTTGGTTTTTCACTTGTCAACGTTCATGTCTTCGTCTTCCATTCCATTCTAGCCACTTTTTGTTGTTTTTCCAGAACACCGTGGCTTTGTACATTGTCTTTCTACATCTCATTTTAGTCTGCTGCCACTCTTTGGTTTAGTATTTCCCTTCACTTCCTTCATCCTCCTTTCTATTGAGATCTTCTTGATGCTAAGGTTTTTAAATCATTTCCTGTATTTGTAGGTATTGCTAGATTTGCTCTTGATCTCCAGCTTTTTGCACAGCCTTGCTATGTCTGTTTTAGTGTGCTGCCCTCAGTTTTTCGTTTTTGCCTTGGTTTCCTGAATCTTCCTCCCTGTTTCAAGGTTCATTTGAAGTGTAAGGTTTTGAAATCGCTGTCTTCAAGAGTTTTGTGTCATTCCTTAGGTTGTTAGTATTATCGATTTTCTTTCAAAATCTCTCTTTTAGTTCACGGTCCTTGTTTTTGCCTATGGTTTTTATTTTGTTCCCTAATCTCGGTTGGTTTTTCACTTGTCAACGTTCATGTCTTCGTCTTCCATTCCATTCTAGCCACTTTTTGTTGTTTTTCCAGAACACCGTGGCTTTGTACATTGTCTTTCTACATCTCATTTTAGTTTGCTGCCACTCTTTTGTTTCGTTTGTCCCTTCACTTCCTTCATCCTCCTCCCTACTGAGATCTTCTTGAAGGCTAAGTTTTGGAAATCATTGCCTATATGTGTAGGTATTGCTAGTTTTGCTATAGATCTCCAGCTTTTTGCATTGTCTTTCTATGTCTGTTTTAGTGTGCTGCCCTCAGTTTTTCGTTTTTGCCTTGGTTTCCTGAATCTTCCTCCCTGTTTCAAGGTTCATTTCAAGTGTAAGGTTTTGAAATCGCTGTCTTCAAGAGTTTTGTGTCATTCCTTAGGTTGTTAGTATTATCACTTTTCTTTCAAAATCTCTCTTTTAGTTCACGGTCCTTGTTTTTGCCTATGGTTTTTCTTTTGTTCCCTAATCTCGGTTGGTTTTTTACTTGTCAACGTTCATGTCTTCGTCTTCCATTCCATTCTAGCCACTTTTTCTTGTTTTTCCAGAACACCGTGGCTTTGTACATTGTCTTTCTACATCTCATTTTAGTCTGCTGCCACTCTTTGGTTTAGTATTTCCCTTCACTTCCTTCATCCTCCTTTCTATTGAGATCTTCTTGATGCTAAGGTTTTTAAATCATTTCCTGTATTTGTAGGTATTGCTAGATTTGCTCTTGATCTCCAGCTTTTTGCACAGCCTTGCTATGTCTGTTTTAGTGTGCTGCCCTCAGTTTTTCGTTTTTGCCTTGGTTTCCTGAATCTTCCTCCCTGTTTCAAGGTTCATTTGAAGTGTAAGGTTTTGAAATCGCTGTCTTCAAGAGTTTTGTGTCATTCCTTAGGTTGTTAGTATTATCGATTTTCTTTCAAAATCTCTCTTTTAGTTCACGGTCCTTGTTTTTGCCTATGGTTTTTCTTTTGTTCCCTAATCTCGGTTGGTTTTTCACTTGTCAACGTTCATGTCTTCGTCTTCCATTCCATTCTAGCCACTTTTTGTTGTTTTTCCAGAACACCGTGGCTTTGTACATTGTCTTTCTACATCTCATTTTAGTTTGCTGCCACTCTTTTGTTTCGTTTGTCCCTTCACTTCCTTCATCGTCCTCCCTACTGAGATCTTCTTGAAGGCTAAGTTTTGGAAATCATTGCCTATATGTGTAGGTATTGCTAGTTTTGCTATAGATCTCCAGCTTTTTGCATTGTCTTTCTATGTCTGTTTTAGTGTGCTGCCCTCAGATTTTGAGTTTTTGCCTTGGTTTCCTCAATCTTCCTCCCTGTTTCAAGGTTCATTTGAAGTGTAAGGTTTTGAAATCGCTGTGTTCAAGAGTTTTGTGTCGTTCCTTAGGTTGTTAGTATTATCGATTTTCTTTCAAAATCTCTCTTTTAGTTCACGGTCCTTGTTTTTGCCTATGGTTTTTCTTTTGTTCCCTAATCTCGGTTGGTTTTTCACTTGTCAACGTTCATGTCTTCGTCTTCCATTCCATTCTAGCCACTTTTTGTTGTTTTTCCAGAACACCGTGGCTTTGTACATTGTCTTTCTACATCTCATTTTAGTTTGCTGCCACTCTTTTGTTTCGTTTGTCCCTTCACTTCCTTCATCCTCCTCCCTACTGAGATCTTCTTGAAGGCTAAGTTTTGGAAATCATTGCCTATATGTGTAGGTATTGCTAGTTTTGCTATAGATCTCCAGCTTTTTGCATTGTCTTGCTATGTCTGTTTTAGTGTGCTGTCCTCAGATTTTGAGGTTTTGCCTTGACTTCCTTAATCTTCCGCCCTAGTTAAGTTTTCTTTCTAAGTGGAAGCGTTTCCAGACTGGCCTTACTTTCTACCTTGTCTTTCCACAGCTTTTCAGTCTGCTGCCACTCTTTGGTTTAGTATTTCCCTTCACTTCCTTCATCCTTCTCCCTACTGAGATCTTCTTGAAGGCTAAGTTTTGGAAATCATTGCCTATATGTGTAGGTATTGCTAGTTTTGCTATAGATCTCCAGCTTTTTGCATTGTCTTGCTATGTCTGTTTTAGTGTGCTGCCCTCAGTTTTTCGTTTTTGCCTTGGTTTCCTGAATCTTCCTCCCTGTTTCAAGGTTCATTTCAAGTGTAAGGTTTTGAAATCGCTGTCTTCAAGAGTTTTGTGTCATTCCTTAGGTTGTTAGTATTATCGATTTTCTTTCAAAATCTCTCTTTTAGTTCACGGTCCTTGTTTTTGCCTATGGTTTTTCTTTTGTTCCCTAATCTCGGTTGGTTTTTCACTTGTCAACGTTCATGTCTTCGTCTTCCATTCCATTCTAGCCACTTTTTGTTGTTTTTCCAGAACACCGTGGCTTTGTACATTGTCTTTCTACATCTCATTTTAGTTTGCTGCCACTCTTTTGTTTCGTTTGTCCCTTCACTTCCTTCATCGTCCTCCCTACTGAGATCTTCTTGAAGGCTAAGTTTTGGAAATCATTGCCTATATGTGTAGGTATTGCTAGTTTTGCTATAGATCTCCAGCTTTTTGCATTGTCTTGCTATGTCTGTTTTAGTGTGCTGCCCTCAGATTTTGAGGTTTTGCCTTGGTTTCCTCAATCTTCCTCCCTGTTTCAAGGTTCATTTGAAGTGTAAGGTTTTGAAATCGCTGTCTTCAAGAGTTTTGTGTCATTCCTTAGGTTGTTAGTATTATCGATTTTCTTTCAAAATCTCTCTTTTAGTTCACGGTCCTTGTTTTTGCCTATGGTTTTTCTTTTGTTCCCTAATCTCGGTTGGTTTTTCACTTGTCAACGTTCATGTCTTCGTCTTCCATTCCATTCTAGCCACTTTTTGTTGTTTTTCCAGAACACCGTGGCTTTGTACATTGTCTTTCTACATCTCATTTTAGTCTGCTGCCACTCTTTGGTTTAGTATTTCCCTTCACTTCCTTCATCCTCCTTTCTATTGAGATCTTCTTGAAGGCTAAGGTTTTTAAATCATTTCCTGTATTTGTAGGTATTGCTAGATTTGCTCTTGATCTCCAGCTTTTTGCACAGCCTTGCTATGTCTGTTTTAGTGTGCTGCCCTTAGTTTTTCGTTTTTGCCTTGGTTTCCTGAATCTTCCTCCCTGTTTCAAGGTTCATTTGAAGTGTAAGGTTTTGAAATCGCTGTCTTCAAGAGTTTTGTGTCATTCCTTAGGTTGTTAGTATTATCGATTTTCTTTCAAAATCTCTCTTTTAGTTCACGGTCCTTGTTTTTGCCTATGGTTTTTATTTTGTTCCCTAATCTCGGTTGGTTTTTCACTTGTCAACGTTCATGTCTTCGTCTTCCATTCCATTCTAGCCACTTTTTGTTGTTTTTCCAGAACACCGTGGCTTTGTACATTGTCTTTCTACATCTCATTTTAGTTTGCTGCCACTCTTTTGTTTCGTTTGTCCCTTCACTTCCTTCATCCTCCTCCCTACTGAGATCTTCTTGAAGGCTAAGTTTTGGAAATCATTGCCTATATGTGTAGGTATTGCTAGTTTTGCTATAGATCTCCAGCTTTTTGCATTGTCTTGCTATGTCTGTTTTAGTGTGCTGCCCTCAGATTTTGAGGTTTTGCCTTGACTTCCTTAATCTTCCGCCCTAGTTAAGTTTTCTTTCTAAGTGGAAGCGTTTCCAGACTGGCCTTACTTTCTACCTTGTCTTTCCACAGCTTTTCAGTCTGCTGCCACTCTTTGGTTTAGTATTTCCCTTCACTTCCTTCATCCTTCTCCCTACTGAGATCTTCTTGAAGGCTAAGTTTTGGAAATCATTGCCTATATGTGTAGGTATTGCTAGTTTTGCTATAGATCTCCAGCTTTTTGCATTGTCTTGCTATGTCTGTTTTAGTGTGCTGCCCTCAGTTTTTCGTTTTTGCCTTGGTTTCCTGAATCTTCCTCCCTGTTTCAAGGTTCATTTGAAGTGTAAGGTTTTGAAATCGCTGTCTTCAAGAGTTTTGTGTCATTCCTTATGTTGTTAGTGTTATCGATTTTCTTTCAAAATCTCTCTTTTAGTTCACGGTCCTTGTTTTTGCCTATGGTTTTTCTTTTGTTCCCTAATCTCGGTTGGTTTTTTACTTGTCAACGTTCATGTCTTCGTCTTCCATTCCATTCTAGCCACTTTTTGTTGTTTTTCCAGAACACCGTGGCTTTGTACATTGTCTTTCTACATCTCATTTTAGTTTGCTGCCACTCTTTTGTTTCGTTTGTCCCTTCACTTCCTTCATCGTCCTCCCTACTGAGATTTTCTTGAAGGCTAAGTTTTGGAAATCATTGCCTATATGTGTAGGTATTGCTAGTTTTGCTATAGATCTCCAGCTTTTTGCATTGTCTTTCTATGTCTGTTTTAGTGTGCTGCCCTCAGATTTTGAGTTTTTGCCTTGGTTTCCTCAATCTTCCTCCCTGTTTCAAGGTTCATTTGAAGTGTAAGGTTTTGAAATCGCTGTCTTCAAGAGTTTTGTGTCGTTCCTTAGGTTGTTAGTATTATCGATTTTCTTTCAAAATCTCTCTTTTAGTTCACGGTCCTTGTTTTTGCCTATGGTTTTTCTTTTGTTCCCTAATCTCGGTTGGTTTTTCACTTGTCAACGTTCATGTCTTCGTCTTCCATTCCATTCTAGCCACTTTTTCTTGTTTTTCCAGAACACCGTGGCTTTGTACATTGTCTTTCTACATCTCATTTTAGTCTGCTGCCACTCTTTGGTTTAGTATTTCCCTTCACTTCCTTCATTCTCCTTTCTATTGAGATCTTCTTGAAGGCTAAGGTTTTTAAATCATTTCCTGTATTTGTAGGTATTGCTAGATTTGCTCTTGATCTCCAGCTTTTTGCACAGCCTTGCTATGTCTGTTTTAGTGTGCTGCCCTTAGTTTTTCGTTTTTGCCTTGGTTTCCTGAATCTTCCTCCCTGTTTCAAGGTTCATTTGAAGTGTAAGGTTTTGAAATCGCTGTCTTCAAGAGTTTTGTGTCATTCCTTAGGTTGTTAGTATTATCGATTTTCTTTCAAAATCTCTCTTTTAGTTCACGGTCCTTGTTTTTGCCTATGGTTTTTCTTTTGTTCCCTAATCTCGGTTGGTTTTTCACTTGTCAACGTTCATGTCTTCGTCTTCCATTCCATTCTAGCCACTTTTTGTTGTTTTTCCAGAACACCGTGGCTTTGTACATTGTCTTTCTACATCTCATTTTAGTTTGCTGCCACTCTTTTGTTTCGTTTGTCCCTTCACTTCCTTCATCCTCCTCCCTACTGAGATCTTCTTGAAGGCTAAGTTTTGGAAATCATTGCCTATATGTGTAGGTATTGCTAGTTTTGCTATAGATCTCCAGCTTTTTGCATTGTCTTGCTATGTCTGTTTTAGTGTGCTGCCCTCAGATTTTGAGGTTTTGCCTTGGTTTCCTCAATCTTCCTCCCTGTTTCAAGGTTCATTTGAAGTGTAAGGTTTTGAAATCGCTGTCTTCAAGAGTTTTGTGTCATTCCTTAGGTTGTTAGTATTATCGATTTTCTTTCAAAATCTCTCTTTTAGTTCACGGTCCTTGTTTTTGCCTATGGTTTTTCTTTTGTTCCCTAATCTCGGTTGGTTTTTCACTTGTCAACGTTCATGTCTTCGTCTTCCATTCCATTCTAGCCACTTTTTGTTGTTTTTCCAGAACACCGTGGCTTTGTACATTGTCTTTCTACATCTCATTTTAGTCTGCTGCCACTCTTTGGTTTAGTATTTCCCTTCACTTCCTTCATCCTCCTTTCTATTGAGATCTTCTTGAAGGCTAAGGTTTTTAAATCATTTCCTGTATTTGTAGGTATTGCTAGATTTGCTCTTGATCTCCAGCTTTTTGCACAGCCTTGCTATGTCTGTTTTAGTGTGCTGCCCTTAGTTTTTCGTTTTTGCCTTGGTTTCCTGAATCTTCCTCCCTGTTTCAAGGTTCATTTGAAGTGTAAGGTTTTGAAATCGCTGTCTTCAAGAGTTTTGTGTCATTCCTTAGGTTGTTAGTATTATCGATTTTCTTTCAAAATCTCTCTTTTAGTTCACGGTCCTTGTTTTTGCCTATGGTTTTTATTTTGTTCCCTAATCTCGGTTGGTTTTTCACTTGTCAACGTTCATGTCTTCGTCTTCCATTCCATTCTAGCCACTTTTTGTTGTTTTTCCAGAACACCGTGGCTTTGTACATTGTCTTTCTACATCTCATTTTAGTTTGCTGCCACTCTTTTGTTTCGTTTGTCCCTTCACTTCCTTCATCCTCCTCCCTACTGAGATCTTCTTGAAGGCTAAGTTTTGGAAATCATTGCCTATATGTGTAGGTATTGCTAGTTTTGCTATAGATCTCCAGCTTTTTGCATTGTCTTGCTATGTCTGTTTTAGTGTGCTGCCCTCAGATTTTGAGGTTTTGCCTTGACTTCCTTAATCTTCCGCCCTAGTTAAGTTTTCTTTCTAAGTGGAAGCGTTTCCAGACTGGCCTTACTTTCTACCTTGTCTTTCCACAGCTTTTCAGTCTGCTGCCACTCTTTGGTTTAGTATTTCCCTTCACTTCCTTCATCCTTCTCCCTACTGAGATCTTCTTGAAGGCTAAGTTTTGGAAATCATTGCCTATATGTGTAGGTATTGCTAGTTTTGCTATAGATCTCCAGCTTTTTGCATTGTCTTGCTATGTCTGTTTTAGTGTGCTGCCCTCAGTTTTTCGTTTTTGCCTTGGTTTCCTGAATCTTCCTCCCTGTTTCAAGGTTCATTTGAAGTGTAAGGTTTTGAAATCGCTGTCTTCAAGAGTTTTGTGTCATTCCTTATGTTGTTAGTGTTATCGATTTTCTTTCAAAATCTCTCTTTTAGTTCACGGTCCTTGTTTTTGCCTATGGTTTTTCTTTTGTTCCCTAATCTCGGTTGGTTTTTTACTTGTCAACGTTCATGTCTTCGTCTTCCATTCCATTCTAGCCACTTTTTGTTGTTTTTCCAGAACACCGTGGCTTTGTACATTGTCTTTCTACATCTCATTTTAGTTTGCTGCCACTCTTTTGTTTCGTTTGTCCCTTCACTTCCTTCATCGTCCTCCCTACTGAGATTTTCTTGAAGGCTAAGTTTTGGAAATCATTGCCTATATGTGTAGGTATTGCTAGTTTTGCTATAGATCTCCAGCTTTTTGCATTGTCTTTCTATGTCTGTTTTAGTGTGCTGCCCTCAGATTTTGAGTTTTTGCCTTGGTTTCCTCAATCTTCCTCCCTGTTTCAAGGTTCATTTGAAGTGTAAGGTTTTGAAATCGCTGTCTTCACAAGTTTTGTGTCGTTCCTTAGGTTGTTAGTATTATCGATTTTCTTTCAAAATCTCTCTTTTAGTTCACGGTCCTTGTTTTTGCCTATGGTTTTTCTTTTGTTCCCTAATCTCGGTTGGTTTTTCACTTGTCAACGTTCATGTCTTCGTCTTCCATTCCATTCTAGCCACTTTTTCTTGTTTTTCCAGAACACCGTGGCTTTGTACATTGTCTTTCTACATCTCATTTTAGTCTGCTGCCACTCTTTGGTTTAGTATTTCCCTTCACTTCCTTCATTCTCCTTTCTATTGAGATCTTCTTGAAGGCTAAGGTTTTTAAATCATTTCCTGTATTTGTAGGTATTGCTAGATTTGCTCTTGATCTCCAGCTTTTTGCACAGCCTTGCTATGTCTGTTTTAGTGTGCTGCCCTTAGTTTTTCGTTTTTGCCTTGGTTTCCTGAATCTTCCTCCCTGTTTCAAGGTTCATTTGAAGTGTAAGGTTTTGAAATCGCTGTCTTCAAGAGTTTTGTGTCATTCCTTAGGTTGTTAGTATTATCGATTTTCTTTCAAAATCTCTCTTTTAGTTCACGGTCCTTGTTTTTGCCTATGGTTTTTCTTTTGTTCCCTAATCTCGGTTGGTTTTTCACTTGTCAACGTTCATGTCTTCGTCTTCCATTCCATTCTAGCCACTTTTTGTTGTTTTTCCAGAACACCGTGGCTTTGTACATTGTCTTTCTACATCTCATTTTAGTTTGCTGCCACTCTTTTGTTTCGTTTGTCCCTTCACTTCCTTCATCCTCCTCCCTACTGAGATCTTCTTGAAGGCTAAGTTTTGGAAATCATTGCCTATATGTGTAGGTATTGCTAGTTTTGCTATAGATCTCCAGCTTTTTGCATTGTCTTGCTATGTCTGTTTTAGTGTGCTGTCCTCAGATTTTGAGGTTTTGCCTTGACTTCCTTAATCTTCCGCCCTAGTTAAGTTTTCTTTCTAAGTGGAAGCGTTTCCAGACTGGCCTTACTTTCTACCTTGTCTTTCCACAGCTTTTCAGTCTGCTGCCACTCTTTGGTTTAGTATTTCCCTTCACTTCCTTCATCCTTCTCCCTACTGAGATCTTCTTGAAGGCTAAGTTTTGGAAATCATTGCCTATATGTGTAGGTATTGCTAGTTTTGCTATAGATCTCCAGCTTTTTGCATTGTCTTGCTATGTCTGTTTTAGTGTGCTGCCCTCAGTTTTTCGTTTTTGCCTTGGTTTCCTGAATCTTCCTCCCTGTTTCAAGGTTCATTTCAAGTGTAAGGTTTTGAAATCGCTGTCTTCAAGAGTTTTGTGTCATTCCTTATGTTGTTAGTGTTATCGATTTTCTTTCAAAATCTCTCTTTTAGTTCACGGTCCTTGTTTTTGCCTATGGTTTTTCTTTTGTTCCCTAATCTCGGTTGGTTTTTTACTTGTCAACGTTCATGTCTTCGTCTTCCATTCCATTCTAGCCACTTTTTGTTGTTTTTCCAGAACACCGTGGCTTTGTACATTGTCTTTCTACATCTCATTTTAGTTTGCTGCCACTCTTTTGTTTCGTTTGTCCCTTCACTTCCTTCATCGTCCTCCCTACTGAGATTTTCTTGAAGGCTAAGTTTTGGAAATCATTGCCTATATGTGTAGGTATTGCTAGTTTTGCTATAGATCTCCAGCTTTTTGCATTGTCTTTCTATGTCTGTTTTAGTGTGCTGCCCTCAGATTTTGAGTTTTTGCCTTGGTTTCCTCAATCTTCCTCCCTGTTTCAAGGTTCATTTGAAGTGTAAGGTTTTGAAATCGCTGTCTTCAAGAGTTTTGTGTCGTTCCTTAGGTTGTTAGTATTATCGATTTTCTTTCAAAATCTCTCTTTTAGTTCACGGTCCTTGTTTTTGCCTATGGTTTTTCTTTTGTTCCCTAATCTCGGTTGGTTTTTCACTTGTCAACGTTCATGTCTTCGTCTTCCATTCCATTCTAGCCACTTTTTCTTGTTTTTCCAGAACACCGTGGCTTTGTACATTGTCTTTCTACATCTCATTTTAGTCTGCTGCCACTCTTTGGTTTAGTATTTCCCTTCACTTCCTTCATCCTCCTTTCTATTGAGATCTTCTTGAAGGCTAAGGTTTTTAAATCATTTCCTGTATTTGTAGGTATTGCTAGATTTGCTCTTGATCTCCAGCTTTTTGCATTGTCTTGCTATGTCTGTTTTAGTGTGCTGCCCTTAGTTTTTCGTTTTTGCCTTGGTTTCCTGAATCTTCCTCCCTGTTTCAACGTTCATTTGAAGTGTAAGGTTTTGAAATCGCTGTCTTCAAGAGTTTTGTGTCATTCCTTAGGTTGTTAGTATTATCGATTTTCTTTCAAAATCTCTCTTTTAGTTCACAGTCCTTGTTTTTGCCTATGGTTTTTCTTTTGTTCCCTAATCTCGGTTGGTTTTTCACTTGTCAACGTTCATGTCTTCGTCTTCCATTCCATTCTAGCCACTTTTTGTTGTTTTTCCAGAACACCGTGGCTTTGTACATTGTCTTTCTACATCTCATTTTAGTTTGCTGCCACTCTTTTGTTTCGTTTGTCCCTTCACTTCCTTCATCCTCCTCCCTACTGAGATCTTCTTGAAGGCTAAGTTTTGGAAATCATTGCCTATATGTGTAGGTATTGCTAGTTTTGCTATAGATCTCCAGCTTTTTGCATTGTCTTGCTATGTCTGTTTTAGTGTGCTGCCCTCAGATTTTGAGGTTTTGCCTTGACTTCCTTAATCTTCCGCCCTAGTTAAGTTTTCTTTCTAAGTGGAAGCGTTTCCAGACTGGCCTTACTTTCTACCTTGTCTTTCCACAGGTTTTCAGTCTGCTGCCACTCTTTGGTTTAGTATTTCCCTTCACTTCCTTCATCCTTCTCCCTACTGAGATCTTCTTGAAGGCTAAGTTTTGGAAATCATTGCCTATATGTGTAGGTATTGCTAGTTTTGCTATAGATCTCCAGCTTTTTGCATTGTCTTGCTATGTCTGTTTTAGTGTGCTGCCCTCAGTTTTTCGTTTTTGCCTTGGTTTCCTGAATCTTCCTCCCTGTTTCAAGGTTCATTTCAAGTGTAAGGTTTTGAAATCGCTGTCTTCAAGAGTTTTGTGTCATTCCTTAGGTTGTTAGTATTATCGATTTTCTTTCAAAATCTCTCTTTTAGTTCACGGTCCTTGTTTTTGCCTATGGTTTTTCTTTTGTTCCCTAATCTCGGTTGGTTTTTCACTTGTCAACGTTCATGTCTTCGTCTTCCATTCCATTCTAGCCACTTTTTGTTGTTTTTCCAGAACACCGTGGCTTTGTACATTGTCTTTCTACATCTCATTTTAGTTTGCTGCCACTCTTTTGTTTCGTTTGTCCCTTCACTTCCTTCATCGTCCTCCCTACTGAGATCTTCTTGAAGGCTAAGTTTTGGAAATCATTGCCTATATGTGTAGGTATTGCTAGTTTTGCTATAGATCTCCAGCTTTTTGCATTGTCTTGCTATGTCTGTTTTAGTGTGCTGCCCTCAGATTTTGAGGTTTTGCCTTGGTTTCCTCAATCTTCCTCCCTGTTTCAAGGTTCATTTGAAGTGTAAGGTTTTGAAATCGCTGTCTTCAAGAGTTTTGTGTCATTCCTTAGGTTGTTAGTATTATCGATTTTCTTTCAAAATCTCTCTTTTAGTTCACGGTCCTTGTTTTTGCCTATGGTTTTTCTTTTGTTCCCTAATCTCGGTTGGTTTTTCACTTGTCAACGTTCATGTCTTCGTCTTCCATTCCATTCTAGCCACTTTTTGTTGTTTTTCCAGAACACCGTGGCTTTGTACATTGTCTTTCTACATCTCATTTTAGTTTGCTGCCACTCTTTTGTTTCGTTTGTCCCTTCACTTCCTTCATCGTCCTCCCTACTGAGATCTTCTTGAAGGCTAAGTTTTGGAAATCATTGCCTATATGTGTAGGTATTGCTAGTTTTGCTATAGATCTCCAGCTTTTTGCATTGTCTTGCTATGTCTGTTTTAGTGTGCTGCCCTCAGATTTTGAGGTTTTGCCTTGACTTCCTTAATCTTATGCCCTAGTTAAGTTTTCTTTCTAAGTGGAAGCGTTTCCAGACTGGCTTTACTTTCTACCTTGTCTTTCCACAGCTTTTCAGTCTGCTGCCACTCTTTGGTTTAGTATTTCCCTTCACTTCCTTCATCCTTCTCCCTACTGAGATCTTCTTGAAGGCTAAGTTTTGGAAATCATTGCCTATATGTGTAGGTATTGCTAGTTTTGCTATAGATCTCCAGCTTTTTGCATTGTCTTGCTATGTCTGTTTTAGTGTGCTGCCCTCAGTTTTTCGTTTTTGCCTTGGTTTCCTGAATCTTCCTCCCTGTTTCAAGGTTCATTTCAAGTGTAAGGTTTTGAAATCGCTGTCTTCAAGAGTTTTGTGTCATTCCTTATGTTGTTAGTGTTATCGATTTTCTTTCAAAATCTCTCTTTTAGTTCACGGTCCTTGTTTTTGCCTATGGTTTTTCTTTTGTTCCCTAATCTCGGTTGGTTTTTTACTTGTCAACGTTCATGTCTTCGTCTTCCATTCCATTCTAGCCACTTTTTGTTGTTTTTCCAGAACACCGTGGCTTTGTACATTGTCTTTCTACATCTCATTTTAGTTTGCTGCCACTCTTTTGTTTCGTTTGTCCCTTCACTTCCTTCATCGTCCTCCCTACTGAGATTTTCTTGAAGGCTAAGTTTTGGAAATCATTGCCTATATGTGTAGGTATTGCTAGTTTTGCTATAGATCTCCAGCTTTTTGCATTGTCTTTCTATGTCTGTTTTAGTGTGCTGCCCTCAGATTTTGAGTTTTTGCCTTGGTTTCCTCAATCTTCCTCCCTGTTTCAAGGTTCATTTGAAGTGTAAGGTTTTGAAATCGCTGTCTTCAAGAGTTTTGTGTCGTTCCTTAGGTTGTTAGTATTATCGATTTTCTTTCAAAATCTCTCTTTTGGTTCACGGTCCTTGTTTTTGCCTATGGTTTTTCTTTTGTTCCCTAATCTCGGTTGGTTTTTCACTTGTCAACGTTCATGTCTTCGTCTTCCATTCCATTCTAGCCACTTTTTCTTGTTTTTCCAGAACACCGTGGCTTTGTACATTGTCTTTCTACATCTCATTTTAGTCTGCTGCCACTCTTTGGTTTAGTATTTCCCTTCACTTCCTTCATCCTCCTTTCTATTGAGATCTTCTTGAAGGCTAAGGTTTTTAAATCATTTCCTGTATTTGTAGGTATTGCTAGATTTGCTCTTGATCTCCAGCTTTTTGCATTGTCTTGCTATGTCTGTTTTAGTGTGCTGCCCTTAGTTTTTCGTTTTTGCCTTGGTTTCCTGAATCTTCCTCCCTGTTTCAAGGTTCATTTGAAGTGTAAGGTTTTGAAATCGCTGTCTTCAAGAGTTTTGTGTCATTCCTTAGGTTGTTAGTATTATCGATTTTCTTTCAAAATCTCTCTTTTAGTTCACGGTCCTTGTTTTTGCCTATGGTTTTTCTTTTGTTCCCTAATCTCGGTTGGTTTTTCACTTGTCAACGTTCATGTCTTCGTCTTCCATTCCATTCTAGCCACTTTTTGTTGTTTTTCCAGAACACCGTGGCTTTGTACATTGTCTTTCTACATCTCATTTTAGTTTGCTGCCACTCTTTTGTTTCGTTTGTCCCTTCACTTCCTTCATCCTCCTCCCTACTGAGATCTTCTTGAAGGCTAAGTTTTGGAAATCATTGCCTATATGTGTAGGTATTGCTAGTTTTGCTATAGATCTCCAGCTTTTTGCATTGTCTTGCTATGTCTGTTTTAGTGTGCTGCCCTCAGATTTTGAGGTTTTGCCTTGACTTCCTTAATCTTCCGCCCTAGTTAAGTTTTCTTTCTAAGTGGAAGCGTTTCCAGACTGGCCTTACTTTCTACCTTGTCTTTCCACAGCTTTTCAGTCTGCTGCCACTCTTTGGTTTAGTATTTCCCTTCACTTCCTTCATCCTTCTCCCTACTGAGATCTTCTTGAAGGCTAAGTTTTGGAAATCATTGCCTATATGTGTAGGTATTGCTAGTTTTGCTATAGATCTCCAGCTTTTTGCATTGTCTTGCTATGTCTGTTTTAGTGTGCTGCCCTCAGTTTTTCGTTTTTGCCTTGGTTTCCTGAATCTTCCTCCCTGTTTCAAGGTTCATTTCAAGTGTAAGGTTTTGAAATCGCTGTCTTCAAGAGTTTTGTGTCATTCCTTAGGTTGTTAGTATTATCGATTTTCTTTCAAAATCTCTCTTTTAGTTCACGGTCCTTGTTTTTGCCTATGGTTTTTCTTTTGTTCCCTAATCTCGGTTGGTTTTTCACTTGTCAACGTTCATGTCTTCGTCTTCCATTCCATTCTAGCCACTTTTTGTTGTTTTTCCAGAACACCGTGGCTTTGTACATTGTCTTTCTACATCTCATTTTAGTTTGCTGCCACTCTTTTGTTTCGTTTGTCCCTTCACTTCCTTCATCGTCCTCCCTACTGAGATCTTCTTGAAGGCTAAGTTTTGGAAATCATTGCCTATATGTGTAGGTATTGCTAGTTTTGCTATAGATCTCCAGCTTTTTGCATTGTCTTGCTATGTCTGTTTTAGTGTGCTGCCCTCAGATTTTGAGGTTTTGCCTTGGTTTCCTCAATCTTCCTCCCTGTTTCAAGGTTCATTTGAAGTGTAAGGTTTTGAAATCGCTGTCTTCAAGAGTTTTGTGTCATTCCTTAGGTTGTTAGTATTATCGATTTTCTTTCAAAATCTCTCTTTTAGTTCACGGTCCTTGTTTTTGCCTATGGTTTTTCTTTTGTTCCCTAATCTCGGTTGGTTTTTCACTTGTCAACGTTCATGTCTTCGTCTTCCATTCCATTCTAGCCACTTTTTGTTGTTTTTCCAGAACACCGTGGCTTTGTACATTGTCTTTCTACATCTCATTTTAGTCTGCTGCCACTCTTTGGTTTAGTATTTCCCTTCACTTCCTTCATCCTCCTTTCTATTGAGATCTTCTTGAAGGCTAAGGTTTTTAAATCATTTCCTGTATTTGTAGGTATTGCTAGATTTGCTCTTGATCTCCAGCTTTTTGCACAGCCTTGCTATGTCTGTTTTAGTGTGCTGCCCTTAGTTTTTCGTTTTTGCCTTGGTTTCCTGAATCTTCCTCCCTGTTTCAAGGTTCATTTGAAGTGTAAGGTTTTGAAATCGCTGTCTTCAAGAGTTTTGTGTCATTCCTTAGGTTGTTAGTATTATCGATTTTCTTTCAAAATCTCTCTTTTAGTTCACGGTCCTTGTTTTTGCCTATGGTTTTTCTTTTGTTCCCTAATCTCGGTTGGTTTTTCACTTGTCAACGTTCATGTCTTCGTCTTCCATTCCATTCTAGCCACTTTTTGTTGTTTTTCCAGAACACCGTGGCTTTGTACATTGTCTTTCTACATCTCATTTTAGTTTGCTGCCACTCTTTTGTTTCGTTTGTCCCTTCAGTTCCTTCATCGTCCTCCCTACTGAGATCTTCTTGAAGGCTAAGTTTTGGAAATCATTGCCTATATGTGTAGGTATTGCTAGTTTTGCTATAGATCTCCAGCTTTTTGCATTGTCTTGCTATGTCTGTTTTAGTGTGCTGCCCTCAGATTTTGAGGTTTTGCCTTGACTTCCTTAATCTTATGCCCTAGTTAAGTTTTCTTTCTAAGTGGAAGCGTTTCCAGACTGGCTTTACTTTCTACCTTGTCTTTCCACAGCTTTTCAGTCTGCTGCCACTCTTTGGTTTAGTATTTCCCTTCACTTCCTTCATCCTTCTCCCTACTGAGATCTTCTTGAAGGCTAAGTTTTGGAAATCATTGCCTATATGTGTAGGTATTGCTAGTTTTGCTATAGATCTCCAGCTTTTTGCATTGTCTTGCTATGTCTGTTTTAGTGTGCTGCCCTCAGTTTTTCGTTTTTGCCTTGGTTTCCTGAATCTTCCTCCCTGTTTCAAGGTTCATTTCAAGTGTAAGGTTTTGAAATCGCTGTCTTCAAGAGTTTTGTGTCATTCCTTATGTTGTTAGTGTTATCGATTTTCTTTCAAAATCTCTCTTTTAGTTCACGGTCCTTGTTTTTGCCTATGGTTTTTCTTTTGTTCCCTAATCTCGGTTGGTTTTTTACTTGTCAACGTTCATGTCTTCGTCTTCCATTCCATTCTAGCCACTTTTTGTTGTTTTTCCAGAACACCGTGGCTTTGTACATTGTCTTTCTACATCTCATTTTAGTTTGCTGCCACTCTTTTGTTTCGTTTGTCCCTTCACTTCCTTCATCGTCCTCCCTACTGAGATTTTCTTGAAGGCTAAGTTTTGGAAATCATTGCCTATATGTGTAGGTATTGCTAGTTTTGCTATAGATCTCCAGCTTTTTGCATTGTCTTTCTATGTCTGTTTTAGTGTGCTGCCCTCAGATTTTGAGTTTTTGCCTTGGTTTCCTCAATCTTCCTCCCTGTTTCAAGGTTCATTTGAAGTGTAAGGTTTTGAAATCGCTGTCTTCACAAGTTTTGTGTCGTTCCTTAGGTTGTTAGTATTATCGATTTTCTTTCAAAATCTCTCTTTTAGTTCACGGTCCTTGTTTTTGCCTATGGTTTTTCTTTTGTTCCCTAATCTCGGTTGGTTTTTCACTTGTCAACGTTCATGTCTTCGTCTTCCATTCCATTCTAGCCACTTTTTCTTGTTTTTCCAGAACACCGTGGCTTTGTACATTGTCTTTCTACATCTCATTTTAGTCTGCTGCCACTCTTTGGTTTAGTATTTCCCTTCACTTCCTTCATCCTCCTTTCTATTGAGATCTTCTTGAAGGCTAAGGTTTTTAAATCATTTCCTGTATTTGTAGGTATTGCTAGATTTGCTCTTGATCTCCAGCTTTTTGCATTGTCTTGCTATGTCTGTTTTAGTGTGCTGCCCTTAGTTTTTCGTTTTTGCCTTGGTTTCCTGAATCTTCCTCCCTGTTTCAAGGTTCATTTGAAGTGTAAGGTTTTGAAATCGCTGTCTTCAAGAGTTTTGTGTCATTCCTTAGGTTGTTAGTATTATCGATTTTCTTTCAAAATCTCTCTTTTAGTTCACGGTCCTTGTTTTTGCCTATGGTTTTTCTTTTGTTCCCTAATCTCGGTTGGTTTTTCACTTGTCAACGTTCATGTCTTCGTCTTCCATTCCATTCTAGCCACTTTTTGTTGTTTTTCCAGAACACCGTGGCTTTGTACATTGTCTTTCTACATCTCATTTTAGTTTGCTGCCACTCTTTTGTTTCGTTTGTCCCTTCACTTCCTTCATCCTCCTCCCTACTGAGATCTTCTTGAAGGCTAAGTTTTGGAAATCATTGCCTATATGTGTAGGTATTGCTAGTTTTGCTATAGATCTCCAGCTTTTTGCATTGTCTTTCTATGTCTGTTTTAGTGTGCTGCCCTCAGTTTTTCGTTTTTGCCTTGGTTTCCTGAATCTTCCTCCCTGTTTCAAGGTTCATTTCAAGTGTAAGGTTTTGAAATCGCTGTCTTCAAGAGTTTTGTGTCATTCCTTAGGTTGTTAGTATTATCGATTTTCTTTCAAAATCTCTCTTTTAGTTCACGGTCCTTGTTTTTGCCTATGGTTTTTCTTTTGTTCCCTAATCTCGGTTGGTTTTTCACTTGTCAACGTTCATGTCTTCGTCTTCCATTCCATTCTAGCCACTTTTTGTTGTTTTTCCAGAACACCGTGGCTTTGTACATTGTCTTTCTACATCTCATTTTAGTTTGCTGCCACTCTTTTGTTTCGTTTGTCCCTTCACTTCCTTCATCCTTCTCCCTACTGAGATCTTCTTGAAGGCTAAGTTTTGGAAATCATTGCCTATATGTGTAGGTATTGCTAGTTTTGCTATAGATCTCCAGCTTTTTGCATTGTCTTTCTATGTCTGTTTTAGTGTGCTGCCCTCAGATTTTGAGTTTTTGCCTTGGTTTCCTCAATCTTCCTCCTTGTTTCAAGGTTCATTTGAAGTGTAAGGTTTTGAAATCGCTGTCTTCAAGAGTTTTGTGTCGTTCCTTAGGTTGTTAGTATTATCGATTTTCTTTCAAAATCTCTCTTTTAGTTCACGGTCCTTGTTTTTGCCTATGGTTTTTCTTTTGTTCCCTAATCTCGGTTGGTTTTTTACTTGTCAACGTTCATGTCTTCGTCTTCCATTCCATTCTAGCCACTTTTTGTTGTTTTTCCAGAACACCGTGGCTTTGTACATTGTCTTTCTACATCTCATTTTAGTTTGCTGCCACTCTTTTGTTTCGTTTGTCCCTTCACTTCCTTCATCGTCCTCCCTACTGAGATTTTCTTGAAGGCTAAGTTTTGGAAATCATTGCCTATATGTGTAGGTATTGCTAGTTTTGCTATAGATCTCCAGCTTTTTGCATTGTCTTTCTATGTCTGTTTTAGTGTGCTGCCCTCAGATTTTGAGTTTTTGCCTTGGTTTCCTCAATCTTCCTCCCTGTTTCAAGGTTCATTTGAAGTGTAAGGTTTTGAAATCGCTGTCTTCAAGAGTTTTGTGTCGTTCCTTAGGTTGTTAGTATTATCGATTTTCTTTCAAAATCTCTCTTTTAGTTCACGGTCCTTGTTTTTGCCTATGGTTTTTCTTTTGTTCCCTAATCTCGGTTGGTTTTTCACTTGTCAACGTTCATGTCTTCGTCTTCCATTCCATTCTAGCCACTTTTTCTTGTTTTTCCAGAACACCGTGGCTTTGTACATTGTCTTTCTACATCTCATTTTAGTCTGCTGCCACTCTTTGGTTTAGTATTTCCCTTCACTTCCTTCATCCTCCTTTCTATTGAGATCTTCTTGAAGGCTAAGGTTTTTAAATCATTTCCTGTATTTGTAGGTATTGCTAGATTTGCTCTTGATCTCCAGCTTTTTGCACAGCCTTGCTATGTCTGTTTTAGTGTGCTGCCCTTAGTTTTTCGTTTTTGCCTTGGTTTCCTGAATCTTCCTCCCTGTTTCAAGGTTCATTTGAAGTGTAAGGTTTTGAAATCGCTGTCTTCAAGAGTTTTGTGTCATTCCTTAGGTTGTTAGTGTTATCGATTTTCTTTCAAAATCTCTCTTTTAGTTCACGGTCCTTGTTTTTGCCTATGGTTTTTCTTTTGTTCCCTAATCTCGGTTGGTTTTTCACTTGTCAACGTTCATGTCTTCGTCTTCCATTCCATTCTAGCCACTTTTTGTTGTTTTTCCAGAACACCGTGGCTTTGTACATTGTCTTTCTACATCTCATTTTAGTTTGCTGCCACTCTTTTGTTTCGTTTGTCCCTTCACTTCCTTCATCCTCCTCCCTACTGAGATCTTCTTGAAGGCTAAGTTTTGGAAATCATTGCCTATATGTGTAGGTATTGCTAGTTTTGCTATAGATCTCCAGCTTTTTGCATTGTCTTGCTATGTCTGTTTTAGTGTGCTGCCCTCAGATTTTGAGGTTTTGCCTTGACTTCCTTAATCTTCCGCCCTAGTTAAGTTTTCTTTCTAAGTGGAAGCGTTTCCAGACTGGCCTTACTTTCTACCTTGTCTTTCCACAGCTTTTCAGTCTTCTGCCACTCTTTGGTTTAGTATTTCCCTTCACTTCCTTCATCCTTCTCCCTACTGAGATCTTCTTGAAGGCTAAGTTTTGGAAATCATTGCCTATATGTGTAGGTATTGCTAGATTTGCTCTTGATCTCCAGCTTTTTGCACAGCCTTGCTATGTCTGTTTTAGTGTGCTGCCCTCAGTTTTTCGTTTTTGCCTTGGTTTCCTGAATCTTCCTCCCTGTTTCAAGGTTCATTTGAAGTGTAAGGTTTTGAAATCGCTGTCTTCAAGAGTTTTGTGTCATTCCTTAGGTTGTTAGTATTATCGATTTTCTTTCAAAATCTCTCTTTTAGTTCACGGTCCTTGTTTTTGCCTATGGTTTTTCTTTTGTTCCCTAATCTCGGTTGGTTTTTCACTTGTCAACGTTCATGTCTTCGTCTTCCATTCCATTCTAGCCACTTTTTGTTGTTTTTCCAGAACACCGTGGCTTTGTACATTGTCTTTCTACATCTCATTTTAGTTTGCTGCCACTCTTTTGTTTCGTTTGTCCCTTCACTTCCTTCATCGTCCTCCCTACTGAGATTTTCTTGAAGGCTAAGTTTTGGAAATCATTGCCTATATGTGTAGGTATTGCTAGTTTTGCTATAGATCTCCAGCTTTTTGCATTGTCTTTCTATGTCTGTTTTAGTGTGCTGCCCTCAGATTTTGAGTTTTTGCCTTGGTTTCCTCAATCTTCCTCCTTGTTTCAAGGTTCATTTGAAGTGTAAGGTTTTGAAATCGCTGTCTTCAAGAGTTTTGTGTCGTTCCTTAGGTTGTTAGTATTATCGATTTTCTTTCAAAATCTCTCTTTTAGTTCACGGTCCTTGTTTTTGCCTATGGTTTTTCTTTTGTTCCCTAATCTCGGTTGGTTTTTCACTTGTCAACGTTCATGTCTTCGTCTTCCATTCCATTCTAGCCACTTTTTGTTGTTTTTCCAGAACACCGTGGCTTTGTACATTGTCTTTCTACATCTCATTTTAGTTTGCTGCCACTCTTTTGTTTCGTTTGTCCCTTCACTTCCTTCATCGTCCTCCCTACTGAGATCTTCTTGAAGGCTAAGTTTTGGAAATCATTGCCTATATGTGTAGGTATTCCTAGTTTTGCTATAGATCTCCAGCTTTTTGCATTGTCTTGCTATGTCTGTTTTAGTGTGCTGCCATCAGATTTTGAGTTTTTGCCTTGACTTCCTTAATCTTCCGCCCTAGTTAAGTTTTCTTTCTAAGTGGAAGCGTTTCCAGACTGGCCTTACTTTCTACATTGTCTTTCCACAGCTTTTCAGTCTGCTGCCACTCTTTGGTTTAGTATTTCCCTTCACTTCCTTCATCCTCCTCCCTACTGAGATCTTCTTGAAGGCTAAGTTTTGGAAATCATTGCCTATATGTGTAGGTATTGCTAGTTTTGCTATAGATCTCCAGCTTTTTGCATTGTCTTTCTATGTCTGTTTTAGTGTGCTGCCCTCAGTTTTTCGTTTTTGCCTTGGTTTCCTGAATCTTCCTCCCTGTTTCAAGGTTCATTTGAAGTGTAAGGTTTTGAAATCGCTGTCTTCAAGAGTTTTGTGTCATTCTTTAGGTTGTTAGTATTATCGATTTTCTTTCAAAGTCTCTCTTTTAGTTCACAGTCCTTGTTTTTGCCTATGGTTTTTCTTTTGTTCCCTAATCTCGGTTGGTTTTTCACTTGTCAACGTTCATGTCTTCGTCTTCCATTCCATTCTAGCCACTTTTTGTTGTTTTTCCAGAACACCGTGGCTTTGTACATTGTCTTTCTACATCTCATTTTAGTTTGCTGCCACTCTTTTGTTTCGTTTGTCCCTTCACTTCCTTCATCCTCCTCCCTACTGAGATCTTCTTGAAGGCTAAGTTTTGGAAATCATTGCCTATATGTGTAGGTATTGCTAGTTTTGCTATAGATCTCCAGCTTTTTGCATTGTCTTTCTATGTCTGTTTTAGTGTGCTGCCCTCAGATTTTGAGTTTTTGCCTTGACTTCCTTAATCTTCCGCCCTAGTTAAGTTTTCTTTCTAAGTGGAAGCGTTTCCAGACTGGCCTTACTTTCTACCTTGTCTTTCCACAGCTTTTCAGTCTGCTGCCACTCTTTGGTTTAGTATTTCCCTTCACTTCCTTCATCCTTCTCCCTACTGAGATCTTCTTGAAGGCTAAGTTTTGGAAATCATTGCCTATATGTGTAGGTATTGCTAGTTTTGCTATAGATCTCCAGCTTTTTGCATTGTCTTGCTATGTCTGTTTTAGTGTGCTGCCCTCAGTTTTTCGTTTTTGCCTTGGTTTCCTGAATCTTCCTCCCTGTTTCAAGGTTCATTTCAAGTGTAAGGTTTTGAAATCGCTGTCTTCAAGAGTTTTGTGTCATTCCTTATGTTGTTAGTGTTATCGATTTTCTTTCAAAATCTCTCTTTTAGTTCACGGTCCTTGTTTTTGCCTATGGTTTTTCTTTTGTTCCCTAATCTCGGTTGGTTTTTTACTTGTCAACGTTCATGTCTTCGTCTTCCATTCCATTCTAGCCACTTTTTGTTGTTTTTCCAGAACACCGTGGCTTTGTACATTGTCTTTCTACATCTCATTTTAGTTTGCTGCCACTCTTTTGTTTCGTTTGTCCCTTCACTTCCTTCATCGTCCTCCCTACTGAGATTTTCTTGAAGGCTAAGTTTTGGAAATCATTGCCTATATGTGTAGGTATTGCTAGTTTTGCTATAGATCTCCAGCTTTTTGCATTGTCTTTCTATGTCTGTTTTAGTGTGCTGCCCTCAGATTTTGAGTTTTTGCCTTGGTTTCCTCAATCTTCCTCCCTGTTTCAAGGTTCATTTGAAGTGTAAGGTTTTGAAATCGCTGTCTTCAAGAGTTTTGTGTCGTTCCTTAGGTTGTTAGTATTATCGATTTTCTTTCAAAATCTCTCTTTTAGTTCACGGTCCTTGTTTTTGCCTATGGTTTTTCTTTTGTTCCCTAATCTCGGTTGGTTTTTCACTTGTCAACGTTCATGTCTTCGTCTTCCATTCCATTCTAGCCACTTTTTCTTGTTTTTCCAGAACACCGTGGCTTTGTACATTGTCTTTCTACATCTCATTTTAGTCTGCTGCCACTCTTTGGTTTAGTATTTCCCTTCACTTCCTTCATCCTCCTTTCTATTGAGATCTTCTTGAAGGCTAAGGTTTTTAAATCATTTCCTGTATTTGTAGGTATTGCTAGATTTGCTCTTGATCTCCAGCTTTTTGCATTGTCTTGCTATGTCTGTTTTAGTGTGCTGCCCTTAGTTTTTCGTTTTTGCCTTGGTTTCCTGAATCTTCCTCCCTGTTTCAAGGTTCATTTGAAGTGTAAGGTTTTGAAATCGCTGTCTTCAAGAGTTTTGTGTCATTCCTTAGGTTGTTAGTATTATCGATTTTCTTTCAAAATCTCTCTTTTAGTTCACGGTCCTTGTTTTTGCCTATGGTTTTTCTTTTGTTCCCTAATCTCGGTTGGTTTTTCACTTGTCAACGTTCATGTCTTCGTCTTCCATTCCATTCTAGCCACTTTTTGTTGTTTTTCCAGAACACCGTGGCTTTGTACATTGTCTTTCTACATCTCATTTTAGTTTGCTGCCACTCTTTTGTTTCGTTTGTCCCTTCACTTCCTTCATCCTCCTCCCTACTGAGATCTTCTTGAAGGCTAAGTTTTGGAAATCATTGCCTATATGTGTAGGTATTGCTAGTTTTGCTATAGATCTCCAGCTTTTTGCATTGTCTTTCTATGTCTGTTTTAGTGTGCTGCCCTCAGTTTTTCGTTTTTGCCTTGGTTTCCTGAATCTTCCTCCCTGTTTCAAGGTTCATTTGAAGTGTAAGGTTTTGAAATCGCTGTCTTCAAGAGTTTTGTGTCGTTCCTTAGGTTGTTAGTATTATCGATTTTCTTTCAAAATCTCTCTTTTAGTTCACGGTCCTTGTTTTTGCCTATGGTTTTTCTTTTGTTCCCTAATCTCGGTTGGTTTTTCACTTGTCAACGTTCATGTCTTCGTCTTCCATTCCATTCTAGCCACTTTTTCTTGTTTTTCCAGAACACCGTGGCTTTGTACATTGTCTTTCTACATCTCATTTTAGTCTGCTGCCACTCTTTGGTTTAGTATTTCCCTTCACTTCCTTCATCCTCCTTTCTATTGAGATCTTCTTGAAGGCTAAGGTTTTTAAATCATTTCCTGTATTTGTAGGTATTGCTAGATTTGCTCTTGATCTCCAGCTTTTTGCACAGCCTTGCTATGTCTGTTTTAGTGTGCTGCCCTTAGTTTTTCGTTTTTGCCTTGGTTTCCTGAATCTTCCTCCCTGTTTCAAGGTTCATTTGAAGTGTAAGGTTTTGAAATCGCTGTCTTCAAGAGTTTTGTGTCATTCCTTAGGTTGTTAGTGTTATCGATTTTCTTTCAAAATCTCTCTTTTAGTTCACGGTCCTTGTTTTTGCCTATGGTTTTTCTTTTGTTCCCTAATCTCGGTTGGTTTTTCACTTGTCAACGTTCATGTCTTCGTCTTCCATTCCATTCTAGCCACTTTTTGTTGTTTTTCCAGAACACCGTGGCTTTGTACATTGTCTTTCTACATCTCATTTTAGTTTGCTGCCACTCTTTTGTTTCGTTTGTCCCTTCACTTCCTTCATCCTCCTCCCTACTGAGATCTTCTTGAAGGCTAAGTTTTGGAAATCATTGCCTATATGTGTAGGTATTGCTAGTTTTGCTATAGATCTCCAGCTTTTTGCATTGTCTTGCTATGTCTGTTTTAGTGTGCTGCCCTCAGATTTTGAGGTTTTGCCTTGACTTCCTTAATCTTCCGCCCTAGTTAAGTTTTCTTTCTAAGTGGAAGCGTTTCCAGACTGGCCTTACTTTCTACCTTGTCTTTCCACAGCTTTTCAGTCTTCTGCCACTCTTTGGTTTAGTATTTCCCTTCACTTCCTTCATCCTTCTCCCTACTGAGATCTTCTTGAAGGCTAAGTTTTGGAAATCATTGCCTATATGTGTAGGTATTGCTAGATTTGCTCTTGATCTCCAGCTTTTTGCACAGCCTTGCTATGTCTGTTTTAGTGTGCTGCCCTCAGTTTTTCGTTTTTGCCTTGGTTTCCTGAATCTTCCTCCCTGTTTCAAGGTTCATTTGAAGTGTAAGGTTTTGAAATCGCTGTCTTCAAGAGTTTTGTGTCATTCCTTAGGTTGTTAGTATTATCGATTTTCTTTCAAAATCTCTCTTTTAGTTCACGGTCCTTGTTTTTGCCTATGGTTTTTCTTTTGTTCCCTAATCTCGGTTGGTTTTTCACTTGTCAACGTTCATGTCTTCGTCTTCCATTCCATTCTAGCCACTTTTTGTTGTTTTTCCAGAACACCGTGGCTTTGTACATTGTCTTTCTACATCTCATTTTAGTTTGCTGCCACTCTTTTGTTTCGTTTGTCCCTTCACTTCCTTCATCGTCCTCCCTACTGAGATTTTCTTGAAGGCTAAGTTTTGGAAATCATTGCCTATATGTGTAGGTATTGCTAGTTTTGCTATAGATCTCCAGCTTTTTGCATTGTCTTTCTATGTCTGTTTTAGTGTGCTGCCCTCAGATTTTGAGTTTTTGCCTTGGTTTCCTCAATCTTCCTCCTTGTTTCAAGGTTCATTTGAAGTGTAAGGTTTTGAAATCGCTGTCTTCAAGAGTTTTGTGTCGTTCCTTAGGTTGTTAGTATTATCGATTTTCTTTCAAAATCTCTCTTTTAGTTCACGGTCCTTGTTTTTGCCTATGGTTTTTCTTTTGTTCCCTAATCTCGGTTGGTTTTTCACTTGTCAACGTTCATGTCTTCGTCTTCCATTCCATTCTAGCCACTTTTTGTTGTTTTTCCAGAACACCGTGGCTTTGTACATTGTCTTTCTACATCTCATTTTAGTTTGCTGCCACTCTTTTGTTTCGTTTGTCCCTTCACTTCCTTCATCGTCCTCCCTACTGAGATCTTCTTGAAGGCTAAGTTTTGGAAATCATTGCCTATATGTGTAGGTATTCCTAGTTTTGCTATAGATCTCCAGCTTTTTGCATTGTCTTGCTATGTCTGTTTTAGTGTGCTGCCATCAGATTTTGAGTTTTTGCCTTGACTTCCTTAATCTTCCGCCCTAGTTAAGTTTTCTTTCTAAGTGGAAGCGTTTCCAGACTGGCCTTACTTTCTACATTGTCTTTCCACAGCTTTTCAGTCTGCTGCCACTCTTTGGTTTAGTATTTCCCTTCACTTCCTTCATCCTCCTCCCTACTGAGATCTTCTTGAAGGCTAAGTTTTGGAAATCATTGCCTATATGTGTAGGTATTGCTAGTTTTGCTATAGATCTCCAGCTTTTTGCATTGTCTTTCTATGTCTGTTTTAGTGTGCTGCCCTCAGTTTTTCGTTTTTGCCTTGGTTTCCTGAATCTTCCTCCCTGTTTCAAGGTTCATTTGAAGTGTAAGGTTTTGAAATCGCTGTCTTCAAGAGTTTTGTGTCATTCTTTAGGTTGTTAGTATTATCGATTTTCTTTCAAAGTCTCTCTTTTAGTTCACAGTCCTTGTTTTTGCCTATGGTTTTTCTTTTGTTCCCTAATCTCGGTTGGTTTTTCACTTGTCAACGTTCATGTCTTCGTCTTCCATTCCATTCTAGCCACTTTTTGTTGTTTTTCCAGAACACCGTGGCTTTGTACATTGTCTTTCTACATCTCATTTTAGTTTGCTGCCACTCTTTTGTTTCGTTTGTCCCTTCACTTCCTTCATCCTCCTCCCTACTGAGATCTTCTTGAAGGCTAAGTTTTGGAAATCATTGCCTATATGTGTAGGTATTGCTAGTTTTGCTATAGATCTCCAGCTTTTTGCATTGTCTTTCTATGTCTGTTTTAGTGTGCTGCCCTCAGATTTTGAGTTTTTGCCTTGACTTCCTTAATCTTCCGCCCTAGTTAAGTTTTCTTTCTAAGTGGAAGCGTTTCCAGACTGGCCTTACTTTCTACCTTGTCTTTCCACAGCTTTTCAGTCTGCTGCCACTCTTTGGTTTAGTATTTCCCTTCACTTCCTTCATCCTTCTCCCTACTGAGATCTTCTTGAAGGCTAAGTTTTGGAAATCATTGCCTATATGTGTAGGTATTGCTAGTTTTGCTATAGATCTCCAGCTTTTTGCATTGTCTTTCTATGTCTGTTTTAGTGTGCTGCCCTCAGTTTTTCGTTTTTGCCTTGGTTTCCTGAATCTTCCTCCCTGTTTCAAGGTTCATTTGAAGTGTAAGGTTTTGAAATCGCTGTCTTCAAGAGTTTTGTGTCATTCTTTAGGTTGTTAGTATTATCGATTTTCTTTCAAAATCTCTCTTTTAGTTCACAGTCCTTGTTTTTGCCTATGGTTTTTCTTTTGTTCCCTAATCTCGGTTGGTTTTTCACTTGTCAACGTTCATGTCTTCGTCTTCCATTCCATTCTAGCCACTTTTTCTTGTTTTTCCAGAACACCGTGGCTTTGTACATTGTCTTTCTACATCTCATTTTAGTCTGCTGCCACTCTTTGGTTTAGTATTTCCCTTCACTTCCTTCATCCTCCTTTCTATTGAGATCTTCTTGAAGGCTAAGGTTTTTAAATCATTTCCTGTATTTGTAGGTATTGCTAGATTTGCTCTTGATCTCCAGCTTTTTGCACAGCCTTGCTATGTCTGTTTTAGTGTGCTGCCCTTAGTTTTTCGTTTTTGCCTTGGTTTCCTGAATCTTCCTCCCTGTTTCAAGGTTCATTTGAAGTGTAAGGTTTTGAAATCGCTGTCTTCAAGAGTTTTGTGTCATTCCTTAGGTTGTTAGTATTATCGATTTTCTTTCAAAATCTCTCTTTTAGTTCACGGTCCTTGTTTTTGCCTATGGTTTTTATTTTGTTCCCTAATCTCGGTTGGTTTTTCACTTGTCAACGTTCATGTCTTCGTCTTCCATTCCATTCTAGCCACTTTTTGTTGTTTTTCCAGAACACCGTGGCTTTGTACATTGTCTTTCTACATCTCATTTTAGTTTGCTGCCACTCTTTTGTTTCGTTTGTCCCTTCACTTCCTTCATCCTCCTCCCTACTGAGATCTTCTTGAAGGCTAAGTTTTGGAAATCATTGCCTATATGTGTAGGTATTGCTAGTTTTGCTATAGATCTCCAGCTTTTTGCATTGTCTTGCTATGTCTGTTTTAGTGTGCTGCCCTCAGATTTTGAGGTTTTGCCTTGACTTCCTTAATCTTCCGCCCTAGTTAAGTTTTCTTTCTAAGTGGAAGCGTTTCCAGACTGGCCTTACTTTCTACCTTGTCTTTCCACAGCTTTTCAGTCTTCTGCCACTCTTTGGTTTAGTATTTCCCTTCACTTCCTTCATCCTTCTCCCTACTGAGATCTTCTTGAAGGCTAAGTTTTGGAAATCATTGCCTATATGTGTAGGTATTGCTAGATTTGCTCTTGATCTCCAGCTTTTTGCACAGCCTTGCTATGTCTGTTTTAGTGTGCTGCCCTCAGTTTTTCGTTTTTGCCTTGGTTTCCTGAATCTTCCTCCCTGTTTCAAGGTTCATTTGAAGTGTAAGGTTTTGAAATCGCTGTCTTCAAGAGTTTTGTGTCATTCCTTAGGTTGTTACTATTATCGATTTTCTTTCAAAATCTCTCTTTTAGTTCACGGTCCTTGTTTTTGCCTATGGTTTTTCTTTTGTTCCCTAATCTCGGTTGGTTTTTCACTTGTCAACGTTCATGTCTTCGTCTTCCATTCCATTCTAGCCACTTTTTGTTGTTTTTCCAGAACACCGTGGCTTTGTACATTGTCTTTCTACATCTCATTTTAGTTTGCTGCCACTCTTTTGTTTCGTTTGTCCCTTCACTTCCTTCATCCTTCTCCCTACTGAGATCTTCTTGAAGGCTAAGTTTTGGAAATCATTGCCTATATGTGTAGGTATTGCTAGTTTTGCTATAGATCTCCAGCTTTTTGCATTGTCTTTCTATGTCTGTTTTAGTGTGCTGCCCTCAGATTTTGAGTTTTTGCCTTGGTTTCCTCAATCTTCCTCCTTGTTTCAAGGTTCATTTGAAGTGTAAGGTTTTGAAATCGCTGTCTTCAAGAGTTTTGTGTCGTTCCTTAGGTTGTTAGTATTATCGATTTTCTTTCAAAATCTCTCTTTTAGTTCACGGTCCTTGTTTTTGCCTATGGTTTTTCTTTTGTTCCCTAATCTCGGTTGGTTTTTCACTTGTCAACGTTCATGTCTTCGTCTTCCATTCCATTCTAGCCACTTTTTCTTGTTTTTCCAGAACACCGTGGCTTTGTACATTGTCTTTCTACATCTCATTTTAGTCTGCTGCCACTCTTTGGTTTAGTATTTCCCTTCACTTCCTTCATCCTCCTTTCTATTGAGATCTTCTTGAAGGCTAAGGTTTTTAAATCATTTCCTGTATTTGTAGGTATTGCTAGATTTGCTCTTGATCTCCAGCTTTTTGCACAGCCTTGCTATGTCTGTTTTAGTGTGCTGCCCTTAGTTTTTCGTTTTTGCCTTGGTTTCCTGAATCTTCCTCCCTGTTTCAAGGTTCATTTGAAGTGTAAGGTTTTGAAATCGCTGTCTTCAAGAGTTTTGTGTCATTCCTTAGGTTGTTAGTGTTATCGATTTTCTTTCAAAATCTCTCTTTTAGTTCACGGTCCTTGTTTTTGCCTATGGTTTTTCTTTTGTTCCCTAATCTCGGTTGGTTTTTCACTTGTCAACGTTCATGTCTTCGTCTTCCATTCCATTCTAGCCACTTTTTGTTGTTTTTCCAGAACACCGTGGCTTTGTACATTGTCTTTCTACATCTCATTTTAGTTTGCTGCCACTCTTTTGTTTCGTTTGTCCCTTCACTTCCTTCATCCTCCTCCCTACTGAGATCTTCTTGAAGGCTAAGTTTTGGAAATCATTGCCTATATGTGTAGGTATTGCTAGTTTTGCTATAGATCTCCAGCTTTTTGCATTGTCTTGCTATGTCTGTTTTAGTGTGCTGCCCTCAGATTTTGAGGTTTTGCCTTGACTTCCTTAATCTTCCGCCCTAGTTAAGTTTTCTTTCTAAGTGGAAGCGTTTCCAGACTGGCCTTACTTTCTACCTTGTCTTTCCACAGCTTTTCAGTCTTCTGCCACTCTTTGGTTTAGTATTTCCCTTCACTTCCTTCATCCTTCTCCCTACTGAGATCTTCTTGAAGGCTAAGTTTTGGAAATCATTGCCTATATGTGTAGGTATTGCTAGATTTGCTCTTGATCTCCAGCTTTTTGCACAGCCTTGCTATGTCTGTTTTAGTGTGCTGCCCTCAGTTTTTCGTTTTTGCCTTGGTTTCCTGAATCTTCCTCCCTGTTTCAAGGTTCATTTGAAGTGTAAGGTTTTGAAATCGCTGTCTTCAAGAGTTTTGTGTCATTCCTTAGGTTGTTAGTATTATCGATTTTCTTTCAAAATCTCTCTTTTAGTTCACGGTCCTTGTTTTTGCCTATGGTTTTTCTTTTGTTCCCTAATCTCGGTTGGTTTTTCACTTGTCAACGTTCATGTCTTCGTCTTCCATTCCATTCTAGCCACTTTTTGTTGTTTTTCCAGAACACCGTGGCTTTGTACATTGTCTTTCTACATCTCATTTTAGTTTGCTGCCACTCTTTTGTTTCGTTTGTCCCTTCACTTCCTTCATCCTTCTCCCTACTGAGATCTTCTTGAAGGCTAAGTTTTGGAAATCATTGCCTATATGTGTAGGTATTGCTAGTTTTGCTATAGATCTCCAGCTTTTTGCATTGTCTTTCTATGTCTGTTTTAGTGTGCTGCCCTCAGATTTTGAGTTTTTGCCTTGGTTTCCTCAATCTTCCTCCTTGTTTCAAGGTTCATTTGAAGTGTAAGGTTTTGAAATCGCTGTCTTCAAGAGTTTTGTGTCGTTCCTTAGGTTGTTAGTATTATCGATTTTCTTTCAAAATCTCTCTTTTAGTTCACGGTCCTTGTTTTTGCCTATGGTTTTTCTTTTGTTCCCTAATCTCGGTTGGTTTTTCACTTGTCAACGTTCATGTCTTCGTCTTCCATTCCATTCTAGCCACTTTTTGTTGTTTTTCCAGAACACCGTGGCTTTGTACTTTGTCTTTCTACATCTCATTTTAGTTTGCTGCCACTCTTTTGTTTCGTTTGTCCCTTCACTTCCTTCATCCTCCTCCCTACTGAGATCTTCTTGAAGGCTAAGTTTTGGAAATCATTGCCTATATGTGTAGGTATTGCTAGTTTTGCTATAGATCTCCAGCTTTTTGCATTGTCTTTCTATGTCTGTTTTAGTGTGCTGCCATCAGATTTTGAGTTTTTGCCTTGACTTCCTTAATCTTCCGCCCTAGTTAAGTTTTCTTTCTAAGTGGAAGCGTTTCCAGACTGGCCTTACTTTCTACATTGTCTTTCCACAGCTTTTCAGTCTGCTGCCACTCTTTGGTTTAGTATTTCCCTTCACTTCCTTCATCCTCCTCCCTACTGAGATCTTCTTGAAGGCTAAGTTTTGGAAATCATTGCCTATATGTGTAGGTATTGCTAGTTTTGCTATAGATCTCCAGCTTTTTGCATTGTCTTTCTATGTCTGTTTTAGTGTGCTGCCCTCAGTTTTTCGTTTTTGCCTTGGTTTCCTGAATCTTCCTCCCTGTTTCAAGGTTCATTTGAAGTGTAAGGTTTTGAAATCGCTGTCTTCAAGAGTTTTGTGTCATTCTTTAGGTTGTTAGTATTATCGATTTTCTTTCAAAGTCTCTCTTTTAGTTCACGGTCCTTGTTTTTGCCTATGGTTTTTCTTTTGTTCCCTAATCTCGGTTGGTTTTTCACTTGTCAACGTTCATGTCTTCGTCTTCCATTCCATTCTAGCCACTTTTTGTTGTTTTTCCAGAACACCGTGGCTTTGTACATTGTCTTTCTACATCTCATTTTAGTTTGCTGCCACTCTTTTGTTTCGTTTGTCCCTTCACTTCCTTCATCCTCCTCCCTACTGAGATCTTCTTGAAGGCTAAGTTTTGGAAATCATTGCCTATATGTGTAGGTATTGCTAGTTTTGCTATAGATCTCCAGCTTTTTGCATTGTCTTTCTATGTCTGTTTTAGTGTGCTGCCCTCAGATTTTGAGTTTTTGCCTTGACTTCCTTAATCTTCCGCCCTAGTTAAGTTTTCTTTCTAAGTGGAAGTGTTTCCAGACTGGCCTTACTTTCTACCTTGTCTTTCCACAGCTTTTCAGTCTGCTGCCACTCTTTGGTTTAGTATTTCCCTTCACTTCCTTCATCCTTCTCCCTACTGAGATCTTCTTGAAGGCTAAGTTTTGGAAATCATTGCCTATATGTGTAGGTATTGCTAGTTTTGCTATAGATCTCCAGCTTTTTGCATTGTCTTTCTATGTCTGTTTTAGTGTGCTGCCCTCAGTTTTTCGTTTTTGCCTTGGTTTCCTGAATCTTCCTCCCTGTTTCAAGGTTCATTTGAAGTGTAAGGTTTTGAAATCGCTGTCTTCAAGAGTTTTGTGTCGTTCCTTAGGTTGTTAGTATTATCGATTTTCTTTCAAAATCTCTCTTTTAGTTCACGGTCCTTGTTTTTGCCTATGGTTTTTCTTTTGTTCCCTAATCTCGGTTGGTTTTTCACTTGTCAACGTTCATGTCTTCGTCTTCCATTCCATTCTAGCCACTTTTTCTTGTTTTTCCAGAACACCGTGGCTTTGTACATTGTCTTTCTACATCTCATTTTAGTCTGCTGCCACTCTTTGGTTTAGTATTTCCCTTCACTTCCTTCATCCTCCTTTCTATTGAGATCTTCTTGAAGGCTAAGGTTTTTAAATCATTTCCTGTATTTGTAGGTATTGCTAGATTTGCTCTTGATCTCCAGCTTTTTGCACAGCCTTGCTATGTCTGTTTTAGTGTGCTGCCCTTAGTTTTTCGTTTTTGCCTTGGTTTCCTGAATCTTCCTCCCTGTTTCAAGGTTCATTTGAAGTGTAAGGTTTTGAAATCGCTGTCTTCAAGAGTTTTGTGTCATTCCTTAGGTTGTTAGTATTATCGATTTTCTTTCAAAATCTCTCTTTTAGTTCACGGTCCTTGTTTTTGCCTATGGTTTTTACTTTGTTCCCTAATCTCGGTTGGTTTTTCACTTGTCAACGTTCATGTCTTCGTCTTCCATTCCATTCTAGCCACTTTTTGTTGTTTTTCCAGAACACCGTGGCTTTGTACATTGTCTTTCTACATCTCATTTTAGTTTGCTGCCACTCTTTTGTTTCGTTTGTCCCTTCACTTCCTTCATCCTCCTCCCTACTGAGATCTTCTTGAAGGCTAAGTTTTGGAAATCATTGCCTATATGTGTAGGTATTGCTAGTTTTGCTATAGATCTCCAGCTTTTTGCATTGTCTTGCTATGTCTGTTTTAGTGTGCTGCCCTCAGATTTTGAGGTTTTGCCTTGACTTCCTTAATCTTCCGCCCTAGTTAAGTTTTCTTTCTAAGTGGAAGCGTTTCCAGACTGGCCTTACTTTCTACCTTGTCTTTCCACAGCTTTTCAGTCTTCTGCCACTCTTTGGTTTAGTATTTCCCTTCACTTCCTTCATCCTTCTCCCTACTGAGATCTTCTTGAAGGCTAAGTTTTGGAAATCATTGCCTATATGTGTAGGTATTGCTAGATTTGCTCTTGATCTCCAGCTTTTTGCACAGCCTTGCTATGTCTGTTTTAGTGTGCTGCCCTCAGTTTTTCGTTTTTGCCTTGGTTTCCTGAATCTTCCTCCCTGTTTCAAGGTTCATTTGAAGTGTAAGGTTTTGAAATCGCTGTCTTCAAGAGTTTTGTGTCATTCCTTAGGTTGTTACTATTATCGATTTTCTTTCAAAATCTCTCTTTTAGTTCACGGTCCTTGTTTTTGCCTATGGTTTTTCTTTTGTTCCCTAATCTCGGTTGGTTTTTCACTTGTCAACGTTCATGTCTTCGTCTTCCATTCCATTCTAGCCACTTTTTGTTGTTTTTCCAGAACACCGTGGCTTTGTACATTGTCTTTCTACATCTCATTTTAGTTTGCTGCCACTCTTTTGTTTCGTTTGTCCCTTCACTTCCTTCATCCTTCTCCCTACTGAGATCTTCTTGAAGGCTAAGTTTTGGAAATCATTGCCTATATGTGTAGGTATTGCTAGTTTTGCTATAGATCTCCAGCTTTTTGCATTGTCTTTCTATGTCTGTTTTAGTGTGCTGCCCTCAGATTTTGAGTTTTTGCCTTGGTTTCCTCAATCTTCCTCCTTGTTTCAAGGTTCATTTGAAGTGTAAGGTTTTGAAATCGCTGTCTTCAAGAGTTTTGTGTCGTTCCTTAGGTTGTTAGTATTATCGATTTTCTTTCAAAATCTCTCTTTTAGTTCACGGTCCTTGTTTTTGCCTATGGTTTTTCTTTTGTTCCCTAATCTCGGTTGGTTTTTCACTTGTCAACGTTCATGTCTTCGTCTTCCATTCCATTCTAGCCACTTTTTGTTGTTTTTCCAGAACACCGTGGCTTTGTACATTGTCTTTCTACATCTCATTTTAGTTTGCTGCCACTCTTTTGTTTCGTTTGTCCCTTCACTTCCTTCATCCTCCTCCCTACTGAGATCTTCTTGAAGGCTAAGTTTTGGAAATCATCGCCTATATGTGTAGGTATTGCTAGTTTTGCTATAGATCTCCAGCTTTTTGCATTGTCTTTCTATGTCTGTTTTAGTGTGCTGCCCTCAGATTTTGAGTTTTTCCCTTGACTTCCTTAATCTTCCGCCCTAGTTAAGTTTTCTTTCTAAGTGGAAGCGTTTCCAGACTGGCCTTACTTTCTACCTTGTCTTTCCACAGCTTTTCAGTCTGCTGCCACTCTTTGGTTTAGTATTTCCCTTCACTTCCTTCATCCTCCTCCCTACTGAGATCTTCTTGAAGGCTAAGATTTGGAAATCATTGCCTATATGTGTAGGTATTGCTAGTTTTGCTATAGATCTCCAGCTTTTTGCATTGTCTTTCTATGTCTGTTTTAGTGTGCTGCCCTCAGTTTTTCGTTTTTGCCTTGGTTTCCTGAATCTTCCTCCCTGTTTCAAGGTTCATTTGAAGTGTAAGGTTTTGAAATCGCTGTCTTCAAGAGTTTTGTGTCATTCTTTAGGTTGTTAGTATTATCGATTTTCTTTCAAAATCTCTCTTTTAGTTCACGGTCCTTGTTTTTGCCTATGGTTTTTCTTTTGTTCCCTAATCTCGGTTGGTTTTTCACTTGTCAACGTTCATGTCTTCGTCTTCCATTCCATTCTAGCCACTTTTTGTTGTTTTTCCAGAACACCGTGGCTTTGTACATTGTCTTTCTACATCTCATTTTAGTTTGCTGCCACTCTTTTGTTTCGTTTGTCCCTTCACTTCCTTCATCCTCCTCCCTACTGAGATCTTCTTGAAGGCTAAGTTTTGGAAATCATTGCCTATATGTGTAGGTATTGCTAGTTTTGCTATAGATCTCCAGCTTTTTGCATTGTCTTTCTATGTCTGTTTTAGTGTGCTGCCCTCAGATTTTGAGTTTTTGCCTTGACTTCCTTAATCTTCCGCCCTAGTTAAGTTTTCTTTCTAAGTGGAAGCGTTTCCAGACTGGCCTTACTTTCTACATTGTCTTTCCACAGCTTTTCAGTCTGCTGCCACTCTTTGGTTTAGTATTTCTCTTCACTTCCTTCATCCTCCTCCCTACTGAGATCTTCTTGAAGGCTAAGTTTTGGAAATCATTGCCTATATGTGTAGTTATTGCTAGTTTTGCTATAGATCTCCAGCTTTTTGCATTGTCTTTCTATGTCTTTTTTAGTGTGCTGCCCTCAGTTTTTCGTTTTTGCCTTGGTTTCCTGAATCTTCCTCCCTGTTTCAAGGTTCATTTGAAGTGTAAGGTTTTGAAATCGCTGTCTTCAAGAGTTTTGTGTCATTCCTTAGGTTGTTAGTATTATCGATTTTCTTTCAAAATCTCTCTTTTAGTTCACGGTCCTTGTTTTTGCCTATGGTTTTTCTTTTGTTCCCTAATCTCGGTTGGTTTTTCACTTGTCAACGTTCATGTCTTCGTCTTCCATTCCATTCTAGCCACTTTTTGTTGTTTTTCCAGAACACCGTGGCTTTGTACATTGTCTTTCTACATCTCATTTTAGTTTGCTGCCACTCTTTTGTTTCGTTTGTCCCTTCACTTCCTTCATCCTCCTCCCTACTGAGATCTTCTTGAAGGCTAAGTTTTGGAAATCATTGCCTATATGTGTAGGTATTGCTAGTTTTGCTATAGATCTCCAGCTTTTTGCATTGTCTTTCTATGTCTGTTTTAGTGTGCTGCCCTCAGATTTTGAGTTTTTGTCTTGACTTCCTTAATCTTCCGCCCTAGTTAAGTTTTCTTTCTAAGTGGAAGCGTTTCCAGACTGGCCTTACTTTCTACATTGTCTTTCCACAGCTTTTCAGTCTGCTGCCACTCTTTGGTTTAGTATTTCCCTTCACTTCCTTCATCCTCCTCCCTACTGAGATCTTCTTGAAGGCTAAGTTTTGGAAATCATTGCCTATATGTGTAGGTATTGCTAGTTTTGCTATAGATCTCCAGCTTTTTGCATTGTCTTTCTATGTCTGTTTTAGTGTGCTGCCCTCAGTTTTTCGTTTTTGCCTTGGTTTCCTGAATCTTCCTCCCTGTTTCAAGGTTCATTTGAAGTGTAAGGTTTTGAAATCGCTGTCTTCAAGAGTTTTGTGTCATTCTTTAGGTTGTTAGTATTATCGATTTTCTTTCAAAATCTCTCTTTTAGTTCACAGTCCTTGTTTTTGCCTATGGTTTTTCTTTTGTTCCCTAATCTCGGTTGGTTTTTCACTTGTCAACGTTCATGTCTTCGTCTTCCATTCCATTCTAGCCACTTTTTGTTGTTTTTCCAGAACACCGTGGCTTTGTACATTGTCTTTCTACATCTCATTTTAGTTTGCTGCCACTCTTTTGTTTCGTTTGTCCCTTCACTTCCTTCATCCTCCTCCCTACTGAGATCTTCTTGAAGGCTAAGTTTTGGAAATCATTGCCTATATGTGTAGGTATTGCTAGTTTTGCTATAGATCTCCAGCTTTTTGCATTGTCTTTCTATGTCTGTTTTAGTGTGCTGCCCTCAGATTTTGAGTTTTTGCCTTGACTTCCTTAATCTTCCGCCCTAGTTAAGTTTTCTTTCTAAGTGGAAGCGTTTCCAGACTGGCCTTACTTTCTACATTGTCTTTCCACAGATTTTCAGTCTGCTGCCACTCTTTGGTTTAGTATTTCCCTTCACTTCCTTCATCCTCCTTTCTATTGAGATCTTATTGAAGGCTAAGTTTTGGAAATCATTGCCTATATGTGTAGTTATTGCTAGTTTTGCTATAGATCTCCAGCTTTTTGCATTGTCTTTCTATGTCTGTTTTAGTGTGCTGCCATCAGATTTTGAGTTTTTGCCTTGACTTCCTTAATCTTCCGCCCTAGTTAAGTTTTCTTTCTAAGTGGAAGCGTTTCCAGACTGGCCTTACTTTCTACATTGTCTTTCCACAGCTTTTCAGTCTGCTGCCACTCTTTGGTTTAGTATTTCCCTTCACTTCCTTCATCCTCCTCCCTACTGAGATCTTCTTGAAGGCTAAGTTTTGGAAATCATTGCCTATATGTGTAGGTATTGCTAGTTTTGCTATAGATCTCCAGCTTTTTGCATTGTCTTTCTATGTCTGTTTTAGTGTGCTGCCCTCAGATTTTGAGTTTTTGCCTTGGTTTCCTCAATCTTCCTCCTTGTTTCAAGGTTCATTTGAAGTGTAAGGTTTTGAAATCGCTGTCTTCAAGAGTTTTGTGTCGTTCCTTAGGTTGTTAGTATTATCGATTTTCTTTCAAAATCTCTCTTTTAGTTCACGGTCCTTGTTTTTGCCTATGGTTTTTCTTTTGTTCCCTAATCTCGGTTGGTTTTTCACTTGTCAACGTTCATGTCTTCGTCTTCCATTCCATTCTAGCCACTTTTTGTTGTTTTTCCAGAACACCGTGGCTTTGTACATTGTCTTTCTACATCTCATTTTAGTTTGCTGCCACTCTTTTGTTTCGTTTGTCCCTTCACTTCCTTCATCCTCCTCCCTACTGAGATCTTCTTGAAGGCTAAGTTTTGGAAATCATTGCCTATATGTGTAGGTATTGCTAGTTTTGCTATAGATCTCCAGCTTTTTGCATTGTCTTTCTATGTCTGTTTTAGTGTGCTGCCATCAGATTTTGAGTTTTTGCCTTGACTTCCTTAATCTTCCGCCCTAGTTAAGTTTTCTTTCTAAGTGGAAGCGTTTCCAGACTAGCCTTACTTTCTACATTGTCTTTCCACAGCTTTTCAGTCTGCTGCCACTCTTTGGTTTAGTATTTCCCTTCACTTCCTTCATCCTCCTCCCTACTGAGATCTTCTTGAAGGCTAAGTTTTGGAAATCATTGCCTATATGTGTAGGTATTGCTAGTTTTGCTATAGATCTCCAGCTTTTTGCATTGTCTTTCTATGTCTGTTTTAGTGTGCTGCCCTCAGTTTTTCGTTTTTGCCTTGGTTTCCTGAATCTTCCTCCCTGTTTCAAGGTTCATTTGAAGTGTAAGGTTTTGAAATCGCTGTCTTCAAGAGTTTTGTGTCATTCTTTAGGTTGTTAGTATTATCGATTTTCTTTCAAAGTCTCTCTTTTAGTTCACAGTCCTTGTTTTTGCCTATGGTTTTTCTTTTGTTCCCTAATCTCGGTTGGTTTTTCACTTGTCAACGTTCATGTCTTCGTCTTCCATTCCATTCTAGCCACTTTTTGTTGTTTTTCCAGAACACCGTGGCTTTGTACATTGTCTTTCTACATCTCATTTTAGTTTGCTGCCACTCTTTTGTTTCGTTTGTCCCTTCACTTCCTTCATCCTCCTCCCTACTGAGATCTTCTTGAAGGCTAAGTTTTGGAAATCATTGCCTATATGTGTAGGTATTGCTAGTTTTGCTATAGATCTCCAGCTTTTTGCATTGTCTTTCTATGTCTGTTTTAGTGTGCTGCCCTCAGATTTTGAGTTTTTGCCTTGACTTCCTTAATCTTCCGCCCTAGTTAAGTTTTCTTTCTAAGTGGAAGCGTTTCCAGACTGGCCTTACTTTCTACCTTGTCTTTCCACAGCTTTTCAGTCTGCTGCCACTCTTTGGTTTAGTATTTCCCTTCACTTCCTTCATCCTTCTCCCTACTGAGATCTTCTTGAAGGCTAAGTTTTGGAAATCATTGCCTATATGTGTAGGTATTGCTAGTTTTGCTATAGATCTCCAGCTTTTTGCATTGTCTTTCTATGTCTGTTTTAGTGTGCTGCCCTCAGTTTTTCGTTTTTGCCTTGGTTTCCTGAATCTTCCTCCCTGTTTCAAGGTTCATTTGAAGTGTAAGGTTTTGAAATCGCTGTCTTCAAGAGTTTTGTGTCATTCTTTAGGTTGTTAGTATTATCGATTTTCTTTCAAAATCTCTCTTTTAGTTCACAGTCCTTGTTTTTGCCTATGGTTTTTCTTTTGTTCCCTAATCTCGGTTGGTTTTTCACTTGTCAACGTTCATGTCTTCGTCTTCCATTCCATTCTAGCCACTTTTTCTTGTTTTTCCAGAACACCGTGGCTTTGTACATTGTCTTTCTACATCTCATTTTAGTCTGCTGCCACTCTTTGGTTTAGTATTTCCCTTCACTTCCTTCATCCTCCTTTCTATTGAGATCTTCTTGAAGGCTAAGGTTTTTAAATCATTTCCTGTATTTGTAGGTATTGCTAGATTTGCTCTTGATCTCCAGCTTTTTGCACAGCCTTGCTATGTCTGTTTTAGTGTGCTGCCCTTAGTTTTTCGTTTTTGCCTTGGTTTCCTGAATCTTCCTCCCTGTTTCAAGGTTCATTTGAAGTGTAAGGTTTTGAAATCGCTGTCTTCAAGAGTTTTGTGTCATTCCTTAGGTTGTTAGTATTATCGATTTTCTTTCAAAATCTCTCTTTTAGTTCACGGTCCTTGTTTTTGCCTATGGTTTTTATTTTGTTCCCTAATCTCGGTTGGTTTTTCACTTGTCAACGTTCATGTCTTCGTCTTCCATTCCATTCTAGCCACTTTTTGTTGTTTTTCCAGAACACCGTGGCTTTGTACATTGTCTTTCTACATCTCATTTTAGTTTGCTGCCACTCTTTTGTTTCGTTTGTCCCTTCACTTCCTTCATCCTCCTCCCTACTGAGATCTTCTTGAAGGCTAAGTTTTGGAAATCATTGCCTATATGTGTAGGTATTGCTAGTTTTGCTATAGATCTCCAGCTTTTTGCATTGTCTTGCTATGTCTGTTTTAGTGTGCTGCCCTCAGATTTTGAGGTTTTGCCTTGACTTCCTTAATCTTCCGCCCTAGTTAAGTTTTCTTTCTAAGTGGAAGCGTTTCCAGACTGGCCTTACTTTCTACCTTGTCTTTCCACAGCTTTTCAGTCTGCTGCCACTCTTTGGTTTAGTATTTCCCTTCACTTCCTTCATCCTTCTCCCTACTGAGATCTTCTTGAAGGCTAAGTTTTGGAAATCATTGCCTATATGTGTAGGTATTGCTAGATTTGCTCTTGATCTCCAGCTTTTTGCACAGCCTTGCTATGTCTGTTTTAGTGTGCTGCCCTCAGTTTTTCGTTTTTGCCTTGGTTTCCTGAATCTTCCTCCCTGTTTCAAGGTTCATTTGAAGTGTAAGGTTTTGAAATCGCTGTCTTCAAGAGTTTTGTGTCATTCCTTAGGTTGTTAGTATTATCGATTTTCTTTCAAAATCTCTCTTTTAGTTCACGGTCCTTGTTTTTGCCTATGGTTTTTCTTTTGTTCCCTAATCTCGGTTGGTTTTTCACTTGTCAACGTTCATGTCTTCGTCTTCCATTCCATTCTAGCCACTTTTTGTTGTTTTTCCAGAACACCGTGGCTTTGTACATTGTCTTTCTACATCTCATTTTAGTTTGCTGCCACTCTTTTGTTTCGTTTGTCCCTTCACTTCCTTCATCCTTCTCCCTACTGAGATCTTCTTGAAGGCTAAGTTTTGGAAATCATTGCCTATATGTGTAGGTATTGCTAGTTTTGCTATAGATCTCCAGCTTTTTGCATTGTCTTTCTATGTCTGTTTTAGTGTGCTGCCCTCAGATTTTGAGTTTTTGCCTTGGTTTCCTCAATCTTCCTCCTTGTTTCAAGGTTCATTTGAAGTGTAAGGTTTTGAAATCGCTGTCTTCAAGAGTTTTGTGTCGTTCCTTAGGTTGTTAGTATTATCGATTTTCTTTCAAAATCTCTCTTTTAGTTCACGGTCCTTGTTTTTGCCTATGGTTTTTCTTTTGTTCCCTAATCTCGGTTGGTTTTTCACTTGTCAACGTTCATGTCTTCGTCTTCCATTCCATTCTAGCCACTTTTTGTTGTTTTTCCAGAACACCGTGGCTTTGTACATTGTCTTTCTACATCTCATTTTAGTTTGCTGCCACTCTTTTGTTTCGTTTGTCCCTTCACTTCCTTCATCCTCCTCCCTACTGAGATCTTCTTGAAGGCTAAGTTTTGGAAATCATCGCCTATATGTGTAGGTATTGCTAGTTTTGCTATAGATCTCCAGCTTTTTGCATTGTCTTTCTATGTCTGTTTTAGTGTGCTGCCATCAGATTTTGAGTTTTTGCCTTGACTTCCTTAATCTTCCGCCCTAGTTAAGTTTTCTTTCTAAGTGGAAGCGTTTCCAGACTGGCCTTACTTTCTACATTGTCTTTCCACAGCTTTTCAGTCTGCTGCCACTCTTTGGTTTAGTATTTCCCTTCACTTCCTTCATCCTCCTTTCTATTGAGATCTTCTTGAAGGCTAAGGTTTGGAAATCATTGCCTATATGTGTAGGTATTGCTAGTTTTGCTATAGATCTCCAGCTTTTTGCATTGTCTTTCTATGTCTGTTTTAGTGTGCTGCCCTCAGTTTTTCGTTTTTGCCTTGGTTTCCTGAATCTTCCTCCCTGTTTCAAGGTTCATTTGAAGTGTAAGGTTTTGAAATCGCTGTCTTCAAGAGTTTTGTGTCATTCTTTAGGTTGTTAGTATTATCGATTTTCTTTCAAAGTCTCTCTTTTAGTTCACAGTCCTTGTTTTTGCCTATGGTTTTTCTTTTGTTCCCTAATCTCGGTTGGTTTTTCACTTGTCAACGTTCATGTCTTCGTCTTCCATTCCATTCTAGCCACTTTTTGTTGTTTTTCCAGAACACCGTGGCTTTGTACATTGTCTTTCTACATCTCATTTTAGTTTGCTGCCACTCTTTTGTTTCGTTTGTCCCTTCACTTCCTTCATCCTCCTCCCTACTGAGATCTTCTTGAAGGCTAAGTTTTGGAAATCATTGCCTATATGTGTAGTTATTGCTAGTTTTGCTATAGATCTCCAGCTTTTTGCATTGTCTTTCTATGTCTGTTTTAGTGTGCTGCCCTCAGATTTTGAGTTTTTCCCTTGACTTCCTTAATCTTCCGCCCTAGTTAAGTTTTCTTTCTAAGTGGAAGCGTTTCCAGACTGGCCTTACTTTCTACCTTGTCTTTCCACAGCTTTTCAGTCTGCTGCCACTCTTTGGTTTAGTATTTCACTTCACTTCCTTCATCCTCCTCCCTACTGAGATCTTCTTGAAGGCTAAGATTTGGAAATCATTGCCGATATGTGTAGGTATTGCTAGTTTTGCTATAGATCTCCAGCTTTTTGCATTGTCTTTCTATGTCTGTTTTAGTGTGCTGCCCTCAGTTTTTCGTTTTTGCCTTGGTTTCCTGAATCTTCCTCCCTGTTTCAAGGTTCATTTGAAGTGTAAGGTTTTGAAATCGCTGTCTTCAAGAGTTTTGTGTCATTCTTTAGGTTGTTAGTATTATCGATTTTCTTTCAAAGTCTCTCTTTTAGTTCACAGTCCTTGTTTTTGCCTATGGTTTTTCTTTTGTTCCCTAATCTCGGTTGGTTTTTCACTTGTCAACGTTCATGTCTTCGTCTTCCATTCCATTCTAGCCACTTTTTGTTGTTTTTCCAGAACACCGTGGCTTTGTACATTGTCTTTCTACATCTCATTTTAGTTTGCTGCCACTCTTTTGTTTCGTTTGTCCCTTCACTTCCTTCATCCTCCTCCCTACTGAGATCTTCTTGAAGGCTAAGTTTTGGAAATCATTGCCTATATGTGTAGGTATTGCTAGTTTTGCTATAGATCTCCAGCTTTTTGCATTGTCTTTCTATGTCTGTTTTAGTGTGCTGCCCTCAGATTTTGAGTTTTTGCCTTGACTTCCTTAATCTTCCGCCCTAGTTAAGTTTTCTTTCTAAGTGGAAGCGTTTCCAGACTGGCCTTACTTTCTACCTTGTCTTTCCACAGCTTTTCAGTCTGCTGCCACTCTTTGGTTTAGTATTTCCCTTCACTTCCTTCATCCTTCTCCCTACTGAGATCTTCTTGAAGGCTAAGTTTTGGAAATCATTGCCTATATGTGTAGGTATTGCTAGATTTGCTCTTGATCTCCAGCTTTTTGCACAGCCTTGCTATGTCTGTTTTAGTGTGCTGCCCTCAGTTTTTCGTTTTTGCCTTGGTTTCCTGAATCTTCCTCCCTGTTTCAAGGTTCATTTGAAGTGTAAGGTTTTGAAATCGCTGTCTTCAAGAGTTTTGTGTCATTCCTTAGGTTGTTAGTATTATCGATTTTCTTTCAAAATCTCTCTTTTAGTTCACGGTCCTTGTTTTTGCCTATGGTTTTTCTTTTGTTCCCTAATCTCGGTTGGTTTTTCACTTGTCAACGTTCATGTCTTCGTCTTCCATTCCATTCTAGCCACTTTTTGTTGTTTTTCCAGAACACCGTGGCTTTGTACATTGTCTTTCTACATCTCATTTTAGTTTGCTGCCACTCTTTTGTTTCGTTTGTCCCTTCACTTCCTTCATCCTTCTCCCTACTGAGATCTTCTTGAAGGCTAAGTTTTGGAAATCATTGCCTATATGTGTAGGTATTGCTAGTTTTGCTATAGATCTCCAGCTTTTTGCATTGTCTTTCTATGTCTGTTTTAGTGTGCTGCCCTCAGATTTTGAGTTTTTGCCTTGGTTTCCTCAATCTTCCTCCTTGTTTCAAGGTTCATTTGAAGTGTAAGGTTTTGAAATCGCTGTCTTCAAGAGTTTTGTGTCGTTCCTTAGGTTGTTAGTATTATCGATTTTCTTTCAAAATCTCTCTTTTAGTTCACGGTCCTTGTTTTTGCCTATGGTTTTTCTTTTGTTCCCTAATCTCGGTTGGTTTTTCACTTGTCAACGTTCATGTCTTCGTCTTCCATTCCATTCTAGCCACTTTTTGTTGTTTTTCCAGAACACCGTGGCTTTGTACATTGTCTTTCTACATCTCATTTTAGTTTGCTGCCACTCTTTTGTTTCGTTTGTCCCTTCACTTCCTTCATCCTCCTCCCTACTGAGATCTTCTTGAAGGCTAAGTTTTGGAAATCATCGCCTATATGTGTAGGTATTGCTAGTTTTGCTATAGATCTCCAGCTTTTTGCATTGTCTTTCTATGTCTGTTTTAGTGTGCTGCCATCAGATTTTGAGTTTTTGCCTTGACTTCCTTAATCTTCCGCCCTAGTTAAGTTTTCTTTCTAAGTGGAAGCGTTTCCAGACTGGCCTTACTTTCTACATTGTCTTTCCACAGCTTTTCAGTCTGCTGCCACTCTTTGGTTTAGTATTTCCCTTCACTTCCTTCATCCTCCTTTCTATTGAGATCTTCTTGAAGGCTAAGGTTTGGAAATCATTGCCTATATGTGTAGGTATTGCTAGTTTTGCTATAGATCTCCAGCTTTTTGCATTGTCTTTCTATGTCTGTTTTAGTGTGCTGCCCTCAGTTTTTCGTTTTTGCCTTGGTTTCCTGAATCTTCCTCCCTGTTTCAAGGTTCATTTGAAGTGTAAGGTTTTGAAATCGCTGTCTTCAAGAGTTTTGTGTCATTCTTTAGGTTGTTAGTATTATCGATTTTCTTTCAAAGTCTCTCTTTTAGTTCACAGTCCTTGTTTTTGCCTATGGTTTTTCTTTTGTTCCCTAATCTCGGTTGGTTTTTCACTTGTCAACGTTCATGTCTTCGTCTTCCATTCCATTCTAGCCACTTTTTGTTGTTTTTCCAGAACACCGTGGCTTTGTACATTGTCTTTCTACATCTCATTTTAGTTTGCTGCCACTCTTTTGTTTCGTTTGTCCCTTCACTTCCTTCATCCTCCTCCCTACTGAGATCTTCTTGAAGGCTAAGTTTTGGAAATCATTGCCTATATGTGTAGTTATTGCTAGTTTTGCTATAGATCTCCAGCTTTTTGCATTGTCTTTCTATGTCTGTTTTAGTGTGCTGCCCTCAGATTTTGAGTTTTTCCCTTGACTTCCTTAATCTTCCGCCCTAGTTAAGTTTTCTTTCTAAGTGGAAGCGTTTCCAGACTGGCCTTACTTTCTACCTTGTCTTTCCACAGCTTTTCAGTCTGCTGCCACTCTTTGGTTTAGTATTTCCCTTCACTTCCTTCATCCTCCTCCCTACTGAGATCTTCTTGAAGGCTAAGATTTGGAAATCATTGCCGATATGTGTAGGTATTGCTAGTTTTGCTATAGATCTCCAGCTTTTTGCATTGTCTTTCTATGTCTGTTTTAGTGTGCTGCCCTCAGTTTTTCGTTTTTGCCTTGGTTTCCTGAATCTTCCTCCCTGTTTCAAGGTTCATTTGAAGTGTAAGGTTTTGAAATCGCTGTCTTCAAGAGTTTTGTGTCATTCTTTAGGTTGTTAGTATTATCGATTTTCTTTCAAAGTCTCTCTTTTAGTTCACAGTCCTTGTTTTTGCCTATGGTTTTTCTTTTGTTCCCTAATCTCGGTTGGTTTTTCACTTGTCAACGTTCATGTCTTCGTCTTCCATTCCATTCTAGCCACTTTTTGTTGTTTTTCCAGAACACCGTGGCTTTGTACATTGTCTTTCTACATCTCATTTTAGTTTGCTGCCACTCTTTTGTTTCGTTTGTCCCTTCACTTCCTTCATCCTCCTCCCTACTGAGATCTTCTTGAAGGCTAAGTTTTGGAAATCATTGCCTATATGTGTAGGTATTGCTAGTTTTGCTATAGATCTCCAGCTTTTTGCATTGTCTTTCTATGTCTGTTTTAGTGTGCTGCCCTCAGATTTTGAGTTTTTGCCTTGACTTCCTTAATCTTCCGCCCTAGTTAAGTTTTCTTTCTAAGTGGAAGCGTTTCCAGACTGGCCTTACTTTCTACCTTGTCTTTCCACAGCTTTTCAGTCTGCTGCCACTCTTTGGTTTAGTATTTCCCTTCACTTCCTTCATCCTTCTCCCTACTGAGATCTTCTTGAAGGCTAAGTTTTGGAAATCATTGCCTATATGTGTAGGTATTGCTAGTTTTGCTATAGATCTCCAGCTTTTTGCATTGTCTTTCTATGTCTGTTTTAGTGTGCTGCCCTCAGTTTTTCGTTTTTGCCTTGGTTTCCTGAATCTTCCTCCCTGTTTCAAGGTTCATTTGAAGTGTAAGGTTTTGAAATCGCTGTCTTCAAGAGTTTTGTGTCATTCTTTAGGTTGTTAGTATTATCGATTTTCTTTCAAAATCTCTCTTTTAGTTCACAGTCCTTGTTTTTGCCTATGGTTTTTCTTTTGTTCCCTAATCTCGGTTGGTTTTTCACTTGTCAACGTTCATGTCTTCGTCTTCCATTCCATTCTAGCCACTTTTTCTTGTTTTTCCAGAACACCGTGGCTTTGTACATTGTCTTTCTACATCTCATTTTAGTCTGCTGCCACTCTTTGGTTTAGTATTTCCCTTCACTTCCTTCATCCTCCTTTCTATTGAGATCTTCTTGAAGGCTAAGGTTTTTAAATCATTTCCTGTATTTGTAGGTATTGCTAGATTTGCTCTTGATCTCCAGCTTTTTGCACAGCCTTGCTATGTCTGTTTTAGTGTGCTGCCCTTAGTTTTTCGTTTTTGCCTTGGTTTCCTGAATCTTCCTCCCTGTTTCAAGGTTCATTTGAAGTGTAAGGTTTTGAAATCGCTGTCTTCAAGAGTTTTGTGTCATTCCTTAGGTTGTTAGTATTATCGATTTTCTTTCAAAATCTCTCTTTTAGTTCACGGTCCTTGTTTTTGCCTATGGTTTTTATTTTGTTCCCTAATCTCGGTTGGTTTTTCACTTGTCAACGTTCATGTCTTCGTCTTCCATTCCATTCTAGCCACTTTTTGTTGTTTTTCCAGAACACCGTGGCTTTGTACATTGTCTTTCTACATCTCATTTTAGTTTGCTGCCACTCTTTTGTTTCGTTTGTCCCTTCACTTCCTTCATCCTCCTCCCTACTGAGATCTTCTTGAAGGCTAAGTTTTGGAAATCATTGCCTATATGTGTAGGTATTGCTAGTTTTGCTATAGATCTCCAGCTTTTTGCATTGTCTTGCTATGTCTGTTTTAGTGTGCTGCCATCAGATTTTGAGGTTTTGCCTTGACTTCCTTAATCTTCCGCCCTAGTTAAGTTTTCTTTCTAAGTGGAAGCGTTTCCAGACTGGCCTTACTTTCTACCTTGTCTTTCCACAGCTTTTCAGTCTTCTGCCACTCTTTGGTTTAGTATTTCCCTTCACTTCCTTCATCCTTCTCCCTACTGAGATCTTCTTGAAGGCTAAGTTTTGGAAATCATTGCCTATATGTGTAGGTATTGCTAGATTTGCTCTTGATCTCCAGCTTTTTGCACAGCCTTGCTATGTCTGTTTTAGTGTGCTGCCCTCAGTTTTTCGTTTTTGCCTTGGTTTCCTGAATCTTCCTCCCTGTTTCAAGGTTCATTTGAAGTGTAAGGTTTTGAAATCGCTGTCTTCAAGAGTTTTGTGTCATTCCTTAGGTTGTTAGTATTATCGATTTTCTTTCAAAATCTCTCTTTTAGTTCACGGTCCTTGTTTTTGCCTATGGTTTTTCTTTTGTTCCCTAATCTCGGTTGGTTTTTCACTTGTCAACGTTCATGTCTTCGTCTTCCATTCCATTCTAGCCACTTTTTGTTGTTTTTCCAGAACACCGTGGCTTTGTACATTGTCTTTCTACATCTCATTTTAGTTTGCTGCCACTCTTTTGTTTCGTTTGTCCCTTCACTTCCTTCATCCTTCTCCCTACTGAGATCTTCTTGAAGGCTAAGTTTTGGAAATCATTGCCTATATGTGTAGGTATTGCTAGTTTTGCTATAGATCTCCAGCTTTTTGCATTGTCTTTCTATGTCTGTTTTAGTGTGCTGCCATCAGATTTTGAGTTTTTGCCTTGACTTCCTTAATCTTCCGCCCTAGTTAAGTTTTCTTTCTAAGTGGAAGCGTTTCCAGACTGGCCTTACTTTCTACATTGTCTTTCCACAGCTTTTCAGTCTGCTGCCACTCTTTGGTTTAGTATTTCCCTTCACTTCCTTCATCCTCCTCCCTACTGAGATCTTCTTGAAGGCTAAGTTTTGGAAATCATTGCCTATATGTGTAGGTATTGCTAGTTTTGCTATAGATCTCCAGCTTTTTGCATTGTCTTTCTATGTCTGTTTTAGTGTGCTGCCCTCAGTTTTTCGTTTTTGCCTTGGTTTCCTGAATCTTCCTCCCTGTTTCAAGGTTCATTTGAAGTGTAAGGTTTTGAAATCGCTGTCTTCAAGAGTTTTGTGTCATTCTTTAGGTTGTTAGTATTATCGATTTTCTTTCAAAGTCTCTCTTTTAGTTCACAGTCCTTGTTTTTGCCTATGGTTTTTCTTTTGTTCCCTAATCTCGGTTGGTTTTTCACTTGTCAACGTTCATGTCTTCGTCTTCCATTCCATTCTAGCCACTTTTTGTTGTTTTTCCAGAACACCGTGGCTTTGTACATTGTCTTTCTACATCTCATTTTAGTTTGCTGCCACTCTTTTGTTTCGTTTGTCCCTTCACTTCCTTCATCCTCCTCCCTACTGAGATCTTCTTGAAGGCTAAGTTTTGGAAATCATTGCCTATATGTGTAGGTATTGCTAGTTTTGCTATAGATCTCCAGCTTTTTGCATTGTCTTTCTATGTCTGTTTTAGTGTGCTGCCCTCAGATTTTGAGTTTTTGCCTTGACTTCCTTAATCTTCCGCCCTAGTTAAGTTTTCTTTCTAAGTGGAAGCGTTTCCAGACTGGCCTTACTTTCTACCTTGTCTTTCCACAGCTTTTCAGTCTGCTGCCACTCTTTGGTTTAGTATTTCCCTTCACTTCCTTCATCCTTCTCCCTACTGAGATCTTCTTGAAGGCTAAGTTTTGGAAATCATTGCCTATATGTGTAGGTATTGCTAGTTTTGCTATAGATCTCCAGCTTTTTGCATTGTCTTTCTATGTCTGTTTTAGTGTGCTGCCCTCAGTTTTTCGTTTTTGCCTTGGTTTCCTGAATCTTCCTCCCTGTTTCAAGGTTCATTTGAAGTGTAAGGTTTTGAAATCGCTGTCTTCAAGAGTTTTGTGTCATTCTTTAGGTTGTTAGTATTATCGATTTTCTTTCAAAATCTCTCTTTTAGTTCACAGTCCTTGTTTTTGCCTATGGTTTTTCTTTTGTTCCCTAATCTCGGTTGGTTTTTCACTTGTCAACGTTCATGTCTTCGTCTTCCATTCCATTCTAGCCACTTTTTGTTGTTTTTCCAGAACACCGTGGCTTTGTACATTGTCTTTCTACATCTCATTTTAGTCTGCTGCCACTCTTTGGTTTAGTATTTCCCTTCACTTCCTTCATCCTCCTTTCTATTGAGATCTTCTTGAAGGCTAAGGTTTTTAAATCATTTCCTGTATTTGTAGGTATTGCTAGATTTGCTCTTGATCTCCAGCTTTTTGCACAGCCTTGCTATGTCTGTTTTAGTGTGCTGCCCTTAGTTTTTCGTTTTTGCCTTGGTTTCCTGAATCTTCCTCCCTGTTTCAAGGTTCATTTGAAGTGTAAGGTTTTGAAATCGCTGTCTTCAAGAGTTTTGTGTCATTCCTTAGGTTGTTAGTATTATCGATTTTCTTTCAAAATCTCTCTTTTAGTTCACGGTCCTTGTTTTTGCCTATGGTTTTTATTTTGTTCCCTAATCTCGGTTGGTTTTTCACTTGTCAACGTTCATGTCTTCGTCTTCCATTCCATTCTAGCCACTTTTTGTTGTTTTTCCAGAACACCGTGGCTTTGTACATTGTCTTTCTACATCTCATTTTAGTTTGCTGCCACTCTTTTGTTTCGTTTGTCCCTTCACTTCCTTCATCCTCCTCCCTACTGAGATCTTCTTGAAGGCTAAGTTTTGGAAATCATTGCCTATATGTGTAGGTATTGCTAGTTTTGCTATAGATCTCCAGCTTTTTGCATTGTCTTGCTATGTCTGTTTTAGTGTGCTGCCCTCAGATTTTGAGGTTTTGCCTTGACTTCCTTAATCTTCCGCCCTAGTTAAGTTTTCTTTCTAAGTGGAAGCGTTTCCAGACTGGCCTTACTTTCTACCTTGTCTTTCCACAGCTTTTCAGTCTTCTGCCACTCTTTGGTTTAGTATTTCCCTTCACTTCCTTCATCCTTCTCCCTACTGAGATCTTCTTGAAGGCTAAGTTTTGGAAATCATTGCCTATATGTGTAGGTATTGCTAGATTTGCTCTTGATCTCCAGCTTTTTGCACAGCCTTGCTATGTCTGTTTTAGTGTGCTGCCCTCAGTTTTTCGTTTTTGCCTTGGTTTCCTGAATCTTCCTCCCTGTTTCAAGGTTCATTTGAAGTGTAAGGTTTTGAAATCGCTGTCTTCAAGAGTTTTGTGTCATTCCTTAGGTTGTTAGTATTATCGATTTTCTTTCAAAATCTCTCTTTTAGTTCACGGTCCTTGTTTTTGCCTATGGTTTTTCTTTTGTTCCCTAATCTCGGTTGGTTTTTCACTTGTCAACGTTCATGTCTTCGTCTTCCATTCCATTCTAGCCACTTTTTGTTGTTTTTCCAGAACACCGTGGCTTTGTACATTGTCTTTCTACATCTCATTTTAGTTTGCTGCCACTCTTTTGTTTCGTTTGTCCCTTCACTTCCTTCATCCTTCTCCCTACTGAGATCTTCTTGAAGGCTAAGTTTTGGAAATCATTGCCTATATGTGTAGGTATTGCTAGTTTTGCTATAGATCTCCAGCTTTTTGCATTGTCTTTCTATGTCTGTTTTAGTGTGCTGCCCTCAGATTTTGAGTTTTTGCCTTGGTTTCCTCAATCTTCCTCCTTGTTTCAAGGTTCATTTGAAGTGTAAGGTTTTGAAATCGCTGTCTTCAAGAGTTTTGTGTCGTTCCTTAGGTTGTTAGTATTATCGATTTTCTTTCAAAATCTCTCTTTTAGTTCACGGTCCTTGTTTTTGCCTATGGTTTTTCTTTTGTTCCCTAATCTCGGTTGGTTTTTCACTTGTCAACGTTCATGTCTTCGTCTTCCATTCCATTCTAGCCACTTTTTGTTGTTTTTCCAGAACACCGTGGCTTTGTACATTGTCTTTCTACATCTCATTTTAGTTTGCTGCCACTCTTTTGTTTCGTTTGTCCCTTCACTTCCTTCATCCTCCTCCCTACTGAGATCTTCTTGAAGGCTAAGTTTTGGAAATCATCGCCTATATGTGTAGGTATTGCTAGTTTTGCTATAGATCTCCAGCTTTTTGCATTGTCTTTCTATGTCTGTTTTAGTGTGCTGCCATCAGATTTTGAGTTTTTGCCTTGACTTCCTTAATCTTCCGCCCTAGTTAAGTTTTCTTTCTAAGTGGAAGCGTTTCCAGACTGGCCTTACTTTCTACATTGTCTTTCCACAGCTTTTCAGTCTGCTGCCACTCTTTGGTTTAGTATTTCCCTTCACTTCCTTCATCCTCCTCCCTACTGAGATCTTCTTGAAGGCTAAGTTTTGGAAATCATTGCCTATATGTGTAGGTATTGCTAGTTTTGCTATAGATCTCCAGCTTTTTGCATTGTCTTTCTATGTCTGTTTTAGTGTGCTGCCCTCAGATTTTGAGTTTTTGCCTTGGTTTCCTCAATCTTCCTCCTTGTTTCAAGGTTCATTTCAAGTGTAAGGTTTTGAAATCGCTGTCTTCAAGAGTTTTGTGTCGTTCCTTAGGTTGTTAGTATTATCGATTTTCTTTCAAAATCTCTCTTTTAGTTCACGGTCCTTGTTTTTGCCTATGGTTTTTCTTTTGTTCCCTAATCTCGGTTGGTTTTTCACTTGTCAACGTTCATGTCTTCGTCTTCCATTCCATTCTAGCCACTTTTTGTTGTTTTTCCAGAACACCGTGGCTTTGTACATTGTCTTTCTACATCTCATTTTAGTTTGCTGCCACTCTTTTGTTTCGTTTGTCCCTTCACTTCCTTCATCCTCCTCCCTACTGAGATCTTCTTGAAGGCTAAGTTTTGGAAATCATCGCCTATATGTGTAGGTATTGCTAGTTTTGCTATAGATCTCCAGCTTTTTGCATTGTCTTTCTATGTCTGTTTTAGTGTGCTGCCATCAGATTTTGAGTTTTTGCCTTGACTTCCTTAATCTTCCGCCCTAGTTAAGTTTTCTTTCTAAGTGGAAGCGTTTCCAGACTGGCCTTACTTTCTACATTGTCTTTCCACAGCTTTTCAGTCTGCTGCCACTCTTTGGTTTAGTATTTCCCTTCACTTCCTTCATCCTCCTCCCTACTGAGATCTTCTTGAAGGCTAAGTTTTGGAAATCATTGCCTATATGTGTAGGTATTGCTAGTTTTGCTATAGATCTCCAGCTTTTTGCATTGTCTTTCTATGTCTGTTTTAGTGTGCTGCCCTCAGTTTTTCGTTTTTGCCTTGGTTTCCTGAATCTTCCTCCCTGTTTCAAGGTTCATTTGAAGTGTAAGGTTTTGAAATCGCTGTCTTCAAGAGTTTTGTGTCATTCTTTAGGTTGTTAGTATTATCGATTTTCTTTCAAAGTCTCTCTTTTAGTTCACAGTCCTTGTTTTTGCCTATGGTTTTTCTTTTGTTCCCTAATCTCGGTTGGTTTTTCACTTGTCAACGTTCATGTCTTCGTCTTCCATTCCATTCTAGCCACTTTTTGTTGTTTTTCCAGAACACCGTGGCTTTGTACATTGTCTTTCTACATCTCATTTTAGTTTGCTGCCACTCTTTTGTTTCGTTTGTCCCTTCACTTCCTTCATCCTCCTCCCTACTGAGATCTTCTTGAAGGCTAAGTTTTGGAAATCATCGCCTATATGTGTAGGTATTGCTAGTTTTGCTATAGATCTCCAGCTTTTTGCATTGTCTTTCTATGTCTGTTTTAGTGTGCTGCCCTCAGATTTTGAGTTTTTCCCTTGACTTCCTTAATCTTCCGCCCTAGTTAAGTTTTCTTTCTAAGTGGAAGCGTTTCCAGACTGGCCTTACTTTCTACATTGTCTTTCCACAGCTTTTCAGTCTGCTGCCACTCTTTGGTTTAGTATTTCCCTTCACTTCCTTCATCCTCCTCCCTACTGAGATCTTCTTGAAGGCTAAGATTTGGAAATCATTGCCTATATGTGTAGGTATTGCTAGTTTTGCTATAGATCTCCAGCTTTTTGCATTGTCTTTCTATGTCTGTTTTAGTGTGCTGCCCTCAGTTTTTCGTTTTTGCCTTGGTTTCCTGAATCTTCCTCCCTGTTTCAAGGTTCATTTGAAGTGTAAGGTTTTGAAATCGCTGTCTTCAAGAGTTTTGTGTCATTCTTTAGGTTGTTAGTATTATCGATTTTCTTTCAAAATCTCTCTTTTAGTTCACAGTCCTTGTTTTTGCCTATGGTTTTTCTTTTGTTCCCTAATCTCGGTTGGTTTTTCACTTGTCAACGTTCATGTCTTCGTCTTCCATTCCATTCTAGCAACTTTTTGTTGTTTTTCCAGAACACCGTGGCTTTGTACATTGTCTTTCTACATCTCATTTTAGTTTGCTGCCACTCTTTTGTTTCGTTTGTCCCTTCACTTCCTTCATCCTCCTCCCTACTGAGATCTTCTTGAAGGCTAAGTTTTGGAAATCATTGCCTATATGTGTAGGTATTGCTAGTTTTGCTATAGATCTCCAGCTTTTTGCATTGTCTTTCTATGTCTGTTTTAGTGTGCTGCCCTCAGATTTTGAGTTTTTGCCTTGACTTCCTTAATCTTCCGCCCTAGTTAAGTTTTCTTTCTAAGTGGAAGCGTTTCCAGACTGGCCTTACTTTCTACATTGTCTTTCCACAGCTTTTCAGTCTGCTGCCACTCTTTGGTTTAGTATTTCTCTTCACTTCCTTCATCCTCCTCCCTACTGAGATCTTCTTGAAGGCTAAGTTTTGGAAATCATTGCCTATATGTGTAGTTATTGCTAGTTTTGCTATAGATCTCCAGCTTTTTGCATTGTCTTTCTATGTCTGTTTTAGTGTGCTGCCCTCAGTTTTTCGTTTTTGCCTTGGTTTCCTGAATCTTCCTCCCTGTTTCAAGGTTCATTTGAAGTGTAAGGTTTTGAAATCGCTGTCTTCAAGAGTTTTGTGTCATTCCTTAGGTTGTTAGTATTATCGATTTTCTTTCAAAATCTCTCTTTTAGTTCACGGTCCTTGTTTTTGCCTATGGTTTTTCTTTTGTTCCCTAATCTCGGTTGGTTTTTCACTTGTCAACGTTCATGTCTTCGTCTTCCATTCCATTCTAGCCACTTTTTGTTGTTTTTCCAGAACACCGTGGCTTTGTACATTGTCTTTCTACATCTCATTTTAGTTTGCTGCCACTCTTTTGTTTCGTTTGTCCCTTCACTTCCTTCATCGTCCTCCCTACTGAGATCTTCTTGAAGGCTAAGTTTTGGAAATCATTGCCTATATGTGTAGGTATTGCTAGTTTTGCTATAGATCTCCAGCTTTTTGCATTGTCTTTCTATGTCTGTTTTAGTGTGCTGCCCTCAGATTTTGAGTTTTTGTCTTGACTTCCTTAATCTTCCGCCCTAGTTAAGTTTTCTTTCTAAGTGGAAGCGTTTCCAGACTGGCCTTACTTTCTACATTGTCTTTCCACAGCTTTTCAGTCTGCTGCCACTCTTTGGTTTAGTATTTCCCTTCACTTCCTTCATCCTCCTCCCTACTGAGATCTTCTTGAAGGCTAAGTTTTGGAAATCATTGCCTATATGTGTAGGTATTGCTAGTTTTGCTATAGATCTCCAGCTTTTTGCATTGTCTTTCTATGTCTGTTTTAGTGTGCTGCCCTCAGTTTTTCGTTTTTGCCTTGGTTTCCTGAATCTTCCTCCCTGTTTCAAGGTTCATTTGAAGTGTAAGGTTTTGAAATCGCTGTCTTCAAGAGTTTTGTGTCATTCTTTAGGTTGTTAGTATTATCGATTTTCTTTCCAAGTCTCTCTTTTAGTTCACAGTCCTTGTTTTTGCCTATGGTTTTTCTTTTGTTCCCTAATCTCGGTTGGTTTTTCACTTGTCAACGTTCATGTCTTCGTCTTCCATTCCATTCTAGCCACTTTTTGTTGTTTTTCCAGAACACCGTGGCTTTGTACATTGTCTTTCTACATCTCATTTTAGTTTGCTGCCACTCTTTTGTTTCGTTTGTCCCTTCACTTCCTTCATCCTCCTCCCTACTGAGATCTTCTTGAAGGCTAAGTTTTGGAAATCATTGCCTATATGTGTAGGTATTGCTAGTTTTGCTATAGATCTCCAGCTTTTTGCATTGTCTTTCTATGTCTGTTTTAGTGTGCTGCCCTCAGATTTTGAGTTTTTGCCTTGACTTCCTTAATCTTCCGCCCTAGTTAAGTTTTCTTTCTAAGTGGAAGCGTTTCCAGACTGGCCTTACTTTCTACCTTGTCTTTCCACAGCTTTTCAGTCTGCTGCCACTCTTTGGTTTAGTATTTCCCTTCACTTCCTTCATCCTCCTTTCTATTGAGATCTTATTGAAGGCTAAGTTTTGGAAATCATTGCCTATATGTGTAGGTATTGCTAGTTTTGCTATAGATCTCCAGCTTTTTGCATTGTCTTTCTATGTCTGTTTTAGTGTGCTGCCCTCAGTTTTTCGTTTTTGCCTTGGTTTCCTGAATCTTCCTCCCTGTTTCAAGGTTCATTTGAAGTGTAAGGTTTTGAAATCGCTGTCTTCAAGAGTTTTGTGTCATTCCTTAGGTTGTTAGTATTATCGATTTTCTTTCAAAATCTCTCTTTTAGTTCACGGTCCTTGTTTTTGCCTATGGTTTTTCTTTTGTTCCCTAATCTCGGTTGGTTTTTCACTTGTCAACGTTCATGTCTTCGTCTTCCATTCCATTCTAGCCACTTTTTGTTGTTTTTCCAGAACACCGTGGCTTTGTACATTGTCTTTCTACATCTCATTTTAGTTTGCTGCCACTCTTTTGTTTCGTTTGTCCCTTCACTTCCTTCATCGTCCTCCCTACTGAGATCTTCTTGAAGGCTAAGTTTTGGAAATCATTGCCTATATGTGTAGGTATTGCTAGTTTTGCTATAGATCTCCAGCTTTTTGCATTGTCTTTCTATGTCTGTTTTAGTGTGCTGCCCTCAGATTTTGAGTTTTTGTCTTGACTTCCTTAATCTTCCGCCCTAGTTAAGTTTTCTTTCTAAGTGGAAGCGTTTCCAGACTGGCCTTACTTTCTACATTGTCTTTCCACAGCTTTTCAGTCTGCTGCCACTCTTTGGTTTAGTATTTCCCTTCACTTCCTTCATCCTCCTCCCTACTGAGATCTTCTTGAAGGCTAAGTTTTGGAAATCATTGCCTATATGTGTAGGTATTGCTAGTTTTGCTATAGATCTCCAGCTTTTTGCATTGTCTTTCTATGTCTGTTTTAGTGTGCTGCCCTCAGTTTTTCGTTTTTGCCTTGGTTTCCTGAATCTTCCTCCCTGTTTCAAGGTTCATTTGAAGTGTAAGGTTTTGAAATCGCTGTCTTCAAGAGTTTTGTGTCATTCTTTAGGTTGTTAGTATTATCGATTTTCTTTCCAAGTCTCTCTTTTAGTTCACAGTCCTTGTTTTTGCCTATGGTTTTTCTTTTGTTCCCTAATCTCGGTTGGTTTTTCACTTGTCAACGTTCATGTCTTCGTCTTCCATTCCATTCTAGCCACTTTTTGTTGTTTTTCCAGAACACCGTGGCTTTGTACATTGTCTTTCTACATCTCATTTTAGTTTGCTGCCACTCTTTTGTTTCGTTTGTCCCTTCACTTCCTTCATCCTCCTCCCTACTGAGATCTTCTTGAAGGCTAAGTTTTGGAAATCATTGCCTATATGTGTAGGTATTGCTAGTTTTGCTATAGATCTCCAGCTTTTTGCATTGTCTTTCTATGTCTGTTTTAGTGTGCTGCCCTCAGATTTTGAGTTTTTGCCTTGACTTCCTTAATCTTCCGCCCTAGTTAAGTTTTCTTTCTAAGTGGAAGCGTTTCCAGACTGGCCTTACTTTCTACCTTGTCTTTCCACAGCTTTTCAGTCTGCTGCCACTCTTTGGTTTAGTATTTCCCTTCACTTCCTTCATCCTCCTTTCTATTGAGATCTTATTGAAGGCTAAGTTTTGGAAATCATTGCCTATATGTGTAGGTATTGCTAGTTTTGCTATAGATCTCCAGCTTTTTGCATTGTCTTTCTATGTCTGTTTTAGTGTGCTGCCATCAGATTTTGAGTTTTTGCCTTGACTTCCTTAATCTTCCGCCCTAGTTAAGTTTTCTTTCTAAGTGGAAGCGTTTCCAGACTGGCCTTACTTTCTACATTGTCTTTCCACAGCTTTTCAGTCTGCTGCCACTCTTTGGTTTAGTATTTCCCTTCACTTCCTTCATCCTCCTCCCTACTGAGATCTTCTTGAAGGCTAAGTTTTGGAAATCATTGCCTATATGTGTAGGTATTGCTAGATTTGCTCTTGATCTCCAGCTTTTTGCACAGCCTTGCTATGTCTGTTTTAGTGTGCTGCCCTCAGTTTTTCGTTTTTGCCTTGGTTTCCTGAATCTTCCTCCCTGTTTCAAGGTTCATTTGAACTGTAAGGTTTTGAAATCGCTGTCTTCAAGAGTTTTGTGTCATTCCTTAGGTTGTTAGTATTATCGATTTTCTTTCAAAATCTCTCTTTTAGTTCACGGTCCTTGTTTTTGCCTATGGTTTTTCTTTTGTTCCCTAATCTCGGTTGGTTTTTCACTTGTCAACGTTCATGTCTTCGTCTTCCATTCCATTCTAGCCACTTTTTGTTGTTTTTCCAGAACACCGTGGCTTTGTACATTGTCTTTCTACATCTCATTTTAGTTTGCTGCCACTCTTTTGTTTCGTTTGTCCCTTCACTTCCTTCATCCTTCTCCCTACTGAGATCTTCTTGAAGGCTAAGTTTTGGAAATCATTGCCTATATGTGTAGGTATTGCTAGTTTTGCTATAGATCTCCAGCTTTTTGCATTGTCTTTCTATGTCTGTTTTAGTGTGCTGCCCTCAGATTTTGAGTTTTTGCCTTGGTTTCCTCAATCTTCCTCCTTGTTTCAAGGTTCATTTGAAGTGTAAGGTTTTGAAATCGCTGTCTTCAAGAGTTTTGTGTCGTTCCTTAGGTTGTTAGTATTATCGATTTTCTTTCAAAATCTCTCTTTTAGTTCACGGTCCTTGTTTTTGCCTATGGTTTTTCTTTTGTTCCCTAATCTCGGTTGGTTTTTCACTTGTCAACGTTCATGTCTTCGTCTTCCATTCCATTCTAGCCACTTTTTGTTGTTTTTCCAGAACACCGTGGCTTTGTACATTGTCTTTCTACATCTCATTTTAGTTTGCTGCCACTCTTTTGTTTCGTTTGTCCCTTCACTTCCTTCATCCTCCTCCCTACTGAGATCTTCTTGAAGGCTAAGTTTTGGAAATCATCGCCTATATGTGTAGGTATTGCTAGTTTTGCTATAGATCTCCAGCTTTTTGCATTGTCTTTCTATGTCTGTTTTAGTGTGCTGCCCTCAGATTTTGAGTTTTTGCCTTGACTTCCTTAATCTTCCGCCCTAGTTAAGTTTTCTTTCTAAGTGGAAGCGTTTCCAGACTGGCCTTACTTTCTACCTTGTCTTTCCACAGCTTTTCAGTCTGCTGCCACTCTTTGGTTTAGTATTTCCCTTCACTTCCTTCATCCTTCTCCCTACTGAGATCTTCTTGAAGGCTAAGTTTTGGAAATCATTGCCTATATGTGTAGGTATTGCTAGTTTTGCTATAGATCTCCAGCTTTTTGCATTGTCTTTCTATGTCTGTTTTAGTGTGCTGCCCTCAGTTTTTCGTTTTTGCCTTGGTTTCCTGAATCTTCCTCCCTGTTTCAAGGTTCATTTGAAGTGTAAGGTTTTGAAATCGCTGTCTTCAAGAGTTTTGTGTCATTCTTTAGGTTGTTAGTATTATCGATTTTCTTTCAAAATCTCTCTTTTAGTTCACAGTCCTTGTTTTTGCCTATGGTTTTTCTTTTGTTCCCTAATCTCGGTTGGTTTTTCACTTGTCAACGTTCATGTCTTCGTCTTCCATTCCATTCTAGCCACTTTTTCTTGTTTTTCCAGAACACCGTGGCTTTGTACATTGTCTTTCTACATCTCATTTTAGTCTGCTGCCACTCTTTGGTTTAGTATTTCCCTTCACTTCCTTCATCCTCCTTTCTATTGAGATCTTCTTGAAGGCTAAGGTTTTTAAATCATTTCCTGTATTTGTAGGTATTGCTAGATTTGCTCTTGATCTCCAGCTTTTTGCACAGCCTTGCTATGTCTGTTTTAGTGTGCTGCCCTTAGTTTTTCGTTTTTGCCTTGGTTTCCTGAATCTTCCTCCCTGTTTCAAGGTTCATTTGAAGTGTAAGGTTTTGAAATCGCTGTCTTCAAGAGTTTTGTGTCATTCCTTAGGTTGTTAGTATTATCGATTTTCTTTCAAAATCTCTCTTTTAGTTCACGGTCCTTGTTTTTGCCTATGGTTTTTATTTTGTTCCCTAATCTCGGTTGGTTTTTCACTTGTCAACGTTCATGTCTTCGTCTTCCATTCCATTCTAGCCACTTTTTGTTGTTTTTCCAGAACACCGTGGCTTTGTACATTGTCTTTCTACATCTCATTTTAGTTTGCTGCCACTCTTTGGTTTAGTATTTCCCTTCACTTCCTTCATCCTCCTTTCTATTGAGATCTTATTGAAGGCTAAGTTTTGGAAATCATTGCCTATATGTGTAGGTATTGCTAGTTTTGCTATAGATCTCCAGCTTTTTGCATTGTCTTGCTATGTCTGTTTTAGTGTGCTGCCATCAGATTTTGAGTTTTTGCCTTGACTTCCTTAATCTTCCGCCCTAGTTAAGTTTTCTTTCTAAGTGGAAGCGTTTCCAGACTGGCCTTACTTTCTACATTGTCTTTCCACAGCTTTTCAGTCTGCTGCCACTCTTTGGTTTAGTATTTCCCTTCACTTCCTTCATCCTCCTCCCTACTGAGATCTTCTTGAAGGCTAAGTTTTGGAAATCATTGCCTATATGTGTAGGTATTGCTAGATTTGCTCTTGATCTCCAGCTTTTTGCACAGCCTTGCTATGTCTGTTTTAGTGTGCTGCCCTCAGTTTTTCGTTTTTGCCTTGGTTTCCTGAATCTTCCTCCCTGTTTCAAGGTTCATTTGAACTGTAAGGTTTTGAAATCGCTGTCTTCAAGAGTTTTGTGTCATTCCTTAGGTTGTTAGTATTATCGATTTTCTTTCAAAATCTCTCTTTTAGTTCACGGTCCTTGTTTTTGCCTATGGTTTTTCTTTTGTTCCCTAATCTCGGTTGGTTTTTCACTTGTCAACGTTCATGTCTTCGTCTTCCATTCCATTCTAGCCACTTTTTGTTGTTTTTCCAGAACACCGTGGCTTTGTACATTGTCTTTCTACATCTCATTTTAGTTTGCTGCCACTCTTTTGTTTCGTTTGTCCCTTCACTTCCTTCATCCTTCTCCCTACTGAGATCTTCTTGAAGGCTAAGTTTTGGAAATCATTGCCTATATGTGTAGGTATTGCTAGTTTTGCTATAGATCTCCAGCTTTTTGCATTGTCTTTCTATGTCTGTTTTAGTGTGCTGCCCTCAGATTTTGAGTTTTTGCCTTGGTTTCCTCAATCTTCCTCCTTGTTTCAAGGTTCATTTGAAGTGTAAGGTTTTGAAATCGCTGTCTTCAAGAGTTTTGTGTCGTTCCTTAGGTTGTTAGTATTATCGATTTTCTTTCAAAATCTCTCTTTTAGTTCACGGTCCTTGTTTTTGCCTATGGTTTTTCTTTTGTTCCCTAATCTCGGTTGGTTTTTCACTTGTCAACGTTCATGTCTTCGTCTTCCATTCCATTCTAGCCACTTTTTGTTGTTTTTCCAGAACACCGTGGCTTTGTACATTGTCTTTCTACATCTCATTTTAGTTTGCTGCCACTCTTTTGTTTCGTTTGTCCCTTCACTTCCTTCATCCTCCTCCCTACTGAGATCTTCTTGAAGGCTAAGTTTTGGAAATCATCGCCTATATGTGTAGGTATTGCTAGTTTTGCTATAGATCTCCAGCTTTTTGCATTGTCTTTCTATGTCTGTTTTAGTGTGCTGCCCTCAGATTTTGAGTTTTTGCCTTGACTTCCTTAATCTTCCGCCCTAGTTAAGTTTTCTTTCTAAGTGGAAGCGTTTCCAGACTGGCCTTACTTTCTACCTTGTCTTTCCACAGCTTTTCAGTCTGCTGCCACTCTTTGGTTTAGTATTTCCCTTCACTTCCTTCATCCTTCTCCCTACTGAGATCTTCTTGAAGGCTAAGTTTTGGAAATCATTGCCTATATGTGTAGGTATTGCTAGTTTTGCTATAGATCTCCAGCTTTTTGCATTGTCTTTCTATGTCTGTTTTAGTGTGCTGCCCTCAGTTTTTCGTTTTTGCCTTGGTTTCCTGAATCTTCCTCCCTGTTTCAAGGTTCATTTGAAGTGTAAGGTTTTGAAATCGCTGTCTTCAAGAGTTTTGTGTCATTCTTTAGGTTGTTAGTATTATCGATTTTCTTTCAAAATCTCTCTTTTAGTTCACAGTCCTTGTTTTTGCCTATGGTTTTTCTTTTGTTCCCTAATCTCGGTTGGTTTTTCACTTGTCAACGTTCATGTCTTCGTCTTCCATTCCATTCTAGCCACTTTTTCTTGTTTTTCCAGAACACCGTGGCTTTGTACATTGTCTTTCTACATCTCATTTTAGTCTGCTGCCACTCTTTGGTTTAGTATTTCCCTTCACTTCCTTCATCCTCCTTTCTATTGAGATCTTCTTGAAGGCTAAGGTTTTTAAATCATTTCCTGTATTTGTAGGTATTGCTAGATTTGCTCTTGATCTCCAGCTTTTTGCACAGCCTTGCTATGTCTGTTTTAGTGTGCTGCCCTTAGTTTTTCGTTTTTGCCTTGGTTTCCTGAATCTTCCTCCCTGTTTCAAGGTTCATTTGAAGTGTAAGGTTTTGAAATCGCTGTCTTCAAGAGTTTTGTGTCATTCCTTAGGTTGTTAGTATTATCGATTTTCTTTCAAAATCTCTCTTTTAGTTCACGGTCCTTGTTTTTGCCTATGGTTTTTATTTTGTTCCCTAATCTCGGTTGGTTTTTCACTTGTCAACGTTCATGTCTTCGTCTTCCATTCCATTCTAGCCACTTTTTGTTGTTTTTCCAGAACACCGTGGCTTTGTACATTGTCTTTCTACATCTCATTTTAGTTTGCTGCCACTCTTTTGTTTCGTTTGTCCCTTCACTTCCTTCATCCTCCTCCCTACTGAGATCTTCTTGAAGGCTAAGTTTTGGAAATCATTGCCTATATGTGTAGGTATTGCTAGTTTTGCTATAGATCTCCAGCTTTTTGCATTGTCTTGCTATGTCTGTTTTAGTGTGCTGCCCTCAGATTTTGAGGTTTTGCCTTGACTTCCTTAATCTTCCGCCCTAGTTAAGTTTTCTTTCTAAGTGAAAGCGTTTCCAGACTGGCCTTACTTTCTACCTTGTCTTTCCACAGCTTTTCAGTCTTCTGCCACTCTTTGGTTTAGTATTTCCCTTCACTTCCTTCATCCTTCTCCCTACTGAGATCTTCTTGAAGGCTAAGTTTTGGAAATCATTGCCTATATGTGTAGGTATTGCTAGATTTGCTCTTGATCTCCAGCTTTTTGCACAGCCTTGCTATGTCTGTTTTAGTGTGCTGCCCTCAGTTTTTCGTTTTTGCCTTGGTTTCCTGAATCTTCCTCCCTGTTTCAAGGTTCATTTGAAGTGTAAGGTTTTGAAATCGCTGTCTTCAAGAGTTTTGTGTCATTCCTTAGGTTGTTAGTATTATCGATTTTCTTTCAAAATCTCTCTTTTAGTTCACGGTCCTTGTTTTTGCCTATGGTTTTTCTTTTGTTCCCTAATCTCGGTTGGTTTTTCACTTGTCAACGTTCATGTCTTCGTCTTCCATTCCATTCTAGCCACTTTTTGTTGTTTTTCCAGAACACCGTGGCTTTGTACATTGTCTTTCTACATCTCATTTTAGTTTGCTGCCACTCTTTTGTTTCGTTTGTCCCTTCACTTCCTTCATCCTTCTCCCTACTGAGATCTTCTTGAAGGCTAAGTTTTGGAAATCATTGCCTATATGTGTAGGTATTGCTAGTTTTGCTATAGATCTCCAGCTTTTTGCATTGTCTTTCTATGTCTGTTTTAGTGTGCTGCCCTCAGATTTTGAGTTTTTGCCTTGGTTTCCTCAATCTTCCTCCTTATTTCAAGGTTCATTTGAAGTGTAAGGTTTTGAAATCGCTGTCTTCAAGAGTTTTGTGTCGTTCCTTAGGTTGTTAGTATTATCGATTTTCTTTCAAAATCTCTCTTTTAGTTCACGGTCCTTGTTTTTGCCTATGGTTTTTCTTTTGTTCCCTAATCTCGGTTGGTTTTTCACTTGTCAACGTTCATGTCTTCGTCTTCCATTCCATTCTAGCCACTTTTTGTTGTTTTTCCAGAACACCGTGGCTTTGTACATTGTCTTTCTACATCTCATTTTAGTTTGCTGCCACTCTTTTGTTTCGTTTGTCCCTTCACTTCCTTCATCCTCCTCCCTACTGAGATCTTCTTGAAGGCTAAGTTTTGGAAATCATCGCCTATATGTGTAGGTATTGCTAGTTTTGCTATAGATCTCCAGCTTTTTGCATTGTCTTTCTATGTCTGTTTTAGTGTGCTGCCATCAGATTTTGAGTTTTTGCCTTGACTTCCTTAATCTTCCGCCCTAGTTAAGTTTTCTTTCTAAGTGGAAGCGTTTCCAGACTGGCCTTACTTTCTACATTGTCTTTCCACAGCTTTTCAGTCTGCTGCCACTCTTTGGTTTAGTATTTCCCTTCACTTCCTTCATCCTCCTCCCTACTGAGATCTTCTTGAAGGCTAAGTTTTGGAAATCATTGCCTATATGTGTAGGTATTGCTAGTTTTGCTATAGATCTCCAGCTTTTTGCATTGTCTTTCTATGTCTGTTTTAGTGTGCTGCCCTCAGTTTTTCGTTTTTGCCTTGGTTTCCTGAATCTTCCTCCCTGTTTCAAGGTTCATTTGAAGTGTAAGGTTTTGAAATCGCTGTCTTCAAGAGTTTTGTGTCATTCTTTAGGTTGTTAGTATTATCGATTTTCTTTCCAAGTCTCTCTTTTAGTTCACAGTCCTTGTTTTTGCCTATGGTTTTTCTTTTGTTCCCTAATCTCGGTTGGTTTTTCACTTGTCAACGTTCATGTCTTCGTCTTCCATTCCATTCTAGCCACTTTTTGTTGTTTTTCCAGAACACCGTGGCTTTGTACATTGTCTTTCTACATCTCATTTTAGTTTGCTGCCACTCTTTTGTTTCGTTTGTCCCTTCACTTCCTTCATCCTCCTCCCTACTGAGATCTTCTTGAAGGCTAAGTTTTGGAAATCATTGCCTATATGTGTAGGTATTGCTAGTTTTGCTATAGATCTCCAGCTTTTTGCATTGTCTTTCTATGTCTGTTTTAGTGTGCTGCCCTCAGATTTTGAGTTTTTCCCTTGACTTCCTTAATCTTCCGCCCTAGTTAAGTTTTCTTTCTAAGTGGAAGCGTTTCCAGACTGGCCTTACTTTCTACCTTGTCTTTCCACAGCTTTTCAGTCTGCTGCCACTCTTTGGTTTAGTATTTCCCTTCACTTCCTTCATCCTCCTCCCTACTGAGATCTTCTTGAAGGCTAAGATTTGGAAATCATTGCCTATATGTGTAGGTATTGCTAGTTTTGCTATAGATCTCCAGCTTTTTGCATTGTCTTTCTATGTCTGTTTTAGTGTGCTGCCCTCAGTTTTTCGTTTTTGCCTTGGTTTCCTGAATCTTCCTCCCTGTTTCAAGGTTCATTTGAAGTGTAAGGTTTTGAAATCGCTGTCTTCAAGAGTTTTGTGTCATTCTTTAGGTTGTTAGTATTATCGATTTTCTTTCAAAATCTCTCTTTTAGTTCACAGTCCTTGTTTTTGCCTATGGTTTTTCTTTTGTTCCCTAATCTCGGTTGGTTTTTCACTTGTCAACGTTCATGTCTTCGTCTTCCATTCCATTCTAGCCACTTTTTGTTGTTTTTCCAGAACACCGTGGCTTTGTACATTGTCTTTCTACATCTCATTTTCGTTTGCTGCCACTCTTTTGTTTCGTTTGTCCCTTCACTTCCTTCATCCTCCTCCCTACTGAGATCTTCTTGAAGGCTAAGTTTTGGAAATCATTGCCTATATGTGTAGGTATTGCTAGTTTTGCTATAGATCTCCAGCTTTTTGCATTGTCTTTCTATGTCTGTTTTAGTGTGCTGCCCTCAGTTTTTCGTTTTTGCCTTGGTTTCCTGAATCTTCCTCCCTGTTTCAAGGTTCATTTGAAGTGTAAGGTTTTGAAATCGCTGTCTTCAAGAGTTTTGTGTCATTCTTTAGGTTGTTAGTATTATCGATTTTCTTTCAAAATCTCTCTTTTAGTTCACAGTCCTTGTTTTTGCCTATGGTTTTTCTTTTGTTCCCTAATCTCGGTTGGTTTTTCACTTGTCAACGTTCATGTCTTCGTCTTCCATTCCATTCTAGCCACTTTTTCTTGTTTTTCCAGAACACCGTGGCTTTGTACATTGTCTTTCTACATCTCATTTTAGTCTGCTGCCACTCTTTGGTTTAGTATTTCCCTTCACTTCCTTCATCCTCCTTTCTATTGAGATCTTCTTGAAGGCTAAGGTTTTTAAATCATTTCCTGTATTTGTAGGTATTGCTAGATTTGCTCTTGATCTCCAGCTTTTTGCACAGCCTTGCTATGTCTGTTTTAGTGTGCTGCCCTTAGTTTTTCGTTTTTGCCTTGGTTTCCTGAATCTTCCTCCCTGTTTCAAGGTTCATTTGAAGTGTAAGGTTTTGAAATCGCTGTCTTCAAGAGTTTTGTGTCATTCCTTAGGTTGTTAGTATTATCGATTTTCTTTCAAAATCTCTCTTTTAGTTCACGGTCCTTGTTTTTGCCTATGGTTTTTCTTTTGTTCCCTAATCTCGGTTGGTTTTTCACTTGTCAACGTTCATGTCTTCGTCTTCCATTCCATTCTAGCCACTTTTTGTTGTTTTTCCAGAACACCGTGGCTTTGTACATTGTCTTTCTACATCTCATTTTAGTTTGCTGCCACTCTTTTGTTTCGTTTGTCCCTTCACTTCCTTCATCCTCCTCCCTACTGAGATCTTCTTGAAGGCTAAGTTTTGGAAATCATTGCCTATATGTGTAGGTATTGCTAGTTTTGCTATAGATCTCCAGCTTTTTGCATTGTCTTGCTATGTCTGTTTTAGTGTGCTGCCCTCAGATTTTGAGGTTTTGCCTTGACTTCCTTAATCTTCCGCCCTAGTTAAGTTTTCTTTCTAAGTGGAAGCGTTTCCAGACTGGCCTTACTTTCTACCTTGTCTTTCCACAGCTTTTCAGTCTTCTGCCACTCTTTGGTTTAGTATTTCCCTTCACTTCCTTCATCCTTCTCCCTACTGAGATCTTCTTGAAGGCTAAGTTTTGGAAATCATTGCCTATATGTGTAGGTATTGCTAGATTTGCTCTTGATCTCCAGCTTTTTGCACAGCCTTGCTATGTCTGTTTTAGTGTGCTGCCCTCAGTTTTTCGTTTTTGCCTTGGTTTCCTGAATCTTCCTCCCTGTTTCAAGGTTCATTTGAAGTGTAAGGTTTTGAAATCGCTGTCTTCAAGAGTTTTGTGTCATTCCTTAGGTTGTTAGTATTATCGATTTTCTTTCAAAATCTCTCTTTTAGTTCACGGTCCTTGTTTTTGCCTATGGTTTTTCTTTTGTTCCCTAATCTCGGTTGGTTTTTCACTTGTCAACGTTCATGTCTTCGTCTTCCATTCCATTCTAGCCACTTTTTGTTGTTTTTCCAGAACACCGTGGCTTTGTACATTGTCTTTCTACATCTCATTTTAGTTTGCTGCCACTCTTTTGTTTCGTTTGTCCCTTCACTTCCTTCATCCTTCTCCCTACTGAGATCTTCTTGAAGGCTAAGTTTTGGAAATCATTGCCTATATGTGTAGGTATTGCTAGTTTTGCTATAGATCTCCAGCTTTTTGCATTGTCTTTCTATGTCTGTTTTAGTGTGCTGCCCTCAGATTTTGAGTTTTTGCCTTGGTTTCCTCAATCTTCCTCCTTGTTTCAAGGTTCATTTGAAGTGTAAGGTTTTGAAATCGCTGTCTTCAAGAGTTTTGTGTCGTTCCTTAGGTTGTTAGTATTATCGATTTTCTTTCAAAATCTCTCTTTTAGTTCACGGTCCTTGTTTTTGCCTATGGTTTTTCTTTTGTTCCCTAATCTCGGTTGGTTTTTCACTTGTCAACGTTCATGTCTTCGTCTTCCATTCCATTCTAGCCACTTTTTGTTGTTTTTCCAGAACACCGTGGCTTTGTACATTGTCTTTCTACATCTCATTTTAGTTTGCTGCCACTCTTTTGTTTCGTTTGTCCCTTCACTTCCTTCATCCTCCTCCCTACTGAGATCTTCTTGAAGGCTAAGTTTTGGAAATCATCGCCTATATGTGTAGGTATTGCTAGTTTTGCTATAGATCTCCAGCTTTTTGCATTGTCTTTCTATGTCTGTTTTAGTGTGCTGCCCTCAGATTTTGAGTTTTTGCCTTGACTTCCTTAATCTTCCGCCCTAGTTAAGTTTTCTTTCTAAGTGGAAGCGTTTCCAGACTGGCCTTACTTTCTACCTTGTCTTTCCACAGCTTTTCAGTCTGCTGCCACTCTTTGGTTTAGTATTTCCCTTCACTTCCTTCATCCTTCTCCCTACTGAGATCTTCTTGAAGGCTAAGTTTTGGAAATCATTGCCTATATGTGTAGGTATTGCTAGTTTTGCTATAGATCTCCAGCTTTTTGCATTGTCTTTCTATGTCTGTTTTAGTGTGCTGCCCTCAGTTTTTCGTTTTTGCCTTGGTTTCCTGAATCTTCCTCCCTGTTTCAAGGTTCATTTGAAGTGTAAGGTTTTGAAATCGCTGTCTTCAAGAGTTTTGTGTCATTCTTTAGGTTGTTAGTATTATCGATTTTCTTTCAAAATCTCTCTTTTAGTTCACAGTCCTTGTTTTTGCCTATGGTTTTTCTTTTGTTCCCTAATCTCGGTTGGTTTTTCACTTGTCAACGTTCATGTCTTCGTCTTCCATTCCATTCTAGCCACTTTTTCTTGTTTTTCCAGAACACCGTGGCTTTGTACATTGTCTTTCTACATCTCATTTTAGTCTGCTGCCACTCTTTGGTTTAGTATTTCCCTTCACTTCCTTCATCCTCCTTTCTATTGAGATCTTCTTGAAGGCTAAGGTTTTTAAATCATTTCCTGTATTTGTAGGTATTGCTAGATTTGCTCTTGATCTCCAGCTTTTTGCACAGCCTTGCTATGTCTGTTTTAGTGTGCTGCCCTTAGTTTTTCGTTTTTGCCTTGGTTTCCTGAATCTTCCTCCCTGTTTCAAGGTTCATTTGAAGTGTAAGGTTTTGAAATCGCTGTCTTCAAGAGTTTTGTGTCATTCCTTAGGTTGTTAGTATTATCGATTTTCTTTCAAAATCTCTCTTTTAGTTCACGGTCCTTGTTTTTGCCTATGGTTTTTATTTTGTTCCCTAATCTCGGTTGGTTTTTCACTTGTCAACGTTCATGTCTTCGTCTTCCATTCCATTCTAGCCACTTTTTGTTGTTTTTCCAGAACACCGTGGCTTTGTACATTGTCTTTCTACATCTCATTTTAGTTTGCTGCCACTCTTTTGTTTCGTTTGTCCCTTCACTTCCTTCATCCTCCTCCCTACTGAGATCTTCTTGAAGGCTAAGTTTTGGAAATCATTGCCTATATGTGTAGGTATTGCTAGTTTTGCTATAGATCTCCAGCTTTTTGCATTGTCTTGCTATGTCTGTTTTAGTGTGCTGCCCTCAGATTTTGAGGTTTTGCCTTGACTTCCTTAATCTTCCGCCCTAGTTAAGTTTTCTTTCTAAGTGAAAGCGTTTCCAGACTGGCCTTACTTTCTACCTTGTCTTTCCACAGCTTTTCAGTCTTCTGCCACTCTTTGGTTTAGTATTTCCCTTCACTTCCTTCATCCTTCTCCCTACTGAGATCTTCTTGAAGGCTAAGTTTTGGAAATCATTGCCTATATGTGTAGGTATTGCTAGATTTGCTCTTGATCTCCAGCTTTTTGCACAGCCTTGCTATGTCTGTTTTAGTGTGCTGCCCTCAGTTTTTCGTTTTTGCCTTGGTTTCCTGAATCTTCCTCCCTGTTTCAAGGTTCATTTGAAGTGTAAGGTTTTGAAATCGCTGTCTTCAAGAGTTTTGTGTCATTCCTTAGGTTGTTAGTATTATCGATTTTCTTTCAAAATCTCTCTTTTAGTTCACGGTCCTTGTTTTTGCCTATGGTTTTTCTTTTGTTCCCTAATCTCGGTTGGTTTTTCACTTGTCAACGTTCATGTCTTCGTCTTCCATTCCATTCTAGCCACTTTTTGTTGTTTTTCCAGAACACCGTGGCTTTGTACATTGTCTTTCTACATCTCATTTTAGTTTGCTGCCACTCTTTTGTTTCGTTTGTCCCTTCACTTCCTTCATCCTTCTCCCTACTGAGATCTTCTTGAAGGCTAAGTTTTGGAAATCATTGCCTATATGTGTAGGTATTGCTAGTTTTGCTATAGATCTCCAGCTTTTTGCATTGTCTTTCTATGTCTGTTTTAGTGTGCTGCCCTCAGATTTTGAGTTTTTGCCTTGGTTTCCTCAATCTTCCTCCTTATTTCAAGGTTCATTTGAAGTGTAAGGTTTTGAAATCGCTGTCTTCAAGAGTTTTGTGTCGTTCCTTAGGTTGTTAGTATTATCGATTTTCTTTCAAAATCTCTCTTTTAGTTCACGGTCCTTGTTTTTGCCTATGGTTTTTCTTTTGTTCCCTAATCTCGGTTGGTTTTTCACTTGTCAACGTTCATGTCTTCGTCTTCCATTCCATTCTAGCCACTTTTTGTTGTTTTTCCAGAACACCGTGGCTTTGTACATTGTCTTTCTACATCTCATTTTAGTTTGCTGCCACTCTTTTGTTTCGTTTGTCCCTTCACTTCCTTCATCCTCCTCCCTACTGAGATCTTCTTGAAGGCTAAGTTTTGGAAATCATCGCCTATATGTGTAGGTATTGCTAGTTTTGCTATAGATCTCCAGCTTTTTGCATTGTCTTTCTATGTCTGTTTTAGTGTGCTGCCATCAGATTTTGAGTTTTTGCCTTGACTTCCTTAATCTTCCGCCCTAGTTAAGTTTTCTTTCTAAGTGGAAGCGTTTCCAGACTGGCCTTACTTTCTACATTGTCTTTCCACAGCTTTTCAGTCTGCTGCCACTCTTTGGTTTAGTATTTCCCTTCACTTCCTTCATCCTCCTCCCTACTGAGATCTTCTTGAAGGCTAAGTTTTGGAAATCATTGCCTATATGTGTAGGTATTGCTAGTTTTGCTATAGATCTCCAGCTTTTTGCATTGTCTTTCTATGTCTGTTTTAGTGTGCTGCCCTCAGTTTTTCGTTTTTGCCTTGGTTTCCTGAATCTTCCTCCCTGTTTCAAGGTTCATTTGAAGTGTAAGGTTTTGAAATCGCTGTCTTCAAGAGTTTTGTGTCATTCTTTAGGTTGTTAGTATTATCGATTTTCTTTCCAAGTCTCTCTTTTAGTTCACAGTCCTTGTTTTTGCCTATGGTTTTTCTTTTGTTCCCTAATCTCGGTTGGTTTTTCACTTGTCAACGTTCATGTCTTCGTCTTCCATTCCATTCTAGCCACTTTTTGTTGTTTTTCCAGAACACCGTGGCTTTGTACATTGTCTTTCTACATCTCATTTTAGTTTGCTGCCACTCTTTTGTTTCGTTTGTCCCTTCACTTCCTTCATCCTCCTCCCTACTGAGATCTTCTTGAAGGCTAAGTTTTGGAAATCATTGCCTATATGTGTAGGTATTGCTAGTTTTGCTATAGATCTCCAGCTTTTTGCATTGTCTTTCTATGTCTGTTTTAGTGTGCTGCCCTCAGATTTTGAGTTTTTCCCTTGACTTCCTTAATCTTCCGCCCTAGTTAAGTTTTCTTTCTAAGTGGAAGCGTTTCCAGACTGGCCTTACTTTCTACCTTGTCTTTCCACAGCTTTTCAGTCTGCTGCCACTCTTTGGTTTAGTATTTCCCTTCACTTCCTTCATCCTCCTCCCTACTGAGATCTTCTTGAAGGCTAAGATTTGGAAATCATTGCCTATATGTGTAGGTATTGCTAGTTTTGCTATAGATCTCCAGCTTTTTGCATTGTCTTTCTATGTCTGTTTTAGTGTGCTGCCCTCAGTTTTTCGTTTTTGCCTTGGTTTCCTGAATCTTCCTCCCTGTTTCAAGGTTCATTTGAAGTGTAAGGTTTTGAAATCGCTGTCTTCAAGAGTTTTGTGTCATTCTTTAGGTTGTTAGTATTATCGATTTTCTTTCAAAATCTCTCTTTTAGTTCACAGTCCTTGTTTTTGCCTATGGTTTTTCTTTTGTTCCCTAATCTCGGTTGGTTTTTCACTTGTCAACGTTCATGTCTTCGTCTTCCATTCCATTCTAGCCACTTTTTGTTGTTTTTCCAGAACACCGTGGCTTTGTACATTGTCTTTCTACATCTCATTTTCGTTTGCTGCCACTCTTTTGTTTCGTTTGTCCCTTCACTTCCTTCATCCTCCTCCCTACTGAGATCTTCTTGAAGGCTAAGTTTTGGAAATCATTGCCTATATGTGTAGGTATTGCTAGTTTTGCTATAGATCTCCAGCTTTTTGCATTGTCTTTCTATGTCTGTTTTAGTGTGCTGCCCTCAGTTTTTCGTTTTTGCCTTGGTTTCCTGAATCTTCCTCCCTGTTTCAAGGTTCATTTGAAGTGTAAGGTTTTGAAATCGCTGTCTTCAAGAGTTTTGTGTCATTCTTTAGGTTGTTAGTATTATCGATTTTCTTTCAAAATCTCTCTTTTAGTTCACAGTCCTTGTTTTTGCCTATGGTTTTTCTTTTGTTCCCTAATCTCGGTTGGTTTTTCACTTGTCAACGTTCATGTCTTCGTCTTCCATTCCATTCTAGCCACTTTTTCTTGTTTTTCCAGAACACCGTGGCTTTGTACATTGTCTTTCTACATCTCATTTTAGTCTGCTGCCACTCTTTGGTTTAGTATTTCCCTTCACTTCCTTCATCCTCCTTTCTATTGAGATCTTCTTGAAGGCTAAGGTTTTTAAATCATTTCCTGTATTTGTAGGTATTGCTAGATTTGCTCTTGATCTCCAGCTTTTTGCACAGCCTTGCTATGTCTGTTTTAGTGTGCTGCCCTTAGTTTTTCGTTTTTGCCTTGGTTTCCTGAATCTTCCTCCCTGTTTCAAGGTTCATTTGAAGTGTAAGGTTTTGAAATCGCTGTCTTCAAGAGTTTTGTGTCATTCCTTAGGTTGTTAGTATTATCGATTTTCTTTCAAAATCTCTCTTTTAGTTCACGGTCCTTGTTTTTGCCTATGGTTTTTCTTTTGTTCCCTAATCTCGGTTGGTTTTTCACTTGTCAACGTTCATGTCTTCGTCTTCCATTCCATTCTAGCCACTTTTTGTTGTTTTTCCAGAACACCGTGGCTTTGTACATTGTCTTTCTACATCTCATTTTAGTTTGCTGCCACTCTTTTGTTTCGTTTGTCCCTTCACTTCCTTCATCCTCCTCCCTACTGAGATCTTCTTGAAGGCTAAGTTTTGGAAATCATTGCCTATATGTGTAGGTATTGCTAGTTTTGCTATAGATCTCCAGCTTTTTGCATTGTCTTGCTATGTCTGTTTTAGTGTGCTGCCCTCAGATTTTGAGGTTTTGCCTTGACTTCCTTAATCTTCCGCCCTAGTTAAGTTTTCTTTCTAAGTGGAAGCGTTTCCAGACTGGCCTTACTTTCTACCTTGTCTTTCCACAGCTTTTCAGTCTTCTGCCACTCTTTGGTTTAGTATTTCCCTTCACTTCCTTCATCCTTCTCCCTACTGAGATCTTCTTGAAGGCTAAGTTTTGGAAATCATTGCCTATATGTGTAGGTATTGCTAGATTTGCTCTTGATCTCCAGCTTTTTGCACAGCCTTGCTATGTCTGTTTTAGTGTGCTGCCCTCAGTTTTTCGTTTTTGCCTTGGTTTCCTGAATCTTCCTCCCTGTTTCAAGGTTCATTTGAAGTGTAAGGTTTTGAAATCGCTGTCTTCAAGAGTTTTGTGTCATTCCTTAGGTTGTTAGTATTATCGATTTTCTTTCAAAATCTCTCTTTTAGTTCACGGTCCTTGTTTTTGCCTATGGTTTTTCTTTTGTTCCCTAATCTCGGTTGGTTTTTCACTTGTCAACGTTCATGTCTTCGTCTTCCATTCCATTCTAGCCACTTTTTGTTGTTTTTCCAGAACACCGTGGCTTTGTACATTGTCTTTCTACATCTCATTTTAGTTTGCTGCCACTCTTTTGTTTCGTTTGTCCCTTCACTTCCTTCATCCTTCTCCCTACTGAGATCTTCTTGAAGGCTAAGTTTTGGAAATCATTGCCTATATGTGTAGGTATTGCTAGTTTTGCTATAGATCTCCAGCTTTTTGCATTGTCTTTCTATGTCTGTTTTAGTGTGCTGCCCTCAGATTTTGAGTTTTTGCCTTGGTTTCCTCAATCTTCCTCCTTGTTTCAAGGTTCATTTGAAGTGTAAGGTTTTGAAATCGCTGTCTTCAAGAGTTTTGTGTCGTTCCTTAGGTTGTTAGTATTATCGATTTTCTTTCAAAATCTCTCTTTTAGTTCACGGTCCTTGTTTTTGCCTATGGTTTTTCTTTTGTTCCCTAATCTCGGTTGGTTTTTTACTTGTCAACGTTCATGTCTTCGTCTTCCATTCCATTCTAGCCACTTTTTGTTGTTTTTCCAGAACACCGTGGCTTTGTACATTGTCTTTCTACATCTCATTTTAGTTTGCTGCCACTCTTTTGTTTCGTTTGTCCCTTCACTTCCTTCATCCTCCTCCCTACTGAGATCTTCTTGAAGGCTAAGTTTTGGAAATCATCGCCTATATGTGTAGGTATTGCTAGTTTTGCTATAGATCTCCAGCTTTTTGCATTGTCTTTCTATGTCTGTTTTAGTGTGCTGCCCTCAGTTTTTCGTTTTTGCCTTGGTTTCCTGAATCTTCCTCCCTGTTTCAAGGTTCATTTGAAGTGTAAGGTTTTGAAATCGCTGTCTTCAAGAGTTTTGTGTCATTCTTTAGGTTGTTAGTATTATCGATTTTCTTTCAAAGTCTCTCTTTTAGTTCACAGTCCTTGTTTTTGCCTATGGTTTTTCTTTTGTTCCCTAATCTCGGTTGGTTTTTCACTTGTCAACGTTCATGTCTTCGTCTTCCATTCCATTCTAGCCACTTTTTGTTGTTTTTCCAGAACACCGTGGCTTTGTACATTGTCTTTCTACATCTCATTTTAGTTTGCTGCCACTCTTTTGTTTCGTTTGTCCCTTCACTTCCTTCATCCTCCTCCCTACTGAGATCTTCTTGAAGGCTAAGTTTTGGAAATCATTGCCTATATGTGTAGGTATTGCTAGTTTTGCTATAGATCTCCAGCTTTTTGCATTGTCTTTCTATGTCTGTTTTAGTGTGCTGCCCTCAGATTTTGAGTTTTTCCCTTGACTTCCTTAATCTTCCGCCCTAGTTAAGTTTTCTTTCTAAGTGGAAGCGTTTCCAGACTGGCCTTACTTTCTACCTTGTCTTTCCACAGCTTTTCAGTCTGCTGCCACTCTTTGGTTTAGTATTTCCCTTCACTTCCTTCATCCTCCTCCCTACTGAGATCTTCTTGAAGGCTAAGATTTGGAAATCATTGCCTATATGTGTAGGTATTGCTAGTTTTGCTATAGATCTCCAGCTTTTTGCATTGTCTTTCTATGTCTGTTTTAGTGTGCTGCCCTCAGTTTTTCGTTTTTGCCTTGGTTTCCTGAATCTTCCTCCCTGTTTCAAGGTTCATTTGAAGTGTAAGGTTTTGAAATCGCTGTCTTCAAGAGTTTTGTGTCATTCTTTAGGTTGTTAGTATTATCGATTTTCTTTCAAAATCTCTCTTTTAGTTCACAGTCCTTGTTTTTGCCTATGGTTTTTCTTTTGTTCCCTAATCTCGGTTGGTTTTTCACTTGTCAACGTTCATGTCTTCGTCTTCCATTCCATTCTAGCCACTTTTTGTTGTTTTTCCAGAACACCGTGGCTTTGTACATTGTCTTTCTACATCTCATTTTCGTTTGCTGCCACTCTTTTGTTTCGTTTGTCCCTTCACTTCCTTCATCCTCCTCCCTACTGAGATCTTCTTGAAGGCTAAGTTTTGGAAATCATTGCCTATATGTGTAGGTATTGCTAGTTTTGCTATAGATCTCCAGCTTTTTGCATTGTCTTTCTATGTCTGTTTTAGTGTGCTGCCCTCAGTTTTTCGTTTTTGCCTTGGTTTCCTGAATCTTCCTCCCTGTTTCAAGGTTCATTTGAAGTGTAAGGTTTTGAAATCGCTGTCTTCAAGAGTTTTGTGTCATTCTTTAGGTTGTTAGTATTATCGATTTTCTTTCAAAATCTCTCTTTTAGTTCACAGTCCTTGTTTTTGCCTATGGTTTTTCTTTTGTTCCCTAATCTCGGTTGGTTTTTCACTTGTCAACGTTCATGTCTTCGTCTTCCATTCCATTCTAGCCACTTTTTCTTGTTTTTCCAGAACACCGTGGCTTTGTACATTGTCTTTCTACATCTCATTTTAGTCTGCTGCCACTCTTTGGTTTAGTATTTCCCTTCACTTCCTTCATCCTCCTTTCTATTGAGATCTTCTTGAAGGCTAAGGTTTTTAAATCATTTCCTGTATTTGTAGGTATTGCTAGATTTGCTCTTGATCTCCAGCTTTTTGCACAGCCTTGCTATGTCTGTTTTAGTGTGCTGCCCTTAGTTTTTCGTTTTTGCCTTGGTTTCCTGAATCTTCCTCCCTGTTTCAAGGTTCATTTGAAGTGTAAGGTTTTGAAATCGCTGTCTTCAAGAGTTTTGTGTCATTCCTTAGGTTGTTAGTATTATCGATTTTCTTTCAAAATCTCTCTTTTAGTTCACGGTCCTTGTTTTTGCCTATGGTTTTTCTTTTGTTCCCTAATCTCGGTTGGTTTTTCACTTGTCAACGTTCATGTCTTCGTCTTCCATTCCATTCTAGCCACTTTTTGTTGTTTTTCCAGAACACCGTGGCTTTGTACATTGTCTTTCTACATCTCATTTTAGTTTGCTGCCACTCTTTTGTTTCGTTTGTCCCTTCACTTCCTTCATCCTCCTCCCTACTGAGATCTTCTTGAAGGCTAAGTTTTGGAAATCATTGCCTATATGTGTAGGTATTGCTAGTTTTGCTATAGATCTCCAGCTTTTTGCATTGTCTTGCTATGTCTGTTTTAGTGTGCTGCCCTCAGATTTTGAGGTTTTGCCTTGACTTCCTTAATCTTCCGCCCTAGTTAAGTTTTCTTTCTAAGTGGAAGCGTTTCCAGACTGGCCTTACTTTCTACCTTGTCTTTCCACAGCTTTTCAGTCTTCTGCCACTCTTTGGTTTAGTATTTCCCTTCACTTCCTTCATCCTTCTCCCTACTGAGATCTTCTTGAAGGCTAAGTTTTGGAAATCATTGCCTATATGTGTAGGTATTGCTAGATTTGCTCTTGATCTCCAGCTTTTTGCACAGCCTTGCTATGTCTGTTTTAGTGTGCTGCCCTCAGTTTTTCGTTTTTGCCTTGGTTTCCTGAATCTTCCTCCCTGTTTCAAGGTTCATTTGAAGTGTAAGGTTTTGAAATCGCTGTCTTCAAGAGTTTTGTGTCATTCCTTAGGTTGTTAGTATTATCGATTTTCTTTCAAAATCTCTCTTTTAGTTCACGGTCCTTGTTTTTGCCTATGGTTTTTCTTTTGTTCCCTAATCTCGGTTGGTTTTTCACTTGTCAACGTTCATGTCTTCGTCTTCCATTCCATTCTAGCCACTTTTTGTTGTTTTTCCAGAACACCGTGGCTTTGTACATTGTCTTTCTACATCTCATTTTAGTTTGCTGCCACTCTTTTGTTTCGTTTGTCCCTTCACTTCCTTCATCCTTCTCCCTACTGAGATCTTCTTGAAGGCTAAGTTTTGGAAATCATTGCCTATATGTGTAGGTATTGCTAGTTTTGCTATAGATCTCCAGCTTTTTGCATTGTCTTTCTATGTCTGTTTTAGTGTGCTGCCCTCAGATTTTGAGTTTTTGCCTTGGTTTCCTCAATCTTCCTCCTTGTTTCAAGGTTCATTTGAAGTGTAAGGTTTTGAAATCGCTGTCTTCAAGAGTTTTGTGTCGTTCCTTAGGTTGTTAGTATTATCGATTTTCTTTCAAAATCTCTCTTTTAGTTCACGGTCCTTGTTTTTGCCTATGGTTTTTCTTTTGTTCCCTAATCTCGGTTGGTTTTTTACTTGTCAACGTTCATGTCTTCGTCTTCCATTCCATTCTAGCCACTTTTTGTTGTTTTTCCAGAACACCGTGGCTTTGTACATTGTCTTTCTACATCTCATTTTAGTTTGCTGCCACTCTTTTGTTTCGTTTGTCCCTTCACTTCCTTCATCCTCCTCCCTACTGAGATCTTCTTGAAGGCTAAGTTTTGGAAATCATCGCCTATATGTGTAGGTATTGCTAGTTTTGCTATAGATCTCCAGCTTTTTGCATTGTCTTTCTATGTCTGTTTTAGTGTGCTGCCATCAGATTTTGAGTTTTTGCCTTGACTTCCTTAATCTTCCGCCCTAGTTAAGTTTTCTTTCTAAGTGGAAGCGTTTCCAGACTGGCCTTACTTTCTACATTGTCTTTCCACAGCTTTTCAGTCTGCTGCCACTCTTTGGTTTAGTATTTCCCTTCACTTCCTTCATCCTCCTCCCTACTGAGATCTTCTTGAAGGCTAAGTTTTGGAAATCATTGCCTATATGTGTAGGTATTGCTAGTTTTGCTATAGATCTCCAGCTTTTTGCATTGTCTTGCTATGTCTGTTTTAGTGTGCTGCCCTCAGTTTTTCGTTTTTGCCTTGGTTTCCTGAATCTTCCTCCCTGTTTCAAGGTTCATTTGAAGTGTAAGGTTTTGAAATCGCTGTCTTCAAGAGTTTTGTGTCATTCTTTAGGTTGTTAGTATTATCGATTTTCTTTCAAAGTCTCTCTTTTAGTTCACAGTCCTTGTTTTTGCCTATGGTTTTTCTTTTGTTCCCTAATCTCGGTTGGTTTTTCACTTGTCAACGTTCATGTCTTCGTCTTCCATTCCATTCTAGCCACTTTTTGTTGTTTTTCCAGAACACCGTGGCTTTGTACATTGTCTTTCTACATCTCATTTTAGTTTGCTGCCACTCTTTTGTTTCGTTTGTCCCTTCACTTCCTTCATCCTCCTCCCTACTGAGATCTTCTTGAAGGCTAAGTTTTGGAAATCATTGCCTATATGTGTAGGTATTGCTAGTTTTGCTATAGATCTCCAGCTTTTTGCATTGTCTTTCTATGTCTGTTTTAGTGTGCTGCCCTCAGATTTTGAGTTTTTCCCTTGACTTCCTTAATCTTCCGCCCTAGTTAAGTTTTCTTTCTAAGTGGAAGCGTTTCCAGACTGGCCTTACTTTCTACCTTGTCTTTCCACAGCTTTTCAGTCTGCTGCCACTCTTTGGTTTAGTATTTCCCTTCACTTCCTTCATCTTCCTCCCTACTGAGATCTTCTTGAAGGCTAAGATTTGGAAATCATTGCCTATATGTGTAGGTATTGCTAGTTTTGCTATAGATCTCCAGCTTTTTGCATTGTCTTTCTATGTCTGTTTTAGTGTGCTGCCATCAGATTTTGAGTTTTTGCCTTGACTTCCTTAATCTTCCGCCCTAGTTAAGTTTTCTTTCTAAGTGGAAGCGTTTCCAGACTGGCCTTACTTTCTACATTGTCTTTCCACAGCTTTTCAGTCTGCTGCCACTCTTTGGTTTAGTATTTCCCTTCACTTCCTTCATCCTCCTCCCTACTGAGATCTTCTTGAAGGCTAAGTTTTGGAAATCATTGCCTATATGTGTAGGTATTGCTAGATTTGCTCTTGATCTCCAGCTTTTTGCACAGCCTTGCTATGTCTGTTTTAGTGTGCTGCCCTCAGTTTTTCGTTTTTGCCTTGGTTTCCTGAATCTTCCTCCCTGTTTCAAGGTTCATTTGAACTGTAAGGTTTTGAAATCGCTGTCTTCAAGAGTTTTGTGTCATTCCTTAGGTTGTTAGTATTATCGATTTTCTTTCAAAATCTCTCTTTTAGTTCACGGTCCTTGTTTTTGCCTATGGTTTTTCTTTTGTTCCCTAATCTCGGTTGGTTTTTCACTTGTCAACGTTCATGTCTTCGTCTTCCATTCCATTCTAGCCACTTTTTGTTGTTTTTCCAGAACACCGTGGCTTTGTACATTGTCTTTCTACATCTCATTTTAGTTTGCTGCCACTCTTTTGTTTCGTTTGTCCCTTCACTTCCTTCATCCTTCTCCCTACTGAGATCTTCTTGAAGGCTAAGTTTTGGAAATCATTGCCTATATGTGTAGGTATTGCTAGTTTTGCTATAGATCTCCAGCTTTTTGCATTGTCTTTCTATGTCTGTTTTAGTGTGCTGCCCTCAGATTTTGAGTTTTTGCCTTGGTTTCCTCAATCTTCCTCCTTGTTTCAAGGTTCATTTGAAGTGTAAGGTTTTGAAATCGCTGTCTTCAAGAGTTTTGTGTCGTTCCTTAGGTTGTTAGTATTATCGATTTTCTTTCAAAATCTCTCTTTTAGTTCACGGTCCTTGTTTTTGCCTATGGTTTTTCTTTTGTTCCCTAATCTCGGTTGGTTTTTCACTTGTCAACGTTCATGTCTTCGTCTTCCATTCCATTCTAGCCACTTTTTGTTGTTTTTCCAGAACACCGTGGCTTTGTACATTGTCTTTCTACATCTCATTTTAGTTTGCTGCCACTCTTTTGTTTCGTTTGTCCCTTCACTTCCTTCATCCTCCTCCCTACTGAGATCTTCTTGAAGGCTAAGTTTTGGAAATCATCGCCTATATGTGTAGGTATTGCTAGTTTTGCTATAGATCTCCAGCTTTTTGCATTGTCTTTCTATGTCTGTTTTAGTGTGCTGCCATCAGATTTTGAGTTTTTGCCTTGACTTCCTTAATCTTCCGCCCTAGTTAAGTTTTCTTTCTAAGTGGAAGCGTTTCCAGACTGGCCTTACTTTCTACATTGTCTTTCCACAGCTTTTCAGTCTGCTGCCACTCTTTGGTTTAGTATTTCCCTTCACTTCCTTCATCCTCCTCCCTACTGAGATCTTCTTGAAGGCTAAGTTTTGGAAATCATTGCCTATATGTGTAGGTATTGCTAGTTTTGCTATAGATCTCCAGCTTTTTGCATTGTCTTTCTATGTCTGTTTTAGTGTGCTGCCCTCAGTTTTTCGTTTTTGCCTTGGTTTCCTGAATCTTCCTCCCTGTTTCAAGGTTCATTTGAAGTGTAAGGTTTTGAAATCGCTGTCTTCAAGAGTTTTGTGTCATTCTTTAGGTTGTTAGTATTATCGATTTTCTTTCAAAGTCTCTCTTTTAGTTCACAGTCCTTGTTTTTGCCTATGGTTTTTCTTTTGTTCCCTAATCTCGGTTGGTTTTTCACTTGTCAACGTTCATGTCTTCGTCTTCCATTCCATTCTAGCCACTTTTTGTTGTTTTTCCAGAACACCGTGGCTTTGTACATTGTCTTTCTACATCTCATTTTAGTTTGCTGCCACTCTTTTGTTTCGTTTGTCCCTTCACTTCCTTCATCCTCCTCCCTACTGAGATCTTCTTGAAGGCTAAGTTTTGGAAATCATTGCCTATATGTGTAGGTATTGCTAGTTTTGCTATAGATCTCCAGCTTTTTGCATTGTCTTTCTATGTCTGTTTTAGTGTGCTGCCCTCAGATTTTGAGTTTTTGCCTTGACTTCCTTAATCTTCCGCCCTAGTTAAGTTTTCTTTCTAAGTGGAAGCGTTTCCAGACTGGCCTTACTTTCTACCTTGTCTTTCCACAGCTTTTCAGTCTGCTGCCACTCTTTGGTTTAGTATTTCCCTTCACTTCCTTCATCCTTCTCCCTACTGAGATCTTCTTGAAGGCTAAGTTTTGGAAATCATTGCCTATATGTGTAGGTATTGCTAGTTTTGCTATAGATCTCCAGCTTTTTGCATTGTCTTTCTATGTCTGTTTTAGTGTGCTGCCCTCAGTTTTTCGTTTTTGCCTTGGTTTCCTGAATCTTCCTCCCTGTTTCAAGGTTCATTTGAAGTGTAAGGTTTTGAAATCGCTGTCTTCAAGAGTTTTGTGTCATTCTTTAGGTTGTTAGTATTATCGATTTTCTTTCAAAATCTCTCTTTTAGTTCACGGTCCTTGTTTTTGCCTATGGTTTTTCTTTTGTTCCCTAATCTCGGTTGGTTTTTCACTTGTCAACGTTCATGTCTTCGTCTTCCATTCCATTCTAGCCACTTTTTCTTGTTTTTCCAGAACACCGTGGCTTTGTACATTGTCTTTCTACATCTCATTTTAGTCTGCTGCCACTCTTTGGTTTAGTATTTCCCTTCACTTCCTTCATCCTCCTTTCTATTGAGATCTTCTTGAAGGCTAAGGTTTTTAAATCATTTCCTGTATTTGTAGGTATTGCTAGATTTGCTCTTGATCTCCAGCTTTTTGCACAGCCTTGCTATGTCTGTTTTAGTGTGCTGCCCTTAGTTTTTCGTTTTTGCCTTGGTTTCCTGAATCTTCCTCCCTGTTTCAAGGTTCATTTGAAGTGTAAGGTTTTGAAATCGCTGTCTTCAAGAGTTTTGTGTCATTCCTTAGGTTGTTAGTATTATCGATTTTCTTTCAAAATCTCTCTTTTAGTTCACGGTCCTTGTTTTTGCCTATGGTTTTTCTTTTGTTCCCTAATCTCGGTTGGTTTTTCACTTGTCAACGTTCATGTCTTCGTCTTCCATTCCATTCTAGCCACTTTTTGTTGTTTTTCCAGAACACCGTGGCTTTGTACATTGTCTTTCTACATCTCATTTTAGTTTGCTGCCACTCTTTTGTTTCGTTTGTCCCTTCACTTCCTTCATCCTCCTCCCTACTGAGATCTTCTTGAAGGCTAAGTTTTGGAAATCATTGCCTATATGTGTAGGTATTGCTAGTTTTGCTATAGATCTCCAGCTTTTTGCATTGTCTTGCTATGTCTGTTTTAGTGTGCTGCCCTCAGATTTTGAGGTTTTGCCTTGACTTCCTTAATCTTCCGCCCTAGTTAAGTTTTCTTTCTAAGTGGAAGCGTTTCCAGACTGGCCTTACTTTCTACCTTGTCTTTCCACAGCTTTTCAGTCTTCTGCCACTCTTTGGTTTAGTATTTCCCTTCACTTCCTTCATCCTTCTCCCTACTGAGATCTTCTTGAAGGCTAAGTTTTGGAAATCATTGCCTATATGTGTAGGTATTGCTAGATTTGCTCTTGATCTCCAGCTTTTTGCACAGCCTTGCTATGTCTGTTTTAGTGTGCTGCCCTCAGTTTTTCGTTTTTGCCTTGGTTTCCTGAATCTTCCTCCCTGTTTCAAGGTTCATTTGAACTGTAAGGTTTTGAAATCGCTGTCTTCAAGAGTTTTGTGTCATTCCTTAGGTTGTTAGTATTATCGATTTTCTTTCAAAATCTCTCTTTTAGTTCACGGTCCTTGTTTTTGCCTATGGTTTTTCTTTTGTTCCCTAATCTCGGTTGGTTTTTCACTTGTCAACGTTCATGTCTTCGTCTTCCATTCCATTCTAGCCACTTTTTGTTGTTTTTCCAGAACACCGTGGCTTTGTACATTGTCTTTCTACATCTCATTTTAGTTTGCTGCCACTCTTTTGTTTCGTTTGTCCCTTCACTTCCTTCATCCTTCTCCCTACTGAGATCTTCTTGAAGGCTAAGTTTTGGAAATCATTGCCTATATGTGTAGGTATTGCTAGTTTTGCTATAGATCTCCAGCTTTTTGCATTGTCTTTCTATGTCTGTTTTAGTGTGCTGCCCTCAGATTTTGAGTTTTTGCCTTGGTTTCCTCAATCTTCCTCCTTGTTTCAAGGTTCATTTGAAGTGTAAGGTTTTGAAATCGCTGTCTTCAAGAGTTTTGTGTCGTTCCTTAGGTTGTTAGTATTATCGATTTTCTTTCAAAATCTCTCTTTTAGTTCACGGTCCTTGTTTTTGCCTATGGTTTTTCTTTTGTTCCCTAATCTCGGTTGGTTTTTCACTTGTCAACGTTCATGTCTTCGTCTTCCATTCCATTCTAGCCACTTTTTGTTGTTTTTCCAGAACACCGTGGCTTTGTACATTGTCTTTCTACATCTCATTTTAGTTTGCTGCCACTCTTTTGTTTCATTTGTCCCTTCACTTCCTTCATCCTCCTCCCTACTGAGATCTTCTTGAAGGCTAAGTTTTGGAAATCATCGCCTATATGTGTAGGTATTGCTAGTTTTGCTATAGATCTCCAGCTTTTTGCATTGTCTTTCTATGTCTGTTTTAGTGTGCTGCCCTCAGATTTTGAGTTTTTGCCTTGACTTCCTTAATCTTCCGCCCTAGTTAAGTTTTCTTTCTAAGTGGAAGCGTTTCCAGACTGGCCTTACTTTCTACATTGTCTTTCCACAGCTTTTCAGTCTGCTGCCACTCTTTGGTTTAGTATTTCCCTTCACTTCCTTCATCCTCCTCCCTACTGAGATCTTCTTGAAGGCTAAGTTTTGGAAATCATTGCCTATATGTGTAGGTATTGCTAGTTTTGCTATAGATCTCCAGCTTTTTGCATTGTCTTTCTATGTCTGTTTTAGTGTGCTGCCCTCAGTTTTTCGTTTTTGCCTTGGTTTCCTGAATCTTCCTCCCTGTTTCAAGGTTCATTTGAACTGTAAGGTTTTGAAATCGCTGTCTTCAAGAGTTTTGTGTCATTCCTTAGGTTGTTAGTATTATCGATTTTCTTTCAAAATCTCTCTTTTAGTTCACGGTCCTTGTTTTTGCCTATGGTTTTTCTTTTGTTCCCTAATCTCGGTTGGTTTTTCACTTGTCAACGTTCATGTCTTCGTCTTCCATTCCATTCTAGCCACTTTTTGTTGTTTTTCCAGAACACCGTGGCTTTGTACATTGTCTTTCTACATCTCATTTTAGTTTGCTGCCACTCTTTTGTTTCGTTTGTCCCTTCACTTCCTTCATCCTTCTCCCTACTGAGATCTTCTTGAAGGCTAAGTTTTGGAAATCATTGCCTATATGTGTAGGTATTGCTAGTTTTGCTATAGATCTCCAGCTTTTTGCATTGTCTTTCTATGTCTGTTTTAGTGTGCTGCCCTCAGATTTTGAGTTTTTGCCTTGGTTTCCTCAATCTTCCTCCTTGTTTCAAGGTTCATTTGAAGTGTAAGGTTTTGAAATCGCTGTCTTCAAGAGTTTTGTGTCGTTCCTTAGGTTGTTAGTATTATCGATTTTCTTTCAAAATCTCTCTTTTAGTTCACGGTCCTTGTTTTTGCCTATGGTTTTTCTTTTGTTCCCTAATCTCGGTTGGTTTTTCACTTGTCAACGTTCATGTCTTCGTCTTCCATTCCATTCTAGCCACTTTTTGTTGTTTTTCCAGAACACCGTGGCTTTGTACATTGTCTTTCTACATCTCATTTTAGTTTGCTGCCACTCTTTTGTTTCGTTTGTCCCTTCACTTCCTTCATCCTCCTCCCTACTGAGATCTTCTTGAAGGCTAAGTTTTGGAAATCATCGCCTATATGTGTAGGTATTGCTAGTTTTGCTATAGATCTCCAGCTTTTTGCATTGTCTTTCTATGTCTGTTTTAGTGTGCTGCCATCAGATTTTGAGTTTTTGCCTTGACTTCCTTAATCTTCCGCCCTAGTTAAGTTTTCTTTCTAAGTGGAAGCGTTTCCAGACTGGCCTTACTTTCTACATTGTCTTTCCACAGCTTTTCAGTCTGCTGCCACTCTTTGGTTTAGTATTTCCCTTCACTTCCTTCATCCTCCTCCCTACTGAGATCTTCTTGAAGGCTAAGTTTTGGAAATCATTGCCTATATGTGTAGGTATTGCTAGTTTTGCTATAGATCTCCAGCTTTTTGCATTGTCTTTCTATGTCTGTTTTAGTGTGCTGCCCTCAGTTTTTCGTTTTTGCCTTGGTTTCCTGAATCTTCCTCCCTGTTTCAAGGTTCATTTGAAGTGTAAGGTTTTGAAATCGCTGTCTTCAAGAGTTTTGTGTCATTCTTTAGGTTGTTAGTATTATCGATTTTCTTTCAAAGTCTCTCTTTTAGTTCACAGTCCTTGTTTTTGCCTATGGTTTTTCTTTTGTTCCCTAATCTCGGTTGGTTTTTCACTTGTCAACGTTCATGTCTTCGTCTTCCATTCCATTCTAGCCACTTTTTGTTGTTTTTCCAGAACACCGTGGCTTTGTACATTGTCTTTCTACATCTCATTTTAGTTTGCTGCCACTCTTTTGTTTCGTTTGTCCCTTCACTTCCTTCATCCTCCTCCCTACTGAGATCTTCTTGAAGGCTAAGTTTTGGAAATCATTGCCTATATGTGTAGGTATTGCTAGTTTTGCTATAGATCTCCAGCTTTTTGCATTGTCTTTCTATGTCTGTTTTAGTGTGCTGCCCTCAGATTTTGAGTTTTTGCCTTGACTTCCTTAATCTTCCGCCCTAGTTAAGTTTTCTTTCTAAGTGGAAGCGTTTCCAGACTGGCCTTACTTTCTACCTTGTCTTTCCACAGCTTTTCAGTCTGCTGCCACTCTTTGGTTTAGTATTTCCCTTCACTTCCTTCATCCTTCTCCCTACTGAGATCTTCTTGAAGGCTAAGTTTTGGAAATCATTGCCTATATGTGTAGGTATTGCTAGTTTTGCTATAGATCTCCAGCTTTTTGCATTGTCTTTCTATGTCTGTTTTAGTGTGCTGCCCTCAGTTTTTCGTTTTTGCCTTGGTTTCCTGAATCTTCCTCCCTGTTTCAAGGTTCATTTGAAGTGTAAGGTTTTGAAATCGCTGTCTTCAAGAGTTTTGTGTCATTCTTTAGGTTGTTAGTATTATCGATTTTCTTTCAAAATCTCTCTTTTAGTTCACGGTCCTTGTTTTTGCCTATGGTTTTTCTTTTGTTCCCTAATCTCGGTTGGTTTTTCACTTGTCAACGTTCATGTCTTCGTCTTCCATTCCATTCTAGCCACTTTTTCTTGTTTTTCCAGAACACCGTGGCTTTGTACATTGTCTTTCTACATCTCATTTTAGTCTGCTGCCACTCTTTGGTTTAGTATTTCCCTTCACTTCCTTCATCCTCCTTTCTATTGAGATCTTCTTGAAGGCTAAGGTTTTTAAATCATTTCCTGTATTTGTAGGTATTGCTAGATTTGCTCTTGATCTCCAGCTTTTTGCACAGCCTTGCTATGTCTGTTTTAGTGTGCTGCCCTTAGTTTTTCGTTTTTGCCTTGGTTTCCTGAATCTTCCTCCCTGTTTCAAGGTTCATTTGAAGTGTAAGGTTTTGAAATCGCTGTCTTCAAGAGTTTTGTGTCATTCCTTAGGTTGTTAGTATTATCGATTTTCTTTCAAAATCTCTCTTTTAGTTCACGGTCCTTGTTTTTGCCTATGGTTTTTATTTTGTTCCCTAATCTCGGTTGGTTTTTCACTTGTCAACGTTCATGTCTTCGTCTTCCATTCCATTCTAGCCACTTTTTGTTGTTTTTCCAGAACACCGTGGCTTTGTACATTGTCTTTCTACATCTCATTTTAGTTTGCTGCCACTCTTTTGTTTCGTTTGTCCCTTCACTTCCTTCATCCTCCTCCCTACTGAGATCTTCTTGAAGGCTAAGTTTTGGAAATCATTGCCTATATGTGTAGGTATTGCTAGTTTTGCTATAGATCTCCAGCTTTTTGCATTGTCTTGCTATGTCTGTTTTAGTGTGCTGCCCTCAGATTTTGAGGTTTTGCCTTGACTTCCTTAATCTTCCGCCCTAGTTAAGTTTTCTTTCTAAGTGGAAGCGTTTCCAGACTGGCCTTACTTTCTACCTTGTCTTTCCACAGCTTTTCAGTCTTCTGCCACTCTTTGGTTTAGTATTTCCCTTCACTTCCTTCATCCTTCTCCCTACTGAGATCTTCTTGAAGGCTAAGTTTTGGAAATCATTGCCTATATGTGTAGGTATTGCTAGATTTGCTCTTGATCTCCAGCTTTTTGCACAGCCTTGCTATGTCTGTTTTAGTGTGCTGCCCTCAGTTTTTCGTTTTTGCCTTGGTTTCCTGAATCTTCCTCCCTGTTTCAAGGTTCATTTGAACTGTAAGGTTTTGAAATCGCTGTCTTCAAGAGTTTTGTGTCATTCCTTAGGTTGTTAGTATTATCGATTTTCTTTCAAAATCTCTCTTTTAGTTCACGGTCCTTGTTTTTGCCTATGGTTTTTCTTTTGTTCCCTAATCTCGGTTGGTTTTTCACTTGTCAACGTTCATGTCTTCGTCTTCCATTCCATTCTAGCCACTTTTTGTTGTTTTTCCAGAACACCGTGGCTTTGTACATTGTCTTTCTACATCTCATTTTAGTTTGCTGCCACTCTTTTGTTTCGTTTGTCCCTTCACTTCCTTCATCCTTCTCCCTACTGAGATCTTCTTGAAGGCTAAGTTTTGGAAATCATTGCCTATATGTGTAGGTATTGCTAGTTTTGCTATAGATCTCCAGCTTTTTGCATTGTCTTTCTATGTCTGTTTTAGTGTGCTGCCCTCAGATTTTGAGTTTTTGCCTTGGTTTCCTCAATCTTCCTCCTTGTTTCAAGGTTCATTTGAAGTGTAAGGTTTTGAAATCGCTGTCTTCAAGAGTTTTGTGTCGTTCCTTAGGTTGTTAGTATTATCGATTTTCTTTCAAAATCTCTCTTTTAGTTCACGGTCCTTGTTTTTGCCTATGGTTTTTCTTTTGTTCCCTAATCTCGGTTGGTTTTTCACTTGTCAACGTTCATGTCTTCGTCTTCCATTCCATTCTAGCCACTTTTTGTTGTTTTTCCAGAACACCGTGGCTTTGTACATTGTCTTTCTACATCTCATTTTAGTTTGCTGCCACTCTTTTGTTTCGTTTGTCCCTTCACTTCCTTCATCCTCCTCCCTACTGAGATCTTCTTGAAGGCTAAGTTTTGGAAATCATCGCCTATATGTGTAGGTATTGCTAGTTTTGCTATAGATCTCCAGCTTTTTGCATTGTCTTTCTATGTCTGTTTTAGTGTGCTGCCCTCAGATTTTGAGTTTTTGCCTTGACTTCCTTAATCTTCCGCCCTAGTTAAGTTTTCTTTCTAAGTGGAAGCGTTTCCAGACTGGCCTTACTTTCTACATTGTCTTTCCACAGCTTTTCAGTCTGCTGCCACTCTTTGGTTTAGTATTTCCCTTCACTTCCTTCATCCTCCTCCCTACTGAGATCTTCTTGAAGGCTAAGTTTTGGAAATCATTGCCTATATGTGTAGGTATTGCTAGTTTTGCTATAGATCTCCAGCTTTTTGCATTGTCTTTCTATGTCTGTTTTAGTGTGCTGCCCTCAGTTTTTCGTTTTTGCCTTGGTTTCCTGAATCTTCCTCCCTGTTTCAAGGTTCATTTGAAGTGTAAGGTTTTGAAATCGCTGTCTTCAAGAGTTTTGTGTCATTCTTTAGGTTGTTAGTATTATCGATTTTCTTTCAAAGTCTCTCTTTTAGTTCACAGTCCTTGTTTTTGCCTATGGTTTTTCTTTTGTTCCCTAATCTCGGTTGGTTTTTCACTTGTCAACGTTCATGTCTTCGTCTTCCATTCCATTCTAGCCACTTTTTGTTGTTTTTCCAGAACACCGTGGCTTTGTACATTGTCTTTCTACATCTCATTTTAGTTTGCTGCCACTCTTTTGTTTCGTTTGTCCCTTCACTTCCTTCATCCTCCTCCCTACTGAGATCTTCTTGAAGGCTAAGTTTTGGAAATCATTGCCTATATGTGTAGGTATTGCTAGTTTTGCTATAGATCTCCAGCTTTTTGCATTGTCTTGCTATGTCTGTTTTAGTGTGCTGCCCTCAGATTTTGAGGTTTTGCCTTGACTTCCTTAATCTTCCGCCCTAGTTAAGTTTTCTTTCTAAGTGGAAGCGTTTCCAGACTGGCCTTACTTTCTACCTTGTCTTTCCACAGCTTTTCAGTCTTCTGCCACTCTTTGGTTTAGTATTTCCCTTCACTTCCTTCATCCTTCTCCCTACTGAGATCTTCTTGAAGGCTAAGTTTTGGAAATCATTGCCTATATGTGTAGGTATTGCTAGATTTGCTCTTGATCTCCAGCTTTTTGCACAGCCTTGCTATGTCTGTTTTAGTGTGCTGCCCTCAGTTTTTCGTTTTTGCCTTGGTTTCCTGAATCTTCCTCCCTGTTTCAAGGTTCATTTGAACTGTAAGGTTTTGAAATCGCTGTCTTCAAGAGTTTTGTGTCATTCCTTAGGTTGTTAGTATTATCGATTTTCTTTCAAAATCTCTCTTTTAGTTCACGGTCCTTGTTTTTGCCTATGGTTTTTCTTTTGTTCCCTAATCTCGGTTGGTTTTTCACTTGTCAACGTTCATGTCTTCGTCTTCCATTCCATTCTAGCCACTTTTTGTTGTTTTTCCAGAACACCGTGGCTTTGTACATTGTCTTTCTACATCTCATTTTAGTTTGCTGCCACTCTTTTGTTTCGTTTGTCCCTTCACTTCCTTCATCCTTCTCCCTACTGAGATCTTCTTGAAGGCTAAGTTTTGGAAATCATTGCCTATATGTGTAGGTATTGCTAGTTTTGCTATAGATCTCCAGCTTTTTGCATTGTCTTTCTATGTCTGTTTTAGTGTGCTGCCCTCAGATTTTGAGTTTTTGCCTTGACTTCCTTAATCTTCCGCCCTAGTTAAGTTTTCTTTCTAAGTGGAAGCGTTTCCAGACTGGCCTTACTTTCTACATTGTCTTTCCACAGCTTTTCAGTCTGCTGCCACTCTTTGGTTTAGTATTTCTCTTCACTTCCTTCATCCTCCTCCCTACTGAGATCTTCTTGAAGGCTAAGTTTTGGAAATCATTGCCTATATGTGTAGTTATTGCTAGTTTTGCTATAGATCTCCAGCTTTTTGCATTGTCTTTCTATGTCTGTTTTAGTGTGCTGCCCTCAGTTTTTCGTTTTTGCCTTGGTTTCCTGAATCTTCCTCCCTGTTTCAAGGTTCATTTGAAGTGTAAGGTTTTGAAATCGCTGTCTTCAAGAGTTTTGTGTCATTCCTTAGGTTGTTAGTATTATCGATTTTCTTTCAAAATCTCTCTTTTAGTTCACGGTCCTTGTTTTTGCCTATGGTTTTTCTTTTGTTCCCTAATCTCGGTTGGTTTTTCACTTGTCAACGTTCATGTCTTCGTCTTCCATTCTATTCTAGCCACTTTTTGTTGTTTTTCCAGAACACCGTGGCTTTGTACATTGTCTTTCTACATCTCATTTTAGTTTGCTGCCACTCTTTTGTTTCGTTTGTCCCTTCACTTCCTTCATCGTCCTCCCTACTGAGATCTTCTTGAAGGGTAAGTTTTGGAAATCATTGCCTATATGTGTAGGTATTGCTAGTTTTGCTATAGATCTCCAGCTTTTTGCATTGTCTTTCTATGTCTGTTTTAGTGTGCTGCCCTCAGATTTTGAGTTTTTGTCTTGACTTCCTTAATCTTCCGCCCTAGTTAAGTTTTCTTTCTAAGTGGAAGCGTTTCCAGACTGGCCTTACTTTCTACATTGTCTTTCCACAGCTTTTCAGTCTGCTGCCACTCTTTGGTTTAGTATTTCCCTTCACTTCCTTCATCCTCCTCCCTACTGAGATCTTCTTGAAGGCTAAGTTTTGGAAATCATTGCCTATATGTGTAGGTATTGCTAGTTTTGCTATAGATCTCCAGCTTTTTGCATTGTCTTTCTATGTCTGTTTTAGTGTGCTGCCCTCAGTTTTTCGTTTTTGCCTTGGTTTCCTGAATCTTCCTCCCTGTTTCAAGGTTCATTTGAAGTGTAAGGTTTTGAAATCGCTGTCTTCAAGAGTTTTGTGTCATTCTTTAGGTTGTTAGTATTATCGATTTTCTTTCAAAATCTCTCTTTTAGTTCACAGTCCTTGTTTTTGCCTATGGTTTTTCTTTTGTTCCCTAATCTCGGTTGGTTTTTCACTTGTCAACGTTCATGTCTTCGTCTTCCATTCCATTCTAGCCACTTTTTGTTGTTTTTCCAGAACACCGTGGCTTTGTACATTGTCTTTCTACATCTCATTTTAGTTTGCTGCCACTCTTTTGTTTCGTTTGTCCCTTCACTTCCTTCATCCTCCTCCCTACTGAGATCTTCTTGAAGGCTAAGTTTTGGAAATCATTGCCTATATGTGTAGGTATTGCTAGTTTTGCTATAGATCTCCAGCTTTTTGCATTGTCTTTCTATGTCTGTTTTAGTGTGCTGCCCTCAGATTTTGAGTTTTTGCCTTGACTTCCTTAATCTTCCGCCCTAGTTAAGTTTTCTTTCTAAGTGGAAGCGTTTCCAGACTGGCCTTACTTTCTACATTGTCTTTCCACAGCTTTTCAGTCTGCTGCCACTCTTTGGTTTAGTATTTCCCTTCACTTCCTTCATCCTCCTTTCTATTGAGATCTTATTGAAGGCTAAGTTTTGGAAATCATTGCCTATATGTGTAGTTATTGCTAGTTTTGCTATAGATCTCCAGCTTTTTGCATTGTCTTTCTATGTCTGTTTTAGTGTGCTGCCTTCAGATTTTGAGTTTTTGCCTTGACTTCCTTAATCTTCCGCCCTAGTTAAGTTTTCTTTCTAAGTGGAAGCGTTTCCAGACTGGCCTTACTTTCTACATTGTCTTTCCACAGCTTTTCAGTCTGCTGCCACTCTTTGGTTTAGTATTTCCCTTCACTTCCTTCATCCTCCTCCCTACTGAGATCTTCTTGAAGGCTAAGTTTTGGAAATCATTGCCTATATGTGTAGTTATTGCTAGTTTTGCTATAGATCTCCAGCTTTTTGCATTGTCTTTCTATGTCTGTTTTAGTGTGCTGCCCTCAGTTTTTCGTTTTTGCCTTGGTTTCCTGAATCTTCCTCCCTGTTTCAAGGTTCATTTGAAGTGTAAGGTTTTGAAATCGCTGTCTTCAAGAGTTTTGTGTCATTCCTTAGGTTGTTAGTATTATCGATTTTCTTTCAAAATCTCTCTTTTAGTTCACGGTCCTTGTTTTTGCCTATGGTTTTTCTTTTGTTCCCTAATCTCGGTTGGTTTTTCACTTGTCAACGTTCATGTCTTCGTCTTCCATTCCATTCTAGCCACTTTTTGTTGTTTTTCCAGAACACCGTGGCTTTGTACATTGTCTTTCTACATCTCATTTTAGTTTGCTGCCACTCTTTTGTTTCGTTTGTCCCTTCACTTCCTTCATCCTTCTCCCTACTGAGATCTTCTTGAAGGCTAAGTTTTGGAAATCATTGCCTATATGTGTAGGTATTGCTAGTTTTGCTATAGATCTCCAGCTTTTTGCATTGTCTTTCTATGTCTGTTTTAGTGTGCTGCCCTCAGATTTTGAGTTTTTGCCTTGGTTTCCTCAATCTTCCTCCTTGTTTCAAGGTTCATTTGAAGTGTAAGGTTTTGAAATCGCTGTCTTCAAGAGTTTTGTGTCGTTCCTTAGGTTGTTAGTATTATCGATTTTCTTTCAAAATCTCTCTTTTAGTTCACGGTCCTTGTTTTTGCCTATGGTTTTTCTTTTGTTCCCTAATCTCGGTTGGTTTTTCACTTGTCAACGTTCATGTCTTCGTCTTCCATTCCATTCTAGCCACTTTTTGTTGTTTTTCCAGAACACCGTGGCTTTGTACATTGTCTTTCTACATCTCATTTTAGTTTGCTGCCACTCTTTTGTTTCGTTTGTCCCTTCACTTCCTTCATCCTCCTCCCTACTGAGATCTTCTTGAAGGCTAAGTTTTGGAAATCATCGCCTATATGTGTAGGTATTGCTAGTTTTGCTATAGATCTCCAGCTTTTTGCATTGTCTTTCTATGTCTGTTTTAGTGTGCTGCCATCAGATTTTGAGTTTTTGCCTTGACTTCCTTAATCTTCCGCCCTAGTTAAGTTTTCTTTCTAAGTGGAAGCGTTTCCAGACTGGCCTTACTTTCTACATTGTCTTTCCACAGCTTTTCAGTCTGCTGCCACTCTTTGGTTTAGTATTTCCCTTCACTTCCTTCATCCTCCTCCCTACTGAGATCTTCTTGAAGGCTAAGTTTTGGAAATCATTGCCTATATGTGTAGGTATTGCTAGTTTTGCTATAGATCTCCAGCTTTTTGCATTGTCTTTCTATGTCTGTTTTAGTGTGCTGCCCTCAGTTTTTCGTTTTTGCCTTGGTTTCCTGAATCTTCCTCCCTGTTTCAAGGTTCATTTGAAGTGTAAGGTTTTGAAATCGCTGTCTTCAAGAGTTTTGTGTCATTCTTTAGGTTGTTAGTATTATCGATTTTCTTTCAAAGTCTCTCTTTTAGTTCACAGTCCTTGTTTTTGCCTATGGTTTTTCTTTTGTTCCCTAATCTCGGTTGGTTTTTCACTTGTCAACGTTCATGTCTTCGTCTTCCATTCCATTCTAGCCACTTTTTGTTGTTTTTCCAGAACACCGTGGCTTTGTACATTGTCTTTCTACATCTCATTTTAGTTTGCTGCCACTCTTTTGTTTCGTTTGTCCCTTCACTTCCTTCATCCTCCTCCCTACTGAGATCTTCTTGAAGGCTAAGTTTTGGAAATCATTGCCTATATGTGTAGGTATTGCTAGTTTTGCTATAGATCTCCAGCTTTTTGCATTGTCTTTCTATGTCTGTTTTAGTGTGCTGCCCTCAGATTTTGAGTTTTTCCCTTGACTTCCTTAATCTTCCGCCCTAGTTAAGTTTTCTTTCTAAGTGGAAGCGTTTCCAGACTGGCCTTACTTTCTACCTTGTCTTTCCACAGCTTTTCAGTCTGCTGCCACTCTTTGGTTTAGTATTTCCCTTCACTTCCTTCATCCTCCTCCCTACTGAGATCTTCTTGAAGGCTAAGATTTGGAAATCATTGCCTATATGTGTAGGTATTGCTAGTTTTGCTATAGATCTCCAGCTTTTTGCATTGTCTTTCTATGTCTGTTTTAGTGTGCTGCCCTCAGTTTTTCGTTTTTGCCTTGGTTTCCTGAATCTTCCTCCCTGTTTCAAGGTTCATTTGAAGTGTAAGGTTTTGAAATCGCTGTCTTCAAGAGTTTTGTGTCATTCTTTAGGTTGTTAGTATTATCGATTTTCTTTCAAAATCTCTCTTTTAGTTCACAGTCCTTGTTTTTGCCTATGGTTTTTCTTTTGTTCCCTAATCTCGGTTGGTTTTTCACTTGTCAACGTTCATGTCTTCGTCTTCCATTCCATTCTAGCCACTTTTTGTTGTTTTTCCAGAACACCGTGGCTTTGTACATTGTCTTTCTACATCTCATTTTAGTTTGCTGCCACTCTTTTGTTTCGTTTGTCCCTTCACTTCCTTCATCCTCCTCCCTACTGAGATCTTCTTGAAGGCTAAGTTTTGGAAATCATTGCCTATATGTGTAGGTATTGCTAGTTTTGCTATAGATCTCCAGCTTTTTGCATTGTCTTTCTATGTCTGTTTTAGTGTGCTGCCCTCAGATTTTGAGTTTTTGCCTTGACTTCCTTAATCTTCCGCCCTAGTTAAGTTTTCTTTCTAAGTGGAAGCGTTTCCAGACTGGCCTTACTTTCTACATTGTCTTTCCACAGCTTTTCAGTCTGCTGCCACTCTTTGGTTTAGTATTTCTCTTCACTTCCTTCATCCTCCTCCCTACTGAGATCTTCTTGAAGGCTAAGTTTTGGAAATCATTGCCTATATGTGTAGTTATTGCTAGTTTTGCTATAGATCTCCAGCTTTTTGCATTGTCTTTCTATGTCTGTTTTAGTGTGCTGCCCTCAGTTTTTCGTTTTTGCCTTGGTTTCCTGAATCTTCCTCCCTGTTTCAAGGTTCATTTGAAGTGTAAGGTTTTGAAATCGCTGTCTTCAAGAGTTTTGTGTCATTCCTTAGGTTGTTAGTATTATCGATTTTCTTTCAAAATCTCTCTTTTAGTTCACGGTCCTTGTTTTTGCCTATGGTTTTTCTTTTGTTCCCTAATCTCGGTTGGTTTTTCACTTGTCAACGTTCATGTCTTCGTCTTCCATTCCATTCTAGCCACTTTTTGTTGTTTTTCCAGAACACCGTGGCTTTGTACATTGTCTTTCTACATCTCATTTTAGTTTGCTGCCACTCTTTTGTTTCGTTTGTCCCTTCACTTCCTTCATCGTCCTCCCTACTGAGATCTTCTTGAAGGCTAAGTTTTGGAAATCATTGCCTATATGTGTAGGTATTGCTAGTTTTGCTATAGATCTCCAGCTTTTTGCATTGTCTTTCTATGTCTGTTTTAGTGTGCTGCCCTCAGATTTTGAGTTTTTGTCTTGACTTCCTTAATCTTCCGCCCTAGTTAAGTTTTCTTTCTAAGTGGAAGCGTTTCCAGACTGGCCTTACTTTCTACATTGTCTTTCCACAGCTTTTCAGTCTGCTGCCACTCTTTGGTTTAGTATTTCCCTTCACTTCCTTCATCCTCCTCCCTACTGAGATCTTCTTGAAGGCTAAGTTTTGGAAATCATTGCCTATATGTGTAGGTATTGCTAGTTTTGCTATAGATCTCCAGCTTTTTGCATTGTCTTTCTATGTCTGTTTTAGTGTGCTGCCCTCAGTTTTTCGTTTTTGCCTTGGTTTCCTGAATCTTCCTCCCTGTTTCAAGGTTCATTTGAAGTGTAAGGTTTTGAAATCGCTGTCTTCAAGAGTTTTGTGTCATTCTTTAGGTTGTTAGTATTATCGATTTTCTTTCAAAGTCTCTCTTTTAGTTCACAGTCCTTGTTTTTGCCTATGGTTTTTCTTTTGTTCCCTAATCTCGGTTGGTTTTTCACTTGTCAACGTTCATGTCTTCGTCTTCCATTCCATTCTAGCCACTTTTTGTTGTTTTTCCAGAACACCGTGGCTTTGTACATTGTCTTTCTACATCTCATTTTAGTTTGCTGCCACTCTTTTGTTTCGTTTGTCCCTTCACTTCCTTCATCCTCCTCCCTACTGAGATCTTCTTGAAGGCTAAGTTTTGGAAATCATTGCCTATATGTGTAGGTATTGCTAGTTTTGCTATAGATCTCCAGCTTTTTGCATTGTCTTTCTATGTCTGTTTTAGTGTGCTGCCCTCAGATTTTGAGTTTTTCCCTTGACTTCCTTAATCTTCCGCCCTAGTTAAGTTTTCTTTCTAAGTGGAAGCGTTTCCAGACTGGCCTTACTTTCTACCTTGTCTTTCCACAGCTTTTCAGTCTGCTGCCACTCTTTGGTTTAGTATTTCCCTTCACTTCCTTCATCCTCCTTTCTATTGAGATCTTATTGAAGGCTAAGTTTTGGAAATCATTGCCTATATGTGTAGTTATTGCTAGTTTTGCTATAGATCTCCAGCTTTTTGCATTGTCTTTCTATGTCTGTTTTAGTGTGCTGCCATCAGATTTTGAGTTTTTGCCTTGACTTCCTTAATCTTCCGCCCTAGTTAAGTTTTCTTTCTAAGTGGAAGCGTTTCCAGACTGGCCTTACTTTCTACATTGTCTTTCCACAGCTTTTCAGTCTGCTGCCACTCTTTGGTTTAGTATTTCCCTTCACTTCCTTCATCCTCCTCCCTACTGAGATCTTCTTGAAGGCTAAGTTTTGGAAATCATTGCCTATATGTGTAGGTATTGCTAGATTTGCTCTTGATCTCCAGCTTTTTGCACAGCCTTGCTATGTCTGTTTTAGTGTGCTGCCCTCAGTTTTTCGTTTTTGCCTTGGTTTCCTGAATCTTCCTCCCTGTTTCAAGGTTCATTTGAACTGTAAGGTTTTGAAATCGCTGTCTTCAAGAGTTTTGTGTCATTCCTTAGGTTGTTAGTATTATCGATTTTCTTTCAAAATCTCTCTTTTAGTTCACGGTCCTTGTTTTTGCCTATGGTTTTTCTTTTGTTCCCTAATCTCGGTTGGTTTTTCACTTGTCAACGTTCATGTCTTCGTCTTCCATTCCATTCTAGCCACTTTTTGTTGTTTTTCCAGAACACCGTGGCTTTGTACATTGTCTTTCTACATCTCATTTTAGTTTGCTGCCACTCTTTTGTTTCGTTTGTCCCTTCACTTCCTTCATCCTTCTCCCTACTGAGATCTTCTTGAAGGCTAAGTTTTGGAAATCATTGCCTATATGTGTAGGTATTGCTAGTTTTGCTATAGATCTCCAGCTTTTTGCATTGTCTTTCTATGTCTGTTTTAGTGTGCTGCCCTCAGATTTTGAGTTTTTGCCTTGGTTTCCTCAATCTTCCTCCTTGTTTCAAGGTTCATTTGAAGTGTAAGGTTTTGAAATCGCTGTCTTCAAGAGTTTTGTGTCGTTCCTTAGGTTGTTAGTATTATCGATTTTCTTTCAAAATCTCTCTTTTAGTTCACGGTCCTTGTTTTTGCCTATGGTTTTTCTTTTGTTCCCTAATCTCGGTTGGTTTTTCACTTGTCAACGTTCATGTCTTCGTCTTCCATTCCATTCTAGCCACTTTTTGTTGTTTTTCCAGAACACCGTGGCTTTGTACATTGTCTTTCTACATCTCATTTTAGTTTGCTGCCACTCTTTTGTTTCGTTTGTCCCTTCACTTCCTTCATCCTCCTCCCTACTGAGATCTTCTTGAAGGCTAAGTTTTGGAAATCATCGCCTATATGTGTAGGTATTGCTAGTTTTGCTATAGATCTCCAGCTTTTTGCATTGTCTTTCTATGTCTGTTTTAGTGTGCTGCCATCAGATTTTGAGTTTTTGCCTTGACTTCCTTAATCTTCCGCCCTAGTTAAGTTTTCTTTCTAAGTGGAAGCGTTTCCAGACTGGCCTTACTTTCTACATTGTCTTTCCACAGCTTTTCAGTCTGCTGCCACTCTTTGGTTTAGTATTTCCCTTCACTTCCTTCATCCTCCTCCCTACTGAGATCTTCTTGAAGGCTAAGTTTTGGAAATCATTGCCTATATGTGTAGGTATTGCTAGTTTTGCTATAGATCTCCACCTTTTTGCATTGTCTTTCTATGTCTGTTTTAGTGTGCTGCCCTCAGTTTTTCGTTTTTGCCTTGGTTTCCTGAATCTTCCTCCCTGTTTCAAGGTTCATTTGAAGTGTAAGGTTTTGAAATCGCTGTCTTCAAGAGTTTTGTGTCATTCTTTAGGTTGTTAGTATTATCGATTTTCTTTCAAAGTCTCTCTTTTAGTTCACAGTCCTTGTTTTTGCCTATGGTTTTTCTTTTGTTCCCTAATCTCGGTTGGTTTTTCACTTGTCAACGTTCATGTCTTCGTCTTCCATTCCATTCTAGCCACTTTTTGTTGTTTTTCCAGAACACCGTGGCTTTGTACATTGTCTTTCTACATCTCATTTTAGTTTGCTGCCACTCTTTTGTTTCGTTTGTCCCTTCACTTCCTTCATCCTCCTCCCTACTGAGATCTTCTTGAAGGCTAAGTTTTGGAAATCATTGCCTATATGTGTAGGTATTGCTAGTTTTGCTATAGATCTCCAGCTTTTTGCATTGTCTTTCTATGTCTGTTTTAGTGTGCTGCCCTCAGATTTTGAGTTTTTGCCTTGACTTCCTTAATCTTCCGCCCTAGTTAAGTTTTCTTTCTAAGTGGAAGCGTTTCCAGACTGGCCTTACTTTCTACCTTGTCTTTCCACAGCTTTTCAGTCTGCTGCCACTCTTTGGTTTAGTATTTCCCTTCACTTCCTTCATCCTTCTCCCTACTGAGATCTTCTTGAAGGCTAAGTTTTGGAAATCATTGCCTATATGTGTAGGTATTGCTAGTTTTGCTATAGATCTCCAGCTTTTTGCATTGTCTTTCTATGTCTGTTTTAGTGTGCTGCCCTCAGTTTTTCGTTTTTGCCTTGGTTTCCTGAATCTTCCTCCCTGTTTCAAGGTTCATTTGAAGTGTAAGGTTTTGAAATCGCTGTCTTCAAGAGTTTTGTGTCATTCTTTAGGTTGTTAGTATTATCGATTTTCTTTCAAAATCTCTCTTTTAGTTCACGGTCCTTGTTTTTGCCTATGGTTTTTCTTTTGTTCCCTAATCTCGGTTGGTTTTTCACTTGTCAACGTTCATGTCTTCGTCTTCCATTCCATTCTAGCCACTTTTTCTTGTTTTTCCAGAACACCGTGGCTTTGTACATTGTCTTTCTACATCTCATTTTAGTCTGCTGCCACTCTTTGGTTTAGTATTTCCCTTCACTTCCTTCATCCTCCTTTCTATTGAGATCTTCTTGAAGGCTAAGGTTTTTAAATCATTTCCTGTATTTGTAGGTATTGCTAGATTTGCTCTTGATCTCCAGCTTTTTGCACAGCCTTGCTATGTCTGTTTTAGTGTGCTGCCCTTAGTTTTTCGTTTTTGCCTTGGTTTCCTGAATCTTCCTCCCTGTTTCAAGGTTCATTTGAAGTGTAAGGTTTTGAAATCGCTGTCTTCAAGAGTTTTGTGTCATTCCTTAGGTTGTTAGTATTATCGATTTTCTTTCAAAATCTCTCTTTTAGTTCACGGTCCTTGTTTTTGCCTATGGTTTTTCTTTTGTTCCCTAATCTCGGTTGGTTTTTCACTTGTCAACGTTCATGTCTTCGTCTTCCATTCCATTCTAGCCACTTTTTGTTGTTTTTCCAGAACACCGTGGCTTTGTACATTGTCTTTCTACATCTCATTTTAGTTTGCTGCCACTCTTTTGTTTCGTTTGTCCCTTCACTTCCTTCATCCTCCTCCCTACTGAGATCTTCTTGAAGGCTAAGTTTTGGAAATCATTGCCTATATGTGTAGGTATTGCTAGTTTTGCTATAGATCTCCAGCTTTTTGCATTGTCTTGCTATGTCTGTTTTAGTGTGCTGCCCTCAGATTTTGAGGTTTTGCCTTGACTTCCTTAATCTTCCGCCCTAGTTAAGTTTTCTTTCTAAGTGGAAGCGTTTCCAGACTGGCCTTACTTTCTACCTTGTCTTTCCACAGCTTTTCAGTCTTCTGCCACTCTTTGGTTTAGTATTTCCCTTCACTTCCTTCATCCTTCTCCCTACTGAGATCTTCTTGAAGGCTAAGTTTTGGAAATCATTGCCTATATGTGTAGGTATTGCTAGATTTGCTCTTGATCTCCAGCTTTTTGCACAGCCTTGCTATGTCTGTTTTAGTGTGCTGCCCTCAGTTTTTCGTTTTTGCCTTGGTTTCCTGAATCTTCCTCCCTGTTTCAAGGTTCATTTGAAGTGTAAGGTTTTGAAATCGCTGTCTTCAAGAGTTTTGTGTCATTCCTTAGGTTGTTAGTATTATCGATTTTCTTTCAAAATCTCTCTTTTAGTTCACGGTCCTTGTTTTTGCCTATGGTTTTTCTTTTGTTCCCTAATCTCGGTTGGTTTTTCACTTGTCAACGTTCATGTCTTCGTCTTCCATTCCATTCTAGCCACTTTTTGTTGTTTTTCCAGAACACCGTGGCTTTGTACATTGTCTTTCTACATCTCATTTTAGTTTGCTGCCACTCTTTTGTTTCGTTTGTCCCTTCACTTCCTTCATCCTTCTCCCTACTGAGATCTTCTTGAAGGCTAAGTTTTGGAAATCATTGCCTATATGTGTAGGTATTGCTAGTTTTGCTATAGATCTCCAGCTTTTTGCATTGTCTTTCTATGTCTGTTTTAGTGTGCTGCCCTCAGATTTTGAGTTTTTGCCTTGGTTTCCTCAATCTTCCTCCTTGTTTCAAGGTTCATTTGAAGTGTAAGGTTTTGAAATCGCTGTCTTCAAGAGTTTTGTGTCGTTCCTTAGGTTGTTAGTATTATCGATTTTCTTTCAAAATCTCTCTTTTAGTTCACGGTCCTTGTTTTTGCCTATGGTTTTTCTTTTGTTCCCTAATCTCGGTTGGTTTTTCACTTGTCAACGTTCATGTCTTCGTCTTCCATTCCATTCTAGCCACTTTTTGTTGTTTTTCCAGAACACCGTGGCTTTGTACATTGTCTTTCTACATCTCATTTTAGTTTGCTGCCACTCTTTTGTTTCGTTTGTCCCTTCACTTCCTTCATCCTCCTCCCTACTGAGATCTTCTTGAAGGCTAAGTTTTGGAAATCATCGCCTATATGTGTAGGTATTGCTAGTTTTGCTATAGATCTCCAGCTTTTTGCATTGTCTTTCTATGTCTGTTTTAGTGTGCTGCCATCAGATTTTGAGTTTTTGCCTTGACTTCCTTAATCTTCCGCCCTAGTTAAGTTTTCTTTCTAAGTGGAAGCGTTTCCAGACTGGCCTTACTTTCTACATTGTCTTTCCACAGCTTTTCAGTCTGCTGCCACTCTTTGGTTTAGTATTTCCCTTCACTTCCTTCATCCTCCTCCCTACTGAGATCTTCTTGAAGGCTAAGTTTTGGAAATCATTGCCTATATGTGTAGGTATTGCTAGTTTTGCTATAGATCTCCAGCTTTTTGCATTGTCTTTCTATGTCTGTTTTAGTGTGCTGCCCTCAGTTTTTCGTTTTTGCCTTGGTTTCCTGAATCTTCCTCCCTGTTTCAAGGTTCATTTGAAGTGTAAGGTTTTGAAATCGCTGTCTTCAAGAGTTTTGTGTCATTCTTTAGGTTGTTAGTATTATCGATTTTCTTTCAAAGTCTCTCTTTTAGTTCACAGTCCTTGTTTTTGCCTATGGTTTTTCTTTTGTTCCCTAATCTCGGTTGGTTTTTCACTTGTCAACGTTCATGTCTTCGTCTTCCATTCCATTCTAGCCACTTTTTGTTGTTTTTCCAGAACACCGTGGCTTTGTACATTGTCTTTCTACATCTCATTTTAGTTTGCTGCCACTCTTTTGTTTCGTTTGTCCCTTCACTTCCTTCATCCTCCTCCCTACTGAGATCTTCTTGAAGGCTAAGTTTTGGAAATCATTGCCTATATGTGTAGGTATTGCTAGTTTTGCTATAGATCTCCAGCTTTTTGCATTGTCTTTCTATGTCTGTTTTAGTGTGCTGCCCTCAGATTTTGAGTTTTTGCCTTGACTTCCTTAATCTTCCGCCCTAGTTAAGTTTTCTTTCTAAGTGGAAGCGTTTCCAGACTGGCCTTACTTTCTACCTTGTCTTTCCACAGCTTTTCAGTCTGCTGCCACTCTTTGGTTTAGTATTTCCCTTCACTTCCTTCATCCTTCTCCCTACTGAGATCTTCTTGAAGGCTAAGTTTTGGAAATCATTGCCTATATGTGTAGGTATTGCTAGTTTTGCTATAGATCTCCAGCTTTTTGCATTGTCTTTCTATGTCTGTTTTAGTGTGCTGCCCTCAGTTTTTCGTTTTTGCCTTGGTTTCCTGAATCTTCCTCCCTGTTTCAAGGTTCATTTGAAGTGTAAGGTTTTGAAATCGCTGTCTTCAAGAGTTTTGTGTCATTCTTTAGGTTGTTAGTATTATCGATTTTCTTTCAAAATCTCTCTTTTAGTTCACGGTCCTTGTTTTTGCCTATGGTTTTTCTTTTGTTCCCTAATCTCGGTTGGTTTTTCACTTGTCAACGTTCATGTCTTCGTCTTCCATTCCATTCTAGCCACTTTTTCTTGTTTTTCCAGAACACCGTGGCTTTGTACATTGTCTTTCTACATCTCATTTTAGTCTGCTGCCACTCTTTGGTTTAGTATTTCCCTTCACTTCCTTCATCCTCCTTTCTATTGAGATCTTCTTGAAGGCTAAGGTTTTTAAATCATTTCCTGTATTTGTAGGTATTGCTAGATTTGCTCTTGATCTCCAGCTTTTTGCACAGCCTTGCTATGTCTGTTTTAGTGTGCTGCCCTTAGTTTTTCGTTTTTGCCTTGGTTTCCTGAATCTTCCTCCCTGTTTCAAGGTTCATTTGAAGTGTAAGGTTTTGAAATCGCTGTCTTCAAGAGTTTTGTGTCATTCCTTAGGTTGTTAGTATTATCGATTTTCTTTCAAAATCTCTCTTTTAGTTCACGGTCCTTGTTTTTGCCTATGGTTTTTCTTTTGTTCCCTAATCTCGGTTGGTTTTTCACTTGTCAACGTTCATGTCTTCGTCTTCCATTCCATTCTAGCCACTTTTTGTTGTTTTTCCAGAACACCGTGGCTTTGTACATTGTCTTTCTACATCTCATTTTAGTTTGCTGCCACTCTTTTGTTTCGTTTGTCCCTTCACTTCCTTCATCCTCCTCCCTACTGAGATCTTCTTGAAGGCTAAGTTTTGGAAATCATTGCCTATATGTGTAGGTATTGCTAGTTTTGCTATAGATCTCCAGCTTTTTGCATTGTCTTGCTATGTCTGTTTTAGTGTGCTGCCCTCAGATTTTGAGGTTTTGCCTTGACTTCCTTAATCTTCCGCCCTAGTTAAGTTTTCTTTCTAAGTGGAAGCGTTTCCAGACTGGCCTTACTTTCTACCTTGTCTTTCCACAGCTTTTCAGTCTTCTGCCACTCTTTGGTTTAGTATTTCCCTTCACTTCCTTCATCCTTCTCCCTACTGAGATCTTCTTGAAGGCTAAGTTTTGGAAATCATTGCCTATATGTGTAGGTATTGCTAGATTTGCTCTTGATCTCCAGCTTTTTGCACAGCCTTGCTATGTCTGTTTTAGTGTGCTGCCCTCAGTTTTTCGTTTTTGCCTTGGTTTCCTGAATCTTCCTCCCTGTTTCAAGGTTCATTTGAAGTGTAAGGTTTTGAAATCGCTGTCTTCAAGAGTTTTGTGTCATTCCTTAGGTTGTTAGTATTATCGATTTTCTTTCAAAATCTCTCTTTTAGTTCACGGTCCTTGTTTTTGCCTATGGTTTTTCTTTTGTTCCCTAATCTCGGTTGGTTTTTCACTTGTCAACGTTCATGTCTTCGTCTTCCATTCCATTCTAGCCACTTTTTGTTGTTTTTCCAGAACACCGTGGCTTTGTACATTGTCTTTCTACATCTCATTTTAGTTTGCTGCCACTCTTTTGTTTCGTTTGTCCCTTCACTTCCTTCATCCTTCTCCCTACTGAGATCTTCTTGAAGGCTAAGTTTTGGAAATCATTGCCTATATGTGTAGGTATTGCTAGTTTTGCTATAGATCTCCAGCTTTTTGCATTGTCTTTCTATGTCTGTTTTAGTGTGCTGCCCTCAGATTTTGAGTTTTTGCCTTGGTTTCCTCAATCTTCCTCCTTGTTTCAAGGTTCATTTGAAGTGTAAGGTTTTGAAATCGCTGTCTTCAAGAGTTTTGTGTCGTTCCTTAGGTTGTTAGTATTATCGATTTTCTTTCAAAATCTCTCTTTTAGTTCACGGTCCTTGTTTTTGCCTATGGTTTTTCTTTTGTTCCCTAATCTCGGTTGGTTTTTCACTTGTCAACGTTCATGTCTTCGTCTTCCATTCCATTCTAGCCACTTTTTGTTGTTTTTCCAGAACACCGTGGCTTTGTACATTGTCTTTCTACATCTCATTTTAGTTTGCTGCCACTCTTTTGTTTCGTTTGTCCCTTCACTTCCTTCATCCTCCTCCCTACTGAGATCTTCTTGAAGGCTAAGTTTTGGAAATCATCGCCTATATGTGTAGGTATTGCTAGTTTTGCTATAGATCTCCAGCTTTTTGCATTGTCTTTCTATGTCTGTTTTAGTGTGCTGCCATCAGATTTTGAGTTTTTGCCTTGACTTCCTTAATCTTCCGCCCTAGTTAAGTTTTCTTTCTAAGTGGAAGCGTTTCCAGACTGGCCTTACTTTCTACATTGTCTTTCCACAGCTTTTCAGTCTGCTGCCACTCTTTGGTTTAGTATTTCCCTTCACTTCCTTCATCCTCCTCCCTACTGAGATCTTCTTGAAGGCTAAGTTTTGGAAATCATTGCCTATATGTGTAGGTATTGCTAGTTTTGCTATAGATCTCCAGCTTTTTGCATTGTCTTTCTATGTCTGTTTTAGTGTGCTGCCCTCAGTTTTTCGTTTTTGCCTTGGTTTCCTGAATCTTCCTCCCTGTTTCAAGGTTCATTTGAAGTGTAAGGTTTTGAAATCGCTGTCTTCAAGAGTTTTGTGTCATTCTTTAGGTTGTTAGTATTATCGATTTTCTTTCAAAGTCTCTCTTTTAGTTCACAGTCCTTGTTTTTGCCTATGGTTTTTCTTTTGTTCCCTAATCTCGGTTGGTTTTTCACTTGTCAACGTTCATGTCTTCGTCTTCCATTCCATTCTAGCCACTTTTTGTTGTTTTTCCAGAACACCGTGGCTTTGTACATTGTCTTTCTACATCTCATTTTAGTTTGCTGTCACTCTTTTGTTTCGTTTGTCCCTTCACTTCCTTCATCCTCCTCCCTACTGAGATCTTCTTGAAGGCTAAGTTTTGGAAATCATTGCCTATATGTGTAGGTATTGCTAGTTTTGCTATAGATCTCCAGCTTTTTGCATTGTCTTTCTATGTCTGTTTTAGTGTGCTGCCCTCAGATTTTGAGTTTTTGCCTTGACTTCCTTAATCTTCCGCCCTAGTTAAGTTTTCTTTCTAAGTGGAAGCGTTTCCAGACTGGCCTTACTTTCTACCTTGTCTTTCCACAGCTTTTCAGTCTGCTGCCACTCTTTGGTTTAGTATTTCCCTTCACTTCCTTCATCCTTCTCCCTACTGAGATCTTCTTGAAGGCTAAGTTTTGGAAATCATTGCCTATATGTGTAGGTATTGCTAGTTTTGCTATAGATCTCCAGCTTTTTGCATTGTCTTTCTATGTCTGTTTTAGTGTGCTGCCCTCAGTTTTTCGTTTTTGCCTTGGTTTCCTGAATCTTCCTCCCTGTTTCAAGGTTCATTTGAAGTGTAAGGTTTTGAAATCGCTGTCTTCAAGAGTTTTGTGTCATTCTTTAGGTTGTTAGTATTATCGATTTTCTTTCAAAATCTCTCTTTTAGTTCACGGTCCTTGTTTTTGCCTATGGTTTTTCTTTTGTTCCCTAATCTCGGTTGGTTTTTCACTTGTCAACGTTCATGTCTTCGTCTTCCATTCCATTCTAGCCACTTTTTGTTGTTTTTCCAGAACACCGTGGCTTTGTACATTGTCTTTCTACATCTCATTTTAGTTTGCTGCCACTCTTTTGTTTCGTTTGTCCCTTCACTTCCTTCATCCTCCTCCCTACTGAGATCTTCTTGAAGGCTAAGTTTTGGAAATCATCGCCTATATGTGTAGGTATTGCTAGTTTTGCTATAGATCTCCAGCTTTTTGCATTGTCTTTCTATGTCTGTTTTAGTGTGCTGCCATCAGATTTTGAGTTTTTGCCTTGACTTCCTTAATCTTCCGCCCTAGTTAAGTTTTCTTTCTAAGTGGAAGCGTTTCCAGACTGGCCTTACTTTCTACATTGTCTTTCCACAGCTTTTCAGTCTGCTGCCACTCTTTGGTTTAGTATTTCCCTTCACTTCCTTCATCCTCCTCCCTACTGAGATCTTCTTGAAGGCTAAGTTTTGGAAATCATTGCCTATATGTGTAGGTATTGCTAGTTTTGCTATAGATCTCCAGCTTTTTGCATTGTCTTTCTATGTCTGTTTTAGTGTGCTGCCCTCAGTTTTTCGTTTTTGCCTTGGTTTCCTGAATCTTCCTCCCTGTTTCAAGGTTCATTTGAAGTGTAAGGTTTTGAAATCGCTGTCTTCAAGAGTTTTGTGTCATTCTTTAGGTTGTTAGTATTATCGATTTTCTTTCAAAGTCTCTCTTTTAGTTCACAGTCCTTGTTTTTGCCTATGGTTTTTCTTTTGTTCCCTAATCTCGGTTGGTTTTTCACTTGTCAACGTTCATGTCTTCGTCTTCCATTCCATTCTAGCCACTTTTTGTTGTTTTTCCAGAACACCGTGGCTTTGTACATTGTCTTTCTACATCTCATTTTAGTTTGCTGCCACTCTTTTGTTTCGTTTGTCCCTTCACTTCCTTCATCCTCCTCCCTACTGAGATCTTCTTGAAGGCTAAGTTTTGGAAATCATTGCCTATATGTGTAGGTATTGCTAGTTTTGCTATAGATCTCCAGCTTTTTGCATTGTCTTTCTATGTCTGTTTTAGTGTGCTGCCCTCAGATTTTGAGTTTTTGCCTTGACTTCCTTAATCTTCCGCCCTAGTTAAGTTTTCTTTCTAAGTGGAAGCGTTTCCAGACTGGCCTTACTTTCTACCTTGTATTTCCACAGCTTTTCAGTCTGCTGCCACTCTTTGGTTTAGTATTTCCCTTCACTTCCTTCATCCTTCTCCCTACTGAGATCTTCTTGAAGGCTAAGTTTTGGAAATCATTGCCTATATGTGTAGGTATTGCTAGTTTTGCTATAGATCTCCAGCTTTTTGCATTGTCTTTCTATGTCTGTTTTAGTGTGCTGCCCTCAGTTTTTCGTTTTTGCCTTGGTTTCCTGAATCTTCCTCCCTGTTTCAAGGTTCATTTGAAGTGTAAGGTTTTGAAATCGCTGTCTTCAAGAGTTTTGTGTCATTCCTTAGGTTGTTAGTATTATCGATTTTCTTTCAAAATCTCTCTTTTAGTTCACGGTCCTTGTTTTTGCCTATGGTTTTTCTTTTGTTCCCTAATCTCGGTTGGTTTTTCACTTGTCAACGTTCATGTCTTCGTCTTCCATTCCATTCTAGCCACTTTTTGTTGTTTTTCCAGAACACCGTGGCTTTGTACATTGTCTTTCTACATCTCATTTTAGTTTGCTGCCACTCTTTTGTTTCGTTTGTCCCTTCACTTCCTTCATCCTCCTCCCTACTGAGATCTTCTTGAAGGCTAAGTTTTGGAAATCATTGCCTATATGTGTAGGTATTGCTAGTTTTGCTATAGATCTCCAGCTTTTTGCATTGTCTTTCTATGTCTGTTTTAGTGTGCTGCCCTCAGATTTTGAGTTTTTCCCTTGACTTCCTTAATCTTCCGCCCTAGTTAAGTTTTCTTTCTAAGTGGAAGCGTTTCCAGACTGGCCTTACTTTCTACATTGTCTTTCCACAGCTTTTCAGTCTGCTGCCACTCTTTGGTTTAGTATTTCTCTTCACTTCCTTCATCCTCCTCCCTACTGAGATCTTCTTGAAGGCTAAGTTTTGGAAATCATTGCCTATATGTGTAGTTATTGCTAGTTTTGCTATAGATCTCCAGCTTTTTGCATTGTCTTTCTATGTCTGTTTTAGTGTGCTGCCCTCAGTTTTTCGTTTTTGCCTTGGTTTCCTGAATCTTCCTCCCTGTTTCAAGGTTCATTTGAAGTGTAAGGTTTTGAAATCGCTGTCTTCAAGAGTTTTGTGTCATTCCTTAGGTTGTTAGTATTATCGATTTTCTTTCAAAATCTCTCTTTTAGTTCACGGTCCTTGTTTTTGCCTATGGTTTTTCTTTTGTTCCCTAATCTCGGTTGGTTTTTCACTTGTCAACGTTCATGTCTTCGTCTTCCATTCCATTCTAGCCACTTTTTGTTGTTTTTCCAGAACACCGTGGCTTTGTACATTGTCTTTCTACATCTCATTTTAGTTTGCTGCCACTCTTTTGTTTCGTTTGTCCCTTCACTTCCTTCATCGTCCTCCCTACTGAGATCTTCTTGAAGGCTAAGTTTTGGAAATCATTGCCTATATGTGTAGGTATTGCTAGTTTTGCTATAGATCTCCAGCTTTTTGCATTGTCTTTCTATGTCTGTTTTAGTGTGCTGCCCTCAGATTTTGAGTTTTTGTCTTGACTTCCTTAATCTTCCGCCCTAGTTAAGTTTTCTTTCTAAGTGGAAGCGTTTCCAGACTGGCCTTACTTTCTACATTGTCTTTCCACAGCTTTTCAATCTGCTGCCACTCTTTGGTTTAGTATTTCCCTTCACTTCCTTCATCCTCCTCCCTACTGAGATCTTCTTGAAGGCTAAGTTTTGGAAATCATTGCCTATATGTGTAGGTATTGCTAGTTTTGCTATAGATCTCCAGCTTTTTGCATTGTCTTTCTATGTCTGTTTTAGTGTGCTGCCCTCAGTTTTTCGTTTTTGCCTTGGTTTCCTGAATCTTCCTCCCTGTTTCAAGGTTCATTTGAAGTGTAAGGTTTTGAAATCGCTGTCTTCAAGAGTTTTGTGTCATTCTTTAGGTTGTTAGTATTATCGATTTTCTTTCAAAATCTCTCTTTTAGTTCACAGTCCTTGTTTTTGCCTATGGTTTTTCTTTTGTTCCCTAATCTCGGTTGGTTTTTCACTTGTCAACGTTCATGTCTTCGTCTTCCATTCCATTCTAGCCACTTTTTGTTGTTTTTCCAGAACACCGTGGCTTTGTACATTGTCTTTCTACATCTCATTTTAGTTTGCTGCCACTCTTTTGTTTCGTTTGTCCCTTCACTTCCTTCATCCTCCTCCCTACTGAGATCTTCTTGAAGGCTAAGTTTTGGAAATCATTGCCTATATGTGTAGGTATTGCTAGTTTTGCTATAGATCTCCAGCTTTTTGCATTGTCTTTCTATGTCTGTTTTAGTGTGCTGCCCTCAGATTTTGAGTTTTTGCCTTGACTTCCTTAATCTTCCGCCCTAGTTAAGTTTTCTTTCTAAGTGGAAGCGTTTCCAGACTGGCCTTACTTTCTACATTGTCTTTCCACAGATTTTCAGTCTGCTGCCACTCTTTGGTTTAGTATTTCCCTTCACTTCCTTCATCCTCCTTTCTATTGAGATCTTATTGAAGGCTAAGTTTTGGAAATCATTGCCTATATGTGTAGTTATTGCTAGTTTTGCTATAGATCTCCAGCTTTTTGCATTGTCTTTCTATGTCTGTTTTAGTGTGCTGCCATCAGATTTTGAGTTTTTGCCTTGACTTCCTTAATCTTCCGCCCTAGTTAAGTTTTCTTTCTAAGTGGAAGCGTTTCCAGACTGGCCTTACTTTCTACATTGTCTTTCCACAGCTTTTCAGTCTGCTGCCACTCTTTGGTTTAGTATTTCCCTTCACTTCCTTCATCCTCCTCCCTACTGAGATCTTCTTGAAGGCTAAGTTTTGGAAATCATTGCCTATATGTGTAGTTATTGCTAGTTTTGCTATAGATCTCCAGCTTTTTGCATTGTCTTTCTATGTCTGTTTTAGTGTGCTGCCCTCAGTTTTTCGTTTTTGCCTTGGTTTCCTGAATCTTCCTCCCTGTTTCAAGGTTCATTTGAAGTGTAAGGTTTTGAAATCGCTGTCTTCAAGAGTTTTGTGTCATTCTTTAGGTTGTTAGTATTATCGATTTTCTTTCAAAATCTCTCTTTTAGTTCACAGTCCTTGTTTTTGCCTATGGTTTTTCTTTTGTTCCCTAATCTCGGTTGGTTTTTTACTTGTCAACGTTCATGTCTTCGTCTTCCATTCCATTCTAGCCACTTTTTGTTGTTTTTCCAGAACACCGTGGCTTTGTACATTGTCTTTCTACATCTCATTTTAGTTTGCTGCCACTCTTTTGTTTCGTTTGTCCCTTCACTTCCTTCATCCTCCTCCCTACTGAGATCTTCTTGAAGGCTAAGTTTTGGAAATCATTGCCTATATGTGTAGGTATTGCTAGTTTTGCTATAGATCTCCAGCTTTTTGCATTGTCTTTCTATGTCTGTTTTAGTGTGCTGCCCTCAGATTTTGAGTTTTTGCCTTGACTTCCTTAATCTTCCGCCCTAGTTAAGTTTTCTTTCTAAGTGGAAGCGTTTCCAGACTGGCCTTACTTTCTACATTGTCTTTCCACAAATTTTCAGTCTGCTGCCACTCTTTGGTTTAGTATTTCCCTTCACTTCCTTCATCCTCCTTTCTATTGAGATCTTATTGAAGGCTAAGTTTTGGAAATCATTGCCTATATGTGTAGTTATTGCTAGTTTTGCTATAGATCTCCAGCTTTTTGCATTGTCTTTCTATGTCTGTTTTAGTGTGCTGCCATCAGATTTTGAGTTTTTGCCTTGACTTCCTTAATCTTCCGCCCTAGTTAAGTTTTCTTTCTAAGTGGAAGCGTTTCCAGACTGGCCTTACTTTCTACATTGTCTTTCCACAGCTTTTCAGTCTGCTGCCACTCTTTGGTTTAGTATTTCCCTTCACTTCCTTCATCCTCCTCCCTACTGAGATCTTCTTGAAGGCTAAGTTTTGGAAATCATTGCCTATATGTGTAGGTATTGCTAGTTTTGCTATAGATCTCCAGCTTTTTGCATTGTCTTTCTATGTCTGTTTTAGTGTGCTGCCCTCAGTTTTTCGTTTTTGCCTTGGTTTCCTGAATCTTCCTCCCTGTTTCAAGGTTCATTTGAAGTGTAAGGTTTTGAAATCGCTGTCTTCAAGAGTTTTGTGTCATTCTTTAGGTTGTTAGTATTATCGATTTTCTTTCAAAGTCTCTCTTTTAGTTCACAGTCCTTGTTTTTGCCTATGGTTTTTCTTTTGTTCCCTAATCTCGGTTGGTTTTTCACTTGTCAACGTTCATGTCTTCGTCTTCCATTCCATTCTCGCCACTTTTTGTTGTTTTTCCAGAACACCGTGGCTTTGTACATTGTCTTTCTACATCTCATTTTAGTTTGCTGCCACTCTTTGGTTTAGTATTTCCCTTCACTTCCTTCATCCTCCTCCCTACTGAGATCTTCTTGAAGGCTAAGTTTTGGAAATCATTGCCTATATGTGTAGGTATTGCTAGTTTTGCTATAGATCTCCAGCTTTTTGCATTGTCTTTCTATGTCTGTTTTAGTGTGCTGCCCTCAGTTTTTCGTTTTTGCCTTGGTTTCCTGAATCTTCCTCCCTGTTTCAAGGTTCATTTGAAGTGTAAGGTTTTGAAATCGCTGTCTTCAAGAGTTTTGTGTCATTCTTTAGGTTGTTAGTATTATCGATTTTCTTTCAAAATCTCTCTTTTAGTTCACAGTCCTTGTTTTTGCCTATGGTTTTTCTTTTGTTCCCTAATCTCGGTTGGTTTTTTACTTGTCAACGTTCATGTCTTCGTCTTCCATTCCATTCTAGCCACTTTTTGTTGTTTTTCCAGAACACCGTGGCTTTGTACATTGTCTTTCTACATCTCATTTTAGTTTGCTGCCACTCTTTTGTTTCGTTTGTCCCTTCACTTCCTTCATCCTCCTCCCTACTGAGATCTTCTTGAAGGCTAAGTTTTGGAAATCATTGCCTATATGTGTAGGTATTGCTAGTTTTGCTATAGATCTCCAGCTTTTTGCATTGTCTTTCTATGTCTGTTTTAGTGTGCTGCCCTCAGATTTTGAGTTTTTGCCTTGACTTCCTTAATCTTCCGCCCTAGTTAAGTTTTCTTTCTAAGTGGAAGCGTTTCCAGACTTGCCTTACTTTCTACATTGTCTTTCCACAGCTTTTCAGTCTGCTGCCACTCTTTGGTTTAGTATTTCCCTTCACTTCCTTCATCCTCCTCCCTACTGAGATCTTCTTGAAGGCTAAGTTTTGGAAATCATTGCCTATATGTGTAGTTATTGCTAGTTTTGCTATAGATCTCCAGCTTTTTGCATTGTCTTTCTATGTCTGTTTTAGTGTGCTGCACTCAGATTTTGAGTTTTTGCCTTGGTTTCCTGAATCTTCCTCCCTGTTTCAAGGTTCATTTGAAGTGTAAGGTTTTGAAATCGCTGTCTTCAAGAGTTTTGTGTCATTCCTTAGGTTGTTAGTATTATCGATTTTCTTTCAAAATCTCTCTTTTAGTTCACGGTCCTTGTTTTTGCCTATGGTTTTTCTTTTGTTCCCTAATCTCGGTTGGTTTTTCACTTGTCAACGTTCATGTCTTCGTCTTCCATTCCATTCTAGCCACTTTTTGTTGTTTTTCCAGAACACCGTGGCTTTGTACATTGTCTTTCTACATCTCATTTTAGTTTGCTGCCACTCTTTTGTTTCGTTTGTCCCTTCACTTCCTTCATCCTCCTCCCTACTGAGATCTTCTTGAAGGCTAAGTTTTGGAAATCATTGCCTATATGTGTAGGTATTGCTAGTTTTGCTATAGATCTCCAGCTTTTTGCATTGTCTTTCTATGTCTGTTTTAGTGTGCTGCCCTCAGATTTTGAGTTTTTGCCTTGACTTCCTTAATCTTCCGCCCTAGTTAAGTTTTCTTTCTAAGTGGAAGCGTTTCCAGACTGGCCTTACTTTCTACATTGTCTTTCCACAGCTTTTCAGTCTGCTGCCACTCTTTGGTTTAGTATTTCCCTTCACTTCCTTCATCCTCCTTTCTATTGAGATCTTATTGAAGGCTAAGTTTTGGAAATCATTGCCTATATGTGTAGTTATTGCTAGTTTTGCTATAGATCTCCAGCTTTTTGCATTGTCTTTCTATGTCTGTTTTAGTGTGCTGCCCTTAGATTTTGAGTTTTTGCCTTGGTTTCCTGAATCTTCCTCCCTGTTTCAAGGTTCATTTGAAGTGTAAGGTTTTGAAATCGCTGTCTTCAAGAGTTTTGTGTCATTCCTTAGGTTGTTAGTATTATCGATTTTCTTTCAAAATCTCTCTTTTAGTTCACGGTCCTTGTTTTTGCCTATGGTTTTTCTTTTGTTCCCTAATCTCGGTTGGTTTTTCACTTGTCAACGTTCATGTCTTCGTCTTCCATTCCATTCTAGCCACTTTTTGTTGTTTTTCCAGAACACCGTGGCTTTGTACATTGTCTTTCTACATCTCATTTTAGTTTGCTGCCACTCTTTTGTTTCGTTTGTCCCTTCACTTCCTTCATCCTCCTCCCTACTGAGATCTTCTTGAAGGCTAAGTTTTGGAAATCATTGCCTATATGTGTAGGTATTGCTAGTTTTGCTATAGATCTCCAGCTTTTTGCATTGTCTTTCTATGTCTGTTTTAGTGTGCTGCACTCAGATTTTGAGGTTTTGCCTTGACTTCCTTAATCTTCCGCCCTAGTTAAGTTTTCTTTCTAAGTGGAAGCGTTTCCAGACTGGCCTTACTTTCTACATTGTCTTTCCACAGCTTTTCAGTCTGCTGCCACTCTTTGGTTTAGTATTTCCCTTCACTTCCTTCATCCTCCTCCCTACTGAGATCTTCTTGAAGGCTAAGTTTTGGAAATCATTGCCTATATGTGTAGTTATTGCTAGTTTTGCTATAGATCTCCAGCTTTTTGCATTGTCTTTCTATGTCTGTTTTAGTGTGCTGCCATCAGATTTTGAGTTTTTGCCTTGACTTCCTTAATCTTCCGCCCTAGTTAAGTTTTCTTTCTAAGTGGAAGCGTTTCCAGACTGGCCTTACTTTCTACATTGTCTTTCCACAGCTTTTCAGTCTGCTGCCACTCTTTGGTTTAGTATTTCCCTTCACTTCCTTCATCCTCCTCCCTACTGAGATCTTCTTGAAGGCTAAGTTTTGGAAATCATTGCCTATATGTGTAGGTATTGCTAGTTTTGCTATAGATCTCCAGCTTTTTGCATTGTCTTTCTATGTCTGTTTTAGTGTGCTGCCCTCAGTTTTTCGTTTTTGCCTTGGTTTCCTGAATCTTCCTCCCTGTTTCAAGGTTCATTTGAAGTGTAAGGTTTTGAAATCGCTGTCTTCAAGAGTTTTGTGTCATTCTTTAGGTTGTTAGTATTATCGATTTTCTTTCAAAGTCTCTCTTTTAGTTCACAGTCCTTGTTTTTGCCTATGGTTTTTCTTTTGTTCCCTAATCTCGGTTGGTTTTTCACTTGTCAACGTTCATGTCTTCGTCTTCCATTCCATTCTAGCCACTTTTTGTTGTTTTTCCAGAACACCGTGGCTTTGTACATTGTCTTTCTACATCTCATTTTAGTTTGCTGCCACTCTTTTGTTTCGTTTGTCCCTTCACTTCCTTCATCCTCCTCCCTACTGAGATCTTCTTGAAGGCTAAGTTTTGGAAATCATTGCCTATATGTGTAGGTATTGCTAGTTTTGCTATAGATCTCCAGCTTTTTGCATTGTCTTTCTATGTCTGTTTTAGTGTGCTGCCCTCAGATTTTGAGTTTTTGCCTTGACTTCCTTAATCTTCCGCCCTAGTTAAGTTTTCTTTCTAAGTGGAAGCGTTTCCAGACTGGCCTTACTTTCTACATTGTCTTTCCACAGCTTTTCAGTCTGCTGCCACTCTTTGGTTTAGTATTTCTCTTCACTTCCTTCATCCTCCTCCCTACTGAGATCTTCTTGAAGGCTAAGTTTTGGAAATCATTGCCTATATGTGTAGTTATTGCTAGTTTTGCTATAGATCTCCAGCTTTTTGCATTGTCTTTCTATGTCTGTTTTAGTGTGCTGCCCTCAGTTTTTCGTTTTTGCCTTGGTTTCCTGAATCTTCCTCCCTGTTTCAAGGTTCATTTGAAGTGTAAGGTTTTGAAATCGCTGTCTTCAAGAGTTTTGTGTCATTCCTTATGTTGTTAGTGTTATTGATTTTCTTTCAAAATCTCTCTTTTAGTTCACGGTCCTTGTTTTTGCCTATGGTTTTTCTTTTGTTCCCTAATCTCGGTTGGTTTTTTACTTGTCAACGTTCATGTCTTCGTCTTCCATTCCATTCTAGCCACTTTTTGTTGTTTTTCCAGAACACCGTGGCTTTGTACATTGTCTTTCTACATCTCATTTTAGTTTGCTGCCACTCTTTTGTTTCGTTTGTCCCTTCACTTCCTTCATCCTCCTCCCTACTGAGATCTTCTTGAAGGCTAAGTTTTGGAAATCATTGCCTATATGTGTAGGTATTGCTAGTTTTGCTATAGATCTCCAGCTTTTTGCATTGTCTTTCTATGTCTGTTTTAGTGTGCTGCCCTCAGATTTTGAGGTTTTGCCTTGACTTCCTTAATCTTCCGCCCTAGTTAAGTTTTCTTTCTAAGTGGAAGCGTTTCCAGACTGGCCTTACTTTCTACATTGTCTTTCCACAGCTTTTCAGTCTGCTGCCACTCTTTGGTTTAGTATTTCCCTTCACTTCCTTCATCCTCCTCCCTACTGAGATCTTCTTGAAGGCTAAGTTTTGGAAATCATTGCCTATATGTGTAGTTATTGCTAGTTTTGCTATAGATCTCCAGCTTTTTGCATTGTCTTGCTATGTCTGTTTTAGTGTGCTGCACTCAGATTTTGAGTTTTTGCCTTGGTTTCCTGAATCTTCCTCCCTGTTTCAAGGTTCATTTGAAGTGTAAGGTTTTGAAATCGCTGTCTTCAAGAGTTTTGTGTCATTCCTTAGGTTGTTAGTATTATCGATTTTCTTTCAAAATCTCTCTTTTAGTTCACGGTCCTTGTTTTTGCCTATGTTTTTCTTTTGTTCCCTAATCTCGGTTGGTTTTTCACTTGTCAACGTTCATGTCTTCGTCTTCCATTCCATTCTAGCCACTTTTTGTTGTTTTTCCAGAACACCGTGGCTTTGTACATTGTCTTTCTACATCTCATTTTAGTTTGCTGCCACTCTTTTGTTTCGTTTGTCCCTTCACTTCCTTCATCCTCCTCCCTACTGAGATCTTCTTGAAGGCTAAGTTTTGGAAATCATTGCCTATATGTGTAGGTATTGCTAGTTTTGCTATAGATCTCCAGCTTTTTGCATTGTCTTTCTATGTCTGTTTTAGTGTGCTGCCCTCAGATTTTGAGTTTTTGTCTTGACTTCCTTAATCTTCCGCCCTAGTTAAGTTTTCTTTCTAAGTGGAAGCGTTTCCAGACTGGCCTTACTTTCTACATTGTCTTTCCACAGCTTTTCAGTCTGCTGCCACTCTTTGGTTTAGTATTTCCCTTCACTTCCTTCATCCTCCTTTCTATTGAGATCTTATTGAAGGCTAAGTTTTGGAAATCATTGCCTATATGTGTAGTTATTGCTAGTTTTGCTATAGATCTCCAGCTTTTTGCATTGTCTTTCTATGTCTGTTTTAGTGTGCTGCCATCAGATTTTGAGTTTTTGCCTTGACTTCCTTAATCTTCCGCCCTAGTTAAGTTTTCTTTCTAAGTGGAAGCGTTTCCAGACTGGCCTTACTTTCTACATTGTCTTTCCACAGCTTTTCAGTCTGCTGCCACTCTTTGGTTTAGTATTTCCCTTCACTTCCTTCATCCTCCTCCCTACTGAGATCTTCTTGAAGGCTAAGTTTTGGAAATCATTGCCTATATGTGTAGGTATTGCTAGTTTTGCTATAGATCTCCAGCTTTTTGCATTGTCTTTCTATGTCTGTTTTAGTGTGCTGCCCTCAGTTTTTCGTTTTTGCCTTGGTTTCCTGAATCTTCCTCCCTGTTTCAAGGTTCATTTGAAGTGTAAGGTTTTGAAATCGCTGTCTTCAAGAGTTTTGTGTCATTCTTTAGGTTGTTAGTATTATCGATTTTCTTTCAAAGTCTCTCTTTTAGTTCACAGTCCTTGTTTTTGCCTATGGTTTTTCTTTTGTTCCCTAATCTCGGTTGGTTTTTCACTTGTCAACGTTCATGTCTTCGTCTTCCATTCCATTCTAGCCACTTTTTGTTGTTTTTCCAGAACACCGTGGCTTTGTACATTGTCTTTCTACATCTCATTTTAGTTTGCTGCCACTCTTTTGTTTCGTTTGTCCCTTCACTTCCTTCATCGTCCTCCCTACTGAGATCTTCTTGAAGGCTAAGTTTTGGAAATCATTGCCTATATGTGTAGGTATTGCTAGTTTTGCTATAGATCTCCAGCTTTTTGCATTGTCTTTCTATGTCTGTTTTAGTGTGCTGCCCTCAGATTTTGAGTTTTTGCCTTGACTTCCTTAATCTTCCGCCCTAGTTAAGTTTTCTTTCTAAGTGGAAGCGTTTCCAGACTGGCCTTACTTTCTACCTTGTCTTTCCACAGCTTTTCAGTCTGCTGCCACTCTTTGGTTTAGTATTTCCCTTCACTTCCTTCATCCTTCTCTTTACTGAGATCTTCTTGAAGGCTAAGTTTTGGAAATCATTGCCTATATGTGTAGGTATTGCTAGTTTTGCTATAGATCTCCAGCTTTTTGCATTGTCTTTCTATGTCTGTTTTAGTGTGCTGCCCTCAGTTTTTCGTTTTTGCCTTGGTTTCCTGAATCTTCCTCCCTGTTTCAAGGTTCATTTGAAGTGTAAGGTTTTGAAATCGCTGTCTTCAAGAGTTTTGTGTCATTCTTTAGGTTGTTAGTATTATCGATTTTCTTTCAAAATCTCTCTTTTAGTTCACAGTCCTTGTTTTTGCCTATGGTTTTTCTTTTGTTCCCTAATCTCGGTTGGTTTTTCACTTGTCAACGTTCATGTCTTCGTCTTCCATTCCATTCTAGCCACTTTTTGTTGTTTTTCCAGAACACCGTGGCTTTGTACATTGTCTTTCTACATCTCATTTTAGTTTGCTGCCACTCTTTTGTTTCGTTTGTCCCTTCACTTCCTTCATCCTCCTCCCTACTGAGATCTTCTTGAAGGCTAAGTTTTGGAAATCATTGCCTATATGTGTAGGTATTGCTAGTTTTGCTATAGATCTCCAGGTTTTGCATTGTCTTTCTATGTCTGTTTTAGTGTGCTGCCCTCAGATTTTGAGTTTTTGCCTTGACTTCCTTAATCTTCCGCCCTAGTTAAGTTTTCTTTCTAAGTGGAAGCGTTTCCAGACTGGCCTTACTTTCTACATTGTCTTTCCACAGATTTTCAGTCTGCTGCCACTCTTTGGTTTAGTATTTCCCTTCACTTCCTTCATCCTCCTTTCTATTGAGATCTTATTGAAGGCTAAGTTTTGGAAATCATTGCCTATATGTGTAGGTATTGCTAGTTTTGCTATAGATCTCCAGCTTTTTGCATTGTCTTTCTATGTCTGTTTTAGTGTGCTGCCATCAGATTTTGAGTTTTTGCCTTGACTTCCTTAATCTTCCGCCCTAGTTAAGTTTTCTTTCTAAGTGGAAGCGTTTCCAGACTGGCCTTACTTTCTACATTGTCTTTCCACAGCTTTTCAGTCTGCTGCCACTCTTTGGTTTAGTATTTCCCTTCACTTCCTTCATCCTCCTCCCTACTGAGATCTTCTTGAAGGCTAAGTTTTGGAAATCATTGCCTATATGTGTAGGTATTGCTAGTTTTGCTATAGATCTCCAGCTTTTTGCATTGTCTTTCTATGTCTGTTTTAGTGTGCTGCCCTCAGTTTTTCGTTTTTGCCTTGGTTTCCTGAATCTTCCTCCCTGTTTCAAGGTTCATTTGAAGTGTAAGGTTTTGAAATCGCTGTCTTCAAGAGTTTTGTGTCATTCTTTAGGTTGTTAGTATTATCGATTTTCTTTCAAAGTCTCTCTTTTAGTTCACAGTCCTTGTTTTTGCCTATGGTTTTTCTTTTGTTCCCTAATCTCGGTTGGTTTTTCACTTGTCAACGTTCATGTCTTCGTCTTCCATTCCATTCTAGCCACTTTTTGTTGTTTTTCCAGAACACCGTGGCTTTGTACATTGTCTTTCTACATCTCATTTTAGTTTGCTGCCACTCTTTTGTTTCGTTTGTCCCTTCACTTCCTTCATCCTCCTCCCTACTGAGATCTTCTTGAAGGCTAAGTTTTGGAAATCATTGCCTATATGTGTAGGTATTGCTAGTTTTGCTATAGATCTCCAGCTTTTTGCATTGTCTTTCTATGTCTGTTTTAGTGTGCTGCCCTCAGATTTTGAGTTTTTGCCTTGACTTCCTTAATCTTCCGCCCTAGTTAAGTTTTCTTTCTAAGTGGAAGCGTTTCCAGACTGGCCTTACTTTCTACCTTGTCTTTCCACAGCTTTTCAGTCTGCTGCCACTCTTTGGTTTAGTATTTCCCTTCACTTCCTTCATCCTTCTCCCTACTGAGATCTTCTTGAAGGCTAAGTTTTGGAAATCATTGCCTATATGTGTAGGTATTGCTAGTTTTGCTATAGATCTCCAGCTTTTTGCATTGTCTTTCTATGTCTGTTTTAGTGTGCTGCACTCAGTTTTTCGTTTTTGCCTTGGTTTCCTGAATCTTCCTCCCTGTTTCAAGGTTCATTTGAAGTGTAAGGTTTTGAAATCGCTGTCTTCAAGAGTTTTGTGTCATTCTTTAGGTTGTTAGTATTATCGATTTTCTTTCAAAATCTCTCTTTTAGTTCACAGTCCTTGTTTTTGCCTATGGTTTTTCTTTTGTTCCCTAATCTCGGTTGGTTTTTCACTTGTCAACGTTCATGTCTTCGTCTTCCATTCCATTCTAGCCACTTTTTCTTGTTTTTCCAGAACACCGTGGCTTTGTACATTGTCTTTCTACATCTCATTTTAGTTTGCTGCCACTCTTTTGTTTCGTTTGTCCCTTCACTTCCTTCATCCTCCTCCCTACTGAGATCTTCTTGAAGGCTAAGTTTTGGAAATCATTGCCTATATGTGTAGGTATTGCTAGTTTTGCTATAGATCTCCAGCTTTTTGCATTGTCTTGCTATGTCTGTTTTAGTGTGCTGCCCTCAGATTTTGAGGTTTTGCCTTGACTTCCTTAATCTTCCGCCCTAGTTAAGTTTTCTTTCTAAGTGGAAGCGTTTCCAGACTGGCCTTACTTTCTACATTGTCTTTCCACAGCTTTTCAGTCTGCTGCCACTCTTTGGTTTAGTATTTCCCTTCACTTCCTTCATCCTCCTCCCTACTGAGATCTTCTTGAAGGCTAAGTTTTGGAAATCATTGCCTATATGTGTAGGTATTGCTAGTTTTGCTATAGATCTCCAGCTTTTTGCATTGTCTTTCTATGTCTGTTTTAGTGTGCTGCCCTCAGTTTTTCGTTTTTGCCTTGGTTTCCTGAATCTTCCTCCCTGTTTCAAGGTTCATTTGAAGTGTAAGGTTTTGAAATCGCTGTCTTCAAGAGTTTTGTGTCATTCTTTAGGTTGTTAGTATTATCGATTTTCTTTCAAAATCTCTCTTTTAGTTCACGGTCCTTGTTTTTGCCTATGGTTTTTCTTTTGTTCCCTAATCTCGGTTGGTTTTTCACTTGTCAACGTTCATGTCTTCGTCTTCCATTCCATTCTAGCCACTTTTTGTTGTTTTTCCAGAACACCGTGGCTTTGTACATTGTCTTTCTACATCTCATTTTAGTTTGCTGCCACTCTTTTGTTTCGTTTGTCCCTTCACTTCCTTCATCCTCCTCCCTACTGAGATCTTCTTGAAGGCTAAGTTTTGGAAATCATTGCCTATATGTGTAGGTATTGCTAGTTTTGCTATAGATCTCCAGCTTTTTGCATTGTCTTTCTATGTCTGTTTTAGTGTGCTGCCCTCAGATTTTGAGTTTTTGCCTTGACTTCCTTAATCTTCCGCCCTAGTTAAGTTTTCTTTCTAAGTGGAAGCGTTTCCAGACTGGCCTTACTTTCTACATTGTCTTTCCACAGATTTTCAGTCTGCTGCCACTCTTTGGTTTAGTATTTCCCTTCACTTCCTTCATCCTCCTTTCTATTGAGATCTTATTGAAGGCTAAGTTTTGGAAATCATTGCCTATATGTGTAGTTATTGCTAGTTTTGCTATAGATCTCCAGCTTTTTGCATTGTCTTTCTATGTCTGTTTTAGTGTGCTGCCATCAGATTTTGAGTTTTTGCCTTGACTTCCTTAATCTTCCGCCCTAGTTAAGTTTTCTTTCTAAGTGGAAGCGTTTCCAGACTGGCCTTACTTTCTACATTGTCTTTCCACAGCTTTTCAGTCTGCTGCCACTCTTTGGTTTAGTATTTCCCTTCACTTCCTTCATCCTCCTCCCTACTGAGATCTTCTTGAAGGCTTAGTTTTGGAAATCATTGCCTATATGTGTAGGTATTGCTAGTTTTGCTATAGATCTCCAGCTTTTTGCATTGTCTTTCTATGTCTGTTTTAGTGTGCTGCCCTCAGTTTTTCGTTTTTGCCTTGGTTTCCTGAATCTTCCTCCCTGTTTCAAGGTTCATTTGAAGTGTAAGGTTTTGAAATCGCTGTCTTCAAGAGTTTTGTGTCATTCTTTAGGTTGTTAGTATTATCGATTTTCTTTCAAAGTCTCTCTTTTAGTTCACAGTCCTTGTTTTTGCCTATGGTTTTTCTTTTGTTCCCTAATCTCGGTTGGTTTTTCACTTGTCAACGTTCATGTCTTCGTCTTCCATTCCATTCTAGCCACTTTTTGTTGTTTTTCCAGAACACCGTGGCTTTGTACATTGTCTTTCTACATCTCATTTTAGTTTGCTGCCACTCTTTTGTTTCGTTTGTCCCTTCACTTCCTTCATCCTCCTCCCTACTGAGATCTTCTTGAAGGCTAAGTTTTGGAAATCATTGCCTATATGTGTAGGTATTGCTAGTTTTGCTATAGATCTCCAGCTTTTTGCATTGTCTTTCTATGTCTGTTTTAGTGTGCTGCCCTCAGATTTTGAGGTTTTGCCTTGACTTCCTTAATCTTCCGCCCTAGTTAAGTTTTCTTTCTAAGTGGAAGCGTTTCCAGACTGGCCTTACTTTCTACCTTGTCTTTCCACAGCTTTTCAGTCTGCTGCCACTCTTTGGTTTAGTATTTCCCTTCACTTCCTTCATCCTTCTCCCTACTGAGATCTTCTTGAAGGCTAAGTTTTGGAAATCATTGCCTATATGTGTAGGTATTGCTAGTTTTGCTATAGATCTCCAGCTTTTTGCATTGTCTTTCTATGTCTGTTTTAGTGTGCTGCCCTCAGTTTTTCGTTTTTGCCTTGGTTTCCTGAATCTTCCTCCCTGTTTCAAGGTTCATTTGAAGTGTAAGGTTTTGAAATCGCTGTCTTCAAGAGTTTTGTGTCATTCTTTAGGTTGTTAGTATTATCGATTTTCTTTCAAAATCTCTCTTTTAGTTCACAGTCCTTGTTTTTGCCTATGGTTTTTCTTTTGTTCCCTAATCTCGGTTGGTTTTTCACTTGTCAACGTTCATGTCTTCGTCTTCCATTCCATTCTAGCCACTTTTTGTTGTTTTTCCAGAACACCGTGGCTTTGTACATTGTCTTTCTACATCTCATTTTAGTTTGCTGCCACTCTTTTGTTTCGTTTGTCCCTTCACTTCCTTCATCCTCCTCCCTACTGAGATCTTCTTGAAGGCTAAGTTTTGGAAATCATTGCCTATATGTGTAGGTATTGCTAGTTTTGCTATAGATCTCCAGCTTTTTGCATTGTCTTTCTATGTCTGTTTTAGTGTGCTGCCCTCAGTTTTTCGTTTTTGCCTTGGTTTCCTGAATCTTCCTCCCTGTTTCAAGGTTCATTTGAAGTGTAAGGTTTTGAAATCGCTGTCTTCAAGAGTTTTGTGTCATTCCTTAGGTTGTTAGTATTATCGATTTTCTTTCAAAATCTCTCTTTTAGTTCACGGTCCTTGTTTTTGCCTATGGTTTTTCTTTTGTTCCCTAATCTCGGTTGGTTTTTCACTTGTCAACGTTCATGTCTTCGTCTTCCATTCCATTCTAGCCACTTTTTCTTGTTTTTCCAGAACACCGTGGCTTTGTACATTGTCTTTCTACATCTCATTTTAGTTTGCTGCCACTCTTTTGTTTCGTTTGTCCCTTCACTTCCTTCATCCTCCTCCCTACTGAGATCTTCTTGAAGGCTAAGTTTTGGAAATCATTGCCTATATGTGTAGGTATTGATAGTTTTGCTATAGATCTCCAGCTTTTTGCATTGTCTTGCTATGTCTGTTTTAGTGTGCTGCCCTCAGATTTTGAGGTTTTGCCTTGACTTCCTTAATCTTCCGCCCTAGTTAAGTTTTCTTTCTAAGTGGAAGCGTTTCCAGACTGGCCTTACTTTCTACATTGTCTTTCCACAGCTTTTCAGTCTGCTGCCACTCTTTGGTTTAGTATTTCCCTTCACTTCCTTCATCCTCCTTTCTATTGAGATCTTATTGAAGGCTAAGTTTTGGAAATCATTGCCTATATGTGTAGGTATTGCTAGTTTTGCTATAGATCTCCAGCTTTTTGCATTGTCTTTCTATGTCTGTTTTAGTGTGCTGCCCTCAGTTTTTCGTTTTTGCCTTGGTTTCCTGAATCTTCCTCCCTGTTTCAAGGTTCATTTGAAGTGTAAGGTTTTGAAATCGCTGTCTTCAAGAGTTTTGTGTCATTCTTTAGGTTGTTAGTATTATCGATTTTCTTTCGAAATCTCTCTTTTAGTTCACGGTCCTTGTTTTTGCCTATGGTTTTTCTTTTGTTCCCTAATCTCGGTTGGTTTTTCACTTGTCAACGTTCATGTCTTCGTCTTCCATTCCATTCTAGCCACTTTTTGTTGTTTTTCCAGAACACCGTGGCTTTGTACATTGTCTTTCTACATCTCATTTTAGTTTGCTGCCACTCTTTTGTTTCGTTTGTCCCTTCACTTCCTTCATCCTCCTCCCTACTGAGATCTTCTTGAAGGCCAAGTTTTGGAAATCATTGCCTATATGTGTAGGTATTGCTAGTTTTGCTATAGATCTCCAGCTTTTTGCATTGTCTTGCTATGTCTGTTTTAGTGTGCTGCCCTCAGATTTTGAGGTTTTGCCTTGACTTCCTTAATCTTCCGCCCTAGTTAAGTTTTCTTTCTAAGTGGAAGCGTTTCCAGACTGGCCTTACTTTCTACATTGTCTTTCCACAGCTTTTCAGTCTGCTGCCACTCTTTGGTTTAGTATTTCCCTTCACTTCCTTCATCCTCCTTTCTATTGAGATCTTCTTGAAGGCTAAGGTTTTTAAATCATTTCCTGTATTTGTAGGTATTGCTAGATTTGCTCTTGATCTCCTGCTTTTTGCACAGCCTTGCTATGTCTGTTTTAGTGTGCTGCCCTCAGTTTTTCGTTTTTGCCTTGGTTTCCTGAATCTTCCTCCCTGTTTCAAGGTTCATTTGAAGTGTAAGGTTTTGAAATCGCTGTCTTCAAGAGTTTTGTGTCATTCCTTAGGTTGTTAGTGTTATCGATTTTCTTTCAAAATCTCTCTTTTAGTTCACGGTCCTTGTTTTTGCCTATGGTTTTTCTTTTGTTCCCTAATCTCGGTTGGTTTTTCACATGTCAACGTTCATGTCTTCGTCTTCCATTCCATTCTAGCCACTTTTTGTTGTTTTTCCAGAACACCGTGGCTTTGTACATTGTCTTTCTACATCTCATTTTAGTTTGCTGCCACTCTTTTGTTTCGTTTGTCCCTTCACTTCCTTCATCCTCCTCCCTACTGAGATCTTCTTGAAGGCTAAGTTTTGGAAATCATTGCCTATATGTGTAGGTATTGCTAGTTTTGCTATAGATCTCCAGCTTTTTGCATTGTCTTTCTATGTCTGTTTTAGTGTGCTGCACTCAGATTTTGAGTTTTTGCCTTGGTTTCCTGAATCTTCCTCCCTGTTTCAAGGTTCATTTGAAGTGTAAGGTTTTGAAATCACTGTCTTCAAGAGTTTTGTGTCATTCCTTAGGTTGTTAGTGTTATCGATTTTCTTTCAAAATCTCTCTTTTAGTTCACGGTCCTTGTTTTTGCCTATGGTTTTTCTTTTGTTCCCTAATCTCGGTTGGTTTTTTACTTGTCAACGTTCATGTCTTCGTCTTCCATTCCATTCTAGCCACTTTTTGTTGTTTTTCCAGAACACCGTGGCTTTGTACATTGTCTTTCTACATCTCATTTTAGTTTGCTGCCACTCTTTTGTTTCGTTTGTCCCTTCACTTCCTTCATCGTCCTCCCTACTGAGATCTTCTTGAAGGCTAAGTTTTGGAAATCATTGCCTATATGTGTAGGTATTGCTAGTTTTGCTATAGATCTCCAGCTTTTTGCATTGTCTTTCTATGTCTGTTTTAGTGTGCTGCCCTCAGTTTTTCGTTTTTGCCTTGGTTTCCTGAATCTTCCTCCCTGTTTCAAGGTTCATTTGAAGTGTAAGGTTTTGAAATCGCTGTCTTCAAGAGTTTTGTGTCATTCCTTAGGTTGTTAGTGTTATCGATTTTCTTTCAAAATCTCTCTTTTAGTTCACGGTCCTTGTTTTTGCCTATGGTTTTTCTTTTGTTCCCTAATCTCGGTTGGTTTTTCACATGTCAACGTTCATGTCTTCGTCTTCCATTCCATTCTAGCCACTTTTTGTTGTTTTTCCAGAACACCGTGGCTTTGTACATTGTCTTTCTACATCTCATTTTAGTTTGCTGCCACTCTTTTGTTTCGTTTGTCCCTTCACTTCCTTCATCCTCCTCCCTACTGAGATCTTCTTGAAGGCTAAGTTTTGGAAATCATTGCCTATATGTGTAGGTATTGCTAGTTTTGCTATAGATCTCCAGCTTTTTGCATTGTCTTTCTATGTCTGTTTTAGTGTGCTGCACTCAGATTTTGAGTTTTTGCCTTGGTTTCCTGAATCTTCCTCCCTGTTTCAAGGTTCATTTGAAGTGTAAGGTTTTGAAATCACTGTCTTCAAGAGTTTTGTGTCATTCCTTAGGTTGTTAGTGTTATCGATTTTCTTTCAAAATCTCTCTTTTAGTTCACGGTCCTTGTTTTTGCCTATGGTTTTTCTTTTGTTCCCTAATCTCGGTTGGTTTTTTACTTGTCAACGTTCATGTCTTCGTCTTCCATTCCATTCTAGCCACTTTTTGTTGTTTTTCCAGAACACCGTGGCTTTGTACATTGTCTTTCTACATCTCATTTTAGTTTGCTGCCACTCTTTTGTTTCGTTTGTCCCTTCACTTCCTTCATCGTCCTCCCTACTGATATCTTCTTGAAGGCTAAGTTTTGGAAATCATTGCCTATATGTGTAGGTATTGCTAGTTTTGCTATAGATCTCCAGCTTTTTGCATTGTCTTGCTATGTCTGTTTTAGTGTGCTGCCCTCAGATTTTGAGGTTTTGCCTTGACTTCCTTAATCTTCCGCCCTAGTTAAGTTTTCTTTCTAAGTGGAAGCGTTTCCAGACTGGCCTTACTTTCTACATTGTCTTTCCACAGCTTTTCAGTCTGCTGCCACTCTTTGGTTTAGTATTTCCCTTCACTTCCTTCATCCTCCTCCCTACTGAGATCTTCTTGAAGGCTAAGTTTTGGAAATCATTGCCTATATGTGTAGGTATTGCTAGTTTTGCTATAGATCTCCAGCTTTTTGCATTGTCTTTCTATGTCTGTTTTAGTGTGCTGCCCTCAGTTTTTCGTTTTTGCCTTGGTTTCCTGAATCTTCCTCCCTGTTTCAAGGTTCATTTGAAGTGTAAGGTTTTGAAATCGCTGTCTTCAAGAGTTTTGTGTCATTCTTTAGGTTGTTAGTATTATCGATTTTCTTTCAAAATCTCTCTTTTAGTTCACGGTCCTTGTTTTTGCCTATGGTTTTTCTTTTGTTCCCTAATCTCGGTTGGTTTTTCACTTGTCAACGTTCATGTCTTCGTCTTCCATTCCATTCTAGCCACTTTTTGTTGTTTTTCCAGAACACCGTGGCTTTGTACATTGTCTTTCTACATCTCATTTTAGTTTGCTGCCACTCTTTTGTTTCGTTTGTCCCTTCACTTCCTTCATCCTCCTCCCTACTGAGATCTTCTTGAAGGCTAAGTTTTGGAAATCATTGCCTATATGTGTAGGTATTGCTAGTTTTGCTATAGATCTCCAGCTTTTTGCATTGTCTTTCTATGTCTGTTTTAGTGTGCTGCCCTCAGATTTTGAGTTTTTGCCTTGACTTCCTTAATCTTCCGCCCTAGTTAAGTTTTCTTTCTAAGTGGAAGCGTTTCCAGACTGGCCTTACTTTCTACATTGTCTTTCCACAGCTTTTCAGTCTGCTGCCACTCTTTGGTTTAGTATTTCTCTTCACTTCCTTCATCCTCCTCCCTACTGAGATCTTCTTGAAGGCTAAGTTTTGGAAATCATTGCCTATATGTGTAGTTATTGCTAGTTTTGCTATAGATCTCCAGCTTTTTGCATTGTCTTTCTATGTCTGTTTTAGTGTGCTGCCCTCAGTTTTTCGTTTTTGCCTTGGTTTCCTGAATCTTCCTCCCTGTTTCAAGGTTCATTTGAAGTGTAAGGTTTTGAAATCGCTGTCTTCAAGAGTTTTGTGTCATTCCTTATGTTGTTAGTGTTATCGATTTTCTTTCAAAATCTCTCTTTTAGTTCACGGTCCTTGTTTTTGCCTATGGTTTTTCTTTTGTTCCCTAATCTCGGTTGGTTTTTTACTTGTCAACGTTCATGTCTTCGTCTTCCATTCCATTCTAGCCACTTTTTGTTGTTTTTCCAGAACACCGTGGCTTTGTACATTGTCTTTCTACATCTCATTTTAGTTTGCTGCCACTCTTTTGTTTCGTTTGTCCCTTCACTTCCTTCATCCTCCTCCCTACTGAGATCTTCTTGAAGGCTAAGTTTTGGAAATCATTGCCTATATGTGTAGGTATTGCTAGTTTTGCTATAGATCTCCAGCTTTTTGCATTGTCTTTCTATGTCTGTTTTAGTGTGCTGCCCTCAGATTTTGAGTTTTTGCCTTGACTTCCTTAATCTTCCGCCCTAGTTAAGTTTTCTTTCTAAGTGGAAGCGTTTCCAGACTGGCCTTACTTTCTACATTGTCTTTCCACAGCTTTTCAGTCTGCTGCCACTCTTTGGTTTAGTATTTCCCTTCACTTCCTTCATCCTCCTCCCTACTGAGATCTTCTTGAAGGCTAAGTTTTGGAAATCATTGCCTATATGTGTAGTTATTGCTAGTTTTGCTATAGATCTCCAGCTTTTTGCATTGTCTTGCTATGTCTGTTTTAGTGTGCTGCACTCAGATTTTGAGTTTTTGCCTTGGTTTCCTGAATCTTCCTCCCTGTTTCAAGGTTCATTTGAAGTGTAAGGTTTTGAAATCGCTGTCTTCAAGAGTTTTGTGTCATTCCTTAGGTTGTTAGTATTATCGATTTTCTTTCAAAATCTCTCTTTTAGTTCACGGTCCTTGTTTTTGCCTATGGTTTTTCTTTTGTTCCCTAATCTCGGTTGGTTTTTCACTTGTCAACGTTCATGTCTTCGTCTTCCATTCCATTCTAGCCACTTTTTGTTGTTTTTCCAGAACACCGTGGCTTTGTACATTGTCTTTCTACATCTCATTTTAGTTTGCTGCCACTCTTTTGTTTCGTTTGTCCCTTCACTTCCTTCATCCTCCTCCCTACTGAGATCTTCTTGAAGGCTAAGTTTTGGAAATCATTGCCTATATGTGTAGGTATTGCTAGTTTTGCTATAGATCTCCAGCTTTTTGCATTGTCTTTCTATGTCTGTTTTAGTGTGCTGCCCTCAGATTTTGAGGTTTTGCCTTGACTTCCTTAATCTTCCGCCCTAGTTAAGTTTTCTTTCTAAGTGGAAGCGTTTCCAGACTGGCCTTACTTTCTACATTGTCTTTCCACAGCTTTTCAGTCTGCTGCCACTCTTTGGTTTAGTATTTCCCTTCACTTCCTTCATCCTCCTTTCTATTGAGATCTTATTGAAGGCTAAGTTTTGGAAATCATTGCCTATATGTGTAGTTATTGCTAGTTTTGCTATAGATCTCCAGCTTTTTGCATTGTCTTGCTATGTCTGTTTTAGTGTGCTGCACTCAGATTTTGAGTTTTTGCCTTGGTTTCCTGAATCTTCCTCCCTGTTTCAAGGTTCATTTGAAGTGTAAGGTTTTGAAATCGCTGTCTTCAAGAGTTTTGTGTCATTCCTTAGGTTGTTAGTATTATCGATTTTCTTTCAAAATCTCTCTTTTAGTTCACGGTCCTTGTTTTTGCCTATGGTTTTTCTTTTGTTCCCTAATCTCGGTTGGTTTTTCACTTGTCAACGTTCATGTCTTCGTCTTCCATTCCATTCTAGCCACTTTTTGTTGTTTTTCCAGAACACCGTGGCTTTGTACATTGTCTTTCTACATCTCATTTTAGTTTGCTGCCACTCTTTTGTTTCGTTTGTCCCTTCACTTCCTTCATCCTCCTCCCTACTGAGATCTTCTTGAAGGCTAAGTTTTGGAAATCATTGCCTATATGTGTAGGTATTGCTAGTTTTGCTATAGATCTCCAGCTTTTTGCATTGTCTTTCTATGTCTGTTTTAGTGTGCTGCCCTCAGATTTTGAGGTTTTGCCTTGACTTCCTTAATCTTCCGCCCTAGTTAAGTTTTCTTTCTAAGTGGAAGCGTTTCCAGACTGGCCTTACTTTCTACATTGTCTTTCCACAGATTTTCAGTCTGCTGCCACTCTTTGGTTTAGTATTTCCCTTCACTTCCTTCATCCTCCTTTCTATTGAGATCTTCTTGAAGGCTAAGTTTTGGAAATCATTGCCTATATGTGTAGGTATTGCTAGTTTTGCTATAGATCTCCAGCTTTTTGCATTGTCTTTCTATGTCTGTTTTAGTGTGCTGCCCTCAGTTTTTCGTTTTTGCCTTGGTTTCCTGAATCTTCCTCCCTGTTTCAAGGTTCATTTGAAGTGTAAGGTTTTGAAATCGCTGTCTTCAAGAGTTTTGTGTCATTCCTTAGGTTGTTAGTGTTATCGATTTTCTTTCAAAATCTCTCTTTTAGTTCACGGTCCTTGTTTTTGCCTATGGTTTTTCTTTTGTTCCCTAATCTCGGTTGGTTTTTCACTTGTCAACGTTCATGTCTTCGTCTTCCATTCCATTCTAGCCACTTTTTCTTGTTTTTCCAGAACACCGTGGCTTTGTACATTGTCTTTCTACATCTCATTTTAGTTTGCTGCCACTCTTTTGTTTCGTTTGTCCCTTCACTTCCTTCATCCTCCTCCCTACTGAGATCTTCTTGAAGGCTAAGTTTTGGAAATCATTGCCTATATGTGTAGGTATTGCTAGTTTTGCTATAGATCTCCAGCTTTTTGCATTGTCTTTCTATGTCTGTTTTAGTGTGCTGCCCTCAGATTTTGAGTTTTTGCCTTGGTTTCCTGAATCTTCCTCCCTGTTTCAAGGTTCATTTGAAGTGTAAGGTTTTGAAATCGCTGTCTTCAAGAGTTTTGTGTCATTCCTTAGGTTGTTAGTATTATCGATTTTCTTTCAAAATCTCTCTTTTAGTTCACGGTCCTTGTTTTTGCCTATGGTTTTTCTTTTGTTCCCTAATCTCGGTTGGTTTTTCACTTGTCAACGTTCATGTCTTCGTCTTCCATTCCATTCTAGCCACTTTTTCTTGTTTTTCCAGAACACCGTGGCTTTGTACATTGTCTTTCTACATCTCATTTTAGTTTGCTGCCACTCTTTTGTTTCGTTTGTCCCTTCACTTCCTTCATCCTCCTCCCTACTGAGATCTTCTTGAAGGCTAAGTTTTGGAAATCATTGCCTATATGTGTAGGTATTGCTAGTTTTGCTATAGATCTCCAGCTTTTTGCATTGTCTTGCTATGTCTGTTTTAGTGTGCTGCCCTCAGATTTTGAGGTTTTGCCTTGACTTCCTTAATCTTCCGCCCTAGTTAAGTTTTCTTTCTAAGTGGAAGCGTTTCCAGACTGGCCTTACTTTCTACATTGTCTTTCCACAGCTTTTCAGTCTGCTGCCACTCTTTGGTTTAGTATTTCCCTTCACTTCCTTCATCCTCCTTTCTATTGAGATCTTCTTGAAGGCTAAGGTTTTTAAATCATTTCCTGTATTTGTAGGTATTGCTAGATTTGCTCTTGATCTCCTGCTTTTTGCACAGCCTTGCTATGTCTGTTTTAGTGTGCTGCCCTCAGTTTTTCGTTTTTGCCTTGGTTTCCTGAATCTTCCTCCCTGTTTCAAGGTTCATTTGAAGTGTAAGGTTTTGAAATCGCTGTCTTCAAGAGTTTTGTGTCATTCCTTAGGTTGTTAGTATTATCGATTTTCTTTCAAAATCTCTCTTTTAGTTCACGGTCCTTGTTTTTGCCTATGGTTTTTCTTTTGTTCCCTAATCTCGGTTGGTTTTTCACATGTCAACGTTCATGTCTTCGTCTTCCATTCCATTCTAGCCACTTTTTGTTGTTTTTCCAGAACACCGTGGCTTTGTACATTGTCTTTCTACATCTCATTTTAGTTTGCTGCCACTCTTTTGTTTCGTTTGTCCCTTCACTTCCTTCATCCTCCTCCCTACTGAGATCTTCTTGAAGGCTAAGTTTTGGAAATCATTGCCTATATGTGTAGGTATTGCTAGTTTTGCTATAGATCTCCAGCTTTTTGCATTGTCTTTCTATGTCTGTTTTAGTGTGCTGCACTCAGATTTTGAGTTTTTGCCTTGGTTTCCTGAATCTTCCGCCCTAGTTAAGTTTTCTTTCTAAGTGGAAGCGTTTCCAGACTGGTCTTACTTTCTACATTGTCTTTCCACAGATTTTCAGTCTGCTGCCACTCTTTGGTTTAGTATTTCCCTTCACTTCCTTCATCCTCCTTTCTATTGAGATCTTCTTGAAGGCTAAGTTTTGGAAATCATTGCCTATATGTGTAGGTATTGCTAGTTTTGCTATAGATCTCCAGCTTTTTGCATTGTCTTTCTATGTCTGTTTTAGTGTGCTGCCCTCAGTTTTTCGTTTTTGCCTTGGTTTCCTGAATCTTCCTCCCTGTTTCAAGGTTCATTTGAAGTGTAAGGTTTTGAAATCGCTGTCTTCAAGAGTTTTGTGTCATTCCTTAGGTTGTTAGTATTATCGATTTTCTTTCAAAATCTCTCTTTTAGTTCACGGTCCTTGTTTTTGCCTATGGTTTTTCTTTTGTTCCCTAATCTCGGTTGGTTTTTCACTTGTCAACGTTCATGTCTTCGTCTTCCATTCCATTCTAGCCACTTTTTGTTGTTTTTCCAGAACACCGTGGCTTTGTACATTGTCTTTCTACATCTCATTTTAGTTTGCTGCCACTCTTTTGTTTCGTTTGTCCCTTCACTTCCTTCATCCTCCTCCCTACTGAGATCTTCTTGAAGGCTAAGTTTTGGAAATCATTGCCTATATGTGTAGGTATTGCTAGTTTTGCTATAGATCTCCAGCTTTTTGCATTGTCTTGCTATGTCTGTTTTAGTGTGCTGCCCTCAGATTTTGAGGTTTTGCCTTGACTTCCTTAATCTTCCGCCCTAGTTAAGTTTTCTTTCTAAGTGGAAGCGTTTCCAGACTGGCCTTACTTTCTACATTGTCTTTCCACAGCTTTTCAGTCTGCTGCCACTCTTTGGTTTAGTATTTCCCTTCACTTCCTTCATCCTCCTTTCTATTGAGATCTTATTGAAGGCTAAGTTTTGGAAATCATTGCCTATATGTGTAGGTATTGCTAGTTTTGCTATAGATCTCCAGCTTTTTGCATTGTCTTTCTATGTCTGTTTTAGTGTGCTGCCCTCAGTTTTTCGTTTTTGCCTTGGTTTCCTGAATCTTCCTCCCTGTTTCAAGGTTCATTTGAAGTGTAAGGTTTTGAAATCGCTGTCTTCAAGAGTTTTGTGTCATTCCTTAGGTTGTTAGTATTATCGATTTTCTTTCAAAATCTCTCTTTTAGTTCACGGTCCTTGTTTTTGCCTATGGTTTTTCTTTTGTTCCCTAATCTCGGTTGGTTTTTCACTTGTCAACGTTCATGTCTTCGTCTTCCATTCCATTCTAGCCACTTTTTCTTGTTTTTCCAGAACACCGTGGCTTTGTACATTGTCTTTCTACATCTCATTTTAGTTTGCTGCCACTCTTTTGTTTCGTTTGTCCCTTCACTTCCTTCATCCTCCTCCCTACTGAGATCTTCTTGAAGGCTAAGTTTTGGAAATCATTGCCTATATGTGTAGGTATTGCTAGTTTTGCTATAGATCTCCAGCTTTTTGCATTGTCTTGCTATGTCTGTTTTAGTGTGCTGCCCTCAGATTTTGAGGTTTTGCCTTGACTTCCTTAATCTTCCGCCCTAGTTAAGTTTTCTTTCTAAGTGGAAGCGTTTCCAGACTGGCCTTACTTTCTACATTGTCTTTCCACAGCTTTTCAGTCTGCTGCCACTCTTTGGTTTAGTATTTCCCTTCACTTCCTTCATCCTCCTTTCTATTGAGATCTTCTTGAAGGCTAAGGTTTTTAAATCATTTCCTGTATTTGTAGGTATTGCTAGATTTGCTCTTGATCTCCTGCTTTTTGCACAGCCTTGCTATGTCTGTTTTAGTGTGCTGCCCTCAGTTTTTCGTTTTTGCCTTGGTTTCCTGAATCTTCCTCCCTGTTTCAAGGTTCATTTGAAGTGTAAGGTTTTGAAATCGCTGTCTTCAAGAGTTTTGTGTCATTCCTTAGGTTGTTAGTATTATCGATTTTCTTTCAAAATCTCTCTTTTAGTTCACGGTCCTTGTTTTTGCCTATGGTTTTTCTTTTGTTCCCTAATCTCGGTTGGTTTTTCACATGTCAACGTTCATGTCTTCGTCTTCCATTCCATTCTAGCCACTTTTTGTTGTTTTTCCAGAACACCGTGGCTTTGTACATTGTCTTTCTACATCTCATTTTAGTTTGCTGCCACTCTTTTGTTTCGTTTGTCCCTTCACTTCCTTCATCCTCCTCCCTACTGAGATCTTCTTGAAGGCTAAGTTTTGGAAATCATTGCCTATATGTGTAGGTATTGCTAGTTTTGCTATAGATCTCCAGCTTTTTGCATTGTCTTTCTATGTCTGTTTTAGTGTGCTGCACTCAGATTTTGAGTTTTTGCCTTGGTTTCCTGAATCTTCCGCCCTAGTTAAGTTTTCTTTCTAAGTGGAAGCGTTTCCAGACTGGTCTTACTTTCTACATTGTCTTTCCACAGATTTTCAGTCTGCTGCCACTCTTTGGTTTAGTATTTCCCTTCACTTCCTTCATCCTCCTTTCTATTGAGATCTTCTTGAAGGCTAAGTTTTGGAAATCATTGCCTATATGTGTAGGTATTGCTAGTTTTGCTATAGATCTCCAGCTTTTTGCATTGTCTTTCTATGTCTGTTTTAGTGTGCTGCCCTCAGTTTTTCGTTTTTGCCTTGGTTTCCTGAATCTTCCTCCCTGTTTCAAGGTTCATTTGAAGTGTAAGGTTTTGAAATCGCTGTCTTCAAGAGTTTTGTGTCATTCCTTAGGTTGTTAGTATTATCGATTTTCTTTCAAAATCTCTCTTTTAGTTCACGGTCCTTGTTTTTGCCTATGGTTTTTCTTTTGTTCCCTAATCTCGGTTGGTTTTTCACTTGTCAACGTTCATGTCTTCGTCTTCCATTCCATTCTAGCCACTTTTTGTTGTTTTTCCAGAACACCGTGGCTTTGTACATTGTCTTTCTACATCTCATTTTAGTTTGCTGCCACTCTTTTGTTTCGTTTGTCCCTTCACTTCCTTCATCCTCCTCCCTACTGAGATCTTCTTGAAGGCTAAGTTTTGGAAATCATTGCCTATATGTGTAGGTATTGCTAGTTTTGCTATAGATCTCCAGCTTTTTGCATTGTCTTGCTATGTCTGTTTTAGTGTGCTGCCCTCAGATTTTGAGGTTTTGCCTTGACTTCCTTAATCTTCCGCCCTAGTTAAGTTTTCTTTCTAAGTGGAAGCGTTTCCAGACTGGCCTTACTTTCTACATTGTCTTTCCACAGCTTTTCAGTCTGCTGCCACTCTTTGGTTTAGTATTTCCCTTCACTTCCTTCATCCTCCTTTCTATTGAGATCTTATTGAAGGCTAAGTTTTGGAAATCATTGCCTATATGTGTAGGTATTGCTAGTTTTGCTATAGATCTCCAGCTTTTTGCATTGTCTTTCTATGTCTGTTTTAGTGTGCTGCCCTCAGTTTTTCGTTTTTGCCTTGGTTTCCTGAATCTTCCTCCCTGTTTCAAGGTTCATTTGAAGTGTAAGGTTTTGAAATCGCTTTCTTCAAGAGTTTTGTGTCATTCTTTAGGTTGTTAGTATTATCGATTTTCTTTCAAAATCTCTCTTTTAGTTCACGGTCCTTGTTTTTGCCTATGGTTTTTCTTTTGTTCCCTAATCTCGGTTGGTTTTTCACTTGTCAACGTTCATGTCTTCGTCTTCCATTCCATTCTAGCCACTTTTTGTTGTTTTTCCAGAACACCGTGGCTTTGTACATTGTCTTTCTACATCTCATTTTAGTTTGCTGCCACTCTTTTGTTTCGTTTGTCCCTTCACTTCCTTCATCCTCCTCCCTACTGAGATCTTCTTGAAGGCTAAGTTTTGGAAATCATTGCCTATATGTGTAGGTATTGCTAGTTTTGCTATAGATCTCCAGCTTTTTGCATTGTCTTTCTATGTCTGTTTTAGTGTGCTGCCCTCAGATTTTGAGTTTTTGCCTTGACTTCCTTAATCTTCCGCCCTAGTTAAGTTTTCTTTCTAAGTGGAAGCGTTTCCAGACTGGCCTTACTTTCTACATTGTCTTTCCACAGCTTTTCAGTCTGCTGCCACTCTTTGGTTTAGTATTTCCCTTCACTTCCTTCATCCTCCTCCCTACTGAGATCTTCTTGAAGGCTAAGTTTTGGAAATCATTGCCTATATGTGTAGTTATTGCTAGTTTTGCTATAGATCTCCAGCTTTTTGCATTGTCTTGCTATGTCTGTTTTAGTGTGCTGCACTCAGATTTTGAGTTTTTGCCTTGGTTTCCTGAATCTTCCTCCCTGTTTCAAGGTTCATTTGAAGTGTAAGGTTTTGAAATCGCTGTCTTCAAGAGTTTTGTGTCATTCCTTAGGTTGTTAGTATTATCGATTTTCTTTCAAAATCTCTGTTTTAGTTCACGGTCCTTGTTTTTGCCTATGGTTTTTCTTTTGTTCCCTAATCTCGGTTGGTTTTTCACTTGTCAACGTTCATGTCTTCGTCTTCCATTCCATTCTAGCCACTTTTTGTTGTTTTTCCAGAACACCGTGGCTTTGTACATTGTCTTTCTACATCTCATTTTAGTTTGCTGCCACTCTTTTGTTTCGTTTGTCCCTTCACTTCCTTCATCCTCCTCCCTACTGAGATCTTCTTGAAGGCTAAGTTTTGGAAATCATTGCCTATATGTGTAGGTATTGCTAGTTTTGCTATAGATCTCCAGCTTTTTGCATTGTCTTTCTATGTCTGTTTTAGTGTGCTGCCCTCAGTTTTTCGTTTTTGCCTTGGTTTCCTGAATCTTCCTCCCTGTTTCAAGGTTCATTTGAAGTGTAAGGTTTTGAAATCGCTTTCTTCAAGAGTTTTGTGTCATTCTTTAGGTTGTTAGTATTATCGATTTTCTTTCAAAATCTCTCTTTTAGTTCACGGTCCTTGTTTTTGCCTATGGTTTTTCTTTTGTTCCCTAATCTCGGTTGGTTTTTCACTTGTCAACGTTCATGTCTTCGTCTTCCATTCCATTCTAGCCACTTTTTGTTGTTTTTCCAGAACACCGTGGCTTTGTACATTGTCTTTCTACATCTCATTTTAGTTTGCTGCCACTCTTTTGTTTCGTTTGTCCCTTCACTTCCTTCATCCTCCTCCCTACTGAGATCTTCTTGAAGGCTAAGTTTTGGAAATCATTGCCTATATGTGTAGGTATTGCTAGTTTTGCTATAGATCTCCAGCTTTTTGCATTGTCTTTCTATGTCTGTTTTAGTGTGCTGCCCTCAGATTTTGAGTTTTTGCCTTGACTTCCTTAATCTTCCGCCCTAGTTAAGTTTTCTTTCTAAGTGGAAGCGTTTCCAGACTGGCCTTACTTTCTACATTGTCTTTCCACAGCTTTTCAGTCTGCTGCCACTCTTTGGTTTAGTATTTCCCTTCACTTCCTTCATCCTCCTCCCTACTGAGATCTTCTTGAAGGCTAAGTTTTGGAAATCATTGCCTATATGTGTAGTTATTGCTAGTTTTGCTATAGATCTCCAGCTTTTTGCATTGTCTTGCTATGTCTGTTTTAGTGTGCTGCACTCAGATTTTGAGTTTTTGCCTTGGTTTCCTGAATCTTCCTCCCTGTTTCAAGGTTCATTTGAAGTGTAAGGTTTTGAAATCGCTGTCTTCAAGAGTTTTGTGTCATTCCTTAGGTTGTTAGTATTATCGATTTTCTTTCAAAATCTCTCTTTTAGTTCACGGTCCTTGTTTTTGCCTATGGTTTTTCTTTTGTTCCCTAATCTCGGTTGGTTTTTCACTTGTCAACGTTCATGTCTTCGTCTTCCATTCCATTCTAGCCACTTTTTGTTGTTTTTCCAGAACACCGTGGCTTTGTACATTGTCTTTCTACATCTCATTTTAGTTTGCTGCCACTCTTTTGTTTCGTTTGTCCCTTCACTTCCTTCATCCTCCTCCCTACTGAGATCTTCTTGAAGGCTAAGTTTTGGAAATCATTGCCTATATGTGTAGGTATTGCTAGTTTTGCTATAGATCTCCAGCTTTTTGCATTGTCTTTCTATGTCTGTTTTAGTGTGCTGCCCTCAGATTTTGAGGTTTTGCCTTGACTTCCTTAATCTTCCGCCCTAGTTAAGTTTTCTTTCTAAGTGGAAGCGTTTCCAGACTGGCCTTACTTTCTACATTGTCTTTCCACAGCTTTTCAGTCTGCTGCCACTCTTTGGTTTAGTATTTCCCTTCACTTCCTTCATCCTCCTTTCTATTGAGATCTTCTTGAAGGCTAAGTTTTGGAAATCATTGCCTATATGTGTAGTTATTGCTAGTTTTGCTATAGATCTCCAGCTTTTTGCATTGTCTTTCTATGTCTGTTTTAGTGTGCTGCACTCAGATTTTGAGTTTTTGCCTTGGTTTCCTGAATCTTCCTCCCTGTTTCAAGGTTCATTTGAAGTGTAAGGTTTTGAAATCGCTGTCTTCAAGAGTTTTGTGTCATTCCTTAGGTTGTTAGTATTATCGATTTTCTTTCAAAATCTCTCTTTTAGTTCACGGTCCTTGTTTTTGCCTATGGTTTTTCTTTTGTTCCCTAATCTCGGTTGGTTTTTCACTTGTCAACGTTCATGTCTTCGTCTTCCATTCCATTCTAGCCACTTTTTGTTGTTTTTCCAGAACACCGTGGCTTTGTACATTGTCTTTCTACATCTCATTTTAGTTTGCTGCCACTCTTTTGTTTCGTTTGTCCCTTCACTTCCTTCATCCTCCTCCCTACTGAGATCTTCTTGAAGGCTAAGTTTTGGAAATCATTGCCTATATGTGTAGGTATTGCTAGTTTTGCTATAGATCTCCAGCTTTTTGCATTGTCTTTCTATGTCTGTTTTAGTGTGCTGCCCTCAGATTTTGAGGTTTTGCCTTGACTTCCTTAATCTTCCGCCCTAGTTAAGTTTTCTTTCTAAGTGGAAGCGTTTCCAGACTGGCCTTACTTTCTACATTGTCTTTCCACAGATTTTCAGTCTGCTGCCACTCTTTGGTTTAGTATTTCCCTTCACTTCCTTCATCCTCCTTTCTATTGAGATCTTCTTGAAGGCTAAGTTTTGGAAATCATTGCCTATATGTGTAGGTATTGCTAGTTTTGCTATAGATCTCCAGCTTTTTGCATTGTCTTTCTATGTCTGTTTTAGTGTGCTGCCCTCAGTTTTTCGTTTTTGCCTTGGTTTCCTGAATCTTCCTCCCTGTTTCAAGGTTCATTTGAAGTGTAAGGTTTTGAAATCGCTGTCTTCAAGAGTTTTGTGTCATTCCTTAGGTTGTTAGTGTTATCGATTTTCTTTCAAAATCTCTCTTTTAGTTCACGGTCCTTGTTTTTGCCTATGGTTTTTCTTTTGTTCCCTAATCTCGGTTGGTTTTTCACTTGTCAACGTTCATGTCTTCGTCTTCCATTCCATTCTAGCCACTTTTTCTTGTTTTTCCAGAACACCGTGGCTTTGTACATTGTCTTTCTACATCTCATTTTAGTTTGCTGCCACTCTTTTGTTTCGTTTGTCCCTTCACTTCCTTCATCCTCCTCCCTACTGAGATCTTCTTGAAGGCTAAGTTTTGGAAATCATTGCCTATATGTGTAGGTATTGCTAGTTTTGCTATAGATCTCCAGCTTTTTGCATTGTCTTTCTATGTCTGTTTTAGTGTGCTGCACTCAGATTTTGAGTTTTTGCCTTGGTTTCCTGAATCTTCCTCCCTGTTTCAAGGTTCATTTGAAGTGTAAGGTTTTGAAATCGCTGTCTTCAAGAGTTTTGTGTCATTCCTTAGGTTGTTAGTATTATCGATTTTCTTTCAAAATCTCTCTTTTAGTTCACGGTCCTTGTTTTTGCCTATGGTTTTTCTTTTGTTCCCTAATCTCGGTTGGTTTTTCACTTGTCAACGTTCATGTCTTCGTCTTCCATTCCATTCTAGCCACTTTTTCTTGTTTTTCCAGAACACCGTGGCTTTGTACATTGTCTTTCTACATCTCATTTTAGTTTGCTGCCACTCTTTTGTTTCGTTTGTCCCTTCACTTCCTTCATCCTCCTCCCTACTGAGATCTTCTTGAAGGCTAAGTTTTGGAAATCATTGCCTATATGTGTAGGTATTGCTAGTTTTGCTATAGATCTCCAGCTTTTTGCATTGTCTTGCTATGTCTGTTTTAGTGTGCTGCCCTCAGATTTTGAGGTTTTGCCTTGACTTCCTTAATCTTCCGCCCTAGTTAAGTTTTCTTTCTAAGTGGAAGCGTTTCCAGACTGGCCTTACTTTCTACATTGTCTTTCCACAGCTTTTCAGTCTGCTGCCACTCTTTGGTTTAGTATTTCCCTTCACTTCCTTCATCCTCCTTTCTATTGAGATCTTCTTGAAGGCTAAGGTTTTTAAATCATTTCCTGTATTTGTAGGTATTGCTAGATTTGCTCTTGATCTCCTGCTTTTTGCACAGCCTTGCTATGTCTGTTTTAGTGTGCTGCCCTCAGTTTTTCGTTTTTGCCTTGGTTTCCTGAATCTTCCTCCCTGTTTCAAGGTTCATTTGAAGTGTAAGGTTTTGAAATCGCTGTCTTCAAGAGTTTTGTGTCATTCCTTAGGTTGTTAGTATTATCGATTTTCTTTCAAAATCTCTCTTTTAGTTCACGGTCCTTGTTTTTGCCTATGGTTTTTCTTTTGTTCCCTAATCTCGGTTGGTTTTTCACATGTCAACGTTCATGTCTTCGTCTTCCATTCCATTCTAGCCACTTTTTGTTGTTTTTCCAGAACACCGTGGCTTTGTACATTGTCTTTCTACATCTCATTTTAGTTTGCTGCCACTCTTTTGTTTCGTTTGTCCCTTCACTTCCTTCATCCTCCTCCCTACTGAGATCTTCTTGAAGGCTAAGTTTTGGAAATCATTGCCTATATGTGTAGGTATTGCTAGTTTTGCTATAGATCTCCAGCTTTTTGCATTGTCTTTCTATGTCTGTTTTAGTGTGCTGCACTCAGATTTTGAGTTTTTGCCTTGGTTTCCTGAATCTTCCGCCCTAGTTAAGTTTTCTTTCTAAGTGGAAGCGTTTCCAGACTGGTCTTACTTTCTACATTGTCTTTCCACAGATTTTCAGTCTGCTGCCACTCTTTGGTTTAGTATTTCCCTTCACTTCCTTCATCCTCCTTTCTATTGAGATCTTCTTGAAGGCTAAGTTTTGGAAATCATTGCCTATATGTGTAGGTATTGCTAGTTTTGCTATAGATCTCCAGCTTTTTGCATTGTCTTTCTATGTCTGTTTTAGTGTGCTGCCCTCAGTTTTTCGTTTTTGCCTTGGTTTCCTGAATCTTCCTCCCTGTTTCAAGGTTCATTTGAAGTGTAAGGTTTTGAAATCGCTGTCTTCAAGAGTTTTGTGTCATTCCTTAGGTTGTTAGTATTATCGATTTTCTTTCAAAATCTCTCTTTTAGTTCACGGTCCTTGTTTTTGCCTATGGTTTTTCTTTTGTTCCCTAATCTCGGTTGGTTTTTCACTTGTCAACGTTCATGTCTTCGTCTTCCATTCCATTCTAGCCACTTTTTGTTGTTTTTCCAGAACACCGTGGCTTTGTACATTGTCTTTCTACATCTCATTTTAGTTTGCTGCCACTCTTTTGTTTCGTTTGTCCCTTCACTTCCTTCATCCTCCTCCCTACTGAGATCTTCTTGAAGGCTAAGTTTTGGAAATCATTGCCTATATGTGTAGGTATTGCTAGTTTTGCTATAGATCTCCAGCTTTTTGCATTGTCTTGCTATGTCTGTTTTAGTGTGCTGCCCTCAGATTTTGAGGTTTTGCCTTGACTTCCTTAATCTTCCGCCCTAGTTAAGTTTTCTTTCTAAGTGGAAGCGTTTCCAGACTGGCCTTACTTTCTACATTGTCTTTCCACAGCTTTTCAGTCTGCTGCCACTCTTTGGTTTAGTATTTCCCTTCACTTCCTTCATCCTCCTTTCTATTGAGATCTTATTGAAGGCTAAGTTTTGGAAATCATTGCCTATATGTGTAGGTATTGCTAGTTTTGCTATAGATCTCCAGCTTTTTGCATTGTCTTTCTATGTCTGTTTTAGTGTGCTGCCCTCAGTTTTTCGTTTTTGCCTTGGTTTCCTGAATCTTCCTCCCTGTTTCAAGGTTCATTTGAAGTGTAAGGTTTTGAAATCGCTTTCTTCAAGAGTTTTGTGTCATTCTTTAGGTTGTTAGTATTATCGATTTTCTTTCAAAATCTCTCTTTTAGTTCACGGTCCTTGTTTTTGCCTATGGTTTTTCTTTTGTTCCCTAATCTCGGTTGGTTTTTCACTTGTCAACGTTCATGTCTTCGTCTTCCATTCCATTCTAGCCACTTTTTGTTGTTTTTCCAGAACACCGTGGCTTTGTACATTGTCTTTCTACATCTCATTTTAGTTTGCTGCCACTCTTTTGTTTCGTTTGTCCCTTCACTTCCTTCATCCTCCTCCCTACTGAGATCTTCTTGAAGGCTAAGTTTTGGAAATCATTGCCTATATGTGTAGGTATTGCTAGTTTTGCTATAGATCTCCAGCTTTTTGCATTGTCTTGCTATGTCTGTTTTAGTGTGCTGCCCTCAGATTTTGAGGTTTTGCCTTGACTTCCTTAATCTTCCGCCCTAGTTAAGTTTTCTTTCTAAGTGGAAGCGTTTCCAGACTGGCCTTACTTTCTACATTGTCTTTCCACAGCTTTTCAGTCTGCTGCCACTCTTTGGTTTAGTATTTCCCTTCACTTCCTTCATCCTCCTTTCTATTGAGATCTTCTTGAAGGCTAAGGTTTTTAAATCATTTCCTGTATTTGTAGGTATTGCTAGATTTGCTCTTGATCTCCTGCTTTTTGCACAGCCTTGCTATGTCTGTTTTAGTGTGCTGCCCTCAGTTTTTCGTTTTTGCCTTGGTTTCCTGAATCTTCCTCCCTGTTTCAAGGTTCATTTGAAGTGTAAGGTTTTGAAATCGCTGTCTTCAAGAGTTTTGTGTCATTCCTTAGGTTGTTAGTGTTATCGATTTTCTTTCAAAATCTCTCTTTTAGTTCACGGTCCTTGTTTTTGCCTATGGTTTTTCTTTTGTTCCCTAATCTCGGTTGGTTTTTCACATGTCAACGTTCATGTCTTCGTCTTCCATTCCATTCTAGCCACTTTTTGTTGTTTTTCCAGAACACCGTGGCTTTGTACATTGTCTTTCTACATCTCATTTTAGTTTGCTGCCACTCTTTTGTTTCGTTTGTCCCTTCACTTCCTTCATCCTCCTCCCTACTGAGATCTTCTTGAAGGCTAAGTTTTGGAAATCATTGCCTATATGTGTAGGTATTGCTAGTTTTGCTATAGATCTCCAGCTTTTTGCATTGTCTTTCTATGTCTGTTTTAGTGTGCTGCACTCAGATTTTGAGTTTTTGCCTTGGTTTCCTGAATCTTCCTCCCTGTTTCAAGGTTCATTTGAAGTGTAAGGTTTTGAAATCACTGTCTTCAAGAGTTTCGTGTCATTCCTTAGGTTGTTAGTGTTATCGATTTTCTTTCAAAATCTCTCTTTTAGTTCACGGTCCTTGTTTTTGCCTATGGTTTTTCTTTTGTTCCCTAATCTCGGTTGGTTTTTCACTTGTCAACGTTCATGTCTTCGTCTTCCATTCCATTCTAGCCACTTTTTGTTGTTTTTCCAGAACACCGTGGCTTTGTACATTGTCTTTCTACATCTCATTTTAGTTTGCTGCCACTCTTTTGTTTCGTTTGTCCCTTCACTTCCTTCATCCTCCTCCCTACTGAGATCTTCTTGAAGGCTAAGTTTTGGAAATCATTGCCTATATGTGTAGGTATTGCTAGTTTTGCTATAGATCTCCAGCTTTTTGCATTGTCTTTCTATGTCTGTTTTAGTGTGCTGCCCTCAGATTTTGAGGTTTTGCCTTGACTTCCTTAATCTTCCGCCCTAGTTAAGTTTTCTTTCTAAGTGGAAGCGTTTCCAGACTGGCCTTACTTTCTACATTGTCTTTCCACAGCTTTTCAGTCTGCTGCCACTCTTTGGTTTAGTATTTCCCTTCACTTCCTTCATCCTCCTTTCTATTGAGATCTTCTTGAAGGCTAAGTTTTGGAAATCATTGCCTATATGTGTAGTTATTGCTAGTTTTGCTATAGATCTCCAGCTTTTTGCATTGTCTTTCTATGTCTGTTTTAGTGTGCTGCACTCAGATTTTGAGTTTTTGCCTTGGTTTCCTGAATCTTCCTCCCTGTTTCAAGGTTCATTTGAAGTGTAAGGTTTTGAAATCGCTGTCTTCAAGAGTTTTGTGTCATTCCTTAGGTTGTTAGTATTATCGATTTTCTTTCAAAATCTCTCTTTTAGTTCACGGTCCTTGTTTTTGCCTATGGTTTTTCTTTTGTTCCCTAATCTCGGTTGGTTTTTCACTTGTCAACGTTCATGTCTTCGTCTTCCATTCCATTCTAGCCACTTTTTGTTGTTTTTCCAGAACACCGTGGCTTTGTACATTGTCTTTCTACATCTCATTTTAGTTTGCTGCCACTCTTTTGTTTCGTTTGTCCCTTCACTTCCTTCATCCTCCTCCCTACTGAGATCTTCTTGAAGGCTAAGTTTTGGAAATCATTGCCTATATGTGTAGGTATTGCTAGTTTTGCTATAGATCTCCAGCTTTTTGCATTGTCTTTCTATGTCTGTTTTAGTGTGCTGCCCTCAGATTTTGAGGTTTTGCCTTGACTTCCTTAATCTTCCGCCCTAGTTAAGTTTTCTTTCTAAGTGGAAGCGTTTCCAGACTGGCCTTACTTTCTACATTGTCTTTCCACAGATTTTCAGTCTGCTGCCACTCTTTGGTTTAGTATTTCCCTTCACTTCCTTCATCCTCCTTTCTATTGAGATCTTCTTGAAGGCTAAGTTTTGGAAATCATTGCCTATATGTGTAGGTATTGCTAGTTTTGCTATAGATCTCCAGCTTTTTGCATTGTCTTTCTATGTCTGTTTTAGTGTGCTGCCCTCAGTTTTTCGTTTTTGCCTTGGTTTCCTGAATCTTCCTCCCTGTTTCAAGGTTCATTTGAAGTGTAAGGTTTTGAAATCGCTGTCTTCAAGAGTTTTGTGTCATTCCTTAGGTTGTTAGTGTTATCGATTTTCTTTCAAAATCTCTCTTTTAGTTCACGGTCCTTGTTTTTGCCTATGGTTTTTCTTTTGTTCCCTAATCTCGGTTGGTTTTTCACTTGTCAACGTTCATGTCTTCGTCTTCCATTCCATTCTAGCCACTTTTTCTTGTTTTTCCAGAACACCGTGGCTTTGTACATTGTCTTTCTACATCTCATTTTAGTTTGCTGCCACTCTTTTGTTTCGTTTGTCCCTTCACTTCCTTCATCCTCCTCCCTACTGAGATCTTCTTGAAGGCTAAGTTTTGGAAATCATTGCCTATATGTGTAGGTATTGCTAGTTTTGCTATAGATCTCCAGCTTTTTGCATTGTCTTTCTATGTCTGTTTTAGTGTGCTGCACTCAGATTTTGAGTTTTTGCCTTGGTTTCCTGAATCTTCCTCCCTGTTTCAAGGTTCATTTGAAGTGTAAGGTTTTGAAATCGCTGTCTTCAAGAGTTTTGTGTCATTCCTTAGGTTGTTAGTATTATCGATTTTCTTTCAAAATCTCTCTTTTAGTTCACGGTCCTTGTTTTTGCCTATGGTTTTTCTTTTGTTCCCTAATCTCGGTTGGTTTTTCACTTGTCAACGTTCATGTCTTCGTCTTCCATTCCATTCTAGCCACTTTTTCTTGTTTTTCCAGAACACCGTGGCTTTGTACATTGTCTTTCTACATCTCATTTTAGTTTGCTGCCACTCTTTTGTTTCGTTTGTCCCTTCACTTCCTTCATCCTCCTCCCTACTGAGATCTTCTTGAAGGCTAAGTTTTGGAAATCATTGCCTATATGTGTAGGTATTGCTAGTTTTGCTATAGATCTCCAGCTTTTTGCATTGTCTTGCTATGTCTGTTTTAGTGTGCTGCCCTCAGATTTTGAGGTTTTGCCTTGACTTCCTTAATCTTCCGCCCTAGTTAAGTTTTCTTTCTAAGTGGAAGCGTTTCCAGACTGGCCTTACTTTCTACATTGTCTTTCCACAGCTTTTCAGTCTGCTGCCACTCTTTGGTTTAGTATTTCCCTTCACTTCCTTCATCCTCCTTTCTATTGAGATCTTCTTGAAGGCTAAGGTTTTTAAATCATTTCCTGTATTTGTAGGTATTGCTAGATTTGCTCTTGATCTCCTGCTTTTTGCACAGCCTTGCTATGTCTGTTTTAGTGTGCTGCCCTCAGTTTTTCGTTTTTGCCTTGGTTTCCTGAATCTTCCTCCCTGTTTCAAGGTTCATTTGAAGTGTAAGGTTTTGAAATCGCTGTCTTCAAGAGTTTTGTGTCATTCCTTAGGTTGTTAGTATTATCGATTTTCTTTCAAAATCTCTCTTTTAGTTCACGGTCCTTGTTTTTGCCTATGGTTTTTCTTTTGTTCCCTAATCTCGGTTGGTTTTTCACATGTCAACGTTCATGTCTTCGTCTTCCATTCCATTCTAGCCACTTTTTGTTGTTTTTCCAGAACACCGTGGCTTTGTACATTGTCTTTCTACATCTCATTTTAGTTTGCTGCCACTCTTTTGTTTCGTTTGTCCCTTCACTTCCTTCATCCTCCTCCCTACTGAGATCTTCTTGAAGGCTAAGTTTTGGAAATCATTGCCTATATGTGTAGGTATTGCTAGTTTTGCTATAGATCTCCAGCTTTTTGCATTGTCTTTCTATGTCTGTTTTAGTGTGCTGCACTCAGATTTTGAGTTTTTGCCTTGGTTTCCTGAATCTTCCGCCCTAGTTAAGTTTTCTTTCTAAGTGGAAGCGTTTCCAGACTGGTCTTACTTTCTACATTGTCTTTCCACAGATTTTCAGTCTGCTGCCACTCTTTGGTTTAGTATTTCCCTTCACTTCCTTCATCCTCCTTTCTATTGAGATCTTCTTGAAGGCTAAGTTTTGGAAATCATTGCCTATATGTGTAGGTATTGCTAGTTTTGCTATAGATCTCCAGCTTTTTGCATTGTCTTTCTATGTCTGTTTTAGTGTGCTGCCCTCAGTTTTTCGTTTTTGCCTTGGTTTCCTGAATCTTCCTCCCTGTTTCAAGGTTCATTTGAAGTGTAAGGTTTTGAAATCGCTGTCTTCAAGAGTTTTGTGTCATTCCTTAGGTTGTTAGTATTATCGATTTTCTTTCAAAATCTCTCTTTTAGTTCACGGTCCTTGTTTTTGCCTATGGTTTTTCTTTTGTTCCCTAATCTCGGTTGGTTTTTCACTTGTCAACGTTCATGTCTTCGTCTTCCATTCCATTCTAGCCACTTTTTGTTGTTTTTCCAGAACACCGTGGCTTTGTACATTGTCTTTCTACATCTCATTTTAGTTTGCTGCCACTCTTTTGTTTCGTTTGTCCCTTCACTTCCTTCATCCTCCTCCCTACTGAGATCTTCTTGAAGGCTAAGTTTTGGAAATCATTGCCTATATGTGTAGGTATTGCTAGTTTTGCTATAGATCTCCAGCTTTTTGCATTGTCTTGCTATGTCTGTTTTAGTGTGCTGCCCTCAGATTTTGAGGTTTTGCCTTGACTTCCTTAATCTTCCGCCCTAGTTAAGTTTTCTTTCTAAGTGGAAGCGTTTCCAGACTGGCCTTACTTTCTACATTGTCTTTCCACAGCTTTTCAGTCTGCTGCCACTCTTTGGTTTAGTATTTCCCTTCACTTCCTTCATCCTCCTTTCTATTGAGATCTTATTGAAGGCTAAGTTTTGGAAATCATTGCCTATATGTGTAGGTATTGCTAGTTTTGCTATAGATCTCCAGCTTTTTGCATTGTCTTTCTATGTCTGTTTTAGTGTGCTGCCCTCAGTTTTTCGTTTTTGCCTTGGTTTCCTGAATCTTCCTCCCTGTTTCAAGGTTCATTTGAAGTGTAAGGTTTTGAAATCGCTTTCTTCAAGAGTTTTGTGTCATTCTTTAGGTTGTTAGTATTATCGATTTTCTTTCAAAATCTCTCTTTTAGTTCACGGTCCTTGTTTTTGCCTATGGTTTTTCTTTTGTTCCCTAATCTCGGTTGGTTTTTCACTTGTCAACGTTCATGTCTTCGTCTTCCATTCCATTCTAGCCACTTTTTGTTGTTTTTCCAGAACACCGTGGCTTTGTACATTGTCTTTCTACATCTCATTTTAGTTTGCTGCCACTCTTTTGTTTCGTTTGTCCCTTCACTTCCTTCATCCTCCTCCCTACTGAGATCTTCTTGAAGGCTAAGTTTTGGAAATCATTGCCTATATGTGTAGGTATTGCTAGTTTTGCTATAGATCTCCAGCTTTTTGCATTGTCTTGCTATGTCTGTTTTAGTGTGCTGCCCTCAGATTTTGAGGTTTTGCCTTGACTTCCTTAATCTTCCGCCCTAGTTAAGTTTTCTTTCTAAGTGGAAGCGTTTCCAGACTGGCCTTACTTTCTACATTGTCTTTCCACAGCTTTTCAGTCTGCTGCCACTCTTTGGTTTAGTATTTCCCTTCACTTCCTTCATCCTCCTTTCTATTGAGATCTTCTTGAAGGCTAAGGTTTTTAAATCATTTCCTGTATTTGTAGGTATTGCTAGATTTGCTCTTGATCTCCTGCTTTTTGCACAGCCTTGCTATGTCTGTTTTAGTGTGCTGCCCTCAGTTTTTCGTTTTTGCCTTGGTTTCCTGAATCTTCCTCCCTGTTTCAAGGTTCATTTGAAGTGTAAGGTTTTGAAATCGCTGTCTTCAAGAGTTTTGTGTCATTCCTTAGGTTGTTAGTGTTATCGATTTTCTTTCAAAATCTCTCTTTTAGTTCACGGTCCTTGTTTTTGCCTATGGTTTTTCTTTTGTTCCCTAATCTCGGTTGGTTTTTCACATGTCAACGTTCATGTCTTCGTCTTCCATTCCATTCTAGCCACTTTTTGTTGTTTTTCCAGAACACCGTGGCTTTGTACATTGTCTTTCTACATCTCATTTTAGTTTGCTGCCACTCTTTTGTTTCGTTTGTCCCTTCACTTCCTTCATCCTCCTCCCTACTGAGATCTTCTTGAAGGCTAAGTTTTGGAAATCATTGCCTATATGTGTAGGTATTGCTAGTTTTGCTATAGATCTCCAGCTTTTTGCATTGTCTTTCTATGTCTGTTTTAGTGTGCTGCACTCAGATTTTGAGTTTTTGCCTTGGTTTCCTGAATCTTCCTCCCTGTTTCAAGGTTCATTTGAAGTGTAAGGTTTTGAAATCACTGTCTTCAAGAGTTTTGTGTCATTCCTTAGGTTGTTAGTGTTATCGATTTTCTTTCAAAATCTCTCTTTTAGTTCACGGTCCTTGTTTTTGCCTATGGTTTTTCTTTTGTTCCCTAATCTCGGTTGGTTTTTCACTTGTCAACGTTCATGTCTTCGTCTTCCATTCCATTCTAGCCACTTTTTGTTGTTTTTCCAGAACACCGTGGCTTTGTACATTGTCTTTCTACATCTCATTTTAGTTTGCTGCCACTCTTTTGTTTCGTTTGTCCCTTCACTTCCTTCATCCTCCTCCCTACTGAGATCTTCTTGAAGGCTAAGTTTTGGAAATCATTGCCTATATGTGTAGGTATTGCTAGTTTTGCTATAGATCTCCAGCTTTTTGCATTGTCTTGCTATGTCTGTTTTAGTGTGCTGCCCTCAGATTTTGAGGTTTTGCCTTGACTTCCTTAATCTTCCGCCCTAGTTAAGTTTTCTTTCTAAGTGGAAGCGTTTCCAGACTGGCCTTACTTTCTACATTGTCTTTCCACAGCTTTTCAGTCTGCTGCCACTCTTTGGTTTAGTATTTCCCTTCACTTCCTTCATCCTCCTCCCTACTGAGATCTTCTTGAAGGCTAAGTTTTGGAAATCATTGCCTATATGTGTAGGTATTGCTAGTTTTGCTATAGATCTCCAGCTTTTTGCATTGTCTTTCTATGTCTGTTTTAGTGTGCTGCACTCAGATTTTGAGTTTTTGCCTTGGTTTCCTGAATCTTCCTCCCTGTTTCAAGGTTCATTTGAAGTGTAAGGTTTTGAAATCGCTGTCTTCAAGAGTTTTGTGTCATTCCTTAGGTTGTTAGTATTATCGATTTTCTTTCAAAATCTCTCTTTTAGTTCACGGTCCTTGTTTTTGCCTATGGTTTTTCTTTTGTTCCCTAATCTCGGTTGGTTTTTCACTTGTCAACGTTCATGTCTTCGTCTTCCATTCCATTCTAGCCACTTTTTGTTGTTTTTCCAGAACACCGTGGCTTTGTACATTGTCTTTCTACATCTCATTTTAGTTTGCTGCCACTCTTTTGTTTCGTTTGTCCCTTCACTTCCTTCATCCTCCTCCCTACTGAGATCTTCTTGAAGGCTAAGTTTTGGAAATCATTGCCTATATGTGTAGGTATTGCTAGTTTTGCTATAGATCTCCAGCTTTTTGCATTGTCTTTCTATGTCTGTTTTAGTGTGCTGCCCTCAGATTTTGAGTTTTTGCCTTGACTTCCTTAATCTTCCGCCCTAGTTAAGTTTTCTTTCTAAGTGGAAGCGTTTCCAGACTGGCCTTACTTTCTACATTGTCTTTCCACAGCTTTTCAGTCTGCTGCCACTCTTTGGTTTAGTATTTCCCTTCACTTCCTTCATCCTCCTCCCTACTGAGATCTTCTTGAAGGCTAAGTTTTGGAAATCATTGCCTATATGTGTAGTTATTGCTAGTTTTGCTATAGATCTCCAGCTTTTTGCATTGTCTTTCTATGTCTGTTTTAGTGTGCTGCACTCAGATTTTGAGTTTTTGCCTTGGTTTCCTGAATCTTCCTCCCTGTTTCAAGGTTCATTTGAAGTGTAAGGTTTTGAAATCGCTGTCTTCAAGAGTTTTGTGTCATTCCTTAGGTTGTTAGTATTATCGATTTTCTTTCAAAATCTCTCTTTTAGTTCACGGTCCTTGTTTTTGCCTATGGTTTTTCTTTTGTTCCCTAATCTCGGTTGGTTTTTCACTTGTCAACGTTCATGTCTTCGTCTTCCATTCCATTCTAGCCACTTTTTGTTGTTTTTCCAGAACACCGTGGCTTTGTACATTGTCTTTCTACATCTCATTTTAGTTTGCTGCCACTCTTTTGTTTCGTTTGTCCCTTCACTTCCTTCATCCTCCTCCCTACTGAGATCTTCTTGAAGGCTAAGTTTTGGAAATCATTGCCTATATGTGTAGGTATTGCTAGTTTTGCTATAGATCTCCAGCTTTTTGCATTGTCTTGCTATGTCTGTTTTAGTGTGCTGCCCTCAGATTTTGAGGTTTTGCCTTGGTTTCCTCAATCTTCCTCCCTGTTTCAAGGTTCATTTGAAGTGTAAGGTTTTGAAATCGCTGTCTTCAAGAGTTTTGTGTCATTCCTTAGGTTGTTAGTATTATCGATTTTCTTTCAAAATCTCTCTTTTAGTTCACGGTCCTTGTTTTTGCCTATGGTTTTTCTTTTGTTCCCTAATCTCGGTTGGTTTTTCACATGTCAACGTTCATGTCTTCGTCTTCCATTCCATTCTAGCCACTTTTTGTTGTTTTTCCAGAACACCGTGGCTTTGTACATTGTCTTTCTACATCTCATTTTAGTTTGCTGCCACTCTTTTGTTTCGTTTGTCCCTTCACTTCCTTCATCCTCCTCCCTACTGAGATCTTCTTGAAGGCTAAGTTTTGGAAATCATTGCCTATATGTGTAGGTATTGCTAGTTTTGCTATAGATCTCCAGCTTTTTGCATTGTCTTTCTATGTCTGTTTTAGTGTGCTGCACTCAGATTTTGAGTTTTTGCCTTGGTTTCCTGAATCTTCCTCCCTGTTTCAAGGTTCATTTGAAGTGTAAGGTTTTGAAATCGCTGTCTTCAAGAGTTTTGTGTCATTCCTTAGGTTGTTAGTCTTATCGATTTTCTTTCAAAATCTCTCTTTTAGTTCACGGTCCTTGTTTTTGCCTATGGTTTTTCTTTTGTTCCCTAATCTCGGTTGGTTTTTCACTTGTCAACGTTCATGTCTTCGTCTTCCATTCCATTCTAGCCACTTTTTGTTGTTTTTCCAGAACACCGTGGCTTTGTACATTGTCTTTCTACATCTCATTTTAGTTTGCTGCCACTCTTTTGTTTCGTTTGTCCCTTCACTTCCTTCATCCTCCTCCCTACTGAGATCTTCTTGAAGGCTAAGTTTTGGAAATCATTGCCTATATGTGTAGGTATTGCTAGTTTTGCTATAGATCTCCAGCTTTTTGCATTGTCTTGCTATGTCTGTTTTAGTGTGCTGCCCTCAGTTTTTCGTTTTTGCCTTGGTTTCCTGAATCTTCCTCCCTGTTTCAAGGTTCATTTGAAGTGTAAGGTTTTGAAATCGCTGTCTTCAAGAGTTTTGTGTCATTCCTTATGTTGTTAGTGTTATCGATTTTCTTTCAAAATCTCTCTTTTAGTTCACGGTCCTTGTTTTTGCCTATGGTTTTTCTTTTGTTCCCTAATCTCGGTTGGTTTTTTACTTGTCAACGTTCATGTCTTCGTCTTCCATTCCATTCTAGCCACTTTTTGTTGTTTTTCCAGAACACCGTGGCTTTGTACATTGTCTTTCTACATCTCATTTTAGTTTGCTGCCACTCTTTTGTTTCGTTTGTCCCTTCACTTCCTTCATCCTCCTCCCTACTGAGATCTTCTTGAAGGCTAAGTTTTGGAAATCATTGCCTATATGTGTAGGTATTGCTAGTTTTGCTATAGATCTCCAGCTTTTTGCATTGTCTTTCTATGTCTGTTTTAGTGTGCTGCACTCAGATTTTGAGTTTTTGCCTTGGTTTCCTGAATCTTCCGCCCTAGTTAAGTTTTCTTTCTAAGTGGAAGCGTTTCCAGACTGGCCTTACTTTCTACATTGTCTTTCCACAGATTTTCAGTCTGCTGCCACTCTTTGGTTTAGTATTTCCCTTCACTTCCTTCATCCTCCTTTCTATTGAGATCTTCTTGAAGGCTAAGTTTTGGAAATCATTGCCTATATGTGTAGGTATTGCTAGTTTTGCTATAGATCTCCAGCTTTTTGCATTGTCTTTCTATGTCTGTTTTAGTGTGCTGCCCTCAGTTTTTCGTTTTTGCCTTGGTTTCCTGAATCTTCCTCCCTGTTTCAAGGTTCATTTGAAGTGTAAGGTTTTGAAATCGCTGTCTTCAAGAGTTTTGTGTCATTCCTTAGGTTGTTAGTATTATCGATTTTCTTTCAAAATCTCTCTTTTAGTTCACGGTCCTTGTTTTTGCCTATGGTTTTTCTTTTGTTCCCTAATCTCGGTTGGTTTTTCACTTGTCAACGTTCATGTCTTCGTCTTCCATTCCATTCTAGCCACTTTTTGTTGTTTTTCCAGAACACCGTGGCTTTGTACATTGTCTTTCTACATCTCATTTTAGTTTGCTGCCACTCTTTTGTTTCGTTTGTCCCTTCACTTCCTTCATCCTCCTCCCTACTGAGATCTTCTTGAAGGCTAAGTTTTGGAAATCATTGCCTATATGTGTAGGTATTGCTAGTTTTGCTATAGATCTCCAGCTTTTTGCATTGTCTTGCTATGTCTGTTTTAGTGTGCTGCCCTCAGATTTTGAGGTTTTGCCTTGACTTCCTTAATCTTCCGCCCTAGTTAAGTTTTCTTTCTAAGTGGAAGCGTTTCCAGACTGGCCTTACTTTCTACATTGTCTTTCCACAGCTTTTCAGTCTGCTGCCACTCTTTGGTTTAGTATTTCCCTTCACTTCCTTCATCCTCCTTTCTATTGAGATCTTATTGAAGGCTAAGTTTTGGAAATCATTGCCTATATGTGTAGGTATTGCTAGTTTTGCTATAGATCTCCAGCTTTTTGCATTGTCTTTCTATGTCTGTTTTAGTGTGCTGCCCTCAGTTTTTCGTTTTTGCCTTGGTTTCCTGAATCTTCCTCCCTGTTTCAAGGTTCATTTGAAGTGTAAGGTTTTGAAATCGCTTTCTTCAAGAGTTTTGTGTCATTCTTTAGGTTGTTAGTATTATCGATTTTCTTTCAAAATCTCTCTTTTAGTTCACGGTCCTTGTTTTTGCCTATGGTTTTTCTTTTGTTCCCTAATCTCGGTTGGTTTTTCACTTGTCAACGTTCATGTCTTCGTCTTCCATTCCATTCTAGCCACTTTTTGTTGTTTTTCCAGAACACCGTGGCTTTGTACATTGTCTTTCTACATCTCATTTTAGTTTGCTGCCACTCTTTTGTTTCGTTTGTCCCTTCACTTCCTTCATCCTCCTCCCTACTGAGATCTTCTTGAAGGCTAAGTTTTGGAAATCATTGCCTATATGTGTAGGTATTGCTAGTTTTGCTATAGATCTCCAGCTTTTTGCATTGTCTTGCTATGTCTGTTTTAGTGTGCTGCCCTCAGATTTTGAGGTTTTGCCTTGACTTCCTTAATCTTCCGCCCTAGTTAAGTTTTCTTTCTAAGTGGAAGCGTTTCCAGACTGGCCTTACTTTCTACATTGTCTTTCCACAGCTTTTCAGTCTGCTGCCACTCTTTGGTTTAGTATTTCCCTTCACTTCCTTCATCCTCCTTTCTATTGAGATCTTATTGAAGGCTAAGGTTTTTAAATCATTTCCTGTATTTGTAGGTATTGCTAGATTTGCTCTTGATCTCCTGCTTTTTGCACAGCCTTGCTATGTCTGTTTTAGTGTGCTGCCCTCAGTTTTTCGTTTTTGCCTTGGTTTCCTGAATCTTCCTCCCTGTTTCAAGGTTCATTTGAAGTGTAAGGTTTTGAAATCGCTGTCTTCAAGAGTTTTGTGTCATTCCTTAGGTTGTTAGTATTATCGATTTTCTTTCAAAATCTCTCTTTTAGTTCACGGTCCTTGTTTTTGCCTATGGTTTTTCTTTTGTTCCCTAATCTCGGTTGGTTTTTCACTTGTCAACGTTCATGTCTTCGTCTTCCATTCCATTCTAGCCACTTTTTGTTGTTTTTCCAGAACACCGTGGCTTTGTACATTGTCTTTCTACATCTCATTTTAGTTTGCTGCCACTCTTTTGTTTCGTTTGTCCCTTCACTTCCTTCATCCTCCTCCCTACTGAGATCTTCTTGAAGGCTAAGTTTTGGAAATCATTGCCTATATGTGTAGGTATTGCTAGTTTTGCTATAGATCTCCAGCTTTTTGCATTGTCTTGCTATGTCTGTTTTAGTGTGCTGCCCTCAGATTTTGAGGTTTTGCCTTGACTTCCTTAATCTTCCGCCCTAGTTAAGTTTTCTTTCTAAGTGGAAGCGTTTCCAGACTGGCCTTACTTTCTACATTGTCTTTCCACAGCTTTTCAGTCTGCTGCCACTCTTTGGTTTAGTATTTCCCTTCACTTCCTTCATCCTCCTTTCTATTGAGATCTTATTGAAGGCTAAGTTTTGGAAATCATTGCCTATATGTGTAGGTATTGCTAGTTTTGCTATAGATCTCCAGCTTTTTGCATTGTCTTTCTATGTCTGTTTTAGTGTGCTGCCCTCAGTTTTTCGTTTTTGCCTTGGTTTCCTGAATCTTCCTCCCTGTTTCAAGGTTCATTTGAAGTGTAAGGTTTTGAAATCGCTTTCTTCAAGAGTTTTGTGTCATTCTTTAGGTTGTTAGTATTATCGATTTTCTTTCAAAATCTCTCTTTTAGTTCACGGTCCTTGTTTTTGCCTATGGTTTTTCTTTTGTTCCCTAATCTCGGTTGGTTTTTCACTTGTCAACGTTCATGTCTTCGTCTTCCATTCCATTCTAGCCACTTTTTGTTGTTTTTCCAGAACACCGTGGCTTTGTACATTGTCTTTCTACATCTCATTTTAGTTTGCTGCCACTCTTTTGTTTCGTTTGTCCCTTCACTTCCTTCATCCTCCTCCCTACTGAGATCTTCTTGAAGGCTAAGTTTTGGAAATCATTGCCTATATGTGTAGGTATTGCTAGTTTTGGTATAGATCTCCAGCTTTTTGCATTGTCTTGCTATGTCTGTTTTAGTGTGCTGCCCTCAGATTTTGAGGTTTTGCCTTGACTTCCTTAATCTTCCGCCCTAGTTAAGTTTTCTTTCTAAGTGGAAGCGTTTCCAGACTGGCCTTACTTTCTACATTGTCTTTCCACAGCTTTTCAGTCTGCTGCCACTCTTTGGTTTAGTATTTCCCTTCACTTCCTTCATCCTCCTTTCTATTGAGATCTTCTTGAAGGCTAAGGTTTTTAAATCATTTCCTGTATTTGTAGGTATTGCTAGATTTGCTCTTGATCTCCTGCTTTTTGCACAGCCTTGCTATGTCTGTTTTAGTGTGCTGCCCTCAGTTTTTCGTTTTTGCCTTGGTTTCCTGAATCTTCCTCCCTGTTTCAAGGTTCATTTGAAGTGTAAGGTTTTGAAATCACTGTCTTCAAGAGTTTTGTGTCATTCCTTAGGTTGTTAGTGTTATCGATTTTCTTTCAAAATCTCTCTTTTAGTTCACGGTCCTTGTTTTTGCCTATGGTTTTTCTTTTGTTCCCTAATCTCGGTTGGTTTTTCACATGTCAACGTTCATGTCTTCGTCTTCCATTCCATTCTAGCCACTTTTTGTTGTTTTTCCAGAACACCGTGGCTTTGTACATTGTCTTTCTACATCTCATTTTAGTTTGCTGCCACTCTTTTGTTTCGTTTGTCCCTTCACTTCCTTCATCCTCCTCCCTACTGAGATCTTCTTGAAGGCTAAGTTTTGGAAATCATTGCCTATATGTGTAGGTATTGCTAGTTTTGCTATAGATCTCCAGCTTTTTGCATTGTCTTTCTATGTCTGTTTTAGTGTGCTGCACTCAGATTTTGAGTTTTTGCCTTGGTTTCCTGAATCTTCCTCCCTGTTTCAAGGTTCATTTGAAGTGTAAGGTTTTGAAATCACTGTCTTCAAGAGTTTTGTGTCATTCCTTAGGTTGTTAGTCTTATCGATTTTCTTTCAAAATCTCTCTTTTAGTTCACGGTCCTTGTTTTTGCCTATGGTTTTTCTTTTGTTCCCTAATCTCGGTTGGTTTTTCACTTGTCAACGTTCATGTCTTCGTCTTCCATTCCATTCTAGCCACTTTTTGTTGTTTTTCCAGAACACCGTGGCTTTGTACATTGTCTTTCTACATCTCATTTTAGTTTGCTGCCACTCTTTTGTTTCGTTTGTCCCTTCACTTCCTTCATCCTCCTCCCTACTGAGATCTTCTTGAAGGCTAAGTTTTGGAAATCATTGCCTATATGTGTAGGTATTGCTAGTTTTGCTATAGATCTCCAGCTTTTTGCATTGTCTTGCTATGTCTGTTTTAGTGTGCTGCCCTCAGATTTTGAGGTTTTGCCTTGACTTCCTTAATCTTCCGCCCTAGTTAAGTTTTCTTTCTAAGTGGAAGCGTTTCCAGACTGGCCTTACTTTCTACATTGTCTTTCCACAGCTTTTCAGTCTGCTGCCACTCTTTGGTTTAGTATTTCCCTTCACTTCCTTCATCCTCCTCCCTACTGAGATCTTCTTGAAGGCTAAGTTTTGGAAATCATTGCCTATATGTGTAGGTATTGCTAGTTTTGCTATAGATCTCCAGCTTTTTGCATTGTCTTTCTATGTCTGTTTTAGTGTGCTGCACTCAGATTTTGAGTTTTTGCCTTGGTTTCCTGAATCTTCCTCCCTGTTTCAAGGTTCATTTGAAGTGTAAGGTTTTGAAATCGCTGTCTTCAAGAGTTTTGTGTCATTCTTTAGGTTGTTAGTATTATCGATTTTCTTTCAAAATCTCTCTTTTAGTTCACGGTCCTTGTTTTTGCCTATGGTTTTTCTTTTGTTCCCTAATCTCGGTTGGTTTTTCACTTGTCAACGTTCATGTCTTCGTCTTCCATTCCATTCTAGCCACTTTTTGTTGTTTTTCCAGAACACCGTGGCTTTGTACATTGTCTTTCTACATCTCATTTTAGTTTGCTGCCACTCTTTTGTTTCGTTTGTCCCTTCACTTCCTTCATCCTCCTCCCTACTGAGATCTTCTTGAAGGCTAAGTTTTGGAAATCATTGCCTATATGTGTAGGTATTGCTAGTTTTGCTATAGATCTCCAGCTTTTTGCATTGTCTTTCTATGTCTGTTTTAGTGTGCTGCCCTCAGATTTTGAGTTTTTGCCTTGACTTCCTTAATCTTCCGCCCTAGTTAAGTTTTCTTTCTAAGTGGAAGCGTTTCCAGACTGGCCTTACTTTCTACATTGTCTTTCCACAGCTTTTCAGTCTGCTGCCACTCTTTGTTTTAGTATTTCCCTTCACTTCCTTCATCCTCCTTTCTATTGAGATCTTATTGAAGGCTAAGTTTTGGAAATCATTGCCTATATGTGTAGTTATTGCTAGTTTTGCTATAGATCTCCAGCTTTTTGCATTGTCTTTCTATGTCTGTTTTAGTGTGCTGCCCTCAGATTTTGAGTTTTTGCCTTGGTTTCCTGAATCTTCCTCCCTGTTTCAAGGTTCATTTGAAGTGTAAGGTTTTGAAATCGCTGTCTTCAAGAGTTTTGTGTCATTCCTTAGGTTGTTAGTATTATCGATTTTCTTTCAAAATCTCTCTTTTAGTTCACGGTCCTTGTTTTTGCCTATGGTTTTTCTTTTGTTCCCTAATCTCGGTTGGTTTTTCACTTGTCAACGTTCATGTCTTCGTCTTCCATTCCATTCTAGCCACTTTTTGTTGTTTTTCCAGAACACCGTGGCTTTGTACATTGTCTTTCTACATCTCATTTTAGTTTGCTGCCACTCTTTTGTTTCGTTTGTCCCTTCACTTCCTTCATCCTCCTCCCTACTGAGATCTTCTTGAAGGCTAAGTTTTGGAAATCATTGCCTATATGTGTAGGTATTGCTAGTTTTGCTATAGATCTCCAGCTTTTTGCATTGTCTTTCTATGTCTGTTTTAGTGTGCTGCCCTCAGATTTTGAGTTTTTGTCTTGACTTCCTTAATCTTCCGCCCTAGTTAAGTTTTCTTTCTAAGTGGAAGCGTTTCCAGACTGGCCTTACTTTCTACATTGTCTTTCCACAGCTTTTCAGTCTGCTGCCACTCTTTGGTTTAGTATTTCCCTTCACTTCCTTCATCCTCCTCCCTACTGAGATCTTCTTGAAGGCTAAGTTTTGGAAATCATTGCCTATATGTGTAGTTATTGCTAGTTTTGCTATAGATCTCCAGCTTTTTGCATTGTCTTTCTATGTCTGTTTTAGTGTGCTGCACTCAGTTTTTCGTTTTTGCCTTGGTTTCCTGAATCTTCCTCCCTGTTTCAAGGTTCATTTGAAGTGTAAGGTTTTGAAATCGCTGTCTTCAAGAGTTTTGTGTCATTCTTTAGGTTGTTAGTATTATCGATTTTCTTTCAAAATCTCTCTTTTAGTTCACGGTCCTTGTTTTTGCCTATGGTTTTTCTTTTGTTCCCTAATCTCGGTTGGTTTTTCACTTGTCAACGTTCATGTCTTCGTCTTCCATTCCATTCTAGCCACTTTTTGTTGTTTTTCCAGAACACCGTGGCTTTGTACATTGTCTTTCTACATCTCATTTTAGTTTGCTGCCACTCTTTTGTTTCGTTTGTCCCTTCACTTCCTTCATCCTCCTCCCTACTGAGATCTTCTTGAAGGCTAAGTTTTGGAAATCATTGCCTATATGTGTAGGTATTGCTAGTTTTGCTATAGATCTCCAGCTTTTTGCATTGTCTTTCTATGTCTGTTTTAGTGTGCTGCCCTCAGATTTTGAGTTTTTGCCTTGACTTCCTTAATCTTCCGCCCTAGTTAAGTTTTCTTTCTAAGTGGAAGCGATTCCAGACTGGCCTTACTTTCTACATTGTCTTTCCACAGATTTTCAGTCTGCTGCCACTCTTTGGTTTAGTATTTCCCTTCACTTCCTTCATCCTCCTTTCTATTGAGATCTTATTGAAGGCTAAGTTTTGGAAATCATTGCCTATATGTGTAGTTATTGCTAGTTTTGCTATAGATCTCCAGCTTTTTGCATTGTCTTTCTATGTCTGTTTTAGTGTGCTGCCATCAGATTTTGAGTTTTTGCCTTGACTTCCTTAAACTTCCGCCCTAGTTAAGTTTTCTTTCTAAGTGGAAGCGTTTCCAGACTGGCCTTACTTTCTACATTGTCTTTCCACAGCTTTTCAGTCTGCTGCCACTCTTTGGTTTAGTATTTCCCTTCACTTCCTTCATCCTCCTCCCTACTGAGATCTTCTTGAAGGCTAAGTTTTGGAAATCATTGCCTATATGTGTAGGTATTGCTAGTTTTGCTATAGATCTCCAGCTTTTTGCATTGTCTTTCTATGTCTGTTTTAGTGTGCTGCCCTCAGTTTTTCGTTTTTGCCTTGGTTTCCTGAATCTTCCTCCCTGTTTCAAGGTTCATTTGAAGTGTAAGGTTTTGAAATCGCTGTCTTCAAGAGTTTTGTGTCATTCTTTAGGTTGTTAGTATTATCGATTTTCTTTCAAAGTCTCTCTTTTAGTTCACAGTCCTTGTTTTTGCCTATGGTTTTTCTTTTGTTCCCTAATCTCGGTTGGTTTTTCACTTGTCAACGTTCATGTCTTCGTCTTCCATTCCATTCTAGCCACTTTTTCTTGTTTTTCCAGAACACCGTGGCTTTGTACATTGTCTTTCTACATCTCATTTTAGTTTGCTGCCACTCTTTTGTTTCGTTTGTCCCTTCACTTCCTTCATCCTCCTCCCTACTGAGATCTTCTTGAAGGCTAAGTTTTGGAAATCATTGCCTATATGTGTAGGTATTGCTAGTTTTGCTATAGATCTCCAGCTTTTTGCATTGTCTTTCTATGTCTGTTTTAGTGTGCTGCCCTCAGATTTTGAGTTTTTGCCTTGACTTCCTTAATCTTCCGCCCTAGTTAAGTTTTCTTTCTAAGTGGAAGCGTTTCCAGACTGGCCTTACTTTCTACCTTGTCTTTCCACAGCTTTTCAGTCTGCTGCCACTCTTTGGTTTAGTATTTCCCTTCACTTCCTTCATCCTTCTCGCTACTGAGATCTTCTTGAAGGCTAAGTTTTGGAAATCATTGCCTATATGTGTAGGTATTGCTAGTTTTGCTATAGATCTCCAGCTTTTTGCATTGTCTTTCTATGTCTGTTTTAGTGTGCTGCCCTCAGTTTTTCGTTTTTGCCTTGGTTTCCTGAATCTTCCTCCCTGTTTCAAGGTTCATTTGAAGTGTAAGGTTTTGAAATCGCTGTCTTCAAGAGTTTTGTGTCATTCTTTAGGTTGTTAGTATTATCGATTTTCTTTCAAAATCTCTCTTTTAGTTCACAGTCCTTGTTTTTGCCTATGGTTTTTCTTTTGTTCCCTAATCTCGGTTGGTTTTTCACTTGTCAACGTTCATGTCTTCGTCTTCCATTCCATTCTAGCCACTTTTTGTTGTTTTTCCAGAACACCGTGGCTTTGTACATTGTCTTTCTACATCTCATTTTAGTTTGCTGCCACTCTTTTGTTTCGTTTGTCCCTTCACTTCCTTCATCCTCCTCCCTACTGAGATCTTCTTGAAGGCTAAGTTTTGGAAATCATTGCCTATATGTGTAGGTATTGCTAGTTTTGCTATAGATCTCCAGCTTTTTGCATTGTCTTTCTATGTCTGTTTTAGTGTGCTGCCCTCAGATTTTGAGTTTTTGCCTTGACTTCCTTAATCTTCCGCCCTAGTTAAGTTTTCTTTCTAAGTGGAAGCGTTTCCAGACTGGCCTTACTTTCTACATTGTCTTTCCACAGCTTTTCAGTCTGCTGCCACTCTTTGGTTTAGTATTTCTCTTCACTTCCTTCATCCTCCTCCCTACTGAGATCTTCTTGAAGGCTAAGTTTTGGAAATCATTGCCTATATGTGTAGTTATTGCTAGTTTTGCTATAGATCTCCAGCTTTTTGCATTGTCTTTCTATGTCTGTTTTAGTGTGCTGCCCTCAGTTTTTCGTTTTTGCCTTGGTTTCCTGAATCTTCCTCCCTGTTTCAAGGTTCATTTGAAGTGTAAGGTTTTGAAATCGCTGTCTTCAAGAGTTTTGTGTCATTCCTTATGTTGTTAGTGTTATCGATTTTCTTTCAAAATCTCTCTTTTAGTTCACGGTCCTTGTTTTTGCCTATGGTTTTTCTTTTGTTCCCTAATCTCGGTTGGTTTTTCACTTGTCAACGTTCATGTCTTCGTCTTCCATTCCATTCTAGCCACTTTTTGTTGTTTTTCCAGAACACCGTGGCTTTGTACATTGTCTTTCTACATCTCATTTTAGTTTGCTGCCACTCTTTTGTTTCGTTTGTCCCTTCACTTCCTTCATCCTCCTCCCTACTGAGATCTTCTTGAAGGCTAAGTTTTGGAAATCATTGCCTATATGTGTAGGTATTGCTAGTTTTGCTATAGATCTCCAGCTTTTTGCATTGTCTTGCTATGTCTGTTTTAGTGTGCTGCCCTCAGATTTTGAGGTTTTGCCTTGACTTCCTTAATCTTCCGCCCTAGTTAAGTTTTCTTTCTAAGTGGAAGCGTTTCCAGACTGGCCTTACTTTCTACATTGTCTTTCCACAGCTTTTCAGTCTGCTGCCACTCTTTGGTTTAGTATTTCCCTTCACTTCCTTCATCCTCCTCCCTACTGAGATCTTCTTGAAGGCTAAGTTTTGGAAATCATTGCCTATATGTGTAGGTATTGCTAGTTTTGCTATAGATCTCCAGCTTTTTGCATTGTCTTTCTATGTCTGTTTTAGTGTGCTGCACTCAGATTTTGAGTTTTTGCCTTGGTTTCCTGAATCTTCCTCCCTGTTTCAAGGTTCATTTGAAGTGTAAGGTTTTGAAATCGCTGTCTTCAAGAGTTTTGTGTCATTCTTTAGGTTGTTAGTATTATCGATTTTCTTTCAAAATCTCTCTTTTAGTTCACGGTCCTTGTTTTTGCCTATGGTTTTTCTTTTGTTCCCTAATCTCGGTTGGTTTTTCACTTGTCAACGTTCATGTCTTCGTCTTCCATTCCATTCTAGCCACTTTTTGTTGTTTTTCCAGAACACCGTGGCTTTGTACATTGTCTTTCTACATCTCATTTTAGTTTGCTGCCACTCTTTTGTTTCGTTTGTCCCTTCACTTCCTTCATCCTCCTCCCTACTGAGATCTTCTTGAAGGCTAAGTTTTGGAAATCATTGCCTATATGTGTAGGTATTGCTAGTTTTGCTATAGATCTCCAGCTTTTTGCATTGTCTTTCTATGTCTGTTTTAGTGTGCTGCCCTCAGATTTTGAGTTTTTGCCTTGACTTCCTTAATCTTCCGCCCTAGTTAAGTTTTCTTTCTAAGTGGAAGCGTTTCCAGACTGGCCTTACTTTCTACATTGTCTTTCCACAGCTTTTCAGTCTGCTGCCACTCTTTGGTTTAGTATTTCCCTTCACTTCCTTCATCCTCCTTTCTATTGAGATCTTATTGAAGGCTAAGTTTTGGAAATCATTGCCTATATGTGTAGTTATTGCTAGTTTTGCTATAGATCTCCAGCTTTTTGCATTGTCTTTCTATGTCTGTTTTAGTGTGCTGCCCTCAGATTTTGAGTTTTTGCCTTGGTTTCCTGAATCTTCCTCCCTGTTTCAAGGTTCATTTGAAGTGTAAGGTTTTGAAATCGCTGTCTTCAAGAGTTTTGTGTCATTCCTTAGGTTGTTAGTATTATCGATTTTCTTTCAAAATCTCTCTTTTAGTTCACGGTCCTTGTTTTTGCCTATGGTTTTTCTTTTGTTCCCTAATCTCGGTTGGTTTTTCACTTGTCAACGTTCATGTCTTCGTCTTCCATTCCATTCTAGCCACTTTTTGTTGTTTTTCCAGAACACCGTGGCTTTGTACATTGTCTTTCTACATCTCATTTTAGTTTGCTGCCACTCTTTTGTTTCGTTTGTCCCTTCACTTCCTTCATCCTCCTCCCTACTGAGATCTTCTTGAAGGCTAAGTTTTGGAAATCATTGCCTATATGTGTAGGTATTGCTAGTTTTGCTATAGATCTCCAGCTTTTTGCATTGTCTTTCTATGTCTGTTTTAGTGTGCTGCCCTCAGATTTTGAGTTTTTGTCTTGACTTCCTTAATCTTCCGCCCTAGTTAAGTTTTCTTTCTAAGTGGAAGCGTTTCCAGACTGGCCTTACTTTCTACATTGTCTTTCCACAGCTTTTCAGTCTGCTGCCACTCTTTGGTTTAGTATTTCCCTTCACTTCCTTCATCCTCCTCCCTACTGAGATCTTCTTGAAGGCTAAGTTTTGGAAATCATTGCCTATATGTGTAGTTATTGCTAGTTTTGCTATAGATCTCCAGCTTTTTGCATTGTCTTTCTATGTCTGTTTTAGTGTGCTGCACTCAGTTTTTCGTTTTTGCCTTGGTTTCCTGAATCTTCCTCCCTGTTTCAAGGTTCATTTGAAGTGTAAGGTTTTGAAATCGCTGTCTTCAAGAGTTTTGTGTCATTCTTTAGGTTGTTAGTATTATCGATTTTCTTTCAAAATCTCTCTTTTAGTTCACGGTCCTTGTTTTTGCCTATGGTTTTTCTTTTGTTCCCTAATCTCGGTTGGTTTTTCACTTGTCAACGTTCATGTCTTCGTCTTCCATTCCATTCTAGCCACTTTTTGTTGTTTTTCCAGAACACCGTGGCTTTGTACATTGTCTTTCTACATCTCATTTTAGTTTGCTGCCACTCTTTTGTTTCGTTTGTCCCTTCACTTCCTTCATCCTCCTCCCTACTGAGATCTTCTTGAAGGCTAAGTTTTGGAAATCATTGCCTATATGTGTAGGTATTGCTAGTTTTGCTATAGATCTCCAGCTTTTTGCATTGTCTTTCTATGTCTGTTTTAGTGTGCTGCCCTCAGATTTTGAGTTTTTGCCTTGACTTCCTTAATCTTCCGCCCTAGTTAAGTTTTCTTTCTAAGTGGAAGCGATTCCAGACTGGCCTTACTTTCTACATTGTCTTTCCACAGATTTTCAGTCTGCTGCCACTCTTTGGTTTAGTATTTCCCTTCACTTCCTTCATCCTCCTTTCTATTGAGATCTTATTGAAGGCTAAGTTTTGGAAATCATTGCCTATATGTGTAGTTATTGCTAGTTTTGCTATAGATCTCCAGCTTTTTGCATTGTCTTTCTATGTCTGTTTTAGTGTGCTGCCATCAGATTTTGAGTTTTTGCCTTGACTTCCTTAAACTTCCGCCCTAGTTAAGTTTTCTTTCTAAGTGGAAGCGTTTCCAGACTGGCCTTACTTTCTACATTGTCTTTCCACAGCTTTTCAGTCTGCTGCCACTCTTTGGTTTAGTATTTCCCTTCACTTCCTTCATCCTCCTCCCTACTGAGATCTTCTTGAAGGCTAAGTTTTGGAAATCATTGCCTATATGTGTAGGTATTGCTAGTTTTGCTATAGATCTCCAGCTTTTTGCATTGTCTTTCTATGTCTGTTTTAGTGTGCTGCCCTCAGTTTTTCGTTTTTGCCTTGGTTTCCTGAATCTTCCTCCCTGTTTCAAGGTTCATTTGAAGTGTAAGGTTTTGAAATCGCTGTCTTCAAGAGTTTTGTGTCATTCTTTAGGTTGTTAGTATTATCGATTTTCTTTCAAAGTCTCTCTTTTAGTTCACAGTCCTTGTTTTTGCCTATGGTTTTTCTTTTGTTCCCTAATCTCGGTTGGTTTTTCACTTGTCAACGTTCATGTCTTCGTCTTCCATTCCATTCTAGCCACTTTTTGTTGTTTTTCCAGAACACCGTGGCTTTGTACATTGTCTTTCTACATCTCATTTTAGTTTGCTGCCACTCTTTTGTTTCGTTTGTCCCTTCACTTCCTTCATCCTCCTCCCTACTGAGATCTTCTTGAAGGCTAAGTTTTGGAAATCATTGCCTATATGTGTAGGTATTGCTAGTTTTGCTATAGATCTCCAGCTTTTTGCATTGTCTTTCTATGTCTGTTTTAGTGTGCTGCCCTCAGATTTTGAGTTTTTGCCTTGACTTCCTTAATCTTCCGCCCTAGTTAAGTTTTCTTTCTAAGTGGAAGCGTTTCCAGACTGGCCTTACTTTCTACCTTGTCTTTCCACAGCTTTTCAGTCTGCTGCCACTCTTTGGTTTAGTATTTCCCTTCACTTCCTTCATCCTTCTCGCTACTGAGATCTTCTTGAAGGCTAAGTTTTGGAAATCATTGCCTATATGTGTAGGTATTGCTAGTTTTGCTATAGATCTCCAGCTTTTTGCATTGTCTTTCTATGTCTGTTTTAGTGTGCTGCCCTCAGTTTTTCGTTTTTGCCTTGGTTTCCTGAATCTTCCTCCCTGTTTCAAGGTTCATTTGAAGTGTAAGGTTTTGAAATCGCTGTCTTCAAGAGTTTTGTGTCATTCTTTAGGTTGTTAGTATTATCGATTTTCTTTCAAAATCTCTCTTTTAGTTCACAGTCCTTGTTTTTGCCTATGGTTTTTCTTTTGTTCCCTAATCTCGGTTGGTTTTTCACTTGTCAACGTTCATGTCTTCGTCTTCCATTCCATTCTAGCCACTTTTTGTTGTTTTTCCAGAACACCGTGGCTTTGTACATTGTCTTTCTACATCTCATTTTAGTTTGCTGCCACTCTTTTGTTTCGTTTGTCCCTTCACTTCCTTCATCCTCCTCCCTACTGAGATCTTCTTGAAGGCTAAGTTTTGGAAATCATTGCCTATATGTGTAGGTATTGCTAGTTTTGCTATAGATCTCCAGCTTTTTGCATTGTCTTTCTATGTCTGTTTTAGTGTGCTGCCCTCAGATTTTGAGTTTTTGCCTTGACTTCCTTAATCTTCCGCCCTAGTTAAGTTTTCTTTCTAAGTGGAAGCGTTTCCAGACTGGCCTTACTTTCTACATTGTCTTTCCACAGCTTTTCAGTCTGCTGCCACTCTTTGGTTTAGTATTTCTCTTCACTTCCTTCATCCTCCTCCCTACTGAGATCTTCTTGAAGGCTAAGTTTTGGAAATCATTGCCTATATGTGTAGTTATTGCTAGTTTTGCTATAGATCTCCAGCTTTTTGCATTGTCTTTCTATGTCTGTTTTAGTGTGCTGCCCTCAGTTTTTCGTTTTTGCCTTGGTTTCCTGAATCTTCCTCCCTGTTTCAAGGTTCATTTGAAGTGTAAGGTTTTGAAATCGCTGTCTTCAAGAGTTTTGTGTCATTCCTTATGTTGTTAGTGTTATCGATTTTCTTTCAAAATCTCTCTTTTAGTTCACGGTCCTTGTTTTTGCCTATGGTTTTTCTTTTGTTCCCTAATCTCGGTTGGTTTTTTACTTGTCAACGTTCATGTCTTCGTCTTCCATTCCATTCTAGCCACTTTTTGTTGTTTTTCCAGAACACCGTGGCTTTGTACATTGTCTTTCTACATCTCATTTTAGTTTGCTGCCACTCTTTTGTTTCGTTTGTCCCTTCACTTCCTTCATCCTCCTCCCTACTGAGATCTTCTTGAAGGCTAAGTTTTGGAAATCATTGCCTATATGTGTAGGTATTGCTAGTTTTGCTATAGATCTCCAGCTTTTTGCATTGTCTTTCTATGTCTGTTTTAGTGTGCTGCCCTCAGATTTTGAGTTTTTGCCTTGACTTCCTTAATCTTCCGCCCTAGTTAAGTTTTCTTTCTAAGTGGAAGCGTTTCCAGACTGGCCTTACTTTCTACATTGTCTTTCCACAGCTTTTCAGTCTGCTGCCACTCTTTGGTTTAGTATTTCCCTTCACTTCCTTCATCCTCCTCCCTACTGAGATCTTCTTGAAGGCTAAGTTTTGGAAATCATTGCCTATATGTGTAGTTATTGCTAGTTTTGCTATAGATCTCCAGCTTTTTGCATTGTCTTTCTATGTCTGTTTTAGTGTGCTGCCCTCAGATTTTGAGTTTTTGCCTTGGTTTCCTGAATCTTCCTCCCTGTTTCAAGGTTCATTTGAAGTGTAAGGTTTTGAAATCGCTGTCTTCAAGAGTTTTGTGTCATTCCTTAGGTTGTTAGTATTATCGATTTTCTTTCAAAATCTCTCTTTTAGTTCACGGTCCTTGTTTTTGCCTATGGTTTTTCTTTTGTTCCCTAATCTCGGTTGGTTTTTCACTTGTCAACGTTCATGTCTTCGTCTTCCATTCCATTCTAGCCACTTTTTGTTGTTTTTCCAGAACACCGTGGCTTTGTACATTGTCTTTCTACATCTCATTTTAGTTTGCTGCCACTCTTTTGTTTCGTTTGTCCCTTCACTTCCTTCATCGTCCTCCCTACTGAGATCTTCTTGAAGGCTAAGTTTTGGAAATCATTGCCTATATGTGTAGGTATTGCTAGTTTTGCTATAGATCTCCAGCTTTTTGCATTGTCTTTCTATGTCTGTTTTAGTGTGCTGCCCTCAGATTTTGAGTTTTTGTCTTGACTTCCTTAATCTTCCGCCCTAGTTAAGTTTTCTTTCTAAGTGGAAGCGTTTCCAGACTGGCCTTACTTTCTACATTGTCTTTCCACAGCTTTTCAGTCGGCTGCCACTCTTTGGTTTAGTATTTCCCTTCACTTCCTTCATCCTCCTCCCTACTGAGATCTTCTTGAAGGCTAAGTTTTGGAAATCATTGCCTATATGTGTAGTTATTGCTAGTTTTGCTATAGATCTCCAGCTTTTTGCATTGTCTTTCTATGTCTGTTTTAGTGTGCTGCCCTCAGTTTTTCGTTTTTGCCTTGGTTTCCTGAATCTTCCTCCCTGTTTCAAGGTTCATTTGAAGTGTAAGGTTTTGAAATCGCTGTCTTCAAGAGTTTTGTGTCATTCTTTAGGTTGTTAGTATTATCGATTTTCTTTCAAAATCTCTCTTTTAGTTCACAGTCCTTGTTTTTGCCTATGGTTTTTCTTTTGTTCCCTAATCTCGGTTGGTTTTTCACTTGTCAACGTTCATGTCTTCGTCTTCCATTCCATTCTAGCCACTTTTTGTTGTTTTTCCAGAACACCGTGGCTTTGTACATTGTCTTTCTACATCTCATTTTAGTTTGCTGCCACTCTTTTGTTTCGTTTGTCCCTTCACTTCCTTCATCCTCCTCCCTACTGAGATCTTCTTGAAGGCTAAGTTTTGGAAATCATTGCCTATATGTGTAGGTATTGCTAGTTTTGCTATAGATCTCCAGCTTTTTGCATTGTCTTTCTATGTCTGTTTTAGTGTGCTGCCCTCAGATTTTGAGTTTTTGCCTTGACTTCCTTAATCTTCCGCCCTAGTTAAGTTTTCTTTCTAAGTGGAAGCGTTTCCAGACTGGCCTTACTTTCTACATTGTCTTTCCACAGATTTTCAGTCTGCTGCCACTCTTTGGTTTAGTATTTCCCTTCACTTCCTTCATCCTCCTTTCTATTGAGATCTTATTGAAGGCTAAGTTTTGGAAATCATTGCCTATATGTGTAGTTATTGCTAGTTTTGCTATAGATCTCCAGCTTTTTGCATTGTCTTTCTATGTCTGTTTTAGTGTGCTGCCCTCAGTTTTTCGTTTTTGCCTTGGTTTCCTGAATCTTCCTCCCTGTTTCAAGGTTCATTTGAAGTGTAAGGTTTTGAAATCGCTGTCTTCAAGAGTTTTGTGTCATTCCTTAGGTTGTTAGTATTATCGATTTTCTTTCAAAATCTCTCTTTTAGTTCACGGTCCTTGTTTTTGCCTATGGTTTTTCTTTTGTTCCCTAATCTCGGTTGGTTTTTCACTTGTCAACGTTCATGTCTTCGTCTTCCATTCCATTCTAGCCACTTTTTGTTGTTTTTCCAGAACACCGTGGCTTTGTACATTGTCTTTCTACATCTCATTTTAGTTTGCTGCCACTCTTTTGTTTCGTTTGTCCCTTCACTTCCTTTATCCTCCTCCCTACTGAGATCTTCTTGAAGGCTAAGTTTTGGAAATCATTGCCTATATGTGTAGGTATTGCTAGTTTTGCTATAGATCTCCAGCTTTTTGCATTGTCTTTCTATGTCTGTTTTAGTGTGCTGCCCTCAGATTTTGAGTTTTTGTCTTGACTTCCTTAATCTTCCGCCCTAGTTAAGTTTTCTTTCTAAGTGGAAGCGTTTCCAGACTGGCCTTACTTTCTACATTGTCTTTCCACAGCTTTTCAGTCTGCTGCCACTCTTTGGTTTAGTATTTCCCTTCACTTCCTTCATCCTCCTCCCTACTGAGATCTTCTTGAAGGCTAAGTTTTGGAAATCATTGCCTATATGTGTAGTTATTGCTAGTTTTGCTATAGATCTCCAGCTTTTTGCATTGTCTTTCTATGTCTGTTTTAGTGTGCTGCCCTCAGTTTTTCGTTTTTGCCTTGGTTTCCTGAATCTTCCTCCCTGTTTCAAGGTTCATTTGAAGTGTAAGGTTTTGAAATCGCTGTCTTCAAGAGTTTTGTGTCATTCTTTAGGTTGTTAGTATTATCGATTTTCTTTCAAAATCTCTCTTTTAGTTCACAGTCCTTGTTTTTGCCTATGGTTTTTCTTTTGTTCCCTAATCTCGGTTGGTTTTTCACTTGTCAACGTTCATGTCTTCGTCTTCCATTCCATTCTAGCCACTTTTTGTTGTTTTTCCAGAACACCGTGGCTTTGTACATTGTCTTTCTACATCTCATTTTAGTTTGCTGCCACTCTTTTGTTTCGTTTGTCCCTTCACTTCCTTCATCCTCCTCCCTACTGAGATCTTCTTGAAGGCTAAGTTTTGGAAATCATTGCCTATATGTGTAGGTATTGCTAGTTTTGCTATAGATCTCCAGCTTTTTGCATTGTCTTTCTATGTCTGTTTTAGTGTGCTGCCCTCAGATTTTGAGTTTTTGCCTTGACTTCCTTAATCTTCCGCCCTAGTTAAGTTTTCTTTCTAAGTGGAAGCGTTTCCAGACTGGCCTTACTTTCTACATTGTCTTTCCACAGCTTTTCAGTCTGCTGCCACTCTTTGGTTTAGTATTTCCCTTCACTTCCTTCATCCTCCTCCCTACTGAGATCTTCTTGAAGGCTAAGTTTTGGAAATCATTGCCTATATGTGTAGTTATTGCTAGTTTTGCTATAGATCTCCAGCTTTTTGCATTGTCTTTCTATGTCTGTTTTAGTGTGCTGCACTCAGATTTTGAGTTTTTGCCTTGGTTTCCTGAATCTTCCTCCCTGTTTCAAGGTTCATTTGAAGTGTAAGGTTTTGAAATCGCTGTCTTCAAGAGTTTTGTGTCATTCTTTAGGTTGTTAGTATTATCGATTTTCTTTCAAAATCTCTCTTTTAGTTCACAGTCCTTGTTTTTGCCTATGGTTTTTCTTTTGTTCCCTAATCTCGGTTGGTTTTTCACTTGTCAACGTTCATGTCTTCGTCTTCCATTCCATTCTAGCCACTTTTTGTTGTTTTTCCAGAACACCGTGGCTTTGTACATTGTCTTTCTACATCTCATTTTAGTTTGCTGCCACTCTTTTGTTTCGTTTGTCCCTTCACTTCCTTCATCCTCCTCCCTACTGAGATCTTCTTGAAGGCTAAGTTTTGGAAATCATTGCCTATATGTGTAGGTATTGCTAGTTTTGCTATAGATCTCCAGCTTTTTGCATTGTCTTTCTATGTCTGTTTTAGTGTGCTGCCCTCAGATTTTGAGTTTTTGCCTTGACTTCCTTAATCTTCCGCCCTAGTTAAGTTTTCTTTCTAAGTGGAAGCGTTTCCAGACTGGCCTTACTTTCTACATTGTCTTTCCACAGATTTTCAGTCTGCTGCCACTCTTTGGTTTAGTATTTCCCTTCACTTCCTTCATCCTCCTTTCTATTGAGATCTTATTGAAGGCTAAGTTTTGGAAATCATTGCCTATATGTGTAGTTATTGCTAGTTTTGCTATAGATCTCCAGCTTTTTGCATTGTCTTTCTATGTCTGTTTTAGTGTGCTGCCCTCAGTTTTTCGTTTTTGCCTTGGTTTCCTGAATCTTCCTCCCTGTTTCAAGGTTCATTTGAAGTGTAAGGTTTTGAAATCGCTGTCTTCAAGAGTTTTGTGTCATTCCTTAGGTTGTTAGTGTTATCGATTTTCTTTCAAAATCTCTCTTTTAGTTCACGGTCCTTGTTTTTGCCTATGGTTTTTCTTTTGTTCCCTAATCTCGGTTGGTTTTTCACTTGTCAACGTTCATGTCTTCGTCTTCCATTCCATTCTAGCCACTTTTTGTTGTTTTTCCAGAACACCGTGGCTTTGTACATTGTCTTTCTACATCTCATTTTAGTTTGCTGCCACTCTTTTGTTTCGTTTGTCCCTTCACTTCCTTCATCCTCCTCCCTACTGAGATCTTCTTGAAGGCTAAGTTTTGGAAATCATTGCCTATATGTGTAGGTATTGCTAGTTTTGCTATAGATCTCCAGCTTTTTGCATTGTCTTGCTATGTCTGTTTTAGTGTGCTGCCCTCAGATTTTGAGGTTTTGCCTTGACTTCCTTAATCTTCCGCCCTAGTTAAGTTTTCTTTCTAAGTGGAAGCGTTTCCAGACTGGCCTTACTTTCTACATTGTCTTTCCACAGCTTTTCAGTCTGCTGCCACTCTTTGGTTTAGTATTTCCCTTCACTTCCTTCATCCTCCTTTCTATTGAGATCTTATTGAAGGCTAAGTTTTGGAAATCATTGCCTATATGTGTAGGTATTGCTAGTTTTGCTATAGATCTCCAGCTTTTTGCATTGTCTTTCTATGTCTGTTTTAGTGTGCTGCCCTCAGTTTTTCGTTTTTGCCTTGGTTTCCTGAATCTTCCTCCCTGTTTCAAGGTTCATTTGAAGTGTAAGGTTTTGAAATCGCTGTCTTCAAGAGTTTTGTGTCATTCTTTAGGTTGTTAGTATTATCGATTTTCTTTCAAAATCTCTCTTTTAGTTCACGGTCCTTGTTTTTGCCTATGGTTTTTCTTTTGTTCCCTAATCTCGGTTGGTTTTTCACTTGTCAACGTTCATGTCTTCGTCTTCCATTCCATTCTAGCCACTTTTTGTTGTTTTTCCAGAACACCGTGGCTTTGTACATTGTCTTTCTACATCTCATTTTAGTTTGCTGCCACTCTTTTGTTTCGTTTGTCCCTTCACTTCCTTCATCGTCCTCCCTACTGAGATCTTCTTGAAGGCTAAGTTTTGGAAATCATTGCCTATATGTGTAGGTATTGCTAGTTTTGCTATAGATCTCCAGCTTTTTGCATTGTCTTGCTATGTCTGTTTTAGTGTGCTGCCCTCAGATTTTGAGGTTTTGCCTTGACTTCCTTAATCTTCCGCCCTAGTTAAGTTTTCTTTCTAAGTGGAAGCGTTTCCAGACTGGCCTTACTTTCTACATTGTCTTTCCACAGCTTTTCAGTCTGCTGCCACTCTTTGGTTTAGTATTTCCCTTCACTTCCTTCATCCTCCTTTCTATTGAGATCTTCTTGAAGGCTAAGGTTTTTAAATCATTTCCTGTATTTGTAGGTATTGCTAGATTTGCTCTTGATCTCCTGCTTTTTGCACAGCCTTGCTATGTCTGTTTTAGTGTGCTGCCCTCAGTTTTTCGTTTTTGCCTTGGTTTCCTGAATCTTCCTCCCTGTTTCAAGGTTCATTTGAAGTGTAAGGTTTTGAAATCGCTGTCTTCAAGAGTTTTGTGTCATTCCTTAGGTTGTTAGTGTTATCGATTTTCTTTCAAAATCTCTCTTTTAGTTCACGGTCCTTGTTTTTGCCTATGGTTTTTGTTTTGTTCCCTAATCTCGGTTGGTTTTTCACTTGTCAACGTTCATGTCTTCGTCTTCCATTCCATTCTAGCCACTTTTTGTTGTTTTTCCAGAACACCGTGGCTTTGTACATTGTCTTTCTACATCTCATTTTAGTTTGCTGCCACTCTTTTGTTTCGTTTGTCCCTTCACTTCCTTCATCCTCCTCCCTACTGAGATCTTCTTGAAGGCTAAGTTTTGCAAATCATTGCCTATATGTGTAGGTATTGCTAGTTTTGCTATAGATCTCCAGCTTTTTGCATTGTCTTTCTATGTCTGTTTTAGTGTGCTGCCCTCAGATTTTGAGTTTTTGCCTTGACTTCCTTAATCTTCCGCCCTAGTTAAGTTTTCTTTCTAAGTGGAAGCGTTTCCAGACTGGCCTTACTTTCTACATTGTCTTTCCACAGCTTTTCAGTCTGCTGCCACTCTTTGGTTTAGTATTTCCCTTCACTTCCTTCATCCTCCTTTCTATTGAGATCTTCTTGAAGGCTAAGTTTTGGAAATCATTGCCTATATGTGTAGTTATTGCTAGTTTTGCTATAGATCTCCAGCTTTTTGCATTGTCTTTCTATGTCTGTTTTAGTGTGCTGCACTCAGATTTTGAGTTTTTGCCTTGGTTTCCTGAATCTTCCTCCCTGTTTCAAGGTTCATTTGAAGTGTAAGGTTTTGAAATCGCTGTCTTCAAGAGTTTTGTGTCATTCCTTAGGTTGTTAGTATTATCGATTTTCTTTCAAAATCTCTCTTTTAGTTCACGGTCCTTGTTTTTGCCTATGGTTTTTCTTTTGTTCCCTAATCTCGGTTGGTTTTTCACTTGTCAACGTTCATGTCTTCGTCTTCCATTCCATTCTAGCCACTTTTTGTTGTTTTTCCAGAACACCGTGGCTTTGTACATTGTCTTTCTACATCTCATTTTAGTTTGCTGCCACTCTTTTGTTTCGTTTGTCCCTTCACTTCCTTCATCCTCCTCCCTACTGAGATCTTCTTGAAGGCTAAGTTTTGGAAATCATTGCCTATATGTGTAGGTATTGCTAGTTTTGCTATAGATCTCCAGCTTTTTGCATTGTCTTTCTATGTCTGTTTTAGTGTGCTGCCCTCAGATTTTGAGTTTTTGCCTTGACTTCCTTAATCTTCCGCCCTAGTTAAGTTTTCTTTCTAAGTGGAAGCGTTTCCAGACTGGCCTTACTTTCTACATTGTCTTTCCACAGCTTTTCAGTCTGCTGCCACTCTTTGGTTTAGTATTTCCCTTCACTTCCTTCATCCTCCTCCCTACTGAGATCTTCTTGAAGGCTAAGTTTTGGAAATCATTGCCTATATGTGTAGTTATTGCTAGTTTTGCTATAGATCTCCTGCTTTTTGCACAGCCTTGCTATGTCTGTTTTAGTGTGCTGCCCTCAGTTTTTCGTTTTTGCCTTGGTTTCCTGAATCTTCCTCCCTGTTTCAAGGTTCATTTGAAGTGTAAGGTTTTGAAATCGCTGTCTTCAAGAGTTTTGTGTCATTCCTTAGGTTGTTAGTGTTATCGATTTTCTTTCAAAATCTCTCTTTTAGTTCACGGTCCTTGTTTTTGCCTATGGTTTTTGTTTTGTTCCCTAATCTCGGTTGGTTTTTCACTTGTCAACGTTCATGTCTTCGTCTTCCATTCCATTCTAGCCACTTTTTGTTGTTTTTCCAGAACACCGTGGCTTTGTACATTGTCTTTCTACATCTCATTTTAGTTTGCTGCCACTCTTTTGTTTCGTTTGTCCCTTCACTTCCTTCATCCTCCTCCCTACTGAGATCTTCTTGAAGGCTAAGTTTTGCAAATCATTGCCTATATGTGTAGGTATTGCTAGTTTTGCTATAGATCTCCAGCTTTTTGCATTGTCTTTCTATGTCTGTTTTAGTGTGCTGCCCTCAGATTTTGAGTTTTTGCCTTGACTTCCTTAATCTTCCGCCCTAGTTAAGTTTTCTTTCTAAGTGGAAGCGTTTCCAGACTGGCCTTACTTTCTACATTGTCTTTCCACAGCTTTTCAGTCTGCTGCCACTCTTTGGTTTAGTATTTCCCTTCACTTCCTTCATCCTCCTTTCTATTGAGATCTTCTTGAAGGCTAAGTTTTGGAAATCATTGCCTATATGTGTAGTTATTGCTAGTTTTGCTATAGATCTCCAGCTTTTTGCATTGTCTTTCTATGTCTGTTTTAGTGTGCTGCACTCAGATTTTGAGTTTTTGCCTTGGTTTCCTGAATCTTCCTCCCTGTTTCAAGGTTCATTTGAAGTGTAAGGTTTTGAAATCGCTGTCTTCAAGAGTTTTGTGTCATTCCTTAGGTTGTTAGTATTATCGATTTTCTTTCAAAATCTCTCTTTTAGTTCACGGTCCTTGTTTTTGCCTATGGTTTTTCTTTTGTTCCCTAATCTCGGTTGGTTTTTCACTTGTCAACGTTCATGTCTTCGTCTTCCATTCCATTCTAGCCACTTTTTGTTGTTTTTCCAGAACACCGTGGCTTTGTACATTGTCTTTCTACATCTCATTTTAGTTTGCTGCCACTCTTTTGTTTCGTTTGTCCCTTCACTTCCTTCATCCTCCTCCCTACTGAGATCTTCTTGAAGGCTAAGTTTTGGAAATCATTGCCTATATGTGTAGGTATTGCTAGTTTTGCTATAGATCTCCAGCTTTTTGCATTGTCTTTCTATGTCTGTTTTAGTGTGCTGCCCTCAGATTTTGAGTTTTTGCCTTGACTTCCTTAATCTTCCGCCCTAGTTAAGTTTTCTTTCTAAGTGGAAGCGTTTCCAGACTGGCCTTACTTTCTACATTGTCTTTCCACAGCTTTTCAGTCTGCTGCCACTCTTTGGTTTAGTATTTCCCTTCACTTCCTTCATCCTCCTCCCTACTGAGATCTTCTTGAAGGCTAAGTTTTGGAAATCATTGCCTATATGTGTAGTTATTGCTAGTTTTGCTATAGATCTCCAGCTTTTTGCATTGTCTTTCTATGTCTGTTTTAGTGTGCTGCACTCAGATTTTGAGTTTTTGCCTTGGTTTCCTGAATCTTCCTCCCTGTTTCAAGGTTCATTTGAAGTGTAAGGTTTTGAAATCGCTGTCTTCAAGAGTTTTGTGTCATTCCTTAGGTTGTTAGTATTATCGATTTTCTTTCAAAATCTCTCTTTTAGTTCACGGTCCTTGTTTTTGCCTATGGTTTTTCTTTTGTTCCCTAATCTCGGTTGGTTTTTCACTTGTCAACGTTCATGTCTTCGTCTTCCATTCCATTCTAGCCACTTTTTGTTGTTTTTCCAGAACACCGTGGCTTTGTACATTGTCTTTCTACATCTCATTTTAGTTTGCTGCCACTCTTTTGTTTCGTTTGTCCCTTCACTTCCTTCATCCTCCTCCCTACTGAGATCTTCTTGAAGGCTAAGTTTTGGAAATCATTGCCTATATGTGTAGGTATTGCTAGTTTTGCTATAGATCTCCAGCTTTTTGCATTGTCTTTCTATGTCTGTTTTAGTGTGCTGCCCTCAGATTTTGAGTTTTTGCCTTGACTTCCTTAATCTTCCGCCCTAGTTAAGTTTTCTTTCTAAGTGGAAGCGTTTCCAGACTGGCCTTACTTTCTACATTGTCTTTCCACAGCTTTTCAGTCTGCTGCCACTCTTTGGTTTAGTATTTCCCTTCACTTACTTCATCCTCCTCCCTACTGAGATCTTCTTGAAGGCTAAGTTTTGGAAATCATTGCCTATATGTGTAGTTATTGCTAGTTTTGCTATAGATCTCCAGCTTTTTGCATTGTCTTTCTATGTCTGTTTTAGTGTGCTGCCCTCAGTTTTTCGTTTTTGCCTTGGTTTCCTGAATCTTCCTCCCTGTTTCAAGGTTCATTTGAAGTGTAAGGTTTTGAAATCGCTGTCTTCAAGAGTTTTGTGTCGTTCCTTAGGTTGTTAGTATTATCGATTTTCTTTCAAAATCTCTCTTTTAGTTCACGGTCCTTGTTTTTGCCTATGGTTTTTCTTTTGTTCCCTAATCTCGGTTGGTTTTTCACTTGTCAACGTTCATGTCTTCGTCTTCCATTCCATTCTAGCCACTTTTTGTTGTTTTTCCAGAACACCGTGGCTTTGTACATTGTCTTTCTACATCTCATTTTAGTTTGCTGCCACTCTTTTGTTTCGTTTGTCCCTTCACTTCCTTCATCCTCCTCCCTACTGAGATCTTCTTGAAGGCTAAGTTTTGGAAATCATTGCCTATATGTGTAGGTATTGCTAGTTTTGCTATAGATCTCCAGCTTTTTGCATTGTCTTTCTATGTCTGTTTTAGTGTGCTGCCCTCAGATTTTGAGTTTTTGCCTTGACTTCCTTAATCTTCCGCCCTAGTTAAGTTTTCTTTCTAAGTGGAAGCGTTTCCAGACTTGCCTTACTTTCTACATTGTCTTTCCACAGCTTTTCAGTCTGCTGCCACTCTTTGGTTTAGTATTTCCCTTCACTTCCATCATCCTCCTCCCTACTGAGATCTTCTTGAAGGCTAAGTTTTGGAAATCATTGCCTATATGTGTAGTTATTGCTAGTTTTGCTATAGATCTCCAGCTTTTTGCATTGTCTTTCTATGTCTGTTTTAGTGTGCTGCACTCAGATTTTGAGTTTTTGCCTTGGTTTCCTGAATCTTCCTCCCTGTTTCAAGGTTCATTTGAAGTGTAAGGTTTTGAAATCGCTGTCTTCAAGAGTTTTGTGTCATTCCTTAGGTTGTTAGTATTATCGATTTTCTTTCAAAATCTCTCTTTTAGTTCACGGTCCTTGTTTTTGCCTATGGTTTTTCTTTTGTTCCCTAATCTCGGTTGGTTTTTCACTTGTCAACGTTCATGTCTTCGTCTTCCATTCCATTCTAGCCACTTTTTGTTGTTTTTCCAGAACACCGTGGCTTTGTACATTGTCTTTCTACATCTCATTTTAGTTTGCTGCCACTCTTTTGTTTCGTTTGTCCCTTCACTTCCTTCATCCTCCTCCCTACTGAGATCTTCTTGAAGGCTAAGTTTTGGAAATCATTGCCTATATGTGTAGGTATTGCTAGTTTTGCTATAGATCTCCAGCTTTTTGCATTGTCTTTCTATGTCTGTTTTAGTGTGCTGCCCTCAGATTTTGAGTTTTTGCCTTGACTTCCTTAATCTTCCGCCCTAGTGAAGTTTTCTTTCTAAGTGGAAGCGTTTCCAGACTGGCCTTACTTTCTACATTGTCTTTCCACAGCTTTTCAGTCTGCTGCCACTCTTTGGTTTAGTATTTCCCTTCACTTCCTTCATCCTCCTCCCTACTGAGATCTTCTTGAAGGCTAAGTTTTGGAAATCATTGCCTATATGTGTAGTTATTGCTAGTTTTGCTATAGATCTCCAGCTTTTTGCATTGTCTTTCTATGTCTGTTTTAGTGTGCTGCACTCAGATTTTGAGTTTTTGCCTTGGTTTCCTGAATCTTCCTCCCTGTTTCAAGGTTCATTTGAAGTGTAAGGTTTTGAAATCGCTGTCTTCAAGAGTTTTGTGTCATTCCTTAGGTTGTTAGTATTATCGATTTTCTTTCAAAATCTCTCTTTTAGTTCACGGTCCTTGTTTTTGCCTATGGTTTTTCTTTTGTTCCCTAATCTCGGTTGGTTTTTCACTTGTCAACGTTCATGTCTTCGTCTTCCATTCCATTCTAGCCACTTTTTGTTGTTTTTCCAGAACACCGTGGCTTTGTACATTGTCTTTCTACATCTCATTTTAGTTTGCTGCCACTCTTTTGTTTCGTTTGTCCCTTCACTTCCTTCATCCTCCTCCCTACTGAGATCTTCTTGAAGGCTAAGTTTTGGAAATCATTGCCTATATGTGTAGGTATTGCTAGTTTTGCTATAGATCTCCAGCTTTTTGCATTGTCTTTCTATGTCTGTTTTAGATGCTGCACTCAGATTTTGAGTTTTTGCCTTGGTTTCCTGAATCTTCCTCCCTGTTTCAAGGTTCATTTGAAGTGTAAGGTTTTGAAATCACTGTCTTCAAGAGTTTTGGTCATTCCTTAGGTTGTTAGTATTATCGATTTTCTTTCAAAATCTCTCTTTTAGTTCACGGTCCTTGTTTTTGCCTATGGTTTTTCTTTTGTTCCCTAATCTCGGTTGGTTTTTCACTTGTCAACGTTCATGTCTTCGTCTTCCATTCCATTCTAGCCACTTTTTGTTGTTTTTCCAGAACACCGTGGCTTTGTACATTGTCTTTCTACATCTCATTTTAGTTTGCTGCCACTCTTTTGTTTCGTTTGTCCCTTCACTTCCTTCATCCTCCTCCCTACTGAGATCTTCTTGAAGGCTAAGTTTTGGAAATCATTGCCTATATGTGTAGGTATTGCTAGTTTTGGTATAGATCTCCAGCTTTTTGCATTGTCTTGCTATGTCTGTTTTAGTGTGCTGCCCTCAGATTTTGAGGTTTTGCCTTGACTTCCTTAATCTTCCGCCCTAGTTAAGTTTTCTTTCTAAGTGGAAGCGTTTCCAGACTGGCCTTACTTTCTACATTGTCTTTCCACAGCTTTTCAGTCTGCTGCCACTCTTTGGTTTAGTATTTCCCTTCACTTCCTTCATCCTCCTCCCTACTGAGATCTTCTTGAAGGCTAAGTTTTGGAAATCATTGCCTATATGTGTAGGTATTGCTAGTTTTGCTATAGATCTCCAGCTTTTTGCATTGTCTTTCTATGTCTGTTTTAGTGTGCTGCCCTCAGTTTTTCGTTTTTGCCTTGGTTTCCTGAATCTTCCTCCCTGTTTCAAGGTTCATTTGAAGTGTAAGGTTTTGAAATCGCTGTCTTCAAGAGTTTTGTGTCATTCTTTAGGTTGTTAGTATTATCGATTTTCTTTCAAAATCTCTCTTTTAGTTCACGGTCCTTGTTTTTGCCTATGGTTTTTCTTTTGTTCCCTAATCTCGGTTGGTTTTTCACTTGTCAACGTTCATGTCTTCGTCTTCCATTCCATTCTAGCCACTTTTTGTTGTTTTTCCAGAACACCGTGGCTTTGTACATTGTCTTTCTACATCTCATTTTAGTTTGCTGCCACTCTTTTGTTTCGTTTGTCCCTTCACTTCCTTCATCCTCCTCCCTACTGAGATCTTCTTGAAGGCTAAGTTTTGGAAATCATTGCCTATATGTGTAGGTATTGCTAGTTTTGCTATAGATCTCCAGCTTTTTGCATTGTCTTTCTATGTCTGTTTTAGTGTGCTGCACTCAGATTTTGAGTTTTTGCCTTGGTTTCCTGAATCTTCCTCCCTGTTTCAAGGTTCATTTGAAGTGTAAGGTTTTGAAATCGCTGTCTTCAAGAGTTTTGTGTCATTCCTTAGGTTGTTAGTATTATCGATTTTCTTTCAAAATCTCTCTTTTAGTTCACGGTCCTTGTTTTTGCCTATGGTTTTTCTTTTGTTCCCTAATCTCGGTTGGTTTTTCACTTGTCAACGTTCATGTCTTCGTCTTCCATTCCATTCTAGCCACTTTTTGTTGTTTTTCCAGAACACCGTGGCTTTGTACATTGTCTTTCTACATCTCATTTTAGTTTGCTGCCACTCTTTTGTTTCGTTTGTCCCTTCACTTCCTTCATCCTCCTCCCTACTGAGATCTTCTTGAAGGCTAAGTTTTGGAAATCATTGCCTATATGTGTAGGTATTGCTAGTTTTGCTATAGATCTCCAGCTTTTTGCATTGTCTTTCTATGTCTGTTTTAGTGTGCTGCACTCAGATTTTGAGTTTTTGCCTTGGTTTCCTGAATCTTCCTCCCTGTTTCAAGGTTCATTTGAAGTGTAAGGTTTTGAAATCACTGTCTTCAAGAGTTTTGGTCATTCCTTAGGTTGTTAGTATTATCGATTTTCTTTCAAAATCTCTCTTTTAGTTCACGGTCCTTGTTTTTGCCTATGGTTTTTCTTTTGTTCCCTAATCTCGGTTGGTTTTTCACTTGTCAACGTTCATGTCTTCGTCTTCCATTCCATTCTAGCCACTTTTTGTTGTTTTTCCAGAACACCGTGGCTTTGTACATTGTCTTTCTACATCTCATTTTAGTTTGCTGCCACTCTTTTGTTTCGTTTGTCCCTTCACTTCCTTCATCCTCCTCCCTACTGAGATCTTCTTGAAGGCTAAGTTTAGGAAATCATTGCCTATATGTGTAGGTATTGCTAGTTTTGCTATAGATCTCCAGCTTTTTGCATTGTCTTTCTATGTCTGTTTTAGTGTGCTGCACTCAGATTTTGAGTTTTTGCCTTGGTTTCCTGAATCTTCCTCCCTGTTTCAAGGTTCATTTGAAGTGTAAGGTTTTGAAATCGCTGTCTTCAAGAGTTTTGTGTCATTCCTTAGGTTGTTAGTATTATCGATTTTCTTTCAAAATCTCTCTTTTAGTTCACGGTCCTTGTTTTTGCCTATGGTTTTTCTTTTGTTCCCTAATCTCGGTTGGTTTTTCACTTGTCAACGTTCATGTCTTCGTCTTCCATTCCATTCTAGCCACTTTTTGTTGTTTTTCCAGAACACCGTGGCTTTGTACATTGTCTTTCTACATCTCATTTTAGTTTGCTGCCACTCTTTTGTTTCGTTTGTCCCTTCACTTCCTTCATCCTCCTCCCTACTGAGATCTTCTTGAAGGCTAAGTTTTGGAAATCATTGCCTATATGTGTAGGTATTGCTAGTTTTGCTATAGATCTCCAGCTTTTTGCATTGTCTTTCTATGTCTGTTTTAGTGTGCTGCACTCAGATTTTGAGTTTTTGCCTTGGTTTCCTGAATCTTCCTCCCTGTTTCAAGGTTCATTTGAAGTGTAAGGTTTTGAAATCACTGTCTTCAAGAGTTTTGGTCATTCCTTAGGTTGTTAGTATTATCGATTTTCTTTCAAAATCTCTCTTTTAGTTCACGGTCCTTGTTTTTGCCTATGGTTTTTCTTTTGTTCCCTAATCTCGGTTGGTTTTTCACTTGTCAACGTTCATGTCTTCGTCTTCCATTCCATTCTAGCCACTTTTTGTTGTTTTTCCAGAACACCGTGGCTTTGTACATTGTCTTTCTACATCTCATTTTAGTTTGCTGCCACTCTTTTGTTTCGTTTGTCCCTTCACTTCCTTCATCCTCCTCCCTACTGAGATCTTCTTGAAGGCTAAGTTTTGGAAATCATTGCCTATATGTGTAGGTATTGCTAGTTTTGCTATAGATCTCCAGCTTTTTGCATTGTCTTGCTATGTCTGTTTTAGTGTGCTGCCCTCAGATTTTGAGTTTTTGCCTTGACTTCCTTAATCTTCCTCCCTAGTTAAGTTTTCTTTCTAAGTGGAAGCGTTTCCAGACTGGCCTTACTTTCTACATTGTCTTTCCACAGCTTTTCAGTCTGCTGCCACTCTTTGGTTTAGTATTTCCCTTCACATCCTTCATCCTCCTTTCTATTGAGATCTTCTTGAAGGCTAAGGTTTTTAAATCATTTCCTGTATTTGTAGGTATTGCTAGATTTGCTCTTGATCTCCTGCTTTTTGCACAGCCTTGCTATGTCTGTTTTAGTGTGCTGCCCTCAGTTTTTCGTTTTTGCCTTGGTTTCCTGAATCTTCCTCCCTGTTTCAAGGTTCATTTGAAGTGTAAGGTTTTGAAATCGCTGTCTTCAAGAGTTTTGTGTCATTCCTTAGGTTGTTAGTGTTATCGATTTTCTTTCAAAATCTCTCTTTTAGTTCACGGTCCTTGTTTTTGCCTATGGTTTTTCTTTTGTTCCCTAATCTCGGTTGGTTTTTCACTTGTCAACGTTCATGTCTTCGTCTTCCATTCCATTCTAGCCACTTTTTGTTGTTTTTCCAGAACACCGTGGCTTTGTACATTGTCTTTCTACATCTCATTTTAGTTTGCTGCCACTCTTTTGTTTCGTTTGTCCCTTCACTTCCTTCATCCTCCTCCCTACTGAGATCTTCTTGAAGGCTAAGTTTTTGAAATCATTGCCTATATGTGTAGGTATTGCTAGTTTTGCTATAGATCTCCAGCTTTTTGCATTGTCTTTCTATGTCTGTTTTAGTGTGCTGCACTCAGATTTTGAGTTTTTGCCTTGGTTTCCTGAATCTTCCTCCCTGTTTCAAGGTTCATTTGAAGTGTAAGGTTTTGAAATCACTGTCTTCAACAGTTTTGTGTCATTCCTTAGGTTGTTAGTGTTATCGATTTTCTTTCAAAATCTCTCTTTTAGTTCACGGTCCTTGTTTTTGCCTATGGTTTTTCTTTTGTTCCCTAATCTCGGTTGGTTTTTCACTTGTCAACGTTCATGTCTTCGTCTTCCATTCCATTCTAGCCACTTTTTGTTGTTTTTCCAGAACACCGTGTCTTTGTACATTGTCTTTCTACATCTCATTTTAGTTTGCTGCCACTCTTTTGTTTCGTTTGTCCCTTCACTTCCTTCATCCTCCTCCCTACTGAGATCTTCTTGAAGGCTAAGTTTTGGAAATCATTGCCTATATGTGTAGGTATTGCTAGTTTTGCTATAGATCTCCAGCTTTTTGCATTGTCTTTCTATGTCTGTTTTAGTGTGCTGCACTCAGATTTTGAGTTTTTGCCTTGGTTTCCTGAATCTTCCTCCCTGTTTCAAGGTTCATTTGAAGTGTAAGGTTTTGAAATCGCTGTCTTCAAGAGTTTTGTGTCATTCCTTAGGTTGTTAGTATTATCGATTTTCTTTCAAAATCTCTCTTTTAGTTCACGGTCCTTGTTTTTGCCTATGGTTTTTCTTTTGTTCCCTAATCTCGGTTGGTTTTTCACTTGTCAACGTTCATGTCTTCGTCTTCCATTCCATTCTAGCCACTTTTTGTTGTTTTTCCAGAACACCGTGGCTTTGTACATTGTCTTTCTACATCTCATTTTAGTTTGCTGCCACTCTTTTGTTTCGTTTGTCCCTTCACTTCCTTCATCCTCCTCCCTACTGAGATCTTCTTGAAGGCTAAGTTTTGGAAATCATTGCCTATATGTGTAGGTATTGCTAGTTTTGCTATAGATCTCCAGCTTTTTGCATTGTCTTTCTATGTCTGTTTTAGTGTGCTGCCCTCAGATTTTGAGTTTTTGCCTTGGTTTCCTGAATCTTCCTCCCTGTTTCAAGGTTCATTTGAAGTGTAAGGTTTTGAAATCACTGTCTTCAAGAGTTTTGTGTCATTCCTTAGGTTGTTAGTGTTATCGATTTTCTTTCAAAATCTCTCTTTTAGTTCACGGTCCTTGTTTTTGCCTATGGTTTTTCTTTTGTTCCCTAATCTCGGTTGGTTTTTCACTTGTCAACGTTCATGTCTTCGTCTTCCATTCCATTCTAGCCACTTTTTGTTGTTTTTCCAGAACACCGTGGCTTTGTACATTGTCTTTCTACATCTCATTTTAGTTTGCTGCCACTCTTTTGTTTCGTTTGTCCCTTCACTTACTTCATCCTCCTCCCTACTGAGATCTTCTTGAAGGCTAAGTTTTGGAAATCATTGCCTATATGTGTAGGTATTGCTAGTTTTGCTAGAGATCTCCAGCTTTTTGCATTGTCTTTCTATGTCTGTTTTAGTGTGCTGCACTCAGATTTTGAGTTTTTGCCTTGGTTTCCTGAATCTTCCTCCCTGTTTCAAGGTTCATTTGAAGGGTAAGGTTTTGAAATCGCTGTCTTCAAGAGTTTTGTGTCATTCCTTAGGTTGTTAGTATTATCGATTTTCTTTCAAAATCTCTCTTTTAGTTCACGGTCCTTGTTTTTGCCTATGGTTTTTCTTTTGTTCCCTAATCTCGGTTGGTTTTTCACTTGTCAACGTTCATGTCTTCGTCTTCCATTCCATTCTAGCCACTTTTTGTTGTTTTTCCAGAACACCGTGGCTTTGTACATTGTCTTTCTACATCTCATTTTAGTTTGCTGCCACTCTTTTGTTTCGTTTGTCCCTTCACTTCCTTCATCCTCCTCCCTACTGAGATCTTCTTGAAGGCTAAGTTTTGGAAATCATTGCCTATATGTGTAGGTATTGCTAGTTTTGCTATAGATCTCCAGCTTTTTGCATTGTCTTTCTATGTCTGTTTTAGTGTGCTGCACTCAGATTTTGAGTTTTTGCCTTGGTTTCCTGAATCTTCCTCCCTGTTTCAAGGTTCATTTGAAGTGTAAGGTTTTGAAATCACTGTCTTCAAGAGTTTTGGTCATTCCTTAGGTTGTTAGTATTATCGATTTTCTTTCAAAATCTCTCTTTTAGTTCACGGTCCTTGTTTTTGCCTATGGTTTTTCTTTTGTTCCCTAATCTCGGTTGGTTTTTCACTTGTCAACGTTCATGTCTTCGTCTTCCATTCCATTCTAGCCACTTTTTGTTGTTTTTCCAGAACACCGTGGCTTTGTACATTGTCTTTCTACATCTCATTTTAGTTTGCTGCCACTCTTTTGTTTCGTTTGTCCCTTCACTTCCTTCATCCTCCTCCCTACTGAGATCTTCTTGAAGGCTAAGTTTTGGAAATCATTGCCTATATGTGTAGGTATTGCTAGTTTTGCTATAGATCTCCAGCTTTTTGCATTGTCTTTCTATGTCTGTTTTAGTGTGCTGCACTCAGATTTTGAGTTTTTGCCTTGGTTTCCTGAATCTTCCTCCCTGTTTCAAGGTTCATTTGAAGTGTAAGGTTTTGAAATCACTGTCTTCAAGAGTTTTGTGTCATTCCTTAGGTTGTTAGTGTTATCGATTTTCTTTCAAAATCTCTCTTTTAGTTCACGGTCCTTGTTTTTGCCTATGGTTTTTCTTTTGTTCCCTAATCTCGGTTGGTTTTTCACTTGTCAACGTTCATGTCTTCGTCTTCCATTCCATTCTAGCCACTTTTTGTTGTTTTTCCAGAACACCGTGGCTTTGTACATTGTCTTTCTACATCTCATTTTAGTTTGCTGCCACTCTTTTGTTTCGTTTGTCCCTTCACTTCCTTCATCCTCCTCCCTACTGAGATCTTCTTGAAGGCTAAGTTTTGGAAATCATTGCCTATATGTGTAGGTATTGCTAGTTTTGCTATAGATCTCCAGCTTTTTGCATTGTCTTTCTATGTCTGTTTTAGTGTGCTGCACTCAGATTTTGAGTTTTTGCCTTGGTTTCCTGAATCTTCCTCCCTGTTTCAAGGTTCATTTGAAGTGTAAGGTTTTGAAATCGCTGTCTTCAAGAGTTTTGTGTCATTCCTTAGGTTGTTAGTATTATCGATTTTCTTTCAAAATCTCTCTTTTAGTTCACGGTCCTTGTTTTTGCCTATGGTTTTTCTTTTGTTCCCTAATCTCGGTTGGTTTTTCACTTGTCAACGTTCATGTCTTCGTCTTCCATTCCATTCTAGCCACTTTTTGTTGTTTTTCCAGAACACCGTGGCTTTGTACATTGTCTTTCTACATCTCATTTTAGTTTGCTGCCACTCTTTTGTTTCGTTTGTCCCTTCACTTCCTTCATCCTCCTCCCTACTGAGATCTTCTTGAAGGCTAAGTTTTGGAAATCATTGCCTATATGTGTAGGTATTGCTAGTTTTGCTATAGATCTCCAGCTTTTTGCATTGTCTTTCTATGTCTGTTTTAGTGTGCTGCACTCAGATTTTGAGTTTTTGCCTTGGTTTCCTGAATCTTCCTCCCTGTTTCAAGGTTCATTTGAAGTGTAAGGTTTTGAAATCACTGTCTTCAAGAGTTTTGGTCATTCCTTAGATTGTTAGTATTATCGATTTTCTTTCAAAATCTCTCTTTTAGTTCACGGTCCTTGTTTTTGCCTATGGTTTTTCTTTTGTTCCCTAATCTCGGTTGGTTTTTCACTTGTCAACGTTCATGTCTTCGTCTTCCATTCCATTCTAGCCACTTTTTGTTGTTTTTCCAGAACACCGTGGCTTTGTACATTGTCTTTCTACATCTCATTTTAGTTTGCTGCCACTCTTTTGTTTCGTTTGTCCCTTCACTTCCTTCATCCTCCTCCCTACTGAGATCTTCTTGAAGGCTAAGTTTTGGAAATCATTGCCTATATGTGTAGGTATTGCTAGTTTTGCTATAGATCTCCAGCTTTTTGCATTGTCTTTCTATGTCTGTTTTAGTGTGCTGCACTCAGATTTTGAGTTTTTGCCTTGGTTTCCTGAATCTTCCTCCCTGTTTCAAGGTTCATTTGAAGTGTAAGGTTTTGAAATCGCTGTCTTCAAGAGTTTTGTGTCATTCCTTAGGTTGTTAGTATTATCGATTTTCTTTCAAAATCTCTCTTTTAGTTCACGGTCCTTGTTTTTGCCTATGGTTTTTCTTTTGTTCCCTAATCTCGGTTGGTTTTTCACTTGTCAACGTTCATGTCTTCGTCTTCCATTCCATTCTAGCCACTTTTTGTTGTTTTTCCAGAACACCGTGGCTTTGTACATTGTCTTTCTACATCTCATTTTAGTTTGCTGCCACTCTTTTGTTTCGTTTGTCCCTTCACTTCCTTCATCCTCCTCCCTACTGAGATCTTCTTGAAGGCTAAGTTTTGGAAATCATTGCCTATATGTGTAGGTATTGCTAGTTTTGCTATAGATCTCCAGCTTTTTGCATTGTCTTTCTATGTCTGTTTTAGTGTGCTGCCCTCAGATTTTGAGTTTTTGCCTTGGTTTCCTGAATCTTCCTCCCTGTTTCAAGGTTCATTTGAAGTGTAAGGTTTTGAAATCACTGTCTTCAAGAGTTTTGTGTCATTCCTTAGGTTGTTAGTGTTATCGATTTTCTTTCAAAATCTCTCTTTTAGTTCACGGTCCTTGTTTTTGCCTATGGTTTTTCTTTTGTTCCCTAATCTCGGTTGGTTTTTCACTTGTCAACGTTCATGTCTTCGTCTTCCATTCCATTCTAGCCACTTTTTGTTGTTTTTCCAGAACACCGTGGCTTTGTACATTGTCTTTCTACATCTCATTTTAGTTTGCTGCCACTCTTTTGTTTCGTTTGTCCCTTCACTTCCTTCATCCTCCTCCCTACTGAGATCTTCTTGAAGGCTAAGTTTTGGAAATCATTGCCTATATGTGTAGGTATTGCTAGTTTTGCTAGAGATCTCCAGCTTTTTGCATTGTCTTTCTATGTCTGTTTTAGTGTGCTGCACTCAGATTTTGAGTTTTTGCCTTGGTTTCCTGAATCTTCCTCCCTGTTTCAAGGTTCATTTGAAGTGTAAGGTTTTGAAATCGCTGTCTTCAAGAGTTTTGTGTCATTCCTTAGGTTGTTAGTATTATCGATTTTCTTTCAAAATCTCTCTTTTAGTTCACGGTCCTTGTTTTTGCCTATGGTTTTTCTTTTGTTCCCTAATCTCGGTTGGTTTTTCACTTGTCAACGTTCATGTCTTCGTCTTCCATTCCATTCTAGCCACTTTTTGTTGTTTTTCCAGAACACCGTGGCTTTGTACATTGTCTTTCTACATCTCATTTTAGTTTGCTGCCACTCTTTTGTTTCGTTTGTCCCTTCACTTCCTTCATCCTCCTCCCTACTGAGATCTTCTTGAAGGCTAAGTTTTGGAAATCATTGCCTATATGTGTAGGTATTGCTAGTTTTGCTATAGATCTCCAGCTTTTTGCATTGTCTTGCTATGTCTGTTTTAGTGTGCTGCCCTCAGATTTTGAGGTTTTGCCTTGACTTCCTTAATCTTCCGCCCTAGTTAAGTTTTCTTTCTAAGTGGAAGCGTTTCCAGACTGGCCTTACTTTCTACATTGTCTTTCCACAGCTTTTCAGTCTGCTGCCACTCTTTGGTTTAGTATTTCCCTTCACTTCCTTCATCCTCCTCCCTACTGAGATCTTCTTGAAGGCTAAGTTTTGGAAATCATTGCCTATATGTGTAGTTATTGCTAGTTTTGCTATAGATCTCCAGCTTTTTGCATTGTCTTTCTATGTCTGTTTTAGTGTGCTGCCCTCAGTTTTTCGTTTTTGCCTTGGTTTCCTGAATCTTCCTCCCTGTTTCAAGGTTCATTTGAAGTGCAAGGTTTTGAAATCGCTGTCTTCAAGAGTTTTGTGTCATTCTTTAGGTTGTTAGTATTATCGATTTTCTTTCAAAATCTCTCTTTTAGTTCACAGTCCTTGTTTTTGCCTATGGTTTTTCTTTTGTTCCCTAATCTCGGTTGGTTTTTCACTTGTCAACGTTCATGTCTTCGTCTTCCATTCCATTCTAGCCACTTTTTGTTGTTTTTCCAGAACACCGTGGCTTTGTACATTGTCTTTCTACATCTCATTTTAGTTTGCTGCCACTCTTTTGTTTCGTTTGTCCCTTCACTTCCTTCATCCTCCTCCCTACTGAGATCTTCTTGAAGGCTAAGTTTTGGAAATCATTGCCTATATGTGTAGGTATTGCTAGTTTTGCTATAGATCTCCAGCTTTTTGCATTGTCTTTCTATGTCTGTTTTAGTGTGCTGCCCTCAGATTTTGAGTTTTTGCCTTGACTTCCTTAATCTTCCGCCCTAGTTAAGTTTTCTTTCTAAGTGGAAGCGTTTCCAGACTGGCCTTACTTTCTACATTGTCTTTCCACAGCTTTTCAGTCTGCTGCCACTCTTTGGTTTAGTATTTCCCTTCACTTCCTTCATCCTCCTTTCTATTGAGATCTTATTGAAGGCTAAGTTTTGTAAATCATTGCCTATATGTGTAGTTATTGATAGTTTTGCTATAGATCTCCAGCTTTTTGCATTGTCTTTCTATGTCTGTTTTAGTGTGCTGCCCTCAGTTTTTCGTTTTTGCCTTGGTTTCCTGAATCTTCCTCCCTGTTTCAAGGTTCATTTCAAGTGTAAGGTTTTGAAATCGCTGTCTTCAAGAGTTTTGTGTCATTCTTTAGGTTGTTAGTATTATCGATTTTCTTTCAAAATCTCTCTTTTAGTTCACGGTCCTTGTTTTTGCCTATGGTTTTTCTTTTGTTCCCTAATCTCGGTTGGTTTTTCACTTGTCAACGTTCATGTCTTCGTCTTCCATTCCATTCTAGCCACTTTTTGTTGTTTTTCCAGAACACCGTGGCTTTGTACATTGTCTTTCTACATCTCATTTTAGTTTGCTGCCACTCTTTTGTTTCGTTTGTCCCTTCACTTCCTTCATCCTCCTCCCTACTGAGATCTTCTTGAAGGCTAAGTTTTGGAAATCATTGCCTATATGTGTAGGTATTGCTAGTTTTGCTATAGATCTCCAGCTTTTTGCATTGTCTTGCTATGTCTGTTTTAGTGTGCTGCCCTCAGATTTTGAGGTTTTGCCTTGACTTCCTTAATCTTCCGCCCTAGTTAAGTTTTCTTTCTAAGTGGAAGCGTTTCCAGACTGGCCTTACTTTCTACATTGTCTTTCCACAGCTTTTCAGTCTGCTGCCACTCTTTGGTTTAGTATTTCCCTTCACTTCCTTCATCCTCCTCCCTACTGAGATCTTCTTGAAGGCTAAGTTTTGGAAATCATTGCCTATATGTGTAGTTATTGCTAGTTTTGCTATAGATCTCCAGCTTTTTGCATTGTCTTTCTATGTCTGTTTTAGTGTGCTGCCCTCAGTTTTTCGTTTTTGCCTTGGTTTCCTGAATCTTCCTCCCTGTTTCAAGGTTCATTTGAAGTGCAAGGTTTTGAAATCGCTGTCTTCAAGAGTTTTGTGTCATTCTTTAGGTTGTTAGTATTATCGATTTTCTTTCAAAATCTCTCTTTTAGTTCACAGTCCTTGTTTTTGCCTATGGTTTTTCTTTTGTTCCCTAATCTCGGTTGGTTTTTCACTTGTCAACGTTCATGTCTTCGTCTTCCATTCCATTCTAGCCACTTTTTGTTGTTTTTCCAGAACACCGTGGCTTTGTACGTTGTCTTTCTACATCTCATTTTAGTTTGCTGCCACTCTTTTGTTTCGTTTGTCCCTTCACTTCCTTCATCCTCCTCCCTACTGAGATCTTCTTGAAGGCTAAGTTTTGGAAATCATTGCCTATATGTGTAGGTATTGCTAGTTTTGCTATAGATCTCCAGCTTTTTGCATTGTCTTTCTATGTCTGTTTTAGTGTGCTGCCCTCAGATTTTGAGTTTTTGCCTTGACTTCCTTAATCTTCCGCCCTAGTTAAGTTTTCTTTCTAAGTGGAAGCGTTTCCAGACTGGCCTTACTTTCTACATTGTCTTTCCACAGCTTTTCAGTCTGCTGCCACTCTTTGGTTTAGTATTTCCCTTCACTTCCTTCATCCTCCTTTCTATTGAGATCTTATTGAAGGCTAAGTTTTGTAAATCATTGCCTATATGTGTAGTTATTGATAGTTTTGCTATAGATCTCCAGCTTTTTGCATTGTCTTTCTATGTCTGTTTTAGTGTGCTGCCCTCAGTTTTTCGTTTTTGCCTTGGTTTCCTGAATCTTCCTCCCTGTTTCAAGGTTCATTTCAAGTGTAAGGTTTTGAAATCGCTGTCTTCAAGAGTTTTGTGTCATTCTTTAGGTTGTTAGTATTATCGATTTTCTTTCAAAATCTCTCTTTTAGTTCACGGTCCTTGTTTTTGCCTATGGTTTTTCTTTTGTTCCCTAATCTCGGTTGGTTTTTCACTTGTCAACGTTCATGTCTTCGTCTTCCATTCCATTCTAGCCACTTTTTGTTGTTTTTCCAGAACACCGTGGCTTTGTACATTGTCTTTCTACATCTCATTTTAGTTTGCTGCCACTCTTTTGTTTCGTTTGTCCCTTCACTTCCTTCATCCTCCTCCCTACTGAGATCTTCTTGAAGGCTAAGTTTTGGAAATCATTGCCTATATGTGTAGGTATTGCTAGTTTTGCTATAGATCTCCAGCTTTTTGCATTGTCTTTCTATGTCTGTTTTAGTGTGCTGCCCTCAGATTTTGAGTTTTTGCCTTGACTTCCTTAATCTTCCGCCCTAGTTAAGTTTTCTTTCTAAGTGGAAGCGTTTCCAGACTGGCCTTACTTTCTACATTGTCTTTCCACAGCTTTTCAGTCTGCTGCCACTCTTTGGTTTAGTATTTCCCTTCACTTCCTTCATCCTCCTCCCTACTGAGATCTTCTTGAAGGCTAAGTTTTGGAAATCATTGCCTATATGTGTAGTTATTGCTAGTTTTGCTATAGATCTCCAGCTTTTTGCATTGTCTTTCTATGTCTGTTTTAGTGTGCTGCCCTCAGTTTTTCGTTTTTGCCTTGGTTTCCTGAATCTTCCTCCCTGTTTCAAGGTTCATTTGAAGTGTAAGGTTTTGAAATCGCTGTCTTCAAGAGTTTTGTGTCATTCCTTAGGTTGTTAGTGTTATCGATTTTCTTTCAAAATCTCTCTTTTAGTTCACGGTCCTTGTTTTTGCCTATGGTTTTTCTTTTGTTCCCTAATCTCGGTTGGTTTTTCACTTGTCAACGTTCATGTCTTCGTCTTCCATTCCATTCTAGCCACTTTTTGTTGTTTTTCCAGAACACCGTGGCTTTGTACATTGTCTTTCTACATCTCATTTTAGTTTGCTGCCACTCTTTTGTTTCGTTTGTCCCTTCACTTCCTTCATCCTCCTCCCTACTGAGATCTTCTTGAAGGCTAAGTTTTGGAAATCATTGCCTATATGTGTAGGTATTGCTAGTTTTGCTATAGATCTCCAGCTTTTTGCATTGTCTTTCTATGTCTGTTTTAGTGTGCTGCACTCAGATTTTGAGTTTTTGCCTTGGTTTCCTGAATCTTCCTCCCTGTTTCAAGGTTCATTTGAAGTGTAAGGTTTTGAAATCGCTGTCTTCAAGAGTTTTGTGTCATTCCTTAGGTTGTTAGTATTATCGATTTTCTTTCAAAATCTCTCTTTTAGTTCACGGTCCTTGTTTTTGCCTATGGTTTTTCTTTTGTTCCCTAATCTCGGTTGGTTTTTCACTTGTCAACGTTCATGTCTTCGTCTTCCATTCCATTCTAGCCACTTTTTGTTGTTTTTCCAGAACACCGTGGCTTTGTACATTGTCTTTCTACATCTCATTTTAGTTTGCTGCCACTCTTTTGTTTCGTTTGTCCCTTCACTTCCTTCATCCTCCTCCCTACTGAGATCTTCTTGAAGGCTAAGTTTTGGAAATCATTGCCTATATGTGTAGGTATTGCTAGTTTTGCTATAGATCTCCAGCTTTTTGCATTGTCTTTCTATGTCTGTTTTAGTGTGCTGCACTCAGATTTTGAGTTTTTGCCTTGGTTTCCTGAATCTTCCTCCCTGTTTCAAGGTTCATTTGAAGTGTAAGGTTTTGAAATCACTGTCTTCAAGAGTTTTGGTCATTCCTTAGATTGTTAGTATTATCGATTTTCTTTCAAAATCTCTCTTTTAGTTCACGGTCCTTGTTTTTGCCTATGGTTTTTCTTTTGTTCCCTAATCTCGGTTGGTTTTTCACTTGTCAACGTTCATGTCTTCGTCTTCCATTCCATTCTAGCCACTTTTTGTTGTTTTTCCAGAACACCGTGGCTTTGTACATTGTCTTTCTACATCTCATTTTAGTTTGCTGCCACTCTTTTGTTTCGTTTGTCCCTTCACTTCCTTCATCCTCCTCCCTACTGAGATCTTCTTGAAGGCTAAGTTTTGGAAATCATTGCCTATATGTGTAGGTATTGCTAGTTTTGCTATAGATCTCCAGCTTTTTGCATTGTCTTTCTATGTCTGTTTTAGTGTGCTGCACTCAGATTTTGAGTTTTTGCCTTGGTTTCCTGAATCTTCCTCCCTGTTTCAAGGTTCATTTGAAGTGTAAGGTTTTGAAATCGCTGTCTTCAAGAGTTTTGTGTCATTCCTTAGGTTGTTAGTATTATCGATTTTCTTTCAAAATCTCTCTTTTAGTTCACGGTCCTTGTTTTTGCCTATGGTTTTTCTTTTGTTCCCTAATCTCGGTTGGTTTTTCACTTGTCAACGTTCATGTCTTCGTCTTCCATTCCATTCTAGCCACTTTTTGTTGTTTTTCCAGAACACCGTGGCTTTGTACATTGTCTTTCTACATCTCATTTTAGTTTGCTGCCACTCTTTTGTTTCGTTTGTCCCTTCACTTCCTTCATCCTCCTCCCTACTGAGATCTTCTTGAAGGCTAAGTTTTGGAAATCATTGCCTATATGTGTAGGTATTGCTAGTTTTGCTATAGATCTCCAGCTTTTTGCATTGTCTTTCTATGTCTGTTTTAGTGTGCTGCCCTCAGATTTTGAGTTTTTGCCTTGGTTTCCTGAATCTTCCTCCCTGTTTCAAGGTTCATTTGAAGTGTAAGGTTTTGAAATCACTGTCTTCAAGAGTTTTGTGTCATTCCTTAGGTTGTTAGTGTTATCGATTTTCTTTCAAAATCTCTCTTTTAGTTCACGGTCCTTGTTTTTGCCTATGGTTTTTCTTTTGTTCCCTAATCTCGGTTGGTTTTTCACTTGTCAACGTTCATGTCTTCGTCTTCCATTCCATTCTAGCCACTTTTTGTTGTTTTTCCAGAACACCGTGGCTTTGTACATTGTCTTTCAACATCTCATTTTAGTTTGCTGCCACTCTTTTGTTTCGTTTGTCCCTTCACTTCCTTCATCCTCCTCCCTACTGAGATCTTCTTGAAGGCTAAGTTTTGGAAATCATTGCCTATATGTGTAGGTATTGCTAGTTTTGCTAGAGATCTCCAGCTTTTTGCATTGTCTTTCTATGTCTGTTTTAGTGTGCTGCACTCAGATTTTGAGTTTTTGCCTTGGTTTCCTGAATCTTCCTCCCTGTTTCAAGGTTCATTTGAAGTGTAAGGTTTTGAAATCGCTGTCTTCAAGAGTTTTGTGTCATTCCTTAGGTTGTTAGTATTATCGATTTTCTTTCAAAATCTCTCTTTTAGTTCACGGTCCTTGTTTTTGCCTATGGTTTTTCTTTTGTTCCCTAATCTCGGTTGGTTTTTCACTTGTCAACGTTCATGTCTTCGTCTTCCATTCCATTCTAGCCACTTTTTGTTGTTTTTCCAGAACACCGTGGCTTTGTACATTGTCTTTCTACATCTCATTTTAGTTTGCTGCCACTCTTTTGTTTCGTTTGTCCCTTCACTTCCTTCATCCTCCTCCCTACTGAGATCTTCTTGAAGGCTAAGTTTTGGAAATCATTGCCTATATGTGTAGGTATTGCTAGTTTTGCTATAGATCTCCAGCTTTTTGCATTGTCTTGCTATGTCTGTTTTAGTGTGCTGCCCTCAGATTTTGAGGTTTTGCCTTGACTTCCTTAATCTTCCGCCCTAGTTAAGTTTTCTTTCTAAGTGGAAGCGTTTCCAGACTGGCCTTACTTTCTACATTGTCTTTCCACAGCTTTTCAGTCTGCTGCCACTCTTTGGTTTAGTATTTCCCTTCACTTCCTTCATCCTCCTCCCTACTGAGATCTTCTTGAAGGCTAAGTTTTGGAAATCATTGCCTATATGTGTAGTTATTGCTAGTTTTGCTATAGATCTCCAGCTTTTTGCATTGTCTTTCTATGTCTGTTTTAGTGTGCTGCCCTCAGTTTTTCGTTTTTGCCTTGGTTTCCTGAATCTTCCTCCCTGTTTCAAGGTTCATTTGAAGTGCAAGGTTTTGAAATCGCTGTCTTCAAGAGTTTTGTGTCATTCTTTAGGTTGTTAGTATTATCGATTTTCTTTCAAAATCTCTCTTTTAGTTCACAGTCCTTGTTTTTGCCTATGGTTTTTCTTTTGTTCCCTAATCTCGGTTGGTTTTTCACTTGTCAACGTTCATGTCTTCGTCTTCCATTCCATTCTAGCCACTTTTTGTTGTTTTTCCAGAACACCGTGGCTTTGTACATTGTCTTTCTACATCTCATTTTAGTTTGCTGCCACTCTTTTGTTTCGTTTGTCCCTTCACTTCCTTCATCCTCCTCCCTACTGAGATCTTCTTGAAGGCTAAGTTTTGGAAATCATTGCCTATATGTGTAGGTATTGCTAGTTTTGCTATAGATCTCCAGCTTTTTGCATTGTCTTTCTATGTCTGTTTTAGTGTGCTGCCCTCAGATTTTGAGTTTTTGCCTTGACTTCCTTAATCTTCCGCCCTAGTTAAGTTTTCTTTCTAAGTGGAAGCGTTTCCAGACTGGCCTTACTTTCTACATTGTCTTTCCACAGCTTTTCAGTCTGCTGCCACTCTTTGGTTTAGTATTTCCCTTCACTTCCTTCATCCTCCTTTCTATTGAGATCTTATTGAAGGCTAAGTTTTGTAAATCATTGCCTATATGTGTAGTTATTGATAGTTTTGCTATAGATCTCCAGCTTTTTGCATTGTCTTTCTATGTCTGTTTTAGTGTGCTGCCCTCAGTTTTTCGTTTTTGCCTTGGTTTCCTGAATCTTCCTCCCTGTTTCAAGGTTCATTTCAAGTGTAAGGTTTTGAAATCGCTGTCTTCAAGAGTTTTGTGTCATTCTTTAGGTTGTTAGTATTATCGATTTTCTTTCAAAATCTCTCTTTTAGTTCACGGTCCTTGTTTTTGCCTATGGTTTTTCTTTTGTTCCCTAATCTCGGTTGGTTTTTCACTTGTCAACGTTCATGTCTTCGTCTTCCATTCCATTCTAGCCACTTTTTGTTGTTTTTCCAGAACACCGTGGCTTTGTACATTGTCTTTCTACATCTCATTTTAGTTTGCTGCCACTCTTTTGTTTCGTTTGTCCCTTCACTTCCTTCATCCTCCTCCCTACTGAGATCTTCTTGAAGGCTAAGTTTTGGAAATCATTGCCTATATGTGTAGGTATTGCTAGTTTTGCTATAGATCTCCAGCTTTTTGCATTGTCTTGCTATGTCTGTTTTAGTGTGCTGCCCTCAGATTTTGAGGTTTTGCCTTGACTTCCTTAATCTTCCGCCCTAGTTAAGTTTTCTTTCTAAGTGGAAGCGTTTCCAGACTGGCCTTACTTTCTACATTGTCTTTCCACAGCTTTTCAGTCTGCTGCCACTCTTTGGTTTAGTATTTCCCTTCACTTCCTTCATCCTCCTCCCTACTGAGATCTTCTTGAAGGCTAAGTTTTGGAAATCATTGCCTATATGTGTAGTTATTGCTAGTTTTGCTATAGATCTCCAGCTTTTTGCATTGTCTTTCTATGTCTGTTTTAGTGTGCTGCCCTCAGTTTTTCGTTTTTGCCTTGGTTTCCTGAATCTTCCTCCCTGTTTCAAGGTTCATTTGAAGTGCAAGGTTTTGAAATCGCTGTCTTCAAGAGTTTTGTGTCATTCTTTAGGTTGTTAGTATTATCGATTTTCTTTCAAAATCTCTCTTTTAGTTCACAGTCCTTGTTTTTGCCTATGGTTTTTCTTTTGTTCCCTAATCTCGGTTGGTTTTTCACTTGTCAACGTTCATGTCTTCGTCTTCCATTCCATTCTAGCCACTTTTTGTTGTTTTTCCAGAACACCGTGGCTTTGTACGTTGTCTTTCTACATCTCATTTTAGTTTGCTGCCACTCTTTTGTTTCGTTTGTCCCTTCACTTCCTTCATCCTCCTCCCTACTGAGATCTTCTTGAAGGCTAAGTTTTGGAAATCATTGCCTATATGTGTAGGTATTGCTAGTTTTGCTATAGATCTCCAGCTTTTTGCATTGTCTTTCTATGTCTGTTTTAGTGTGCTGCCCTCAGATTTTGAGTTTTTGCCTTGACTTCCTTAATCTTCCGCCCTAGTTAAGTTTTCTTTCTAAGTGGAAGCGTTTCCAGACTGGCCTTACTTTCTACATTGTCTTTCCACAGCTTTTCAGTCTGCTGCCACTCTTTGGTTTAGTATTTCCCTTCACTTCCTTCATCCTCCTTTCTATTGAGATCTTATTGAAGGCTAAGTTTTGTAAATCATTGCCTATATGTGTAGTTATTGATAGTTTTGCTATAGATCTCCAGCTTTTTGCATTGTCTTTCTATGTCTGTTTTAGTGTGCTGCCCTCAGATTTTGAGTTTTTGCCTTGACTTCCTTAATCTTCCGCCCTAGTTAAGTTTTCTTTCTAAGTGGAAGCGTTTCCAGACTGGCCTTACTTTCTACATTGTCTTTCCACAGCTTTTCAGTCTGCTGCCACTCTTTGGTTTAGTATTTCCCTTCACTTCCTTCATCCTCCTTTCTATTGAGATCTTATTGAAGGCTAAGTTTTGTAAATCATTGCCTATATGTGTAGTTATTGATAGTTTTGCTATAGATCTCCAGCTTTTTGCATTGTCTTTCTATGTCTGTTTTAGTGTGCTGCCCTCAGTTTTTCGTTTTTGCCTTGGTTTCCTGAATCTTCCTCCCTGTTTCAAGGTTCATTTCAAGTGTAAGGTTTTGAAATCGCTGTCTTCAAGAGTTTTGTGTCATTCTTTAGGTTGTTAGTATTATCGATTTTCTTTCAAAATCTCTCTTTTAGTTCACGGTCCTTGTTTTTGCCTATGGTTTTTCTTTTGTTCCCTAATCTCGGTTGGTTTTTCACTTGTCAACGTTCATGTCTTCGTCTTCCATTCCATTCTAGCCACTTTTTGTTGTTTTTCCAGAACACCGTGGCTTTGTACATTGTCTTTCTACATCTCATTTTAGTTTGCTGCCACTCTTTTGTTTCGTTTGTCCCTTCACTTCCTTCATCCTCCTCCCTACTGAGATCTTCTTGAAGGCTAAGTTTTGGAAATCATTGCCTATATGTGTAGGTATTGCTAGTTTTGCTATAGATCTCCAGCTTTTTGCATTGTCTTGCTATGTCTGTTTTAGTGTGCTGCCCTCAGATTTTGAGGTTTTGCCTTGACTTCCTTAATCTTCCGCCCTAGTTAAGTTTTCTTTCTAAGTGGAAGCGTTTCCAGACTGGCCTTACTTTCTACATTGTCTTTCCACAGCTTTTCAGTCTGCTGCCACTCTTTGGTTTAGTATTTCCCTTCACTTCCTTCATCCTCCTCCCTACTGAGATCTTCTTGAAGGCTAAGTTTTGGAAATCATTGCCTATATGTGTAGTTATTGCTAGTTTTGCTATAGATCTCCAGCTTTTTGCATTGTCTTTCTATGTCTGTTTTAGTGTGCTGCCCTCAGTTTTTCGTTTTTGCCTTGGTTTCCTGAATCTTCCTCCCTGTTTCAAGGTTCATTTGAAGTGCAAGGTTTTGAAATCGCTGTCTTCAAGAGTTTTGTGTCATTCTTTAGGTTGTTAGTATTATCGATTTTCTTTCAAAATCTCTCTTTTAGTTCACAGTCCTTGTTTTTGCCTATGGTTTTTCTTTTGTTCCCTAATCTCGGTTGGTTTTTCACTTGTCAACGTTCATGTCTTCGTCTTCCATTCCATTCTAGCCACTTTTTGTTGTTTTTCCAGAACACCGTGGCTTTGTACGTTGTCTTTCTACATCTCATTTTAGTTTGCTGCCACTCTTTTGTTTCGTTTGTCCCTTCACTTCCTTCATCCTCCTCCCTACTGAGATCTTCTTGAAGGCTAAGTTTTGGAAATCATTGCCTATATGTGTAGGTATTGCTAGTTTTGCTATAGATCTCCAGCTTTTTGCATTGTCTTTCTATGTCTGTTTTAGTGTGCTGCCCTCAGATTTTGAGTTTTTGCCTTGACTTCCTTAATCTTCCGCCCTAGTTAAGTTTTCTTTCTAAGTGGAAGCGTTTCCAGACTGGCCTTACTTTCTACATTGTCTTTCCACAGCTTTTCAGTCTGCTGCCACTCTTTGGTTTAGTATTTCCCTTCACTTCCTTCATCCTCCTTTCTATTGAGATCTTATTGAAGGCTAAGTTTTGTAAATCATTGCCTATATGTGTAGTTATTGATAGTTTTGCTATAGATCTCCAGCTTTTTGCATTGTCTTTCTATGTCTGTTTTAGTGTGCTGCCCTCAGTTTTTCGTTTTTGCCTTGGTTTCCTGAATCTTCCTCCCTGTTTCAAGGTTCATTTCAAGTGTAAGGTTTTGAAATCGCTGTCTTCAAGAGTTTTGTGTCATTCTTTAGGTTGTTAGTATTATCGATTTTCTTTCAAAATCTCTCTTTTAGTTCACGGTCCTTGTTTTTGCCTATGGTTTTTCTTTTGTTCCCTAATCTCGGTTGGTTTTTCACTTGTCAACGTTCATGTCTTCGTCTTCCATTCCATTCTAGCCACTTTTTGTTGTTTTTCCAGAACACCGTGGCTTTGTACATTGTCTTTCTACATCTCATTTTAGTTTGCTGCCACTCTTTTGTTTCGTTTGTCCCTTCACTTCCTTCATCCTCCTCCCTACTGAGATCTTCTTGAAGGCTAAGTTTTGGAAATCATTGCCTATATGTGTAGGTATTGCTAGTTTTGCTATAGATCTCCAGCTTTTTGCATTGTCTTTCTATGTCTGTTTTAGTGTGCTGCCCTCAGATTTTGAGTTTTTGCCTTGACTTCCTTAATCTTCCGCCCTAGTTAAGTTTTCTTTCTAAGTGGAAGCGTTTCCAGACTGGCCTTACTTTCTACATTGTCTTTCCACAGCTTTTCAGTCTGCTGCCACTCTTTGGTTTAGTATTTCCCTTCACTTCCTTCATCCTCCTCCCTACTGAGATCTTCTTGAAGGCTAAGTTTTGGAAATCATTGCCTATATGTGTAGTTATTGCTAGTTTTGCTATAGATCTCCAGCTTTTTGCATTGTCTTTCTATGTCTGTTTTAGTGTGCTGCCCTCAGTTTTTCGTTTTTGCCTTGGTTTCCTGAATCTTCCTCCCTGTTTCAAGGTTCATTTGAAGTGTAAGGTTTTGAAATCGCTGTCTTCAAGAGTTTTGTGTCATTCCTTAGGTTGTTAGTATTATCGATTTTCTTTCAAAATCTCTCTTTTAGTTCACGGTCCTTGTTTTTGCCTATGGTTTTTCTTTTGTTCCCTAATCTCGGTTGGTTTTTCACTTGTCAACGTTCATGTCTTCGTCTTCCATTCCATTCTAGCCACTTTTTGTTGTTTTTCCAGAACACCGTGGCTTTGTACATTGTCTTTCTACATCTCATTTTAGTTTGCTGCCACTCTTTTGTTTCGTTTGTCCCTTCACTTGCTTCATCCTCCTCCCTACTGAGATCTTCTTGAAGGCTAAGTTTTGGAAATCATTGCCTATATGTGTAGTTATTGCTAGTTTTGCTATAGATCTCCAGCTTTTTGCATTGTCTTTCTATGTCTGTTTTAGTGTGCTGCCCTCAGTTTTTCGTTTTTGCCTTGGTTTCCTGAATCTTCCTCCCTGTTTCAAGGTTCATTTGAAGTGTAAGGTTTTGAAATCGCTGTCTTCAAGAGTTTTGTGTCATTCTTTAGGTTGTTAGTATTATCGATTTTCTTTCAAAATCTCTCTTTTAGTTCACAGTCCTTGTTTTTGCCTATGGTTTTTCTTTTGTTCCCTAATCTCGGTTGGTTTTTCACTTGTCAACGTTCATGTCTTCGTCTTCCATTCCATTCTAGCCACTTTTTGTTGTTTTTCCAGAACACCGTGGCTTTGTACATTGTCTTTCTACATCTCATTTTAGTTTGCTGCCACTCTTTTGTTTCGTTTGTCCCTTCACTTCCTTCATCCTCCTCCCTACTGAGATCTTCTTGAAGGCTAAGTTTTGGAAATCATTGCCTATATGTGTAGGTATTGCTAGTTTTGCTATAGATCTCCAGCTTTTTGCATTGTCTTGCTATGTCTGTTTTAGTGTGCTGCCCTCAGATTTTGAGTTTTTGCCTTGACTTCCTTAATCTTCCGCCCTAGTTAAGTTTTCTTTCTAAGTGGAAGCGTTTCCAGACTGGCCTTACTTTCTACATTGTCTTTCCACAGCTTTTCAGTCTGCTGCCACTCTTTGGTTTAGTATTTCCCTTCACTTCCTTCATCCTCCTTTCTATTGAGATCTTATTGAAGGCTAAGTTTTGTAAATCATTGCCTATATGTGTAGTTATTGATAGTTTTGCTATAGATCTCCAGCTTTTTGCATTGTCTTTCTATGTCTGTTTTAGTGTGCTGCCCTCAGTTTTTCGTTTTTGCCTTGGTTTCCTGAATCTTCCTCCCTGTTTCAAGGTTCATTTCAAGTGTAAGGTTTTGAAATCGCTGTCTTCAAGAGTTTTGTGTCATTCTTTAGGTTGTTAGTATTATCGATTTTCTTTCAAAATCTCTCTTTTAGTTCACGGTCCTTGTTTTTGCCTATGGTTTTTCTTTTGTTCCCTAATCTCGGTTGGTTTTTCACTTGTCAACGTTCATGTCTTCGTCTTCCATTCCATTCTAGCCACTTTTTGTTGTTTTTCCAGAACACCGTGGCTTTGTACATTGTCTTTCTACATCTCATTTTAGTTTGCTGCCACTCTTTTGTTTCGTTTGTCCCTTCACTTCCTTCATCCTCCTCCCTACTGAGATCTTCTTGAAGGCTAAGTTTTGGAAATCATTGCCTATATGTGTAGGTATTGCTAGTTTTGCTATAGATCTCCAGCTTTTTGCATTGTCTTTCTATGTCTGTTTTAGTGTGCTGCCCTCAGATTTTGAGTTTTTGCCTTGACTTCCTTAATCTTCCGCCCTAGTTAAGTTTTCTTTCTAAGTGGAAGCGTTTCCAGACTGGCCTTACTTTCTACATTGTCTTTCCACAGCTTTTCAGTCTGCTGCCACTCTTTGGTTTAGTATTTCCCTTCACTTCCTTCATCCTCCTCCCTACTGAGATCTTCTTGAAGGCTAAGTTTTGGAAATCATTGCCTATATGTGTAGTTATTGCTAGTTTTGCTATAGATCTCCAGCTTTTTGCATTGTCTTTCTATGTCTGTTTTAGTGTGCTGCCCTCAGTTTTTCGTTTTTGCCTTGGTTTCCTGAATCTTCCTCCCTGTTTCAAGGTTCATTTGAAGTGTAAGGTTTTGAAATCGCTGTCTTCAAGAGTTTTGTGTCATTCCTTAGGTTGTTAGTATTATCGATTTTCTTTCAAAATCTCTCTTTTAGTTCACGGTCCTTGTTTTTGCCTATGGTTTTTCTTTTGTTCCCTAATCTCGGTTGGTTTTTCACTTGTCAACGTTCATGTCTTCGTCTTCCATTCCATTCTAGCCACTTTTTGTTGTTTTTCCAGAACACCGTGGCTTTGTACATTGTCTTTCTACATCTCATTTTAGTTTGCTGCCACTCTTTTGTTTCGTTTGTCCCTTCACTTGCTTCATCCTCCTCCCTACTGAGATCTTCTTGAAGGCTAAGTTTTGGAAATCATTGCCTATATGTGTAGTTATTGCTAGTTTTGCTATAGATCTCCAGCTTTTTGCATTGTCTTTCTATGTCTGTTTTAGTGTGCTGCCCTCAGTTTTTCGTTTTTGCCTTGGTTTCCTGAATCTTCCTCCCTGTTTCAAGGTTCATTTGAAGTGTAAGGTTTTGAAATCGCTGTCTTCAAGAGTTTTGTGTCATTCCTTAGGTTGTTAGTGTTATCGATTTTCTTTCAAAATCTCTCTTTTAGTTCACGGTCCTTGTTTTTGCCTATGGTTTTTCTTTTGTTCCCTAATCTCGGTTGGTTTTTCACTTGTCAACGTTCATGTCTTCGTCTTCCATTCCATTCTAGCCACTTTTTGTTGTTTTTCCAGAACACCGTGGCTTTGTACATTGTCTTTCTACATCTCATTTTAGTTTGCTGCCACTCTTTTGTTTCGTTTGTCCCTTCACTTCCTTCATCCTCCTCCCTACTGAGATCTTCTTGAAGGCTAAGTTTTGGAAATCATTGCCTATATGTGTAGGTATTGCTAGTTTTGCTATAGATCTCCAGCTTTTTGCATTGTCTTGCTATGTCTGTTTTAGTGTGCTGCCCTCAGATTTTGAGTTTTTGCCTTGGTTTCCTGAATCTTCCTCCCTGTTTCAAGGTTCATTTGAAGTGTAAGGTTTTGAAATCGCTGTCTTCAAGAGTTTTGTGTCATTCCTTAGGTTGTTAGTATTATCGATTTTCTTTCAAAATCTCTCTTTTAGTTCACGGTCCTTGTTTTTGCCTATGGTTTTTCTTTTGTTCCCTAATCTCGGTTGGTTTTTCACTTGTCAACGTTCATGTCTTCGTCTTCCATTCCATTCTAGCCACTTTTTGTTGTTTTTCCAGAACACCGTGGCTTTGTACATTGTCTTTCTACATCTCATTTTAGTTTGCTGCCACTCTTTTGTTTCGTTTGTCCCTTCACTTGCTTCATCCTCCTCCCTACTGAGATCTTCTTGAAGGCTAAGTTTTGGAAATCATTGCCTATATGTGTAGTTATTGCTAGTTTTGCTATAGATCTCCAGCTTTTTGCATTGTCTTTCTATGTCTGTTTTAGTGTGCTGCCCTCAGTTTTTCGTTTTTGCCTTGGTTTCCTGAATCTTCCTCCCTGTTTCAAGGTTCATTTGAAGTGTAAGGTTTTGAAATCGCTGTCTTCAAGAGTTTTGTGTCATTCCTTAGGTTGTTAGTATTATCGATTTTCTTTCAAAATCTCTCTTTTAGTTCACGGTCCTTGTTTTTGCCTATGGTTTTTCTTTTGTTCCCTAATCTCGGTTGGTTTTTCACTTGTCAACGTTCATGTCTTCGTCTTCCATTCCATTCTAGCCACTTTTTGTTGTTTTTCCAGAACACCGTGGCTTTGTACATTGTCTTTCTACATCTCATTTTAGTTTGCTGCCACTCTTTTGTTTCGTTTGTCCCTTCACTTCCTTCATCCTCCTCCCTACTGAGATCTTCTTGAAGGCTAAGTTTTGGAAATCATTGCCTATATGTGTAGGTATTGCTAGTTTTGCTATAGATCTCCAGCTTTTTGCATTGTCTTTCTATGTCTGTTTTAGTGTGCTGCCCTCAGATTTTGAGTTTTTGCCTTGACTTCCTTAATCTTCCGCCCTAGTTAAGTTTTCTTTCTAAGTGGAAGCGTTTCCAGACTGGCCTTACTTTCTACATTGTCTTTCCACAGCTTTTCAGTCTGCTGCCACTCTTTGGTTTAGTATTTCCCTTCACTTCCTTCATCCTCCTTTCTATTGAGATCTTCTTGAAGGCTAAGTTTTGGAAATCATTGCCTATATGTGTAGTTATTGATAGTTTTGCTATAGATCTCCAGCTTTTTGCATTGTCTTTCTATGTCTGTTTTAGTGTGCTGCCCTCAGTTTTTCGTTTTTGCCTTGGTTTCCTGAATCTTCCTCCCTGTTTCAAGGTTCATTTCAAGTGTAAGGTTTTGAAATCGCTGTCTTCAAGAGTTTTGTGTCATTCTTTAGGTTGTTAGTATTATCGATTTTCTTTCAAAATCTCTCTTTTAGTTCACGGTCCTTGTTTTTGCCTATGGTTTTTCTTTTGTTCCCTAATCTCGGTTGGTTTTTCACTTGTCAACGTTCATGTCTTCGTCTTCCATTCCATTCTAGCCACTTTTTGTTGTTTTTCCAGAACACCGTGGCTTTGTACATTGTCTTTCTACATCTCATTTTAGTTTGCTGCCACTCTTTTGTTTCGTTTGTCCCTTCACTTCCTTCATCCTCCTCCCTACTGAGATCTTCTTGAAGGCTAAGTTTTGGAAATCATTGCCTATATGTGTAGGTATTGCTAGTTTTGCTATAGATCTCCAGCTTTTTGCATTGTCTTTCTATGTCTGTTTTAGTGTGCTGCCCTCAGATTTTGAGTTTTTGCCTTGACTTCCTTAATCTTCCGCCCTAGTTAAGTTTTCTTTCTAAGTGGAAGCGTTTCCAGACTGGCCTTACTTTCTACATTGTCTTTCCACAGCTTTTCAGTCTGCTGCCACTCTTTGGTTTAGTATTTCCCTTCACTTCCTTCATCCTCCTCCCTACTGAGATCTTCTTGAAGGCTAAGTTTTGGAAATCATTGCCTATATGTGTAGTTATTGCTAGTTTTGCTATAGATCTCCAGCTTTTTGCATTGTCTTTCTATGTCTGTTTTAGTGTGCTGCCCTCAGTTTTTCGTTTTTGCCTTGGTTTCCTGAATCTTCCTCCCTGTTTCAAGGTTCATTTGAAGTGTAAGGTTTTGAAATCGCTGTCTTCAAGAGTTTTGTGTCATTCCTTAGGTTGTTAGTATTATCGATTTTCTTTCAAAATCTCTCTTTTAGTTCACGGTCCTTGTTTTTGCCTATGGTTTTTCTTTTGTTCCCTAATCTCGGTTGGTTTTTCACTTGTCAACGTTCATGTCTTCGTCTTCCATTCCATTCTAGCCACTTTTTGTTGTTTTTCCAGAACACCGTGGCTTTGTACATTGTCTTTCTACATCTCATTTTAGTTTGCTGCCACTCTTTTGTTTCGTTTGTCCCTTCACTTGCTTCATCCTCCTCCCTACTGAGATCTTCTTGAAGGCTAAGTTTTGGAAATCATTGCCTATATGTGTAGTTATTGCTAGTTTTGCTATAGATCTCCAGCTTTTTGCATTGTCTTTCTATGTCTGTTTTAGTGTGCTGCCCTCAGTTTTTCGTTTTTGCCTTGGTTTCCTGAATCTTCCTCCCTGTTTCAAGGTTCATTTGAAGTGTAAGGTTTTGAAATCGCTGTCTTCAAGAGTTTTGTGTCATTCCTTAGGTTGTTAGTGTTATCGATTTTCTTTCAAAATCTCTCTTTTAGTTCACGGTCCTTGTTTTTGCCTATGGTTTTTCTTTTGTTCCCTAATCTCGGTTGGTTTTTCACTTGTCAACGTTCATGTCTTCGTCTTCCATTCCATTCTAGCCACTTTTTGTTGTTTTTCCAGAACACCGTGGCTTTGTACATTGTCTTTCTACATCTCATTTTAGTTTGCTGCCACTCTTTTGTTTCGTTTGTCCCTTCACTTCCTTCATCCTCCTCCCTACTGAGATCTTCTTGAAGGCTAAGTTTTGGAAATCATTGCCTATATGTGTAGGTATTGCTAGTTTTGCTATAGATCTCCAGCTTTTTGCATTGTCTTTCTATGTCTGTTTTAGTGTGCTGCCCTCAGATTTTGAGTTTTTGCCTTGACTTCCTTAATCTTCCGCCCTAGTTAAGTTTTCTTTCTAAGTGGAAGCGTTTCCAGACTGGCCTTACTTTCTACATTGTCTTTCCACAGCTTTTCAGTCTGCTGCCACTCTTTGGTTTAGTATTTCCCTTCACTTCCTTCATCCTCCTTTCTATTGAGATCTTCTTGAAGGCTAAGTTTTGGAAATCATTGCCTATATGTGTAGTTATTGATAGTTTTGCTATAGATCTCCAGCTTTTTGCATTGTCTTTCTATGTCTGTTTTAGTGTGCTGCCCTCAGTTTTTCGTTTTTGCCTTGGTTTCCTGAATCTTCCTCCCTGTTTCAAGGTTCATTTCAAGTGTAAGGTTTTGAAATCGCTGTCTTCAAGAGTTTTGTGTCATTCTTTAGGTTGTTAGTATTATCGATTTTCTTTCAAAATCTCTCTTTTAGTTCACGGTCCTTGTTTTTGCCTATGGTTTTTCTTTTGTTCCCTAATCTCGGTTGGTTTTTCACTTGTCAACGTTCATGTCTTCGTCTTCCATTCCATTCTAGCCACTTTTTGTTGTTTTTCCAGAACACCGTGGCTTTGTACATTGTCTTTCTACATCTCATTTTAGTTTGCTGCCACTCTTTTGTTTCGTTTGTCCCTTCACTTCCTTCATCCTCCTCCCTACTGAGATCTTCTTGAAGGCTAAGTTTTGGAAATCATTGCCTATATGTGTAGGTATTGCTAGTTTTGCTATAGATCTCCAGCTTTTTGCATTGTCTTTCTATGTCTGTTTTAGTGTGCTGCCCTCAGATTTTGAGTTTTTGCCTTGACTTCCTTAATCTTCCGCCCTAGTTAAGTTTTCTTTCTAAGTGGAAGCGTTTCCAGACTGGCCTTACTTTCTACATTGTCTTTCCACAGCTTTTCAGTCTGCTGCCACTCTTTGGTTTAGTATTTCCCTTCACTTCCTTCATCCTCCTCCCTACTGAGATCTTCTTGAAGGCTAAGTTTTGGAAATCATTGCCTATATGTGTAGTTATTGCTAATTTTGCTATAGATCTCCAGCTTTTTGCATTGTCTTTCTATGTCTGTTTTAGTGTGCTGCCCTCAGTTTTTCGTTTTTGCCTTGGTTTCCTGAATCTTCCTCCCTGTTTCAAGGTTCATTTGAAGTGTAAGGTTTTGAAATCGCTGTCTTCAAGAGTTTTGTGTCATTCCTTAGGTTGTTAGTATTATCGATTTTCTTTCAAAATCTCTCTTTTAGTTCACGGTCCTTGTTTTTGCCTATGGTTTTTCTTTTGTTCCCTAATCTCGGTTGGTTTTTCACTTGTCAACGTTCATGTCTTCGTCTTCCATTCCATTCTAGCCACTTTTTGTTGTTTTTCCAGAACACCGTGGCTTTGTACATTGTCTTTCTACATCTCATTTTAGTTTGCTGCCACTCTTTTGTTTCGTTTGTCCCTTCACTTGCTTCATCCTCCTCCCTACTGAGATCTTCTTGAAGGCTAAGTTTTGGAAATCATTGCCTATATGTGTAGTTATTGCTAGTTTTGCTATAGATCTCCAGCTTTTTGCATTGTCTTTCTATGTCTGTTTTAGTGTGCTGCCCTCAGTTTTTCGTTTTTGCCTTGGTTTCCTGAATCTTCCTCCCTGTTTCAAGGTTCATTTGAAGTGTAAGGTTTTGAAATCGCTGTCTTCAAGAGTTTTGTGTCATTCCTTAGGTTGTTAGTGTTATCGATTTTCTTTCAAAATCTCTCTTTTAGTTCACGGTCCTTGTTTTTGCCTATGGTTTTTCTTTTGTTCCCTAATCTCGGTTGGTTTTTCACTTGTCAACGTTCATGTCTTCGTCTTCCATTCCATTCTAGCCACTTTTTGTTGTTTTTCCAGAACACCGTGGCTTTGTACATTGTCTTTCTACATCTCATTTTAGTTTGCTGCCACTCTTTTGTTTCGTTTGTCCCTTCACTTCCTTCATCCTCCTCCCTACTGAGATCTTCTTGAAGGCTAAGGTTTTTAAATCATTGCCTATATGTGTAGGTATTGCTAGTTTTGCTATAGATCTCCAGCTTTTTGCATTGTCTTGCTATGTCTGTTTTAGTGTGCTGCCCTCAGATTTTGAGTTTTTGCCTTGGTTTCCTGAATCTTCCTCCCTGTTTCAAGGTTCATTTGAAGTGTAAGGTTTTGAAATCGCTGTCTTCAAGAGTTTTGTGTCATTCCTTAGGTTGTTAGTATTATCGATTTTCTTTCAAAATCTCTCTTTTAGTTCACGGTCCTTGTTTTTGCCTATGGTTTTTCTTTTGTTCCCTAATCTCGGTTGGTTTTTCACTTGTCAACGTTCATGTCTTCGTCTTCCATTCCATTCTAGCCACTTTTTGTTGTTTTTCCAGAACACCGTGGCTTTGTACATTGTCTTTCTACATCTCATTTTAGTTTGCTGCCACTCTTTTGTTTCGTTTGTTCCTTCACTTGCTTCATCCTCCTCCCTACTGAGATCTTCTTGAAGGCTAAGTTTTGGAAATCATTGCCTATATGTGTAGTTATTGCTAGTTTTGCTATAGATCTCCAGCTTTTTGCATTGTCTTTCTATGTCTGTTTTAGTGTGCTGCCCTCAGTTTTTCGTTTTTGCCTTGGTTTCCTGAATCTTCCTCCCTGTTTCAAGGTTCATTTGAAGTGTAAGGTTTTGAAATCGCTGTCTTCAAGAGTTTTGTGTCATTCCTTAGGTTGTTAGTATTATCGATTTTCTTTCAAAATCTCTCTTTTAGTTCACGGTCCTTGTTTTTGCCTATGGTTTTTCTTTTGTTCCCTAATCTCGGTTGGTTTTTCACTTGTCAACGTTCATGTCTTCGTCTTCCATTCCATTCTAGCCACTTTTTGTTGTTTTTCCAGAACACCGTGGCTTTGTACATTGTCTTTCTACATCTCATTTTAGTTTGCTGCCACTCTTTTGTTTCGTTTGTCCCTTCACTTCCTTCATCCTCCTCCCTACTGAGATCTTCTTGAAGGCTAAGTTTTGGAAATCATTGCCTATATGTGTAGGTATTGCTAGTTTTGCTATAGATCTCCAGCTTTTTGCATTGTCTTTCTATGTCTGTTTTAGTGTGCTGCCCTCAGATTTTGAGTTTTTGCCTTGACTTCCTTAATCTTCCGCCCTAGTTAAGTTTTCTTTCTAAGTGGAAGCGTTTCCAGACTGGCCTTACTTTCTACATTGTCTTTCCACAGCTTTTCAGTCTGCTGCCACTCTTTGGTTTAGTATTTCCCTTCACTTCCTTCATCCTCCTTTCTATTGAGATCTTCTTGAAGGCTAAGTTTTGGAAATCATTGCCTATATGTGTAGTTATTGATAGTTTTGCTATAGATCTCCAGCTTTTTGCATTGTCTTTCTATGTCTGTTTTAGTGTGCTGCCCTCAGTTTTTCGTTTTTGCCTTGGTTTCCTGAATCTTCCTCCCTGTTTCAAGGTTCATTTCAAGTGTAAGGTTTTGAAATCGCTGTCTTCAAGAGTTTTGTGTCATTCTTTAGGTTGTTAGTATTATCGATTTTCTTTCAAAATCTCTCTTTTAGTTCACGGTCCTTGTTTTTGCCTATGGTTTTTCTTTTGTTCCCTAATCTCGGTTGGTTTTTCACTTGTCAACGTTCATGTCTTCGTCTTCCATTCCATTCTAGCCACTTTTTGTTGTTTTTCCAGAACACCGTGGCTTTGTACATTGTCTTTCTACATCTCATTTTAGTTTGCTGCCACTCTTTTGTTTCGTTTGTCCCTTCACTTCCTTCATCCTCCTCCCTACTGAGATCTTCTTGAAGGCTAAGTTTTGGAAATCATTGCCTATATGTGTAGGTATTGCTAGTTTTGCTATAGATCTCCAGCTTTTTGCATTGTCTTTCTATGTCTGTTTTAGTGTGCTGCCCTCAGATTTTGAGTTTTTGCCTTGACTTCCTTAATCTTCCGCCCTAGTTAAGTTTTCTTTCTAAGTGGAAGCGTTTCCAGACTGGCCTTACTTTCTACATTGTCTTTCCACAGCTTTTCAGTCTGCTGCCACTCTTTGGTTTAGTATTTCCCTTCACTTCCTTCATCCTCCTCCCTACTGAGATCTTCTTGAAGGCTAAGTTTTGGAAATCATTGCCTATATGTGTAGTTATTGCTAGTTTTGCTATAGATCTCCAGCTTTTTGCATTGTCTTTCTATGTCTGTTTTAGTGTGCTGCCCTCAGTTTTTCGTTTTTGCCTTGGTTTCCTGAATCTTCCTCCCTGTTTCAAGGTTCATTTGAAGTGTAAGGTTTTGAAATCGCTGTCTTCAAGAGTTTTGTGTCATTCCTTAGGTTGTTAGTATTATCGATTTTCTTTCAAAATCTCTCTTTTAGTTCACGGTCCTTGTTTTTGCCTATGGTTTTTCTTTTGTTCCCTAATCTCGGTTGGTTTTTCACTTGTCAACGTTCATGTCTTCGTCTTCCATTCCATTCTAGCCACTTTTTGTTGTTTTTCCAGAACACCGTGGCTTTGTACATTGTCTTTCTACATCTCATTTTAGTTTGCTGCCACTCTTTTGTTTCGTTTGTCCCTTCACTTCCTTCATCCTCCTCCCTACTGAGATCTTCTTGAAGGCTAAGTTTTGGAAATCATTGCCTATATGTGTAGTTATTGCTAGTTTTGCTATAGATCTCCAGCTTTTTGCATTGTCTTTCTATGTCTGTTTTAGTGTGCTGCCCTCAGTTTTTCGTTTTTGCCTTGGTTTCCTGAATCTTCCTCCCTGTTTCAAGGTTCATTTGAAGTGTAAGGTTTTGAAATCGCTGTCTTCAAGAGTTTTGTGTCATTCCTTAGGTTGTTAGTGTTATCGATTTTCTTTCAAAATCTCTCTTTTAGTTCACGGTCCTTGTTTTTGCCTATGGTTTTTCTTTTGTTCCCTAATCTCGGTTGGTTTTTCACTTGTCAACGTTCATGTCTTCGTCTTCCATTCCATTCTAGCCACTTTTTGTTGTTTTTCCAGAACACCGTGGCTTTGTACATTGTCTTTCTACATCTCATTTTAGTTTGCTGCCACTCTTTTGTTTCGTTTGTCCCTTCACTTCCTTCATCCTCCTCCCTACTGAGATCTTCTTGAAGGCTAAGTTTTGGAAATCATTGCCTATATGTGTAGGTATTGCTAGTTTTGCTATAGATCTCCAGCTTTTTGCATTGTCTTGCTATGTCTGTTTTAGTGTGCTGCCCTCAGATTTTGAGTTTTTGCCTTGGTTTCCTGAATCTTCCTCCCTGTTTCAAGGTTCATTTGAAGTGTAAGGTTTTGAAATCGCTGTCTTCAAGAGTTTTGTGTCATTCCTTAGGTTGTTAGTATTATCGATTTTCTTTCAAAATCTCTCTTTTAGTTCACGGTCCTTGTTTTTGCCTATGGTTTTTCTTTTGTTCCCTAATCTCGGTTGGTTTTTCACTTGTCAACGTTCATGTCTTCGTCTTCCATTCCATTCTAGCCACTTTTTGTTGTTTTTCCAGAACACCGTGGCTTTGTACATTGTCTTTCTACATCTCATTTTAGTTTGCTGCCACTCTTTTGTTTCGTTTGTCCCTTCACTTGCTTCATCCTCCTCCCTACTGAGATCTTCTTGAAGGCTAAGTTTTGGAAATCATTGCCTATATGTGTAGTTATTGCTAGTTTTGCTATAGATCTCCAGCTTTTTGCATTGTCTTTCTATGTCTGTTTTAGTGTGCTGCCCTCAGTTTTTCGTTTTTGCCTTGGTTTCCTGAATCTTCCTCCCTGTTTCAAGGTTCATTTGAAGTGTAAGGTTTTGAAATCGCTGTCTTCAAGAGTTTTGTGTCATTCCTTAGGTTGTTAGTATTATCGATTTTCTTTCAAAATCTCTCTTTTAGTTCACGGTCCTTGTTTTTGCCTATGGTTTTTCTTTTGTTCCCTAATCTCGGTTGGTTTTTCACTTGTCAACGTTCATGTCTTCGTCTTCCATTCCATTCTAGCCACTTTTTGTTGTTTTTCCAGAACACCGTGGCTTTGTACATTGTCTTTCTACATCTCATTTTAGTTTGCTGCCACTCTTTTGTTTCGTTTGTCCCTTCACTTCCTTCATCCTCCTCCCTACTGAGATCTTCTTGAAGGCTAAGTTTTGGAAATCATTGCCTATATGTGTAGGTATTGGTAGTTTTGCTATAGATCTCCAGCTTTTTGCATTGTCTTTCTATGTCTGTTTTAGTGTGCTGCCCTCAGATTTTGAGTTTTTGCCTTGACTTCCTTAATCTTCCGCCCTAGTTAAGTTTTCTTTCTAAGTGGAAGCGTTTCCAGACTGGCCTTACTTTCTACATTGTCTTTCCACAGCTTTTCAGTCTGCTGCCACTCTTTGGTTTAGTATTTCCCTTCACTTCCTTCATCCTCCTTTCTATTGAGATCTTCTTGAAGGCTAAGTTTTGGAAATCATTGCCTATATGTGTAGTTATTGCTAGTTTTGCTATAGATCTCCAGCTTTTTGCATTGTCTTTCTATGTCTGTTTTAGTGTGCTGCACTCAGATTTTGAGTTTTTGCCTTGGTTTCCTGAATCTTCCTCCCTGTTTCAAGGTTCATTTGAAGTGTAAGGTTTTGAAATCGCTGTCTTCAAGAGTTTTGTGTCATTCCTTAGGTTGTTAGTATTATCGATTTTCTTTCAAAATCTCTCTTTTAGTTCACGGTCCTTGTTTTTGCCTATGGTTTTTCTTTTGTTCCCTAATCTCGGTTGGTTTTTCACTTGTCAACGTTCATGTCTTCGTCTTCCATTCCATTCTAGCCACTTTTTGTTGTTTTTCCAGAACACCGTGGCTTTGTACATTGTCTTTCTACATCTCATTTTAGTTTGCTGCCACTCTTTTGTTTCGTTTGTCCCTTCACTTCCTTCATCCTCCTCCCTACTGAGATCTTCTTGAAGGCTAAGTTTTGGAAATCATTGCCTATATGTGTAGGTATTGCTAGTTTTGCTATAGATCTCCAGCTTTTTGCATTGTCTTTCTATGTCTGTTTTAGTGTGCTGCCCTCAGATTTTGAGTTTTTGCCTTGACTTCCTTAATCTTCCGCCCTAGTTAAGTTTTCTTTCTAAGTGGAAGCGTTTCCAGACTGGCCTTACTTTCTACATTGTCTTTCCACAGCTTTTCAGTCTGCTGCCACTCTTTGGTTTAGTATTTCCCTTCACTTCCTTCATCCTCCTCCCTACTGAGATCTTCTTGAAGGCTAAGTTTTGGAAATCATTGCCTATATGTGTAGTTATTGCTAGTTTTGCTATAGATCTCCAGCTTTTTGCATTGTCTTTCTATGTCTGTTTTAGTGTGCTGCCCTCAGTTTTTCGTTTTTGCCTTGGTTTCCTGAATCTTCCTCCCTGTTTCAAGGTTCATTTGAAGTGTAAGGTTTTGAAATCGCTGTCTTCAAGAGTTTTGTGTCATTCCTTAGGTTGTTAGTATTATCGATTTTCTTTCAAAATCTCTCTTTTAGTTCACGGTCCTTGTTTTTGCCTATGGTTTTTCTTTTGTTCCCTAATCTCGGTTGGTTTTTCACTTGTCAACGTTCATGTCTTCGTCTTCCATTCCATTCTAGCCACTTTTTGTTGTTTTTCCAGAACACCGTGGCTTTGTACATTGTCTTTCTACATCTCATTTTAGTTTGCTGCCACTCTTTTGTTTCGTTTGTCCCTTCACTTCCTTCATCCTCCTCCCTACTGAGATCTTCTTGAAGGCTAAGTTTTGGAAATCATTGCCTATATGTGTAGGTATTGCTAGTTTTGCTATAGATCTCCAGCTTTTTGCATTGTCTTTCTATGTCTGTTTTAGTGTGCTGCCCTCAGATTTTGAGTTTTTGCCTTGACTTCCTTAATCTTCCGCCCTAGTTAAGTTTTCTTTCTAAGTGGAAGCGTTTCCAGACTGGCCTTACTTTCTACATTGTCTTTCCACAGCTTTTCAGTCTGCTGCCACTCTTTGGTTTAGTATTTCCCTTCACTTCCTTCATCCTCCTCCCTACTGAGATCTTCTTGAAGGCTAAGTTTTGGAAATCATTGCCTATATGTGTAGTTATTGCTAGTTTTGCTATAGATCTCCAGCTTTTTGCATTGTCTTTCTATGTCTGTTTTAGTGTGCTGCACTCAGATTTTGAGTTTTTGCCTTGGTTTCCTGAATCTTCCTCCCTGTTTCAAGGTTCATTTGAAGTGTAAGGTTTTGAAATCGCTGTCTTCAAGAGTTTTGTGTCATTCCTTAGGTTGTTAGTATTATCGATTTTCTTTCAAAATCTCTCTTTTAGTTCACGGTCCTTGTTTTTGCCTATGGTTTTTCTTTTGTTCCCTAATCTCGGTTGGTTTTTCACTTGTCAACGTTCATGTCTTCGTCTTCCATTCCATTCTAGCCACTTTTTGTTGTTTTTCCAGAACACCGTGGCTTTGTACATTGTCTTTCTACATCTCATTTTAGTTTGCTGCCACTCTTTTGTTTCGTTTGTCCCTTCACTTCCTTCATCCTCCTCCCTACTGAGATCTTCTTGAAGGCTAAGTTTTGGAAATCATTGCCTATATGTGTAGGTATTGCTAGTTTTGCTATAGATCTCCAGCTTTTTGATTGTCTTTCTATGTCTGTTTTAGTGTGCTGCCCTCAGATTTTGAGTTTTTGCCTTGACTTCCTTAATCTTCCGCCCTAGTTAAGTTTTCTTTCTAAGTGGAAGCGTTTCCAGACTGGCCTTACTTTCTACATTGTCTTTCCACAGCTTTTCAGTCTGCTGCCACTCTTTGGTTTAGTATTTCCCTTCACTTCCTTCATCCTCCTCCCTACTGAGATCTTCTTGAAGGCTAAGTTTTGGAAATCATTGCCTATATGTGTAGTTATTGCTAGTTTTGCTATAGATCTCCAGCTTTTTGCATTGTCTTTCTATGTCTGTTTTAGTGTGCTGCACTCAGATTTTGAGTTTTTGCCTTGGTTTCCTGAATCTTCCTCCCTGTTTCAAGGTTCATTTGAAGTGTAAGGTTTTGAAATCGCTGTCTTCAAGAGTTTTGTGTCATTCCTTAGGTTGTTAGTATTATCGATTTTCTTTCAAAATCTCTCTTTTAGTTCACGGTCCTTGTTTTTGCCTATGGTTTTTCTTTTGTTCCCTAATCTCGGTTGGTTTTTCACTTGTCAACGTTCATGTCTTCGTCTTCCATTCCATTCTAGCCACTTTTTGTTGTTTTTCCAGAACACCGTGGCTTTGTAGATTGTCTTTCTACATCTCATTTTAGTTTGCTGCCACTCTTTTGTTTCGTTTGTCCCTTCACTTCCTTCATCCTCCTCCCTACTGAGATCTTCTTGAAGGCTAAGTTTTGGAAATCATTGCCTATATGTGTAGGTATTGCTAGTTTTGCTATAGATCTCCAGCTTTTTGCATTGTCTTTCTATGTCTGTTTTAGTGTGCTGCCCTCAGATTTTGAGTTTTTGCCTTGACTTCCTTAATCTTCCGCCCTAGTTAAGTTTTCTTTCTAAGTGGAAGCGTTTCCAGACTGGCCTTACTTTCTACATTGTCTTTCCACAGCTTTTCAGTCTGCTGCCACTCTTTGGTTTAGTATTTCCCTTCACTTCCTTCATCCTCCTCCCTACTGAGATCTTCTTGAAGGCTAAGTTTTGGAAATCATTGCCTATATGTGTAGTTATTGCTAGTTTTGCTATAGATCTCCAGCTTTTTGCATTGTCTTTCTATGTCTGTTTTAGTGTGCTGCACTCAGATTTTGAGTTTTTGCCTTGGTTTCCTGAATCTTCCTCCCTGTTTCAAGGTTCATTTGAAGTGTAAGGTTTTGAAATCGCTGTCTTCAAGAGTTTTGTGTCATTCCTTAGGTTGTTAGTATTATCGATTTTCTTTCAAAATCTCTCTTTTAGTTCACGGTCCTTGTTTTTGCCTATGGTTTTTCTTTTGTTCCCTAATCTCGGTTGGTTTTTCACTTGTCAACGTTCATGTCTTCGTCTTCCATTCCATTCTAGCCACTTTTTGTTGTTTTTCCAGAACACCGTGGCTTTGTACATTGTCTTTCTACATCTCATTTTAGTTTGCTGCCACTCTTTTGTTTCGTTTGTCCCTTCACTTCCTTCATCCTCCTCCCTACTGAGATCTTCTTGAAGGCTAAGTTTTGGAAATCATTGCCTATATGTGTAGGTATTGCTAGTTTTGCTATAGATCTCCAGCTTTTTGCATTGTCTTTCTATGTCTGTTTTAGTGTGCTGCCCTCAGATTTTGAGTTTTTGCCTTGACTTCCTTAATCTTCCGCCCTAGTTAAGTTTTCTTTCTAAGTGGAAGCGTTTCCAGACTGGCCTTACTTTCTACATTGTCTTTCCACAGCTTTTCAGTCTGCTGCCACTCTTTGGTTTAGTATTTCCCTTCACTTCCTTCATCCTCCTCCCTACTGAGATCTTCTTGAAGGCTAAGTTTTGGAAATCATTGCCTATATGTGTAGTTATTGCTAGTTTTGCTATAGATCTCCAGCTTTTTGCATTGTCTTTCTATGTCTGTTTTAGTGTGCTGCCCTCAGTTTTTCGTTTTTGCCTTGGTTTCCTGAATCTTCCTCCCTGTTTCAAGGTTCATTTGAAGTGTAAGGTTTTGAAATCGCTGTCTTCAAGAGTTTTGTGTCATTCCTTAGGTTGTTAGTATTATCGATTTTCTTTCAAAATCTCTCTTTTAGTTCACGGTCCTTGTTTTTGCCTATGGTTTTTCTTTTGTTCCCTAATCTCGGTTGGTTTTTCACTTGTCAACGTTCATGTCTTCGTCTTCCATTCCATTCTAGCCACTTTTTGTTGTTTTTCCAGAACACCGTGGCTTTGTACATTGTCTTTCTACATCTCATTTTAGTTTGCTGCCACTCTTTTGTTTCGTTTGTCCCTTCACTTCCTTCATCCTCCTCCCTACTGAGATCTTCTTGAAGGCTAAGTTTTGGAAATCATTGCCTATATGTGTAGGTATTGCTAGTTTTGCTATAGATCTCCAGCTTTTTGCATTGTCTTTCTATGTCTGTTTTAGTGTGCTGCCCTCAGATTTTGAGTTTTTGCCTTGACTTCCTTAATCTTCCGCCCTAGTTAAGTTTTCTTTCTAAGTGGAAGCGTTTCCAGACTGGCCTTACTTTCTACATTGTCTTTCCACAGCTTTTCAGTCTGCTGCCACTCTTTGGTTTAGTATTTCCCTTCACTTCCTTCATCCTCCTCCCTACTGAGATCTTCTTGAAGGCTAAGTTTTGGAAAACATTGCCTATATGTGTAGTTATTGCTAGTTTTGCTATAGATCTCCAGCTTTTTGCATTGTCTTTCTATGTCTGTTTTAGTGTGCTGCACTCAGATTTTGAGTTTTTGCCTTGGTTTCCTGAATCTTCCTCCCTGTTTCAAGGTTCATTTGAAGTGTAAGGTTTTGAAATCGCTGTCTTCAAGAGTTTTGTGTCATTCCTTAGGTTGTTAGTATTATCGATTTTCTTTCAAAATCTCTCTTTTAGTTCACGGTCCTTGTTTTTGCCTATGGTTTTTCTTTTGTTCCCTAATCTCGGTTGGTTTTTCACTTGTCAACGTTCATGTCTTCGTCTTCCATTCCATTCTAGCCACTTTTTGTTGTTTTTCCAGAACACCGTGGCTTTGTACATTGTCTTTCTACATCTCATTTTAGTTTGCTGCCACTCTTTTGTTTCGTTTGTCCCTTCACTTCCTTCATCCTCCTCCCTACTGAGATCTTCTTGAAGGCTAAGTTTTGGAAATCATTGCCTATATGTGTAGGTATTGCTAGTTTTGCTATAGATCTCCAGCTTTTTGCATTGTCTTTCTATGTCTGTTTTAGTGTGCTGCCCTCAGATTTTGAGTTTTTGCCTTGACTTCCTTAATCTTCCGCCCTAGTTAAGTTTTCTTTCTAAGTGGAAGCGTTTCCAGACTGGCCTTACTTTCTACATTGTCTTTCCACAGCTTTTCAGTCTGCTGCCACTCTTTGGTTTAGTATTTCCCTTCACTTCCTTCATCCTCCTCCCTACTGAGATCTTCTTGAAGGCTAAGTTTTGGAAATCATTGCCTATATGTGTAGTTATTGCTAGTTTTGCTATAGATCTCCAGCTTTTTGCATTGTCTTTCTATGTCTGTTTTAGTGTGCTGCACTCAGATTTTGAGTTTTTGCCTTGGTTTCCTGAATCTTCCTCCCTGTTTCAAGGTTCATTTGAAGTGTAAGGTTTTGAAATCGCTGTCTTCAAGAGTTTTGTGTCATTCCTTAGGTTGTTAGTATTATCGATTTTCTTTCAAAATCTCTCTTTTAGTTCACGGTCCTTGTTTTTGCCTATGGTTTTTCTTTTGTTCCCTAATCTCGGTTGGTTTTTCACTTGTCAACGTTCATGTCTTCGTCTTCCATTCCATTCTAGCCACTTTTTGTTGTTTTTCCAGAACACCGTGGCTTTGTACATTGTCTTTCTACATCTCATTTTAGTTTGCTGCCACTCTTTTGTTTCGTTTGTCCCTTCACTTCCTTCATCCTCCTCCCTACTGAGATCTTCTTGAAGGCTAAGTTTTGGAAATCATTGCCTATATGTGTAGGTATTGCTAGTTTTGCTATAGATCTCCAGCTTTTTGCATTGTCTTTCTATGTCTGTTTTAGTGTGCTGCACTCAGATTTTGAGTTTTTGCCTTGGTTTCCTGAATCTTCCTCCCTGTTTCAAGGTTCATTTGAAGTGTAAGGTTTTGAAATCACTGTCTTCAAGAGTTTTGGTCATTCCTTAGGTTGTTAGTATTATCGATTTTCTTTCAAAATCTCTCTTTTAGTTCACGGTCCTTGTTTTTGCCTATGGTTTTTCTTTTGTTCCCTAATCTCGGTTGGTTTTTCACTTGTCAACGTTCATGTCTTCGTCTTCCATTCCATTCTAGCCACTTTTTGTTGTTTTTCCAGAACACCGTGGCTTTGTACATTGTCTTTCTACATCTCATTTTAGTTTGCTGCCACTCTTTTGTTTCGTTTGTCCCTTCACTTCCTTCATCCTCCTCCCTACTGAGATCTTCTTGAAGGCTAAGTTTTGGAAATCATTGCCTATATGTGTAGGTATTGCTAGTTTTGCTATAGATCTCCAGCTTTTTGCATTGTCTTTCTATGTCTGTTTTAGTGTGCTGCCCTCAGATTTTGAGTTTTTGCCTTGACTTCCTTAATCTTCCGCCCTAGTTAAGTTTTCTTTCTAAGTGGAAGCGTTTCCAGACTGGCCTTACTTTCTACATTGTCTTTCCACAGCTTTTCAGTCTGCTGCCACTCTTTGGTTTAGTATTTCCCTTCACTTCCTTCATCCTCCTCCCTACTGAGATCTTCTTGAAGGCTAAGTTTTGGAAATCATTGCCTATATGTGTAGTTATTGCTAGTTTTGCTATAGATCTCCAGCTTTTTGCATTGTCTTTCTATGTCTGTTTTAGTGTGCTGCACTCAGATTTTGAGTTTTTGCCTTGGTTTCCTGAATCTTCCTCCCTGTTTCAAGGTTCATTTGAAGTGTAAGGTTTTGAAATCGCTGTCTTCAAGAGTTTTGTGTCATTCCTTAGGTTGTTAGTATTATCGATTTTCTTTCAAAATCTCTCTTTTAGTTCACGGTCCTTGTTTTTGCCTATGGTTTTTCTTTTGTTCCCTAATCTCGGTTGGTTTTTCACTTGTCAACGTTCATGTCTTCGTCTTCCATTCCATTCTAGCCACTTTTTGTTGTTTTTCCAGAACACCGTGGCTTTGTACATTGTCTTTCTACATCTCATTTTAGTTTGCTGCCACTCTTTTGTTTCGTTTGTCCCTTCACTTCCTTCATCCTCCTCCCTACTGAGATCTTCTTGAAGGCTAAGTTTTGGAAATCATTGCCTATATGTGTAGGTATTGCTAGTTTTGCTATAGATCTCCAGCTTTTTGCATTGTCTTTCTATGTCTGTTTTAGTGTGCTGCCCTCAGATTTTGAGTTTTTGCCTTGACTTCCTTAATCTTCCGCCCTAGTTAAGTTTTCTTTCTAAGTGGAAGCGTTTCCAGACTGGCCTTACTTTCTACATTGTCTTTCCACAGCTTTTCAGTCTGCTGCCACTCTTTGGTTTAGTATTTCCCTTCACTTCCTTCATCCTCCTCCCTACTGAGATCTTCTTGAAGGCTAAGTTTTGGAAATCATTGCCTATATGTGTAGTTATTGCTAGTTTTGCTATAGATCTCCAGCTTTTTGCATTGTCTTTCTATGTCTGTTTTAGTGTGCTGCACTCAGATTTTGAGTTTTTGCCTTGGTTTCCTGAATCTTCCTCCCTGTTTCAAGGTTCATTTGAAGTGTAAGGTTTTGAAATCGCTGTCTTCAAGAGTTTTGTGTCATTCCTTAGGTTGTTAGTATTATCGATTTTCTTTCAAAATCTCTCTTTTAGTTCACGGTCCTTGTTTTTGCCTATGGTTTTTCTTTTGTTCCCTAATCTCGGTTGGTTTTTCACTTGTCAACGTTCATGTCTTCGTCTTCCATTCCATTCTAGCCACTTTTTGTTGTTTTTCCAGAACACCGTGGCTTTGTACATTGTCTTTCTACATCTCATTTTAGTTTGCTGCCACTCTTTTGTTTCGTTTGTCCCTTCACTTCCTTCATCCTCCTCCCTACTGAGATCTTCTTGAAGGCTAAGTTTTGGAAATCATTGCCTATATGTGTAGGTATTGCTAGTTTTGCTATAGATCTCCAGCTTTTTGCATTGTCTTTCTATGTCTGTTTTAGTGTGCTGCCCTCAGATTTTGAGTTTTTGCCTTGACTTCCTTAATCTTCCGCCCTAGTTAAGTTTTCTTTCTAAGTGGAAGCGTTTCCAGACTGGCCTTACTTTCTACATTGTCTTTCCACAGCTTTTCAGTCTGCTGCCACTCTTTGGTTTAGTATTTCCCTTCACTTCCTTCATCCTCCTCCCTACTGAGATCTTCTTGAAGGCTAAGTTTTGGAAATCATTGCCTATATGTGTAGTTATTGCTAGTTTTGCTATAGATCTCCAGCTTTTTGCATTGTCTTTCTATGTCTGTTTTAGTGTGCTGCCCTCAGTTTTTCGTTTTTGCCTTGGTTTCCTGAATCTTCCTCCCTGTTTCAAGGTTCATTTGAAGTGTAAGGTTTTGAAATCGCTGTCTTCAAGAGTTTTGTGTCATTCCTTAGGTTGTTAGTATTATCGATTTTCTTTCAAAATCTCTCTTTTAGTTCACGGTCCTTGTTTTTGCCTATGGTTTTTCTTTTGTTCCCTAATCTCGGTTGGTTTTTCACTTGTCAACGTTCATGTCTTCGTCTTCCATTCCATTCTAGCCACTTTTTGTTGTTTTTCCAGAACACCGTGGCTTTGTACATTGTCTTTCTACATCTCATTTTAGTTTGCTGCCACTCTTTTGTTTCGTTTGTCCCTTCACTTCCTTCATCCTCCTCCCTACTGAGATCTTCTTGAAGGCTAAGTTTTGGAAATCATTGCCTATATGTGTAGGTATTGCTAGTTTTGCTATAGATCTCCAGCTTTTTGCATTGTCTTTCTATGTCTGTTTTAGTGTGCTGCCCTCAGATTTTGAGTTTTTGCCTTGACTTCCTTAATCTTCCGCCCTAGTTAAGTTTTCTTTCTAAGTGGAAGCGTTTCCAGACTGGCCTTACTTTCTACATTGTCTTTCCACAGCTTTTCAGTCTGCTGCCACTCTTTGGTTTAGTATTTCCCTTCACTTCCTTCATCCTCCTCCCTACTGAGATCTTCTTGAAGGCTAAGTTTTGGAAAACATTGCCTATATGTGTAGTTATTGCTAGTTTTGCTATAGATCTCCAGCTTTTTGCATTGTCTTTCTATGTCTGTTTTAGTGTGCTGCACTCAGATTTTGAGTTTTTGCCTTGGTTTCCTGAATCTTCCTCCCTGTTTCAAGGTTCATTTGAAGTGTAAGGTTTTGAAATCGCTGTCTTCAAGAGTTTTGTGTCATTCCTTAGGTTGTTAGTATTATCGATTTTCTTTCAAAATCTCTCTTTTAGTTCACGGTCCTTGTTTTTGCCTATGGTTTTTCTTTTGTTCCCTAATCTCGGTTGGTTTTTCACTTGTCAACGTTCATGTCTTCGTCTTCCATTCCATTCTAGCCACTTTTTGTTGTTTTTCCAGAACACCGTGGCTTTGTACATTGTCTTTCTACATCTCATTTTAGTTTGCTGCCACTCTTTTGTTTCGTTTGTCCCTTCACTTCCTTCATCCTCCTCCCTACTGAGATCTTCTTGAAGGCTAAGTTTTGGAAATCATTGCCTATATGTGTAGGTATTGCTAGTTTTGCTATAGATCTCCAGCTTTTTGCATTGTCTTTCTATGTCTGTTTTAGTGTGCTGCCCTCAGATTTTGAGTTTTTGCCTTGACTTCCTTAATCTTCCGCCCTAGTTAAGTTTTCTTTCTAAGTGGAAGCGTTTCCAGACTGGCCTTACTTTCTACATTGTCTTTCCACAGCTTTTCAGTCTGCTGCCACTCTTTGGTTTAGTATTTCCCTTCACTTCCTTCATCCTCCTCCCTACTGAGATCTTCTTGAAGGCTAAGTTTTGGAAATCATTGCCTATATGTGTAGTTATTGCTAGTTTTGCTATAGATCTCCAGCTTTTTGCATTGTCTTTCTATGTCTGTTTTAGTGTGCTGCCCTCAGATTTTGAGTTTTTGCCTTGGTTTCCTGAATCTTCCTCCCTGTTTCAAGGTTCATTTGAAGTGTAAGGTTTTGAAATCGCTGTCTTCAAGAGTTTTGTGTCGTTCCTTAGGTTGTTAGTATTATCGATTTTCTTTCAAAATCTCTCTTTTAGTTCACGGTCCTTGTTTTTGCCTATGGTTTTTCTTTTGTTCCCTAATCTCGGTTGGTTTTTCACTTGTCAACGTTCATGTCTTCGTCTTCCATTCCATTCTAGCCACTTTTTGTTGTTTTTCCAGAACACCGTGGCTTTGTACATTGTCTTTCTACATCTCATTTTAGTTTGCTGCCACTCTTTTGTTTCGTTTGTCCCTTCACTTCCTTCATCCTCCTCCCTACTGAGATCTTCTTGAAGGCTAAGTTTTGGAAATCATTGCCTATATGTGTAGGTATTGCTAGTTTTGCTATAGATCTCCAGCTTTTTGCATTGTCTTTCTATGTCTGTTTTAGTGTGCTGCACTCAGATTTTGAGTTTTTGCCTTGGTTTCCTGAATCTTCCTCCCTGTTTCAAGGTTCATTTGAAGTGTAAGGTTTTGAAATCACTGTCTTCAAGAGTTTTGGTCATTCCTTAGGTTGTTAGTATTATCGATTTTCTTTCAAAATCTCTCTTTTAGTTCACGGTCCTTGTTTTTGCCTATGGTTTTTCTTTTGTTCCCTAATCTCGGTTGGTTTTTCACTTGTCAACGTTCATGTCTTCGTCTTCCATTCCATTCTAGCCACTTTTTGTTGTTTTTCCAGAACACCGTGGCTTTGTACATTGTCTTTCTACATCTCATTTTAGTTTGCTGCCACTCTTTTGTTTCGTTTGTCCCTTCACTTCCTTCATCGTCCTCCCTACTGAGATCTTCTTGAAGGCTAAGTTTTGGAAATCATTGCCTATATGTGTAGGTATTGCTAGTTTTGCTATAGATCTCCAGCTTTTTGCATTGTCTTTCTATGTCTGTTTTAGTGTGCTGCCCTCAGATTTTGAGTTTTTGTCTTGACTTCCTTAATCTTCCGCCCTAGTTAAGTTTTCTTTCTAAGTGGAAGCGTTTCCAGACTGGCCTTACTTTCTACATTGTCTTTCCACAGCTTTTCAGTCGGCTGCCACTCTTTGGTTTAGTATTTCCCTTCACTTCCTTCATCCTCCTCCCTACTGAGATCTTATTGAAGGCTAAGTTGTGGAAATCATTGCCTATATGTGTAGGTATTGCTAGTTTTGCTATAGATCTCCAGCTTTTTGCATTGTCTTTCTATGTCTGTTTTAGTGTGCTGCCCTCAGTTTTTCGTTTTTGCCTTAGTTTCCTGAATCTTCCTCCCTGTTTCAAGGTTCATTTGAAGTGTAAGGTTTTGAAATCGCTGTCTTCAAGAGTTTTGTGTCATTCTTTAGGTTGTTAGTATTATCGATTTTCTTTCAAAATCTCTCTTTTAGTTCACGGTCCTTGTTTTTGCCTATGGTTTTTCTTTTGTTCCCTAATCTCGGTTGGTTTTTCACTTGTCAACGTTCATGTCTTCGTCTTCCATTCCATTCTAGCCACTTTTTGTTGTTTTTCCAGAACACCGTGGCTTTGTACATTGTCTTTCTACATCTCATTTTAGTTTGCTGCCACTCTTTTGTTTCGTTTGTCCCTTCACTTCCTTCATCCTCCTCCCTACTGAGATCTTCTTGAAGGCTAAGTTTTGGAAATCATTGCCTATATGTGTAGGTATTGCTAGTTTTGCTATAGATCTCCAGCTTTTTGCATTGTCTTGCTATGTCTGTTTTAGTGTGCTGCCCTCAGATTTTGAGTTTTTGCCTTGACTTCCTTAATCTTCCGCCCTAGTTAAGTTTTCTTTCTAAGTGGAAGCGTTTCCAGACTGGCCTTACTTTCTACATTGTCTTTCCACAGCTTTTCAGTCTGCTGCCACTCTTTGGTTTAGTATTTCCCTTCACATCCTTCATCCTCCTTTCTATTGAGATCTTCTTGAAGGCTAAGGTTTTTAAATCATTTCCTGTATTTGTAGGTATTGCTAGATTTGCTCTTGATCTCCTGCTTTTTGCACAGCCTTGCTATGTCTGTTTTAGTGTGCTGCCCTCAGTTTTTCGTTTTTGCCTTGGTTTCCTGAATCTTCCTCCCTGTTTCAAGGTTCATTTGAAGTGTAAGGTTTTGAAATCGCTGTCTTCAAGAGTTTTGTGTCATTCCTTAGGTTGTTAGTGTTATCGATTTTCTTTCAAAATCTCTCTTTTAGTTCACGGTCCTTGTTTTTGCCTATGGTTTTTCTTTTGTTCCCTAATCTCGGTTGGTTTTTCACTTGTCAACGTTCATGTCTTCGTCTTCCATTCCATTCTAGCCACTTTTTGTTGTTTTTCCAGAACACCGTGGCTTTGTACATTGTCTTTCTACATCTCATTTTAGTTTGCTGCCACTCTTTTGTTTCGTTTGTCCCTTCACTTCCTTCATCCTCCTCCCTACTGAGATCTTCTTGAAGGCTAAGTTTTGGAAATCATTGCCTATATGTGTAGGTATTGCTAGTTTTGCTATAGATCTCCAGCTTTTTGCATTGTCTTGCTATGTCTGTTTTAGTGTGCTGCCCTCAGATTTTGAGTTTTTGCCTTGACTTCCTTAATCTTCCTCCCTAGTTAAGTTTTCTTTCTAAGTGGAAGCGTTTCCAGACTGGCCTTACTTTCTACATTGTCTTTCCACAGCTTTTCAGTCTGCTGCCACTCTTTGGTTTAGTATTTCCCTTCACATCCTTCATCCTCCTTTCTATTGAGATCTTCTTGAAGGCTAAGGTTTTTAAATCATTTCCTGTATTTGTAGGTATTGCTAGATTTGCTCTTGATCTCCTGCTTTTTGCACAGCCTTGCTATGTCTGTTTTAGTGTGCTGCCCTCAGTTTTTCGTTTTTGCCTTGGTTTCCTGAATCTTCCTCCCTGTTTCAAGGTTCATTTGAAGTGTAAGGTTTTGAAATCGCTGTCTTCAAGAGTTTTGTGTCATTCCTTAGGTTGTTAGTGTTATCGATTTTCTTTCAAAATCTCTCTTTTAGTTCACGGTCCTTGTTTTTGCCTATGGTTTTTCTTTTGTTCCCTAATCTCGGTTGGTTTTTCACTTGTCAACGTTCATGTCTTCGTCTTCCATTCCATTCTAGCCACTTTTTGTTGTTTTTCCAGAACACCGTGGCTTTGTACATTGTCTTTCTACATCTCATTTTAGTTTGCTGCCACTCTTTTGTTTCGTTTGTCCCTTCACTTCCTTCATCCTCCTCCCTACTGAGATCTTCTTGAAGGCTAAGTTTTGGAAATCATTGCCTATATGTGTAGGTATTGCTAGTTTTGCTATAGATCTCCAGCTTTTTGCATTGTCTTTCTATGTCTGTTTTAGTGTGCTGCACTCAGATTTTGAGTTTTTGCCTTGGTTTCCTGAATCTTCCTCCCTGTTTCAAGGTTCATTTGAAGTGTAAGGTTTTGAAATCACTGTCTTCAAGAGTTTTGTGTCATTCCTTAGGTTGTTAGTGTTATCGATTTTCTTTCAAAATCTCTCTTTTAGTTCACGGTCCTTGTTTTTGCCTATGGTTTTTCTTTTGTTCCCTAATCTCGGTTGGTTTTTCACTTGTCAACGTTCATGTCTTCGTCTTCCATTCCATTCTAGCCACTTTTTGTTGTTTTTCCAGAACACCGTGGCTTTGTACATTGTCTTTCTACATCTCATTTTAGTTTGCTGCCACTCTTTTGTTTCGTTTGTCCCTTCACTTCCTTCATCCTCCTCCCTACTGAGATCTTCTTGAAGGCTAAGTTTTGGAAATCATTGCCTATATGTGTAGGTATTGCTAGTTTTGCTATAGATCTCCAGCTTTTTGCATTGTCTTTCTATGTCTGTTTTAGTGTGCTGCCCTCAGATTTTGAGTTTTTGCCTTGGTTTCCTGAATCTTCCTCCCTGTTTCAAGGTTCATTTGAAGTGTAAGGTTTTGAAATCGCTGTCTTCAAGAGTTTTGTGTCATTCCTTAGGTTGTTAGTATTATCGATTTTCTTTCAAAATCTCTCTTTTAGTTCACGGTCCTTGTTTTTGCCTATGGTTTTTCTTTTGTTCCCTAATCTCGGTTGGTTTTTCACTTGTCAACGTTCATGTCTTCGTCTTCCATTCCATTCTAGCCACTTTTTGTTGTTTTTCCAGAACACCGTGGCTTTGTACATTGTCTTTCTACATCTCATTTTAGTTTGCTGCCACTCTTTTGTTTCGTTTGTCCCTTCACTTCCTTCATCCTCCTCCCTACTGAGATCTTCTTGAAGGCTAAGTTTTGGAAATCATTGCCTATATGTGTAGGTATTGCTAGTTTTGCTATAGATCTCCAGCTTTTTGCATTGTCTTTCTATGTCTGTTTTAGTGTGCTGCCCTCAGATTTTGAGTTTTTGCCTTGGTTTCCTGAATCTTCCTCCCTGTTTCAAGGTTCATTTGAAGTGTAAGGTTTTGAAATCACTGTCTTCAAGAGTTTTGTGTCATTCCTTAGGTTGTTAGTGTTATCGATTTTCTTTCAAAATCTCTCTTTTAGTTCACGGTCCTTGTTTTTGCCTATGGTTTTTCTTTTGTTCCCTAATCTCGGTTGGTTTTTCACTTGTCAACGTTCATGTCTTCGTCTTCCATTCCATTCTAGCCACTTTTTGTTGTTTTTCCAGAACACCGTGGCTTTGTACATTGTCTTTCTACATCTCATTTTAGTTTGCTGCCACTCTTTTGTTTCGTTTGTCCCTTCACTTACTTCATCCTCCTCCCTACTGAGATCTTCTTGAAGGCTAAGTTTTGGAAATCATTGCCTATATGTGTAGGTATTGCTAGTTTTGCTAGAGATCTCCAGCTTTTTGCATTGTCTTTCTATGTCTGTTTTAGTGTGCTGCACTCAGATTTTGAGTTTTTGCCTTGGTTTCCTGAATCTTCCTCCCTGTTTCAAGGTTCATTTGAAGTGTAAGGTTTTGAAATCGCTGTCTTCAAGAGTTTTGTGTCATTCCTTAGGTTGTTAGTATTATCGATTTTCTTTCAAAATCTCTCTTTTAGTTCACGGTCCTTGTTTTTGCCTATGGTTTTTCTTTTGTTCCCTAATCTCGGTTGGTTTTTCACTTGTCAACGTTCATGTCTTCGTCTTCCATTCCATTCTAGCCACTTTTTGTTGTTTTTCCAGAACACCGTGGCTTTGTACATTGTCTTTCTACATCTCATTTTAGTTTGCTGCCACTCTTTTGTTTCGTTTGTCCCTTCACTTCCTTCATCCTCCTCCCTACTGAGATCTTCTTGAAGGCTAAGTTTTGGAAATCATTGCCTATATGTGTAGGTATTGCTAGTATTGCTATAGATCTCCAGCTTTTTGCATTGTCTTGCTATGTCTGTTTTAGTGTGCTGCCCTCAGATTTTGAGGTTTTGCCTTGACTTCCTTAATCTTCCGCCCTAGTTAAGTTTTCTTTCTAAGTGGAAGCGTTTCCAGACTGGCCTTACTTTCTACATTGTCTTTCCACAGCTTTTCAGTCTGCTGCCACTCTTTGGTTTAGTATTTCCCTTCACTTCCTTCATCCTCCTCCCTACTGAGATCTTCTTGAAGGCTAAGTTTTGGAAATCATTGCCTATATGTGTAGTTATTGCTAGTTTTGCTATAGATCTCCAGCTTTTTGCATTGTCTTTCTATGTCTGTTTTAGTGTGCTGCCCTCAGTTTTTCGTTTTTGCCTTGGTTTCCTGAATCTTCCTCCCTGTTTCAAGGTTCATTTGAAGTGTAAGGTTTTGAAATCGCTGTCTTCAAGAGTTTTGTGTCATTCTTTAGGTTGTTAGTATTATCGATTTTCTTTCAAAATCTCTCTTTTAGTTCACAGTCCTTGTTTTTGCCTATGGTTTTTCTTTTGTTCCCTAATCTCGGTTGGTTTTTCACTTGTCAACGTTCATGTCTTCGTCTTCCATTCCATTCTAGCCACTTTTTGTTGTTTTTCCAGAACACCGTGGCTTTGTACATTGTCTTTCTACATCTCATTTTAGTTTGCTGCCACTCTTTTGTTTCGTTTGTCCCTTCACTTCCTTCATCCTCCTCCCTACTGAGATCTTCTTGAAGGCTAAGTTTTGGAAATCATTGCCTATATGTGTAGGTATTGCTAGTTTTGCTATAGATCTCCAGCTTTTTGCATTGTCTTTCTATGTCTGTTTTAGTGTGCTGCCCTCAGATTTTGAGTTTTTGCCTTGACTTCCTTAATCTTCCGCCCTAGTTAAGTTTTCTTTCTAAGTGGAAGCGTTTCCAGACTGGCCTTACTTTCTACATTGTCTTTCCACAGCTTTTCAGTCTGCTGCCACTCTTTGGTTTAGTATTTCCCTTCACTTCCTTCATCCTCCTTTCTATTGAGATCTTATTGAAGGCTAAGTTTTGTAAATCATTGCCTATATGTGTAGTTATTGATAGTTTTGCTATAGATCTCCAGCTTTTTGCATTGTCTTTCTATGTCTGTTTTAGTGTGCTGCCCTCAGTTTTTCGTTTTTGCCTTGGTTTCCTGAATCTTCCTCCCTGTTTCAAGGTTCATTTCAAGTGTAAGGTTTTGAAATCGCTGTCTTCAAGAGTTTTGTGTCATTCTTTAGGTTGTTAGTATTATCGATTTTCTTTCAAAATCTCTCTTTTAGTTCACGGTCCTTGTTTTTGCCTATGGTTTTTCTTTTGTTCCCTAATCTCGGTTGGTTTTTCACTTGTCAACGTTCATGTCTTCGTCTTCCATTCCATTCTAGCCACTTTTTGTTGTTTTTCCAGAACACCGTGGCTTTGTACATTGTCTTTCTACATCTCATTTTAGTTTGCTGCCACTCTTTTGTTTCGTTTGTCCCTTCACTTCCTTCATCCTCCTCCCTACTGAGATCTTCTTGAAGGCTAAGTTTTGGAAATCATTGCCTATATGTGTAGGTATTGCTAGTTTTGCTATAGATCTCCAGCTTTTTGCATTGTCTTTCTATGTCTGTTTTAGTGTGCTGCCCTCAGATTTTGAGTTTTGGCTTGACTTCCTTAATCTTCCGCCCTAGTTAAGTTTTCTTTCTAAGTGGAAGCGTTTCCAGACTGGCCTTACTTTCTACATTGTCTTTCCACAGCTTTTCAGTCTGCTGCCACTCTTTGGTTTAGTATTTCCCTTCACTTCCTTCATCCTCCTCCCTACTGAGATCTTCTTGAAGGCTAAGTTTTGGAAATCATTGCCTATATGTGTAGTTATTGCTAGTTTTGCTATAGATCTCCAGCTTTTTGCATTGTCTTTCTATGTCTGTTTTAGTGTGCTGCACTCAGATTTTGAGTTTTTGCCTTGGTTTCCTGAATCTTCCTCCCTGTTTCAAGGTTCATTTGAAGTGTAAGGTTTTGAAATCGCTGTCTTCAAGAGTTTTGTGTCATTCCTTAGGTTGTTAGTATTATCGATTTTCTTTCAAAATCTCTCTTTTAGTTCACAGTCCTTGTTTTTGCCTATGGTTTTTCTTTTGTTCCCTAATCTCGGTTGGTTTTTCACTTGTCAACGTTCATGTCTTCGTCTTCCATTCCATTCTAGCCACTTTTTGTTGTTTTTCCAGAACACCGTGGCTTTGTACATTGTCTTTCTACATCTCATTTTAGTTTGCTGCCACTCTTTTGTTTCGTTTGTCCCTTCACTTGCTTCATCCTCCTCCCTACTGAGATCTTCTTGAAGGCTAAGTTTTGGAAATCATTGCCTATATGTGTAGTTATTGCTAGTTTTGCTATAGATCTCCAGCTTTTTGCATTGTCTTTCTATGTCTGTTTTAGTGTGCTGCCCTCAGTTTTTCGTTTTTGCCTTGGTTTCCTGAATCTTCCTCCCTGTTTCAAGGTTCATTTGAAGTGTAAGGTTTTGAAATCGCTGTCTTCAAGAGTTTTGTGTCATTCCTTAGGTTGTTAGTATTATCGATTTTCTTTCAAAATCTCTCTTTTAGTTCACGGTCCTTGTTTTTGCCTATGGTTTTTCTTTTGTTCCCTAATCTCGGTTGTTTTTTCACTTGTCAACGTTCATGTCTTCGTCTTCCATTCCATTCTAGCCACTTTTTGTTGTTTTTCCAGAACACCGTGGCTTTGTACATTGTCTTTCTACATCTCATTTTAGTTTGCTGCCACTCTTTTGTTTCGTTTGTCCCTTCACTTCCTTCATCCTCCTCCCTACTGAGATCTTCTTGAAGGCTAAGTTTTGGAAATCATTGCCTATATGTGTAGGTATTGGTAGTTTTGCTATAGATCTCCAGCTTTTTGCATTGTCTTTCTATGTCTGTTTTAGTGTGCTGCCCTCAGATTTTGAGTTTTTGCCTTGACTTCCTTAATCTTCCGCCCTAGTTAAGTTTTCTTTCTAAGTGGAAGCGTTTCCAGACTGGCCTTACTTTCTACATTGTCTTTCCACAGCTTTTCAGTCTGCTGCCACTCTTTGGTTTAGTATTTCCCTTCACTTCCTTCATCCTCCTTTCTATTGAGATCTTATTGAAGGCTAAGTTTTGGAAATCATTGCCTATATGTGTAGTTATTGCTAGTTTTGCTATAGATCTCCAGCTTTTTGCATTGTCTTTCTATGTCTGTTTTAGTGTGCTGCCCTCAGATTTTGAGTTTTTGCCTTGACTTCCTTAATCTTCCGCCCTAGTTAAGTTTTCTTTCTAAGTGGAAGCGTTTCCAGACTGGCCTTACTTTCTACATTGTCTTTCCACAGCTTTTCAGTCTGCTGCCACTCTTTGGTTTAGTATTTCCCTTCACTTCCTTCATCCTCCTCCCTACTGAGATCTTCTTGAAGGCTAAGTTTTGGAAATCATTGCCTATATGTGTAGGTATTGCTAGTTTTGCTATAGATCTCCAGCTTTTTGCATTGTCTTTCTATGTCTGTTTTAGTGTGCTGCCCTCAGTTTTTCGTTTTTGCCTTGGTTTCCTGAATCTTCCTCCCTGTTTCAAGGTTCATTTGAAGTGTAAGGTTTTGAAATCGCTGTCTTCAAGAGTTTTGTGTCATTCTTTAGGTTGTTAGTATTATCGATTTTCTTTCAAAGTCTCTCTTTTAGTTCACAGTCCTTGTTTTTGCCTATGGTTTTTCTTTTGTTCCCTAATCTCGGTTGGTTTTTCACTTGTCAACGTTCATGTCTTCGTCTTCCATTCCATTCTAGCCACTTTTTGTTGTTTTTCCAGAACACCGTGGCTTTGTACATTGTCTTTCTACATCTCATTTTAGTTTGCTGCCACTCTTTTGTTTCGTTTGTCCCTTCACTTCCTTCATCCTCCTCCCTACTGAGATCTTCTTGAAGGCTAAGTTTTGGAAATCATTGCCTATATGTGTAGGTATTGCTAGTTTTGCTATAGATCTCCAGCTTTTTGCATTGTCTTTCTATGTCTGTTTTAGTGTGCTGCCCTCAGATTTTGAGTTTTTGCCTTGACTTCCTTAATCTTCCGCCCTAGTTAAGTTTTCTTTCTAAGTGGAAGCGTTTCCAGACTGGCCTTACTTTCTACATTGTCTTTCCACAGCTTTTCAGTCTGCTGCCACTCTTTGGTTTAGTATTTCCCTTCACTTCCTTCATCCTCCTTTCTATTGAGATCTTATTGAAGGCTAAGTTTTGTAAATCATTGCCTATATGTGTAGTTATTGATAGTTTTGCTATAGATCTCCAGCTTTTTGCATTGTCTTTCTATGTCTGTTTTAGTGTGCTGCACTCAGATTTTGAGTTTTTGCCTTGGTTTCCTGAATCTTCCTCCCTGTTTCAAGGTTCATTTGAAGTGTAAGGTTTTGAAATCGCTGTCTTCAAGAGTTTTGTGTCATTCTTTAGGTTGTTAGTATTATCGATTTTCTTTCAAAATGTCTCTTTTAGTTCACGGTCCTTGTTTTTGCCTATGGTTTTTCTTTTGTTCCCTAATCTCGGTTGGTTTTTCACTTGTCAACGTTCATGTCTTCGTCTTCCATTCCATTCTAGCCACTTTTTGTTGTTTTTCCAGAACACCGTGGCTTTGTACATTGTCTTTCTACATCTCATTTTAGTTTGCTGCCACTCTTTTGTTTCGTTTGTCCCTTCACTTCCTTCATCCTCCTCCCTACTGAGATCTTCTTGAAGGCTAAGTTTTGGAAATCATTGCCTATATGTGTAGGTATTGCTAGTTTTGCTATAGATCTCCAGCTTTTTGCATTGTCTTTCTATGTCTGTTTTAGTGTGCTGCCCTCAGATTTTGAGTTTTTGCCTTGACTTCCTTAATCTTCCGCCCTAGTTAAGTTTTCTTTCTAAGTGGAAGCGTTTCCAGACTGGCCTTACTTTCTACATTGTCTTTCCACAGCTTTTCAGTCTGCTGCCACTCTTTGGTTTAGTATTTCCCTTCACTTCCTTCATCCTCCTTTCTATTGAGATCTTATTGAAGGCTAAGTTTTGTAAATCATTGCCTATATGTGTAGTTATTGATAGTTTTGCTATAGATCTCCAGCTTTTTGCATTGTCTTTCTATGTCTGTTTTAGTGTGCTGCCCTCAGTTTTTCGTTTTTGCCTTGGTTTCCTGAATCTTCCTCCCTGTTTCAAGGTTCATTTGAAGTGTAAGGTTTTGAAATCGCTGTCTTCAAGAGTTTTGTGTCATTCTTTAGGTTGTTAGTATTATCGATTTTCTTTCAAAATGTCTCTTTTAGTTCACGGTCCTTGTTTTTGCCTATGGTTTTTCTTTTGTTCCCTAATCTCGGTTGGTTTTTCACTTGTCAACGTTCATGTCTTCGTCTTCCATTCCATTCTAGCCACTTTTTGTTGTTTTTCCAGAACACCGTGGCTTTGTACATTGTCTTTCTACATCTCATTTTAGTTTGCTGCCACTCTTTTGTTTCGTTTGTCCCTTCACTTCCTTCATCCTCCTCCCTACTGAGATCTTCTTGAAGGCTAAGTTTTGGAAATCATTGCCTATATGTGTAGGTATTGCTAGTTTTGCTATAGATCTCCAGCTTTTTGCATTGTCTTTCTATGTCTGTTTTAGTGTGCTGCCCTCAGATTTTGAGTTTTTGCCTTGACTTCCTTAATCTTCCGCCCTAGTTAAGTTTTCTTTCTAAGTGGAAGCGTTTCCAGACTGGCCTTACTTTCTACATTGTCTTTCCACAGCTTTTCAGTCTGCTGCCACTCTTTGGTTTAGTATTTCCCTTCACTTCCTTCATCCTCCTCCCTACTGAGATCTTCTTGAAGGCTAAGTTTTGGAAATCATTGCCTATATGTGTAGTTATTGCTAGTTTTGCTATAGATCTCCAGCTTTTTGCATTGTCTTTCTATGTCTGTTTTAGTGTGCTGCCCTCAGTTTTTCGTTTTTGCCTTGGTTTCCTGAATCTTCCTCCCTGTTTCAAGGTTCATTTGAAGTGTAAGGTTTTGAAATCGCTGTCTTCAAGAGTTTTGTGTCATTCCTTAGGTTGTTAGTGTTATCGATTTTCTTTCAAAATCTCTCTTTTAGTTCACGGTCCTTGTTTTTGCCTATGGTTTTTCTTTTGTTCCCTAATCTCGGTTGGTTTTTCACTTGTCAACGTTCATGTCTTCGTCTTCCATTCCATTCTAGCCACTTTTTGTTGTTTTTCCAGAACACCGTGGCTTTGTACATTGTCTTTCTACATCTCATTTTAGTTTGCTGCCACTCTTTTGTTTCGTTTGTCCCTTCACTTCCTTCATCCTCCTCCCTACTGAGATCTTCTTGAAGGCTAAGTTTTGGAAATCATTGCCTATATGTGTAGGTATTGCTAGTTTTGCTATAGATCTCCAGCTTTTTGCATTGTCTTTCTATGTCTGTTTTAGTGTGCTGCACTCAGATTTTGAGTTTTTGCCTTGGTTTCCTGAATCTTCCTCCCTGTTTCAAGGTTCATTTGAAGTGTAAGGTTTTGAAATCGCTGTCTTCAAGAGTTTTGTGTCATTCCTTAGGTTGTTAGTATTATCGATTTTCTTTCAAAATCTCTCTTTTAGTTCACGGTCCTTGTTTTTGCCTATGGTTTTTCTTTTGTTCCCTAATCTCGGTTGGTTTTTCACTTGTCAACGTTCATGTCTTCGTCTTCCATTCCATTCTAGCCACTTTTTGTTGTTTTTCCAGAACACCGTGGCTTTGTACATTGTCTTTCTACATCTCATTTTAGTTTGCTGCCACTCTTTTGTTTCGTTTGTCCCTTCACTTGCTTCATCCTCCTCCCTACTGAGATCTTCTTGAAGGCTAAGTTTTGGAAATCATTGCCTATATGTGTAGTTATTGCTAGTTTTGCTATAGATCTCCAGCTTTTTGCATTGTCTTTCTATGTCTGTTTTAGTGTGCTGCCCTCAGTTTTTCGTTTTTGCCTTGGTTTCCTGAATCTTCCTCCCTGTTTCAAGGTTCATTTGAAGTGTAAGGTTTTGAAATCGCTGTCTTCAAGAGTTTTGTGTCATTCCTTAGGTTGTTAGTATTATCGATTTTCTTTCAAAATCTCTCTTTTAGTTCACGGTCCTTGTTTTTGCCTATGGTTTTTCTTTTGTTCCCTAATCTCGGTTGGTTTTTCACTTGTCAACGTTCATGTCTTCGTCTTCCATTCCATTCTAGCCACTTTTTGTTGTTTTTCCAGAACACCGTGGCTTTGTACATTGTCTTTCTACATCTCATTTTAGTTTGCTGCCACTCTTTTGTTTCGTTTGTCCCTTCACTTCCTTCATCCTCCTCCCTACTGAGATCTTCTTGAAGGCTAAGTTTTGGAAATCATTGCCTATATGTGTAGGTATTGCTAGTTTTGCTATAGATCTCCAGCTTTTTGCATTGTCTTTCTATGTCTGTTTTAGTGTGCTGCCCTCAGATTTTGAGTTTTTGCCTTGACTTCCTTAATCTTCCGCCCTAGTTAAGTTTTCTTTCTAAGTGGAAGCGTTTCCAGACTGGCCTTACTTTCTACATTGTCTTTCCACAGATTTTCAGTCTGCTGCCACTCTTTGGTTTAGTATTTCCCTTCACTTCCTTCATCCTCCTCCCTACTGAGATCTTCTTGAAGGCTAAGTTTTGGAAATCATTGCCTATATGTGTAGTTATTGCTAGTTTTGCTATAGATCTCCAGCTTTTTGCATTGTCTTTCTATGTCTGTTTTAGTGTGCTGCCCTCAGTTTTTCGTTTTTGCCTTGGTTTCCTGAATCTTCCTCCCTGTTTCAAGGTTCATTTGAAGTGTAAGGTTTTGAAATCGCTGTCTTCAAGAGTTTTGTGTCATTCCTTAGGTTGTTAGTGTTATCGATTTTCTTTCAAAATCTCTCTTTTAGTTCACGGTCCTTGTTTTTGCCTATGGTTTTTCTTTTGTTCCCTAATCTCGGTTGGTTTTTCACTTGTCAACGTTCATGTCTTCGTCTTCCATTCCATTCTAGCCACTTTTTGTTGTTTTTCCAGAACACCGTGGCTTTGTACATTGTCTTTCTACATCTCATTTTAGTTTGCTGCCACTCTTTTGTTTCGTTTGTCCCTTCACTTCCTTCATCCTCCTCCCTACTGAGATCTTCTTGAAGGCTAAGTTTTGGAAATCATTGCCTATATGTGTAGGTATTGCTAGTTTTGCTATAGATCTCCAGCTTTTTGCATTGTCTTTCTATGTCTGTTTTAGTGTGCTGCACTCAGATTTTGAGTTTTTGCCTTGGTTTCCTGAATCTTCCTCCCTGTTTCAAGGTTCATTTGAAGTGTAAGGTTTTGAAATCGCTGTCTTCAAGAGTTTTGTGTCATTCCTTAGGTTGTTAGTATTATCGATTTTCTTTCAAAATCTCTCTTTTAGTTCACGGTCCTTGTTTTTGCCTATGGTTTTTCTTTTGTTCCCTAATCTCGGTTGGTTTTTCACTTGTCAACGTTCATGTCTTCGTCTTCCATTCCATTCTAGCCACTTTTTGTTGTTTTTCCAGAACACCGTGGCTTTGTACATTGTCTTTCTACATCTCATTTTAGTTTGCTGCCACTCTTTTGTTTCGTTTGTCCCTTCACTTGCTTCATCCTCCTCCCTACTGAGATCTTCTTGAAGGCTAAGTTTTGGAAATCATTGCCTATATGTGTAGTTATTGCTAGTTTTGCTATAGATCTCCAGCTTTTTGCATTGTCTTTCTATGTCTGTTTTAGTGTGCTGCCCTCAGTTTTTCGTTTTTGCCTTGGTTTCCTGAATCTTCCTCCCTGTTTCAAGGTTCATTTGAAGTGTAAGGTTTTGAAATCGCTGTCTTCAAGAGTTTTGTGTCATTCCTTAGGTTGTTAGTATTATCGATTTTCTTTCAAAATCTCTCTTTTAGTTCACGGTCCTTGTTTTTGCCTATGGTTTTTCTTTTGTTCCCTAATCTCGGTTGGTTTTTCACTTGTCAACGTTCATGTCTTCGTCTTCCATTCCATTCTAGCCACTTTTTGTTGTTTTTCCAGAACACCGTGGCTTTGTACATTGTCTTTCTACATCTCATTTTAGTTTGCTGCCACTCTTTTGTTTCGTTTGTCCCTTCACTTCCTTCATCCTCCTCCCTACTGAGATCTTCTTGAAGGCTAAGTTTTGGAAATCATTGCCTATATGTGTAGGTATTGCTAGTTTTGCTATAGATCTCCAGCTTTTTGCATTGTCTTTCTATGTCTGTTTTAGTGTGCTGCCCTCAGATTTTGAGTTTTTGCCTTGACTTCCTTAATCTTCCGCCCTAGTTAAGTTTTCTTTCTAAGTGGAAGCGTTTCCAGACTGGCCTTACTTTCTACATTGTCTTTCCACAGCTTTTCAGTCTGCTGCCACTCTTTGGTTTAGTATTTCCCTTCACTTCCTTCATCCTCCTCCCTACTGAGATCTTCTTGAAGGCTAAGTTTTGGAAATCATTGCCTATATGTGTAGGTATTGCTAGTTTTGCTATAGATCTCCAGCTTTTTGCATTGTCTTTCTATGTCTGTTTTAGTGTGCTGCCCTCAGTTTTTCGTTTTTGCCTTGGTTTCCTGAATCTTCCTCCCTGTTTCAAGGTTCATTTGAAGTGTAAGGTTTTGAAATCGCTGTCTTCAAGAGTTTTGTGTCATTCTTTAGGTTGTTAGTATTATCGATTTTCTTTCAAAGTCTCTCTTTTAGTTCACGGTCCTTGTTTTTGCCTATGGTTTTTCTTTTGTTCCCTAATCTCGGTTGGTTTTTCACTTGTCAACGTTCATGTCTTCGTCTTCCATTCCATTCTAGCCACTTTTTGTTGTTTTTCCAGAACACCGTGGCTTTGTACATTGTCTTTCTACATCTCATTTTAGTTTGCTGCCACTCTTTTGTTTCGTTTGTCCCTTCACTTCCTTCATCCTCCTCCCTACTGAGATCTTCTTGAAGGCTAAGTTTTGGAAATCATTGCCTATATGTGTAGGTATTGCTAGTTTTGCTATAGATCTCCAGCTTTTTGCATTGTCTTTCTATGTCTGTTTTAGTGTGCTGCCCTCAGATTTTGAGTTTTTGCCTTGACTTCCTTAATCTTCCGCCCTAGTTAAGTTTTCTTTCTAAGTGGAAGCGTTTCCAGACTGGCCTTACTTTCTACATTGTCTTTCCACAGCTTTTCAGTCTGCTGCCACTCTTTGGTTTAGTATTTCCCTTCACTTCCTTCATCCTCCTCCCTACTGAGATCTTCTTGAAGGCTAAGTTTTGGAAATCATTGCCTATATGTGTAGTTATTGCTAGTTTTGCTATAGATCTCCAGCTTTTTGCATTGTCTTGCTATGTCTGTTTTAGTGTGCTGCACTCAGATTTTGAGTTTTTGCCTTGGTTTCCTGAATCTTCCTCCCTGTTTCAAGGTTCATTTGAAGTGTAAGGTTTTGAAATCGCTGTCTTCAAGAGTTTTGTGTCATTCCTTAGGTTGTTAGTATTATCGATTTTCTTTCAAAATCTCTCTTTTAGTTCACGGTCCTTGTTTTTGCCTATGGTTTTTCTTTTGTTCCCTAATCTCGGTTGGTTTTTCACTTGTCAACGTTCATGTCTTCGTCTTCCATTCCATTCTAGCCACTTTTTGTTGTTTTTCCAGAACACCGTGGCTTTGTACATTGTCTTTCTACATCTCATTTTAGTTTGCTGCCACTCTTTTGTTTCGTTTGTCCCTTCACTTCCTTCATCCTCCTCCCTACTGAGATCTTCTTGAAGGCTAAGTTTTGGAAATCATTGCCTATATGTGTAGGTATTGCTAGTTTTGCTATAGATCTCCAGCTTTTTGCATTGTCTTTCTATGTCTGTTTTAGTGTGCTGCCCTCAGATTTTGAGTTTTTGCCTTGACTTCCTTAATCTTCCGCCCTAGTTAAGTTTTCTTTCTAAGTGGAAGCGTTTCCAGACTGGCCTTACTTTCTACATTGTCTTTCCACAGCTTTTCAGTCTGCTGCCACTCTTTGGTTTAGTATTTCCCTTCACTTCCTTCATCCTCCTCCCTACTGAGATCTTCTTGAAGGCTAAGTTTTGGAAATCATTGCCTATATGTGTAGTTATTGCTAGTTTTGCTATAGATCTCCAGCTTTTTGCATTGTCTTTCTATGTCTGTTTTAGTGTGCTGCACTCAGATTTTGAGTTTTTGCCTTGGTTTCCTGAATCTTCCTCCCTGTTTCAAGGTTCATTTGAAGTGTAAGGTTTTGAAATCGCTGTCTTCAAGAGTTTTGTGTCATTCCTTAGGTTGTTAGTATTATCGATTTTCTTTCAAAATCTCTCTTTTAGTTCACGGTCCTTGTTTTTGCCTATGGTTTTTCTTTTGTTCCCTAATCTCGGTTGGTTTTTCACTTGTCAACGTTCATGTCTTCGTCTTCCATTCCATTCTAGCCACTTTTTGTTGTTTTTCCAGAACACCGTGGCTTTGTACATTGTCTTTCTACATCTCATTTTAGTTTGCTGCCACTCTTTTGTTTCGTTTGTCCCTTCACTTCCTTCATCCTCCTCCCTACTGAGATCTTCTTGAAGGCTAAGTTTTGGAAATCATTGCCTATATGTGTAGGTATTGCTAGTTTTGCTATAGATCTCCAGCTTTTTGCATTGTCTTTCTATGTCTGTTTTAGTGTGCTGCCCTCAGATTTTGAGTTTTTGCCTTGACTTCCTTAATCTTCCGCCCTAGTTAAGTTTTCTTTCTAAGTGGAAGCGTTTCCAGACTGGCCTTACTTTCTACATTGTCTTTCCACAGCTTTTCAGTCTGCTGCCACTCTTTGGTTTAGTATTTCCCTTCACTTCCTTCATCCTCCTCCCTACTGAGATCTTCTTGAAGGCTAAGTTTTGGAAATCATTGCCTATATGTGTAGTTATTGCTAGTTTTGCTATAGATCTCCAGCTTTTTGCATTGTCTTTCTATGTCTGTTTTAGTGTGCTGCCCTCAGTTTTTCGTTTTTGCCTTGGTTTCCTGAATCTTCCTCCCTGTTTCAAGGTTCATTTGAAGTGTAAGGTTTTGAAATCGCTGTCTTCAAGAGTTTTGTGTCATTCCTTAGGTTGTTAGTATTATCGATTTTCTTTCAAAATCTCTCTTTTAGTTCACGGTCCTTGTTTTTGCCTATGGTTTTTCTTTTGTTCCCTAATCTCGGTTGGTTTTTCACTTGTCAACGTTCATGTCTTCGTCTTCCATTCCATTCTAGCCACTTTTTGTTGTTTTTCCAGAACACCGTGGCTTTGTACATTGTCTTTCTACATCTCATTTTAGTTTGCTGCCACTCTTTTGTTTCGTTTGTCCCTTCACTTCCTTCATCCTCCTCCCTACTGAGATCTTCTTGAAGGCTAAGTTTTGGAAATCATTGCCTATATGTGTAGGTATTGCTAGTTTTGCTATAGATCTCCAGCTTTTTGCATTGTCTTTCTATGTCTGTTTTAGTGTGCTGCCCTCAGATTTTGAGTTTTTGCCTTGACTTCCTTAATCTTCCGCCCTAGTTAAGTTTTCTTTCTAAGTGGAAGCGTTTCCAGACTGGCCTTACTTTCTACATTGTCTTTCCACAGCTTTTCAGTCTGCTGCCACTCTTTGGTTTAGTATTTCCCTTCACTTCCTTCATCCTCCTCCCTACTGAGATCTTCTTGAAGGCTAAGTTTTGGAAATCATTGCCTATATGTGTAGTTATTGCTAGTTTTGCTATAGATCTCCAGCTTTTTGCATTGTCTTGCTATGTCTGTTTTAGTGTGCTGCACTCAGATTTTGAGTTTTTGCCTTGGTTTCCTGAATCTTCCTCCCTGTTTCAAGGTTCATTTGAAGTGTAAGGTTTTGAAATCGCTGTCTTCAAGAGTTTTGTGTCATTCCTTAGGTTGTTAGTATTATCGATTTTCTTTCAAAATCTCTCTTTTAGTTCACGGTCCTTGTTTTTGCCTATGGTTTTTCTTTTGTTCCCTAATCTCGGTTGGTTTTTCACATGTCAACGTTCATGTCTTCGTCTTCCATTCCATTCTAGCCACTTTTTGTTGTTTTTCCAGAACACCGTGGCTTTGTACATTGTCTTTCTACATCTCATTTTAGTTTGCTGCCACTCTTTTGTTTCGTTTGTCCCTTCACTTCCTTCATCCTCCTCCCTACTGAGATCTTCTTGAAGGCTAAGTTTTGGAAATCATTGCCTATATGTGTAGGTATTGCTAGTTTTGCTATAGATCTCCAGCTTTTTGCATTGTCTTTCTATGTCTGTTTTAGTGTGCTGCCCTCAGATTTTGAGTTTTTGCCTTGACTTCCTTAATCTTCCGCCCTAGTTAAGTTTTCTTTCTAAGTGGAAGCGTTTCCAGACTGGCCTTACTTTCTACATTGTCTTTCCACAGCTTTTCAGTCTGCTGCCACTCTTTGGTTTAGTATTTCCCTTCACTTCCTTCATCCTCCTCCCTACTGAGATCTTCTTGAAGGCTAAGTTTTGGAAATCATTGCCTATATGTGTAGTTATTGCTAGTTTTGCTATAGATCTCCAGCTTTTTGCATTGTCTTTCTATGTCTGTTTTAGTGTGCTGCACTCAGATTTTGAGTTTTTGCCTTGGTTTCCTGAATCTTCCTCCCTGTTTCAAGGTTCATTTGAAGTGTAAGGTTTTGAAATCGCTGTCTTCAAGAGTTTTGTGTCATTCCTTAGGTTGTTAGTATTATCGATTTTCTTTCAAAATCTCTCTTTTAGTTCACGGTCCTTGTTTTTGCCTATGGTTTTTCTTTTGTTCCCTAATCTCGGTTGGTTTTTCACTTGTCAACGTTCATGTCTTCGTCTTCCATTCCATTCTAGCCACTTTTTGTTGTTTTTCCAGAACACCGTGGCTTTGTACATTGTCTTTCTACATCTCATTTTAGTTTGCTGCCACTCTTTTGTTTCGTTTGTCCCTTCACTTCCTTCATCCTCCTCCCTACTGAGATCTTCTTGAAGGCTAAGTTTTGGAAATCATTGCCTATATGTGTAGGTATTGCTAGTTTTGCTATAGATCTCCAGCTTTTTGCATTGTCTTTCTATGTCTGTTTTAGTGTGCTGCCCTCAGATTTTGAGTTTTTGCCTTGACTTCCTTAATCTTCCGCCCTAGTTAAGTTTTCTTTCTAAGTGGAAGCGTTTCCAGACTGGCCTTACTTTCTACATTGTCTTTCCACAGCTTTTCAGTCTGCTGCCACTCTTTGGTTTAGTATTTCCCTTCACTTCCTTCATCCTCCTTTCTATTGAGATCTTATTGAAGGCTAAGTTTTGGAAATCATTGCCTATATGTGTAGTTATTGCTAGTTTTGCTATAGATCTCCAGCTTTTTGCATTGTCTTTCTATGTCTGTTTTAGTGTGCTGCCCTTAGATTTTGAGTTTTTGCCTTGGTTTCCTGAATCTTCCTCCCTGTTTCAAGGTTCATTTGAAGTGTAAGGTTTTGAAATCGCTGTCTTCAAGAGTTTTGTGTCATTCCTTAGGTTGTTAGTATTATCGATTTTCTTTCAAAATCTCTCTTTTAGTTCACGGTCCTTGTTTTTGCCTATGGTTTTTCTTTTGTTCCCTAATCTCGGTTGGTTTTTCACTTGTCAACGTTCATGTCTTCGTCTTCCATTCCATTCTAGCCACTTTTTGTTGTTTTTCCAGAACACCGTGGCTTTGTACATTGTCTTTCTACATCTCATTTTAGTTTGCTGCCACTCTTTTGTTTCGTTTGTCCCTTCACTTCCTTCATCGTCCTCCCTACTGAGATCTTCTTGAAGGCTAAGTTTTGGAAATCATTGCCTATATGTGTAGGTATTGCTAGTTTTGCTATAGATCTCCAGCTTTTTGCATTGTCTTTCTATGTCTGTTTTAGTGTGCTGCCCTCAGATTTTGAGTTTTTGCCTTGACTTCCTTAATCTTCCGCCCTAGTTAAGTTTTCTTTCTAAGTGGAAGCGTTTCCAGACTGGCCTTACTTTCTACATTGTCTTTCCACAGCTTTTCAGTCTGCTGCCACTCTTTGGTTTAGCATTTCTCTTCACTTCCTTCATCCTCCTTTCTATTGAGATCTTATTGAAGGCTAAGTTTTGGAAATCATTGCTTATATGTGTAGTTATTGCTAGTTTTGCTATAGATCTCCAGCTTTTTGCATTGTCTTTCTATGTCTGTTTTAGTGTGCTGCCCTCAGTTTTTCGTTTTTGCCTTGGTTTCCTGAATCTTCCTCCCTGTTTCAAGGTTCATTTGAAGTGTAAGGTTTTGAAATCGCTGTCTTCAAGAGTTTTGTGTCATTCCTTATGTTGTTAGTGTTATCGATTTTCTTTCAAAATCTCTCTTTTAGTTCACGGTCCTTGTTTTTGCCTATGGTTTTTCTTTTGTTCCCTAATCTCGGTTGGTTTTTCACTTGTCAACGTTCATGTCTTCGTCTTCCATTCCATTCTAGCCACTTTTTGTTGTTTTTCCAGAACACCGTGGCTTTGTACATTGTCTTTCTACATCTCATTTTAGTTTGCTGCCACTCTTTTGTTTCGTTTGTCCCTTCACTTCCTTCATCCTCCTCCCTACTGAGATCTTCTTGAAGGCTAAGTTTTGGAAATCATTGCCTATATGTGTAGGTATTGCTAGTTTTGCTATAGATCTCCAGCTTTTTGCATTGTCTTTCTATGTCTGTTTTAGTGTGCTGCCCTCAGATTTTGAGTTTTTGCCTTGACTTCCTTAATCTTCCGCCCTAGTTAAGTTTTCTTTCTAAGTGGAAGCGTTTCCAGACTGGCCTTACTTTCTACATTGTCTTTCCACAGCTTTTCAGTCTGCTGCCACTCTTTGGTTTAGTATTTCCCTTCACTTCCTTCATCCTCCTCCCTACTGAGATCTTCTTGAAGGCTAAGTTTTGGAAATCATTGCCTATATGTGTAGTTATTGCTAGTTTTGCTATAGATCTCCAGCTTTTTGCATTGTCTTTCTATGTCTGTTTTAGTGTGCTGCACTCAGATTTTGAGTTTTTGCCTTGGTTTCCTGAATCTTCCTCCCTGTTTCAAGGTTCATTTGAAGTGTAAGGTTTTGAAATCGCTGTCTTCAAGAGTTTTGTGTCATTCCTTAGGTTGTTAGTATTATCGATTTTCTTTCAAAATCTCTCTTTTAGTTCACGGTCCTTGTTTTTGCCTATGGTTTTTCTTTTGTTCCCTAATCTCGGTTGGTTTTTCACTTGTCAACGTTCATGTCTTCGTCTTCCATTCCATTCTAGCCACTTTTTGTTGTTTTTCCAGAACACCGTGGCTTTGTACATTGTCTTTCTACATCTCATTTTAGTTTGCTGCCACTCTTTTGTTTCGTTTGTCCCTTCACTTCCTTCATCCTCCTCCCTACTGAGATCTTCTTGAAGGCTAAGTTTTGGAAATCATTGCCTATATGTGTAGGTATTGCTAGTTTTGCTATAGATCTCCAGCTTTTTGCATTGTCTTTCTATGTCTGTTTTAGTGTGCTGCCCTCAGATTTTGAGTTTTTGCCTTGACTTCCTTAATCTTCCGCCCTAGTTAAGTTTTCTTTCTAAGTGGAAGCGTTTCCAGACTGGCCTTACTTTCTACATTGTCTTTCCACAGCTTTTCAGTCTGCTGCCACTCTTTGGTTTAGTATTTCCCTTCACTTCCTTCATCCTCCTTTCTATTGAGATCTTATTGAAGGCTAAGTTTTGGAAATCATTGCCTATATGTGTAGTTATTGCTAGTTTTGCTATAGATCTCCAGCTTTTTGCATTGTCTTTCTATGTCTGTTTTAGTGTGCTGCCCTTAGATTTTGAGTTTTTGCCTTGGTTTCCTGAATCTTCCTCCCTGTTTCAAGGTTCATTTGAAGTGTAAGGTTTTGAAATCGCTGTCTTCAAGAGTTTTGTGTCATTCCTTAGGTTGTTAGTATTATCGATTTTCTTTCAAAATCTCTCTTTTAGTTCACGGTCCTTGTTTTTGCCTATGGTTTTTCTTTTGTTCCCTAATCTCGGTTGGTTTTTCACTTGTCAACGTTCATGTCTTCGTCTTCCATTCCATTCTAGCCACTTTTTGTTGTTTTTCCAGAACACCGTGGCTTTGTACATTGTCTTTCTACATCTCATTTTAGTTTGCTGCCACTCTTTTGTTTCGTTTGTCCCTTCACTTCCTTCATCGTCCTCCCTACTGAGATCTTCTTGAAGGCTAAGTTTTGGAAATCATTGCCTATATGTGTAGGTATTGCTAGTTTTGCTATAGATCTCCAGCTTTTTGCATTGTCTTTCTATGTCTGTTTTAGTGTGCTGCCCTCAGATTTTGAGTTTTTGCCTTGACTTCCTTAATCTTCCGCCCTAGTTAAGTTTTCTTTCTAAGTGGAAGCGTTTCCAGACTGGCCTTACTTTCTACATTGTCTTTCCACAGCTTTTCAGTCTGCTGCCACTCTTTGGTTTAGCATTTCTCTTCACTTCCTTCATCCTCCTTTCTATTGAGATCTTATTGAAGGCTAAGTTTTGGAAATCATTGCTTATATGTGTAGTTATTGCTAGTTTTGCTATAGATCTCCAGCTTTTTGCATTGTCTTTCTATGTCTGTTTTAGTGTGCTGCCCTCAGTTTTTCGTTTTTGCCTTGGTTTCCTGAATCTTCCTCCCTGTTTCAAGGTTCATTTGAAGTGTAAGGTTTTGAAATCGCTGTCTTCAAGAGTTTTGTGTCATTCCTTATGTTGTTAGTGTTATCGATTTTCTTTCAAAATCTCTCTTTTAGTTCACGGTCCTTGTTTTTGCCTATGGTTTTTCTTTTGTTCCCTAATCTCGGTTGGTTTTTCACTTGTCAACGTTCATGTCTTCGTCTTCCATTCCATTCTAGCCACTTTTTGTTGTTTTTCCAGAACACCGTGGCTTTGTACATTGTCTTTCTACATCTCATTTTAGTTTGCTGCCACTCTTTTGTTTCGTTTGTCCCTTCACTTCCTTCATCCTCCTCCCTACTGAGATCTTCTTGAAGGCTAAGTTTTGGAAATCATTGCCTATATGTGTAGGTATTGCTAGTTTTGCTATAGATCTCCAGCTTTTTGCATTGTCTTTCTATGTCTGTTTTAGTGTGCTGCCCTCAGATTTTGAGTTTTTGCCTTGACTTCCTTAATCTTCCGCCCTAGTTAAGTTTTCTTTCTAAGTGGAAGCGTTTCCAGACTGGCCTTACTTTCTACATTGTCTTTCCACAGCTTTTCAGTCTGCTGCCACTCTTTGGTTTAGTATTTCCCTTCACTTCCTTCATCCTCCTCCCTACTGAGATCTTCTTGAAGGCTAAGTTTTGGAAATCATTGCCTATATGTGTAGTTATTGCTAGTTTTGCTATAGATCTCCAGCTTTTTGCATTGTCTTTCTATGTCTGTTTTAGTGTGCTGCACTCAGATTTTGAGTTTTTGCCTTGGTTTCCTGAATCTTCCTCCCTGTTTCAAGGTTCATTTGAAGTGTAAGGTTTTGAAATCGCTGTCTTCAAGAGTTTTGTGTCATTCCTTAGGTTGTTAGTATTATCGATTTTCTTTCAAAATCTCTCTTTTAGTTCACGGTCCTTGTTTTTGCCTATGGTTTTTCTTTTGTTCCCTAATCTCGGTTGGTTTTTCACTTGTCAACGTTCATGTCTTCGTCTTCCATTCCATTCTAGCCACTTTTTGTTGTTTTTCCAGAACACCGTGGCTTTGTACATTGTCTTTCTACATCTCATTTTAGTTTGCTGCCACTCTTTTGTTTCGTTTGTCCCTTCACTTCCTTCATCCTCCTCCCTACTGAGATCTTCTTGAAGGCTAAGTTTTGGAAATCATTGCCTATATGTGTAGGTATTGCTAGTTTTGCTATAGATCTCCAGCTTTTTGCATTGTCTTTCTATGTCTGTTTTAGTGTGCTGCCCTCAGATTTTGAGTTTTTGCCTTGACTTCCTTAATCTTCCGCCCTAGTTAAGTTTTCTTTCTAAGTGGAAGCGTTTCCAGACTGGCCTTACTTTCTACATTGTCTTTCCACAGCTTTTCAGTCTGCTGCCACTCTTTGGTTTAGTATTTCCCTTCACTTCCTTCATCCTCCTTTCTATATAGATCTTATTGAAGGCTAAGTTTTGGAAATCATTGCCTATATGTGTAGTTATTGCTAGTTTTGCTATAGATCTCCAGCTTTTTGCATTGTCTTTCTATGTCTGTTTTAGTGTGCTGCACTCAGATTTTGAGTTTTTGCCTTGGTTTCCTGAATCTTCCTCCCTGTTTCAAGGTTCATTTGAAGTGTAAGGTTTTGAAATCGCTGTCTTCAAGAGTTTTGTGTCATTCCTTAGGTTGTTAGTGTTATCGATTTTCTTTCAAAATCTCTCTTTTAGTTCACGGTCCTTGTTTTTGCCTATGGTTTTTCTTTTGTTCCCTAATCTCGGTTGGTTTTTCACTTGTCAACGTTCATGTCTTCGTCTTCCATTCCATTCTAGCCACTTTTTGTTGTTTTTCCAGAACACCGTGGCTTTGTACATTGTCTTTCTACATCTCATTTTAGTTTGCTGCCACTCTTTTGTTTCGTTTGTCCCTTCACTTCCTTCATCCTCCTCCCTACTGAGATCTTCTTGAAGGCTAAGTTTTGGAAATCATTGCCTATATGTGTAGGTATTGCTAGTTTTGCTATAGATCTCCAGCTTTTTGCATTGTCTTGCTATGTCTGTTTTAGTGTGCTGCCCTCAGATTTTGAGTTTTTGCCTTGACTTCCTTAATCTTCCGCCCTAGTTAAGTTTTCTTTCTAAGTGGAAGCGTTTCCAGACTGGCCTTACTTTCTACATTGTCTTTCCACAGCTTTTCAGTCTGCTGCCACTCTTTGGTTTAGTATTTCCCTTCACTTCCTTCGTCCTCCTCCCTACTGAGATCTTCTTGAAGGCTAAGTTTTGGAAATCATTGCCTATATGTGTAGTTATTGCTAGTTTTGCTATAGATCTTCAGCTTTTTGCATTGTCTTTCTATGTCTGTTTTAGTGTGCTGCACTCAGATTTTGAGTTTTTGCCTTGGTTTCCTGAATCTTCCTCCCTGTTTCAAGGTTCATTTGAAGTGTAAGGTTTTGAAATCGCTGTCTTCAAGAGTTTTGTGTCATTCCTTAGGTTGTTAGTATTATCGATTTTCTTTCAAAATCTCTCTTTTAGTTCACGGTCCTTGTTTTTGCCTATGGTTTTTCTTTTGTTCCCTAATCTCGGTTGGTTTTTCACTTGTCAACGTTCATGTCTTCGTCTTCCATTCCATTCTAGCCACTTTTTGTTGTTTTTCCAGAACACCGTGGCTTTGTACATTGTCTTTCTACATCTCATTTTAGTTTGCTGCCACTCTTTTGTTTCGTTTGTCCCTTCACTTCCTTCATCCTCCTCCCTACTGAGATCTTCTTGAAGGCTAAGTTTTGGAAATCATTGCCTATATGTGTAGGTATTGCTAGTTTTGCTATAGATCTCCAGCTTTTTGCATTGTCTTGCTATGTCTGTTTTAGTGTGCTGCCCTCAGATTTTGAGTTTTTGCCTTGACTTCCTTAATCTTCCGCCCTAGTTAAGTTTTCTTTCTAAGTGGAAGCGTTTCCAGACTGGCCTTACTTTCTACATTGTCTTTCCACAGCTTTTCAGTCTGCTGCCACTCTTTGGTTTAGCATTTCTCTTCACTTCCTTCATCCTCCTCCCTACTGAGATCTTCTTGAAGGCTAAGTTTTGGAAATCATTGCCTATATGTGTAGTTATTGCTAGTTTTGCTATAGATCTCCAGCTTTTTGCATTGTCTTTCTATGTCTGTTTTAGTGTGCTGCCCTCAGTTTTTCGTTTTTGCCTTGGTTTCCTGAATCTTCCTCCCTGTTTCAAGGTTCATTTCAAGTGTAAGGTTTTGAAATCGCTGTCTTCAAGAGTTTTGTGTCATTCCTTATGTTGTTAGTGTTATCGATTTTCTTTCAAAATCTCTCTTTTAGTTCACGGTCCTTGTTTTTGCCTATGGTTTTTCTTTTGTTCCCTAATCTCGGTTGGTTTTTCACTTGTCAACGTTCATGTCTTCGTCTTCCATTCCATTCTAGCCACTTTTTGTTGTTTTTCCAGAACACCGTGGCTTTGTACATTGTCTTTCTACATCTCATTTTAGTTTGCTGCCACTCTTTTGTTTCGTTTGTCCCTTCACTTCCTTCATCCTCCTCCCTACTGAGATCTTCTTGAAGGCTAAGTTTTGGAAATCATTGCCTATATGTGTAGGTATTGCTAGTTTTGCTATAGATCTCCAGCTTTTTGCATTGTCTTTCTATGTCTGTTTTAGTGTGCTGCCCTAAGATTTTGAGTTTTTGCCTTGACTTCCTTAATCTTCCGCCCTAGTTAAGTTTTCTTTCTAAGTGGAAGCGTTTCCAGACTGGCCTTACTTTCTACATTGTCTTTCCACAGCTTTTCAGTCTGCTGCCACTCTTTGGTTTAGTATTTCCCTTCACTTCCTTCATCCTCCTCCCTACTGAGATCTTCTTGAAGGCTAAGTTTTGGAAATCATTGCCTATATGTGTAGTTATTGCTAGTTTTGCTATAGATCTTCAGCTTTTTGCATTGTCTTTCTATGTCTGTTTTAGTGTGCTGCACTCAGATTTTGAGTTTTTGCCTTGGTTTCCTGAATCTTCCTCCCTGTTTCAAGGTTCATTTGAAGTGTAAGGTTTTGAAATCGCTGTCTTCAAGAGTTTTGTGTCATTCCTTAGGTTGTTAGTATTATCGATTTTCTTTCAAAATCTCTCTTTTAGTTCACGGTCCTTGTTTTTGCCTATGGTTTTTCTTTTGTTCCCTAATCTCGGTTGGTTTTTCACTTGTCAACGTTCATGTCTTCGTCTTCCATTCCATTCTAGCCACTTTTTGTTGTTTTTCCAGAACACCGTGGCTTTGTACATTGTCTTTCTACATCTCATTTTAGTTTGCTGCCACTCTTTTGTTTCGTTTGTCCCTTCACTTCCTTCATCCTCCTCCCTACTGAGATCTTCTTGAAGGCTGTTTTGGAAATCATTGCCTATATGTGTAGGTATTGCTAGTTTTGCTATAGATCTCCAGCTTTTTGCATTGTCTTGCTATGTCTGTTTTAGTGTGCTGCCCTCAGATTTTGAGGTTTTGCCTTGACTTCCTTAATCTTCCGCCCTAGTTAAGTTTTCTTTCTAAGTGGAAGCGTTTCCAGACTGGCCTTACTTTCTACATTGTCTTTCCACAGCTTTTCAGTCTGCTGCCACTCTTTGCTTTAGTATTTCCCTTCACTTCCTTCATCCTCCTCCCTACTGAGATCTTCTTGAAGGCTAAGTTTTGGAAATCATTGCCTATATGTGTAGTTATTGCTAGTTTTGCTATAGATCTCCAGCTTTTTGCATTGTCTTTCTATGTCTGTTTTAGTGTGCTGCCCTTAGATTTTGAGTTTTTGCCTTGGTTTCCTGAATCTTCCTCCCTGTTTCAAGGTTCATTTGAAGTGTAAGGTTTTGAAATCGCTGTCTTCAAGAGTTTTGTGTCATTCCTTATGTTGTTAGTGTTATCGATTTTCTTTCAAAATCTCTCTTTTAGTTCACGGTCCTTGTTTTTGCCTATGGTTTTTCTTTTGTTCCCTAATCTCGGTTGGTTTTTCACTTGTCAACGTTCATGTCTTCGTCTTCCATTCCATTCTAGCCACTTTTTGTTGTTTTTCCAGAACACCGTGGCTTTGTACATTGTCTTTCTACATCTCATTTTAGTTTGCTGCCACTCTTTTGTTTCGTTTGTCCCTTCACTTCCTTCATCCTCCTCCCTACTGAGATCTTCTTGAAGGCTAAGTTTTGGAAATCATTGCCTATATGTGTAGGTATTGCTAGTTTTGCTATAGATCTCCAGCTTTTTGCATTGTCTTTCTATGTCTGTTTTAGTGTGCTGCCCTCAGATTTTGAGTTTTTGCCTTGACTTCCTTAATCTTCCGCCCTAGTTAAGTTTTCTTTCTAAGTGGAAGCGTTTCCAGACTGGCCTTACTTTCTACATTGTCTTTCCACAGCTTTTCAGTCTGCTGCCACTCTTTGGTTTAGTATTTCCCTTCACTTCCTTCATCCTGCTCCCTACTGAGATCTTCTTGAAGGCTAAGTTTTGGAAATCATTGCCTATATGTGTAGTTATTGCTAGTTTTGCTATAGATCTTCAGCTTTTTGCATTGTCTTTCTATGTCTGTTTTAGTGTGCTGCACTCAGATTTTGAGTTTTTGCCTTGGTTTCCTGAATCTTCCTCCCTGTTTCAAGGTTCATTTGAAGTGTAAGGTTTTGAAATCGCTGTCTTCAAGAGTTTTGTGTCATTCCTTAGGTTGTTAGTATTATCGATTTTCTTTCAAAATCTCTCTTTTAGTTCACGGTCCTTGTTTTTGCCTATGGTTTTTCTTTTGTTCCCTAATCTCGGTTGGTTTTTCACTTGTCAACGTTCATGTCTTCGTCTTCCATTCCATTCTAGCCACTTTTTGTTGTTTTTCCAGAACACCGTGGCTTTGTACATTGTCTTTCTACATCTCATTTTAGTTTGCTGCCACTCTTTTGTTTCGTTTGTCCCTTCACTTCCTTCATCCTCCTCCCTACTGAGATCTTCTTGAAGGCTAAGTTTTGGAAATCATTGCCTATATGTGTAGGTATTGCTAGTTTTGCTATAGATCTCCAGCTTTTTGCATTGTCTTGCTATGTCTGTTTTAGTGTGCTGCCCTCAGATTTTGAGGTTTTGCCTTGACTTCCTTAATCTTCCGCCCTAGTTAAGTTTTCTTTCTAAGTGGAAGCGTTTCCAGACTGGCCTTACTTTCTACATTGTCTTTCCACAGCTTTTCAGTCTGCTGCCACTCTTTGCTTTAGTATTTCCCTTCACTTCCTTCATCCTCCTCCCTACTGAGATCTTCTTGAAGGCTAAGTTTTGGAAATCATTGCCTATATGTGTAGTTATTGCTAGTTTTGCTATAGATCTCCAGCTTTTTGCATTGTCTTTCTATGTCTGTTTTAGTGTGCTGCCCTCAGTTTTTCGTTTTTGCCTTGGTTTCCTGAATCTTCCTCCCTGTTTCAAGGTTCATTTGAAGTGTAAGGTTTTGAAATCGCTGTCTTCAAGAGTTTTGTGTCATTCCTTAGGTTGTTAGTATTATCGATTTTCTTTCAAAATCTCTCTTTTAGTTCACGGTCCTTGTTTTTGCCTATGGTTTTTCTTTTGTTCCCTAATCTCGGTTGGTTTTTCACTTGTCAACGTTCATGTCTTCGTCTTCCATTCCATTCTAGCCACTTTTTGTTGTTTTTCCAGAACACCGTGGCTTTGTACATTGTCTTTCTACATCTCATTTTAGTTTGCTGCCACTCTTTTGTTTCGTTTGTCCCTTCACTTCCTTCATCCTCCTCCCTACTGAGATCTTCTTGAAGGCTAAGTTTTGGAAATCATTGCCTATATGTGTAGGTATTGCTAGTTTTGCTATAGATCTCCAGCTTTTTGCATTGTCTTTCTATGTCTGTTTTAGTGTGCTGCCCTCAGATTTTGAGTTTTTGCCTTGACTTCCTTAATCTTCCGCCCTAGTTAAGTTTTCTTTCTAAGTGGAAGCGTTTCCAGACTGGCCTTACTTTCTACATTGTCTTTCCACAGCTTTTCAGTCTGCTGCCACTCTTTGGTTTAGCATTTCTCTTCACTTCCTTCATCCTCCTCCCTACTGAGATCTTCTTGAAGGCTAAGTTTTGGAAATCATTGCCTATATGTGTAGTTATTGCTAGTTTTGCTATAGATCTCCAGCTTTTTGCATTGTCTTTCTATGTCTGTTTTAGTGTGCTGCCCTCAGTTTTTCGTTTTTGCCTTGGTTTCCTGAATCTTCCTCCCTGTTTCAAGGTTCATTTGAAGTGTAAGGTTTTGAAATCGCTGTCTTCAAGAGTTTTGTGTCATTCCTTATGTTGTTAGTGTTATCGATTTTCTTTCAAAATCTCTCTTTTAGTTCACGGTCCTTGTTTTTGCCTATGGTTTTTCTTTTGTTCCCTAATCTCGGTTGGTTTTTCACTTGTCAACGTTCATGTCTTCGTCTTCCATTCCATTCTAGCCACTTTTTGTTGTTTTTCCAGAACACCGTGGCTTTGTACATTGTCTTTCTACATCTCATTTTAGTTTGCTGCCACTCTTTTGTTTCGTTTGTCCCTTCACTTCCTTCATCCTCCTCCCTACTGAGATCTTCTTGAAGGCTAAGTTTTGGAAATCATTGCCTATATGTGTAGGTATTGCTAGTTTTGCTATAGATCTCCAGCTTTTTGCATTGTCTTTCTATGTCTGTTTTAGTGTGCTGCCCTCAGATTTTGAGTTTTTGCCTTGACTTCCTTAATCTTCCGCCCTAGTTAAGTTTTCTTTCTAAGTGGAAGCGTTTCCAGACTGGCCTTACTTTCTACATTGTCTTTCCACAGCTTTTCAGTCTGCTGCCACTCTTTGGTTTAGCATTTCTCTTCACTTCCTTCATCCTCCTCCCTACTGAGATCTTCTTGAAGGCTAAGTTTTGGAAATCATTGCCTATATGTGTAGTTATTGCTAGTTTTGCTATAGATCTCCAGCTTTTTGCATTGTCTTTCTATGTCTGTTTTAGTGTGCTGCCCTCAGTTTTTCGTTTTTGCCTTGGTTTCCTGAATCTTCCTCCCTGTTTCAAGGTTCATTTGAAGTGTAAGGTTTTGAAATCGCTGTCTTCAAGAGTTTTGTGTCATTCCTTATGTTGTTAGTGTTATCGATTTTCTTTCAAAATCTCTCTTTTAGTTCACGGTCTTTGTTTTTGCCTATGGTTTTTCTTTTGTTCCCTAATCTCGGTTGGTTTTTCACTTGTCAACGTTCATGTCTTCGTCTTCCATTCCATTCTAGCCACTTTTTGTTGTTTTTCCAGAACACCGTGGCTTTGTACATTGTCTTTCTACATCTCATTTTAGTTTGCTGCCACTCTTTTGTTTCGTTTGTCCCTTCACTTCCTTCATCCTCCTCCCTACTGAGATCTTCTTGAAGGCTAAGTTTTGGAAATCATTGCCTATATGTGTAGGTATTGCTAGTTTTGCTATAGATCTCCAGCTTTTTGCATTGTCTTTCTATGTCTGTTTTAGTGTGCTGCCCTCAGATTTTGAGTTTTTGCCTTGACTTCCTTAATCTTCCGCCCTAGTTAAGTTTTCTTTCTAAGTGGAAGCGTTTCCAGACTGGCCTTACTTTCTACATTGTCTTTCCACAGCTTTTCAGTCTGCTGCCACTCTTTGGTTTAGTATTTCCCTTCACTTCCTTCATCCTCCTCCCTACTGAGATCTTCTTGAAGGCTAAGTTTTGGAAATCATTGCCTATATGTGTAGTTATTGCTAGTTTTGCTATAGATCTTCAGCTTTTTGCATTGTCTTTCTATGTCTGTTTTAGTGTGCTGCACTCAGATTTTGAGTTTTTGCCTTGGTTTCCTGAATCTTCCTCCCTGTTTCAAGGTTCATTTGAAGTGTAAGGTTTTGAAATCGCTGTCTTCAAGAGTTTTGTGTCATTCCTTAGGTTGTTAGTATTATCGATTTTCTTTCAAAATCTCTCTTTTAGTTCACGGTCCTTGTTTTTGCCTATGGTTTTTCTTTTGTTCCCTAATCTCGGTTGGTTTTTCACTTGTCAACGTTCATGTCTTCGTCTTCCATTCCATTCTAGCCACTTTTTGTTGTTTTTCCAGAACACCGTGGCTTTGTACATTGTCTTTCTACATCTCATTTTAGTTTGCTGCCACTCTTTTGTTTCGTTTGTCCCTTCACTTCCTTCATCCTCCTCCCTACTGAGATCTTCTTGAAGGCTAAGTTTTGGAAATCATTGCCTATATGTGTAGGTATTGCTAGTTTTGCTATAGATCTCCAGCTTTTTGCATTGTCTTGCTATGTCTGTTTTAGTGTGCTGCCCTCAGATTTTGAGTTTTTGCCTTGACTTCCTTAATCTTCCGCCCTAGTTAAGTTTTCTTTCTAAGTGGAAGCGTTTCCAGACTGGCCTTACTTTCTACATTGTCTTTCCACAGCTTTTCAGTCTGCTGCCACTCTTTGCTTTAGTATTTCCCTTCACTTCCTTCATCCTCCTCCCTACTGAGATCTTCTTGAAGGCTAAGTTTTGGAAATCATTGCCTATATGTGTAGTTATTGCTAGTTTTGCTATATATCTCCAGCTTTTTGCATTGTCTTTCTATGTCTGTTTTAGTGTGCTGCCCTTAGATTTTGAGTTTTTGCCTTGGTTTCCTGAATCTTCCTCCCTGTTTCAAGGTTCATTTGAAGTGTAAGGTTTTGAAATCGCTGTCTTCAAGAGTTTTGTGTCATTCCTTATGTTGTTAGTGTTATCGATTTTCTTTCAAAATCTCTCTTTTAGTTCACGGTCCTTGTTTTTGCCTATGGTTTTTCTTTTGTTCCCTAATCTCGGTTGGTTTTTCACTTGTCAACGTTCATGTCTTCGTCTTCCATTCCATTCTAGCCACTTTTTGTTGTTTTTCCAGAACACCGTGGCTTTGTACATTGTCTTTCTACATCTCATTTTAGTTTGCTGCCACTCTTTTGTTTCGTTTGTCCCTTCACTTCCTTCATCCTCCTCCCTACTGAGATCTTCTTGAAGGCTAAGTTTTGGAAATCATTGCCTATATGTGTAGGTATTGCTAGTTTTGCTATAGATCTCCAGCTTTTTGCATTGTCTTTCTATGTCTGTTTTAGTGTGCTGCCCTCAGATTTTGAGTTTTTGCCTTGACTTCCTTAATCTTCCGCCCTAGTTAAGTTTTCTTTCTAAGTTGAAGCGTTTCCAGACTGGCCTTACTTTCTACATTGTCTTTCCACAGCTTTTCAGTCTGCTGCCACTCTTTGGTTTAGTATTTCCCTTCACTTCCTTCATCCTCCTCCCTACTGAGATCTTCTTGAAGGCTAAGTTTTGGAAATCATTGCCTATATGTGTAGTTATTGCTAGTTTTGCTATAGATCTTCAGCTTTTTGCATTGTCTTTCTATGTCTGTTTTAGTGTGCTGCACTCAGATTTTGAGTTTTTGCCTTGGTTTCCTGAATCTTCCTCCCTGTTTCAAGGTTCATTTGAAGTGTAAGGTTTTGAAATCGCTGTCTTCAAGAGTTTTGTGTCATTCCTTAGGTTGTTAGTATTATCGATTTTCTTTCAAAATCTCTCTTTTAGTTCACGGTCCTTGTTTTTGCCTATGGTTTTTCTTTTGTTCCCTAATCTCGGTTGGTTTTTCACTTGTCAACGTTCATGTCTTCGTCTTCCATTCCATTCTAGCCACTTTTTGTTGTTTTTCCAGAACACCGTGGCTTTGTACATTGTCTTTCTACATCTCATTTTAGTTTGCTGCCACTCTTTTGTTTCGTTTGTCCCTTCACTTCCTTCATCCTCCTCCCTACTGAGATCTTCTTGAAGGCTAAGTTTTGGAAATCATTGCCTATATGTGTAGGTATTGCTAGTTTTGCTATAGATCTCCAGCTTTTTGCATCGTCTTGCTATGTCTGTTTTAGTGTGCTGCCCTCAGATTTTGAGGTTTTGCCTTGACTTCCTTAATCTTCCGCCCTAGTTAAGTTTTCTTTCTAAGTGGAAGCGTTTCCAGACTGGCCTTACTTTCTACATTGTCTTTCCACAGCTTTTCAGTCTGCTGCCACTCTTTGCTTTAGTATTTCCCTTCACTTCCTTCATCCTCCTCCCTACTGAGATCTTCTTGAAGGCTAAGTTTTGGAAATCATTGCCTATATGTGTAGTTATTGCTAGTTTTGCTATAGATCTCCAGCTTTTTGCATTGTCTTTCTATGTCTGTTTTAGTGTGCTGCCCTTAGATTTTGAGTTTTTGCCTTGGTTTCCTGAATCTTCCTCCCTGTTTCAAGGTTCATTTGAAGTGTAAGGTTTTGAAATCGCTGTCTTCAAGAGTTTTGTGTCATTCCTTATGTTGTTAGTGTTATCGATTTTCTTTCAAAATCTCTCTTTTAGTTCACGGTCCTTGTTTTTGCCTATGGTTTTTCTTTTGTTCCCTAATCTCGGTTGGTTTTTCACTTGTCAACGTTCATGTCTTCGTCTTCCATTCCATTCTAGCCACTTTTTGTTGTTTTTCCAGAACACCGTGGCTTTGTACATTGTCTTTCTACATCTCATTTTAGTTTGCTGCCACTCTTTTGTTTCGTTTGTCCCTTCACTTCCTTCATCCTCCTCCCTACTGAGATCTTCTTGAAGGCTAAGTTTTGGAAATCATTGCCTATATGTGTAGGTATTGCTAGTTTTGCTATAGATCTCCAGCTTTTTGCATTGTCTTTCTATGTCTGTTTTAGTGTGCTGCCCTCAGATTTTGAGTTTTTGCCTTGACTTCCTTAATCTTCCGCCCTAGTTAAGTTTTCTTTCTAAGTGGAAGCGTTTCCAGACTGGCCTTACTTTCTACATTGTCTTTCCACAGCTTTTCAGTCTGCTGCCACTCTTTGGTTTAGTATTTCCCTTCACTTCCTTCATCCTCCTCCCTACTGAGATCTTCTTGAAGGCTAAGTTTTGGAAATCATTGCCTATATGTGTAGTTATTGCTAGTTTTGCTATAGATCTTCAGCTTTTTGCATTGTCTTTCTATGTCTGTTTTAGTGTGCTGCACTCAGATTTTGAGTTTTTGCCTTGGTTTCCTGAATCTTCCTCCCTGTTTCAAGGTTCATTTGAAGTGTAAGGTTTTGAAATCGCTGTCTTCAAGAGTTTTGTGTCATTCCTTAGGTTGTTAGTATTATCGATTTTCTTTCAAAATCTCTCTTTTAGTTCACGGTCCTTGTTTTTGCCTATGGTTTTTCTTTTGTTCCCTAATCTCGGTTGGTTTTTCACTTGTCAACGTTCATGTCTTCGTCTTCCATTCCATTCTAGCCACTTTTTGTTGTTTTTCCAGAACACCGTGGCTTTGTACATTGTCTTTCTACATCTCATTTTAGTTTGCTGCCACTCTTTTGTTTCGTTTGTCCCTTCACTTCCTTCATCCTCCTCCCTACTGAGATCTTCTTGAAGGCTAAGTTTTGGAAATCATTGCCTATATGTGTAGGTATTGCTAGTTTTGCTATAGATCTCCAGCTTTTTGCATTGTCTTTCTATGTCTGTTTTAGTGTGCTGCCCTCAGATTTTGAGTTTTTGCCTTGACTTCCTTAATCTTCCGCCCTAGTTAAGTTTTCTTTCTAAGTGGAAGCGTTTCCAGACTGGCCTTACTTTCTACATTGTCTTTCCACAGCTTTTCAGTCTGCTGCCACTCTTTGCTTTAGTATTTCCCTTCACTTCCTTCATCCTCCTCCCTACTGAGATCTTCTTGAAGGCTAAGTTTTGGAAATCATTGCCTATATGTGTAGTTATTGCTAGTTTTGCTATAGATCTCCAGCTTTTTGCATTGTCTTTCTATGTCTGTTTTAGTGTGCTGCCCTTAGATTTTGAGTTTTTGCCTTGGTTTCCTGAATCTTCCTCCCTGTTTCAAGGTTCATTTGAAGTGTAAGGTTTTGAAATCGCTGTCTTCAAGAGTTTTGTGTCATTCCTTAGGTTGTTAGTATTATCGATTTTCTTTCAAAATCTCTCTTTTAGTTCACGGTCCTTGTTTTTGCCTATGGTTTTTCTTTTGTTCCCTAATCTCGGTTGGTTTTTCACTTGTCAACGTTCATGTCTTCGTCTTCCATTCCATTCTAGCCACTTTTTGTTGTTTTTCCAGAACACCGTGGCTTTGTACATTGTCTTTCTACATCTCATTTTAGTTTGCTGCCACTCTTTTGTTTCGTTTGTCCCTTCACTTCCTTCATCCTCCTCCCTACTGAGATCTTCTTGAAGGCTAAGTTTTGGAAATCATTGCCTATATGTGTAGGTATTGCTAGTTTTGCTATAGATCTCCAGCTTTTTGCATTGTCTTTCTATGTCTGTTTTAGTGTGCTGCCCTCAGATTTTGAGTTTTTGTCTTGACTTCCTTAATCTTCCGCCCTAGTTAAGTTTTCTTTCTAAGTGGAAGCGTTTCCAGACTGGCCTTACTTTCTACATTGTCTTTCCACAGCTTTTCAGTCTGCTGCCACTCTTTGGTTTAGTATTTCCCTTCACTTCCTTCATCCTCCTCCCTACTGAGATCTTCTTGAAGGCTAAGTTTTGGAAATCATTGCCTATATGTGTAGTTATTGCTAGTTTTGCTATAGATCTCCAGCTTTTTGCATTGTCTTTCTATGTCTGTTTTAGTGTGCTGCCCTCAGTTTTTCGTTTTTGCCTTGGTTTCCTGAATCTTCCTCCCTGTTTCAAGGTTCATTTGAAGTGTAAGGTTTTGAAATCGCTGTCTTCAAGAGTTTTGTGTCATTCTTTAGGTTGTTAGTATTATCGATTTTCTTTCCAAATCTCTCTTTTAGTTCACAGTCCTTGTTTTTGCCTATGGTTTTTCTTTTGTTCCCTAATCTCGGTTGGTTTTTCACTTGTCAACGTTCATGTCTTCGTCTTCCATTCCATTCTAGCCACTTTTTGTTGTTTTTCCAGAACACCGTGGCTTTGTACATTGTCTTTCTACATCTCATTTTAGTTTGCTGCCACTCTTTTGTTTCGTTTGTCCCTTCACTTCCTTCATCCTCCTCCCTACTGAGATCTTCTTGAAGGCTAAGTTTTGGAAATCATTGCCTATATGTTTAGGTATTGCTAGTTTTGCTATATATCTCCAGCTTTTTGCATTGTCTTTCTATGTCTGTTTTAGTGTGCTGCCCTCAGATTTTGAGTTTTTGCCTTGACTTCCTTAATCTTCCGCCCTAGTTAAGTTTTCTTTCTAAGTGGAAGCGTTTCCAGACTGGCCTTACTTTCTACATTGTCTTTCCACAGCTTTTCAGTCTGCTGCCACTCTTTGGTTTAGTATTTCCCTTCACTTCCTTCATCCTCCTCCCTACTGAGATCTTCTTGAAGGCTAAGTTTTGGAAATCATTGCCTATATGTGTAGGTATTGCTAGTTTTGCTATAGATCTCCAGCTTTTTGCATTGTCTTTCTATGTCTGTTTTAGTGTGCTGCCCTCAGTTTTTCGTTTTTGCCTTGGTTTCCTGAATCTTCCTCCCTGTTTCAAGGTTCATTTGAAGTGTAAGGTTTTGAAATCGCTGTCTTCAAGAGTTTTGTGTCATTCCTTAGGTTGTTAGTGTTATCGATTTTCTTTCAAAATCTCTCTTTTAGTTCACGGTCCTTGTTTTTGCCTATGGTTTTTCTTTTGTTCCCTAATCTCGGTTGGTTTTTCACTTGTCAACGTTCATGTCTTCGTCTTCCATTCCATTCTAGCCACTTTTTGTTGTTTTTCCAGAACACCGTGGCTTTGTACATTGTCTTTCTACATCTCATTTTAGTTTGCTGCCACTCTTTTGTTTCGTTTGTCCCTTCACTTCCTTCATCCTCCTCCCTACTGAGATCTTCTTGAAGGCTAAGTTTTGGAAATCATTGCCTATATGTGTAGGTATTGCTAGTTTTGCTATAGATCTCCAGCTTTTTGCATTGTCTTTCTATGTCTGTTTTAGTGTGCTGCCCTCAGTTTTTCGTTTTTGCCTTGGTTTCCTGAATCTTCCTCCCTGTTTCAAGGTTCATTTGAAGTGTAAGGTTTTGAAATCGCTGTCTTCAAAGGTTTGTGTCATTCTTTAGGTTGTTAGTATTATCGATTTTCTTTCAAAATCTCTCTTTTAATTCACGGTCCTTGTTTTTGCCTATGGTTTTTCTTTTGTTCCCTAATCTCGGTTGGTTTTTCACTTGTCAACGTTCATGTCTTCGTCTTCCATTCCATTCTAGCCACTTTTTGTTGTTTTTCCAGAACACCGTGGCTTTGTACATTGTCTTTCTACATCTCATTTTAGTTTGCTGCCACTCTTTTGTTTCGTTTGTCCCTTCACTTCCTTCATCCTCCTCCCTACTGAGATCTTCTTGAAGGCTAAGTTTTGGAAATCATTGCCTATATGTGTAGGTATTGCTAGTTTTGCTATAGATCTCCAGCTTTTTGCATTGTCTTTCTATGTCTGTTTTAGTGTGCTGCCCTCAGATTTTGAGTTTTTGCCTTGACTTCCTTAATCTTCCGCCCTAGTTAAGTTTTCTTTCTAAGTGGAAGCGTTTCCAGACTGGCCTTACTTTCTACATTGTCTTTCCACAGCTTTTCAGTCTGCTGCCACTCTTTGGTTTAGTATTTCCCTTCACTTCCTTCATCCTCCTTTCTATTGAGATCTTATTGAAGGCTAAGTTTTGGAAATCATTGCCTATATGTGTAGTTATTGCTAGTTTTGCTATAGATCTCCAGCTTTTTGCATTGTCTTTCTATGTCTGTTTTAGTGTGCTGCACTCAGATTTTGAGTTTTTGCCTTGGTTTCCTGAATCTTCCTCCCTGTTTCAAGGTTCATTTGAAGTGTAAGGTTTTGAAATCGCTGTCTTCAAGAGTTTTGTGTCATTCCTTATGTTGTTAGTGTTATCGATTTTCTTTCAAAATCTCTCTTTTAGTTCACGGTCCTTGTTTTTGCCTATGGTTTTTCTTTTGTTCCCTAATCTCGGTTGGTTTTTCACTTGTCAACGTTCATGTCTTCGTCTTCCATTCCATTCTAGCCACTTTTTGTTGTTTTTCCAGAACACCGTGGCTTTGTACATTGTCTTTCTACATCTCATTTTAGTTTGCTGCCACTCTTTTGTTTCGTTTGTCCCTTCACTTCCTTCATCCTCCTCCCTACTGAGATCTTCTTGAAGGCTAAGTTTTGGAAATCATTGCCTATATGTGTAGGTATTGCTAGTTTTGCTATAGATCTCCAGCTTTTTGCATTGTCTTTCTATGTCTGTTTTAGTGTGCTGCCCTCAGATTTTGAGTTTTTGCCTTGACTTCCTTAATCTTCCGCCCTAGTTAAGTTTTCTTTCTAAGTGGAAGCGTTTCCAGACTGGCCTTACTTTCTACATTGTCTTTCCACAGCTTTTCAGTCTGCTGCCACTCTTTGGTTTAGTATTTCCCTTCACTTCCTTCATCCTCCTCCCTACTGAGATCTTCTTGAAGGCTAAGTTTTGGAAATCATTGCCTATATGTGTAGTTATTGCTAGTTTTGCTATAGATCTCCAGCTTTTTGCATTGTCTTTCTATGTCTGTTTTAGTGTGCTGCACTCAGATTTTGAGTTTTTGCCTTGGTTTCCTGAATCTTCCTCCCTGTTTCAAGGTTCATTTGAAGTGTAAGGTTTTGAAATCGCTGTCTTCAAGAGTTTTGTGTCATTCCTTAGGTTGTTAGTATTATCGATTTTCTTTCAAAATCTCTCTTTTAGTTCACGGTCCTTGTTTTTGCCTATGGTTTTTCTTTTGTTCCCTAATCTCGGTTGGTTTTTCACTTGTCAACGTTCATGTCTTCGTCTTCCATTCCATTCTAGCCACTTTTTGTTGTTTTTCCAGAACACCGTGGATTTGTACATTGTCTTTCTACATCTCATTTTAGTTTGCTGCCACTCTTTTGTTTCGTTTGTCCCTTCACTTCCTTCATCCTCCTCCCTACTGAGATCTTCTTGAAGGCTAAGTTTTGGAAATCATTGCCTATATGTGTAGGTATTGCTAGTTTTGCTATAGATCTCCAGCTTTTTGCATTGTCTTGCTATGTCTGTTTTAGTGTGCTGCCCTCAGTTTTTCGTTTTTGCCTTGGTTTCCTGAATCTTCCTCCCTGTTTCAAGGTTCATTTGAAGTGTAAGGTTTTGAAATCGCTGTCTTCAAGAGTTTTGTGTCATTCCTTATGTTGTTAGTGTTATCGATTTTCTTTCAAAATCTCTCTTTTAGTTCACGGTCCTTGTTTTTGCCTATGGTTTTTCTTTTGTTCCCTAATCTCGGTTGGTTTTTTACTTGTCAATGTTCATGTCTTCGTCTTCCATTCCATTCTAGCCACTTTTTGTTGTTTTTCCAGAACACCGTGGCTTTGTACATTGTCTTTCTACATCTCATTTTAGTTTGCTGCCACTCTTTTGTTTCGTTTGTCCCTTCACTTCCTTCATCCTCCTCCCTACTGAGATCTTCTTGAAGGCTAAGTTTTGGAAATCATTGCCTATATGTGTAGGTATTGCTAGTTTTGCTATAGATCTCCAGCTTTTTGCATTGTCTTTCTATGTCTGTTTTAGTGTGCTGCCCTCAGATTTTGAGTTTTTGCCTTGACTTCCTTAATCTTCCGCCCTAGTTAAGTTTTCTTTCTAAGTGGAAGCGTTTCCAGACTGGCCTTACTTTCTACATTGTCTTTCCACAGCTTTTCAGTCTGCTGCCACTCTTTGGTTTAGTATTTCCCTTCACTTCCTTCATCCTCCTCCCTACTGAGATCTTCTTGAAGGCTAAGTTTTGGAAATCATTGCCTATATGTGTAGGTATTGCTAGTTTTGCTATAGATCTCCAGCTTTTTGCATTGTCTTGCTATGTCTGTTTTAGTGTGCTGCCCTCAGTTTTTCGTTTTTGCCTTGGTTTCCTGAATCTTCCTCCCTGTTTCAAGGTTCATTTGAAGTGTAAGGTTTTGAAATCGCTGTCTTCAAGAGTTTTGTGTCATTCCTTATGTTGTTAGTGTTATCGATTTTCTTTCAAAATCTCTCTTTTAGTTCACGGTCCTTGTTTTTGCCTATGGTTTTTCTTTTGTTCCCTAATCTCGGTTGGTTTTTTACTTGTCAATGTTCATGTCTTCGTCTTCCATTCCATTCTAGCCACTTTTTGTTGTTTTTCCAGAACACCGTGGCTTTGTACATTGTCTTTCTACATCTCATTTTAGTTTGCTGCCACTCTTTTGTTTCGTTTGTCCCTTCACTTCCTTCATCCTCCTCCCTACTGAGATCTTCTTGAAGGCTAAGTTTTGGAAATCATTGCCTATATGTGTAGGTATTGCTAGTTTTGCTATAGATCTCCAGCTTTTTGCATTGTCTTTCTATGTCTGTTTTAGTGTGCTGCCCTCAGATTTTGAGTTTTTGCCTTGACTTCCTTAATCTTCCGCCCTAGTTAAGTTTTCTTTCTAAGTGGAAGCGTTTCCAGACTGGCCTTACTTTCTACATTGTCTTTCCACAGCTTTTCAGTCTGCTGCCACTCTTTGGTTTAGTATTTCCCTTCACTTCCTTCATCCTCCTCCCTACTGAGATCTTCTTGAAGGCTAAGTTTTGGAAATCATTGCCTATATGTGTAGGTATTGCTAGTTTTGCTATAGATCTCCAGCTTTTTGCATTGTCTTTCTATGTCTGTTTTAGTGTGCTGCACTCAGATTTTGAGTTTTTGCCTTGGTTTCCTGAATCTTCCTCCCTGTTTCAAGGTTCATTTGAAGTGTAAGGTTTTGAAATCGCTGTCTTCAAGAGTTTTGTGTCATTCCTTAGGTTGTTAGTCTTATCGATTTTCTTTCAAAATCTCTCTTTTAGTTCACGGTCCTTGTTTTTGCCTATGGTTTTTCTTTTGTTCCCTAATCTCGGTTGGTTTTTCACTTGTCAACGTTCATGTCTTCGTCTTCCATTCCATTCTAGCCACTTTTTGTTGTTTTTCCAGAACACCGTGGCTTTGTACATTGTCTTTCTACATCTCATTTTAGTTTGCTGCCACTCTTTTGTTTCGTTTGTCCCTTCACTTCCTTCATCGTCCTCCCTACTGAGATCTTCTTGAAGGCTAAGTTTTGGAAATCATTGCCTATATGTGTAGGTATTGCTAGTTTTGCTATAGATCTCCAGCTTTTTGCATTGTCTTTCTATGTCTGTTTTAGTGTGCTGCCCTCAGATTTTGAGTTTTTGTCTTGACTTCCTTAATCTTCCGCCCTAGTTAAGTTTTCTTTCTAAGTGGAAGCGTTTCCAGACTGGCCTTACTTTCTACATTGTCTTTCCACAGCTTTTCAGTCTGCTGCCACTCTTTGGTTTAGTATTTCCCTTCACTTCCTTCATCCTCCTCCCTACTGAGATCTTCTTGAAGGCTAAGTTTTGGAAATCATTGCCTATATGTGTAGTTATTGCTAGTTTTGCTATAGATCTCCAGCTTTTTGCATTGTCTTTCTATGTCTGTTTTAGTGTGCTGCCCTCAGTTTTTCGTTTTTGCCTTGGTTTCCTGAATCTTCCTCCCTGTTTCAAGGTTCATTTGAAGTGTAAGGTTTTGAAATCGCTGTCTTCAAGAGTTTTGTGTCATTCTTTAGGTTGTTAGTATTATCGATTTTCTTTCAAAATCTCTCTTTTAGTTCACGGTCCTTGTTTTTGCCTATGGTTTTTCTTTTGTTCCCTAATCTCGGTTGGTTTTTCACTTGTCAACGTTCATGTCTTCGTCTTCCATTCCATTCTAGCCACTTTTTGTTGTTTTTCCAGAACACCGTGGCTTTGTACATTGTCTTTCTACATCTCATTTTAGTTTGCTGCCACTCTTTTGTTTCGTTTGTCCCTTCACTTCCTTCATCCTCCTCCCTACTGAGATCTTCTTGAAGGCTAAGTTTTGGAAATCATTGCCTATATGTGTAGGTATTGCTAGTTTTGCTATAGATCTCCAGCTTTTTGCATTGTCTTTCTATGTCTGTTTTAGTGTGCTGCCCTCAGATTTTGAGTTTTTGCCTTGACATCCTTAATCTTCCGCCCTAGTTAAGTTTTCTTTCTAAGTGGAAGCGTTTCCAGACTGGCCTTACTTTCTACATTGTCTTTCCACAGATTTTCAGTCTGCTGCCACTCTTTGGTTTAGTATTTCCCTTCACTTCCTTCATCCTCCTTTCTATTGAGATCTTATTGAAGGCTAAGTTTTGGAAATCATTGCCTATATGTGTAGTTATTGCTAGTTTTGCTATAGATCTCCAGCTTTTTGCATTGTCTTTCTATGTCTGTTTTAGTGTGCTGCCATCAGATTTTGAGTTTTTGCCTTGACTTCCTTAATCTTCCGCCCTAGTTAAGTTTTCTTTCTAAGTGGAAGCGTTTCCAGACTGGCCTTACTTTCTACATTGTCTTTCCACAGCTTTTCAGTCTGCTGCCACTCTTTGGTTTAGTATTTCCCTTCACTTCCTTCATCCTCCTCCCTACTGAGATCTTCTTGAAGGCTAAGTTTTGGAAATCATTGCCTATATGTGTAGGTATTGCTAGTTTTGCTATAGATCTCCAGCTTTTTGCATTGTCTTTCTATGTCTGTTTTAGTGTGCTGCCCTCAGTTTTTCGTTTTTGCCTTGGTTTCCTGAATCTTCCTCCCTGTTTCAAGGTTCATTTGAAGTGTAAGGTTTTGAAATCGCTGTCTTCAAGAGTTTTGTGTCATTCTTTAGGTTGTTAGTATTATCGATTTTCTTTCAAAGTCTCTCTTTTAGTTCACAGTCCTTGTTTTTGCCTATGGTTTTTCTTTTGTTCCCTAATCTCGGTTGGTTTTTCACTTGTCAACGTTCATGTCTTCGTCTTCCATTCCATTCTAGCCACTTTTTGTTGTTTTTCCAGAACACCGTGGCTTTCTACATTGTCTTTCTACATCTCATTTTAGTTTGCTGCCACTCTTTTGTTTCGTTTGTCCCTTCACTTCCTTCATCCTCCTCCCTACTGAGATCTTCTTGAAGGCTAAGTTTTGGAAATCATTGCCTATATGTGTAGGTATTGCTAGTTTTGCTATAGATCTCCAGCTTTTTGCATTGTCTTTCTATGTCTGTTTTAGTGTGCTGCCCTCAGATTTTGAGTTTTTGCCTTGACTTCCTTAATCTTCCGCCCTAGTTAAGTTTTCTTTCTAAGTGGAAGCGTTTCCAGACTGGCCTTACTTTCTACCTTGTCTTTCCACAGCTTTTCAGTCTGCTGCCACTCTTTGGTTTAGTATTTCCCTTCACTTCCTTCATCCTTCTCCCTACTGAGATCTTCTTGAAGGCTAAGTTTTGGAAATCATTGCCTATATGTGTAGGTATTGCTAGTTTTGCTATAGATCTCCAGCTTTTTGCATTGTCTTTCTATGTCTGTTTTAGTGTGCTGCCCTCAGTTTTTCGTTTTTGCCTTGGTTTCCTGAATCTTCCTCCCTGTTTCAAGGTTCATTTGAAGTGTAAGGTTTTGAAATCGCTGTCTTCAAGAGTTTTGTGTCATTCTTTAGGTTGTTAGTATTATCGATTTTCTTTCAAAATCTCTCTTTTAGTTCACAGTCCTTGTTTTTGCCTATGGTTTTTCTTTTGTTCCCTAATCTCGGTTGGTTTTTCACTTGTCAACGTTCATGTCTTCGTCTTCCATTCCATTCTAGCCACTTTTTGTTGTTTTTCCAGAACACCGTGGCTTTGTACATTGTCTTTCTACATCTCATTTTAGTTTGCTGCCACTCTTTTGTTTCGTTTGTCCCTTCACTTCCTTCATCCTCCTCCCTACTGAGATCTTCTTGAAGGCTAAGTTTTGGAAATCATTGCCTATATGTGTAGGTATTGCTAGTTTTGCTATAGATCTCCAGCTTTTTGCATTGTCTTTCTATGTCTGTTTTAGTGTGCTGCCCTCAGATTTTGAGTTTTTGCCTTGACTTCCTTAATCTTCCGCCCTAGTTAAGTTTTCTTTCTAAGTGGAAGCGTTTCCAGACTGGCCTTACTTTCTACATTGTCTTTCCACAGCTTTTCAGTCTGCTGCCACTCTTTGGTTTAGTATTTCTCTTCACTTCCTTCATCCTCCTCCCTACTGAGATCTTCTTGAAGGCTAAGTTTTGGAAATCATTGCCTATATGTGTAGTTATTGCTAGTTTTGCTATAGATCTCCAGCTTTTTGCATTGTCTTTCTATGTCTGTTTTAGTGTGCTGCCCTCAGTTTTTCGTTTTTGCCTTGGTTTCCTGAATCTTCCTCCCTGTTTCAAGGTTCATTTGAAGTGTAAGGTTTTGAAATCGCTGTCTTCAAGAGTTTTGTGTCATTCCTTATGTTGTTAGTGTTATCGATTTTCTTTCAAAATCTCTCTTTTAGTTCACGGTCCTTGTTTTTGCCTATGGTTTTTCTTTTGTTCCCTAATCTCGGTTGGTTTTTTACTTGTCAACGTTCATGTCTTCGTCTTCCATTCCATTCTAGCCACTTTTTGTTGTTTTTCCAGAACACCGTGGCTTTGTACATTGTCTTTCTACATCTCATTTTAGTTTGCTGCCACTCTTTTGTTTCGTTTGTCCCTTCACTTCCTTCATCCTCCTCCCTACTGAGATCTTCTTGAAGGCTAAGTTTTGGAAATCATTGCCTATATGTGTAGGTATTGCTAGTTTTGCTATAGATCTCCAGCTTTTTGCATTGTCTTTCTATGTCTGTTTTAGTGTGCTGCCCTCAGATTTTGAGTTTTTGCCTTGACTTCCTTAATCTTCCGCCCTAGTTAAGTTTTCTTTCTAAGTGGAAGCGTTTCCAGACTGGCCTTACTTTCTACATTGTCTTTCCACAGCTTTTCAGTCTGCTGCCACTCTTTGCTTTAGTATTTCCCTTCACTTCCTTCATCCTCCTCCCTACTGAGATCTTCTTGAAGGCTAAGTTTTGGAAATCATTGCCTATATGTGTAGTTATTGCTAGTTTTGCTATAGATCTCCAGCTTTTTGCATTGTCTTTCTATGTCTGTTTTAGTGTGCTGCACTCAGATTTTGAGTTTTTGCCTTGGTTTCCTGAATCTTCCTCCCTGTTTCAAGGTTCATTTGAAGTGTAAGGTTTTGAAATCGCTGTCTTCAAGAGTTTTGTGTCATTCCTTAGGTTGTTAGTATTATCGATTTTCTTTCAAAATCTCTCTTTTAGTTCACGGTCCTTGTTTTTGCCTATGGTTTTTCTTTTGTTCCCTAATCTCGGTTGGTTTTTCACTTGTCAACGTTCATGTCTTCGTCTTCCATTCCATTCTAGCCACTTTTTGTTGTTTTTCCAGAACACCGTGGCTTTGTACATTGTCTTTCTACATCTCATTTTAGTTTGCTGCCACTCTTTTGTTTCGTTTGTCCCTTCACTTCCTTCATCCTCCTCCCTACTGAGATCTTCTTGAAGGCTAAGTTTTGGAAATCATTGCCTATATGTGTAGGTATTGCTAGTTTTGCTATAGATCTCCAGCTTTTTGCATTGTCTTTCTATGTCTGTTTTAGTGTGCTGCCCTCAGATTTTGAGTTTTTGCCTTGACTTCCTTAATCTTCCGCCCTAGTTAAGTTTTCTTTCTAAGTGGAAGCGTTTCCAGACTGGCCTTACTTTCTACATTGTCTTTCCACAGCTTTTCAGTCTGCTGCCACTCTTTGGTTTAGTATTTCCCTTCACTTCCTTCATCCTCCTCCCTACTGAGATCTTCTTGAAGGCTAAGTTTTGGAAATCATTGCCTATATGTGTAGTTATTGCTAGTTTTGCTATAGATCTCCAGCTTTTTGCATTGTCTTTCTATGTCTGTTTTAGTGTGCTGCCCTCAGTTTTTCGTTTTTGCCTTGGTTTCCTGAATCTTCCTCCCTGTTTCAAGGTTCATTTGAAGTGTAAGGTTTTGAAATCGCTGTCTTCAAGAGTTTTGTGTCATTCTTTAGGTTGTTAGTATTATCGATTTTCTTTCAAAATCTCTCTTTTAGTTCACAGTCCTTGTTTTTGCCTATGGTTTTTCTTTTGTTCCCTAATCTCGGTTGGTTTTTCACTTGTCAACGTTCATGTCTTCGTCTTCCATTCCATTCTAGCCACTTTTTGTTGTTTTTCCAGAACACCGTGGCTTTGTACATTGTCTTTCTACATCTCATTTTAGTTTGCTGCCACTCTTTTGTTTCGTTTGTCCCTTCACTTCCTTCATCCTCCTCCCTACTGAGATCTTCTTGAAGGCTAAGTTTTGGAAATCATTGCCTATATGTGTAGGTATTGCTAGTTTTGCTATAGATCTCCAGCTTTTTGCATTGTCTTTCTATGTCTGTTTTAGTGTGCTGCCCTCAGATTTTGAGTTTTTGCCTTGACTTCCTTAATCTTCCGCCCTAGTTAAGTTTTCTTTCTAAGTGGAAGCGTTTCCAGACTGGCCTTACTTTCTACATTGTCTTTCCACAGATTTTCAGTCTGCTGCCACTCTTTGGTTTAGTATTTCCCTTCACTTCCTTCATCCTCCTTTCTATTGAGATCTTATTGAAGGCTAAGTTTTGTAAATCATTGCCTATATGTGTAGTTATTGCTAGTTTTGCTATAGATCTCCAGCTTTTTGCATTGTCTTTCTATGTCTGTTTTAGTGTGCTGCCCTCAGTTTTTCGTTTTTGCCTTGGTTTCCTGAATCTTCCTCCCTGTTTCAAGGTTCATTTGAAGTGTAAGGTTTTGAAATCGCTGTCTTCAAGAGTTTTGTGTCATTCCTTAGGTTGTTAGTGTTATCGATTTTCTTTCAAAATCTCTCTTTTAGTTCACGGTCCTTGTTTTTGCCTATGGTTTTTCTTTTGTTCCCTAATCTCGGTTGGTTTTTCACTTGTCAACGTTCATGTCTTCGTCTTCCATTCCATTCTAGCCACTTTTTGTTGTTTTTCCAGAACACCGTGGCTTTGTACATTGTCTTTCTACATCTCATTTTAGTTTGCTGCCACTCTTTTGTTTCGTTTGTCCCTTCACTTCCTTCATCCTCCTCCCTACTGAGATCTTCTTGAAGGCTAAGTTTTGGAAATCATTGCCTATATGTGTAGGTATTGCTAGTTTTGCTATAGATCTCCAGCTTTTTGCATTGTCTTTCTATGTCTGTTTTAGTGTGCTGCACTCAGATTTTGAGTTTTTGCCTTGGTTTCCTGAATCTTCCTCCCTGTTTCAAGGTTCATTTGAAGTGTAAGGTTTTGAAATCGCTGTCTTCAAGAGTTTTGTGTCATTCTTTAGGTTGTTAGTATTATCGATTTTCTTTCAAAATCTCTCTTTTAGTTCACGGTCCTTGTTTTTGCCTATGGTTTTTCTTTTGTTCCCTAATCTCGGTTGGTTTTTCACTTGTCAACGTTCATGTCTTCGTCTTCCATTCCATTCTAGCCACTTTTTGTTGTTTTTCCAGAACACCGTGGATTTGTACATTGTCTTTCTACATCTCATTTTAGTTTGCTGCCACTCTTTTGTTTCGTTTGTCCCTTCACTTCCTTCATCCTCCTCCCTACTGAGATCTTCTTGAAGGCTAAGTTTTGGAAATCATTGCCTATATGTGTAGGTATTGCTAGTTTTGCTATAGATCTCCAGCTTTTTGCATTGTCTTGCTATGTCTGTTTTAGTGTGCTGCCCTCAGTTTTTCGTTTTTGCCTTGGTTTCCTGAATCTTCCTCCCTGTTTCAAGGTTCATTTGAAGTGTAAGGTTTTGAAATCGCTGTCTTCAAGAGTTTTGTGTCATTCCTTATGTTGTTAGTGTTATCGATTTTCTTTCAAAATCTCTCTTTTAGTTCACGGTCCTTGTTTTTGCCTATGGTTTTTCTTTTGTTCCCTAATCTCGGTTGGTTTTTTACTTGTCAATGTTCATGTCTTCGTCTTCCATTCCATTCTAGCCACTTTTTGTTGTTTTTCCAGAACACCGTGGCTTTGTACATTGTCTTTCTACATCTCATTTTAGTTTGCTGCCACTCTTTTGTTTCGTTTGTCCCTTCACTTCCTTCATCCTCCTCCCTACTGAGATCTTCTTGAAGGCTAAGTTTTGGAAATCATTGCCTATATGTGTAGGTATTGCTAGTTTTGCTATAGATCTCCAGCTTTTTGCATTGTCTTTCTATGTCTGTTTTAGTGTGCTGCCCTCAGATTTTGAGTTTTTGTCTTGACTTCCTTAATCTTCCGCCCTAGTTAAGTTTTCTTTCTAAGTGGAAGCGTTTCCAGACTGGCCTTACTTTCTACATTGTCTTTCCACAGCTTTTCAGTCTGCTGCCACTCTTTGGTTTAGTATTTCCCTTCACTTCCTTCATCCTCCTCCCTACTGAGATCTTCTTGAAGGCTAAGTTTTGGAAATCATTGCCTATATGTGTAGTTATTGCTAGTTTTGCTATAGATCTCCAGCTTTTTGCATTGTCTTTCTATGTCTGTTTTAGTGTGCTGCCCTCAGTTTTTCGTTTTTGCCTTGGTTTCCTGAATCTTCCTCCCTGTTTCAAGGTTCATTTGAAGTGTAAGGTTTTGAAATCGCTGTCTTCAAGAGTTTTGTGTCATTCTTTAGGTTGTTAGTATTATCGATTTTCTTTCAAAATCTCTCTTTTAGTTCACAGTCCTTGTTTTTGCCTATGGTTTTTCTTTTGTTCCCTAATCTCGGTTGGTTTTTCACTTGTCAACGTTCATGTCTTCGTCTTCCATTCCATTCTAGCCACTTTTTGTTGTTTTTCCAGAACACCGTGGCTTTGTACATTGTCTTTCTACATCTCATTTTAGTTTGCTGCCACTCTTTTGTTTCGTTTGTCCCTTCACTTCCTTCATCCTCCTCCCTACTGAGATCTTCTTGAAGGCTAAGTTTTGGAAATCATTGCCTATATGTGTAGGTATTGCTAGTTTTGCTATAGATCTCCAGCTTTTTGCATTGTCTTTCTATGTCTGTTTTAGTGTGCTGCCCTCAGATTTTGAGTTTTTGCCTTGACTTCCTTAATCTTCCGCCCTAGTTAAGTTTTCTTTCTAAGTGGAAGCGTTTCCAGACTGGCCTTACTTTCTACATTGTCTTTCCACAGCTTTTCAGTCTGCTGCCACTCTTTGGTTTAGTATTTCCCTTCACTTCCTTCATCCTCCTCCCTACTGAGATCTTCTTGAAGGCTAAGTTTTGGAAATCATTGCCTATATGTGTAGGTATTGCTAGTTTTGCTATAGATCTCCAGCTTTTTGCATTGTCTTTCTATGTCTGTTTTAGTGTGCTGCCCTCAGTTTTTCGTTTTTGCCTTGGTTTCCTGAATCTTCCTCCCTGTTTCAAGGTTCATTTGAAGTGTAAGGTTTTGAAATCGCTGTCTTCAAGAGTTTTGTGTCATTCTTTAGGTTGTTAGTATTATCGATTTTCTTTCAAAATCTCTCTTTTAGTTCACAGTCCTTGTTTTTGCCTATGGTTTTTCTTTTGTTCCCTAATCTCGGTTGGTTTTTCACTTGTCAACGTTCATGTCTTCGTCTTCCATTCCATTCTAGCCACTTTTTGTTGTTTTTCCAGAACACCGTGGCTTTGTACATTGTCTTTCTACATCTCATTTTAGTTTGCTGCCACTCTTTTGTTTCGTTTGTCCCTTCACTTCCTTCATCCTCCTCCCTACTGAGATCTTCTTGAAGGCTAAGTTTTGGAAATCATTGCCTATATGTGTAGGTATTGCTAGTTTTGCTATAGATCTCCAGCTTTTTGCATTGTCTTTCTATGTCTGTTTTAGTGTGCTGCCCTCAGATTTTGAGTTTTTGCCTTGACTTCCTTAATCTTTCGCCCTAGTTAAGTTTTCTTTCTAAGTGGAAGCGTTTCCAGACTGGCCTTACTTTCTACCTTGTCTTTCCACAGCTTTTCAGTCTGCTGCCACTCTTTGGTTTAGTATTTCCCTTCACTTCCTTCATCCTTCTCCCTACTGAGATCTTCTTGAAGGCTAAGTTTTGGAAATCATTGCCTATATGTGTAGGTATTGCTAGTTTTGCTATAGATCTCCAGCTTTTTGCATTGTCTTTCTATGTCTGTTTTAGTGTGCTGCCCTCAGTTTTTCGTTTTTGCCTTGGTTTCCTGAATCTTCCTCCCTGTTTCAAGGTTCATTTGAAGTGTAAGGTTTTGAAATCGCTGTCTTCAAGAGTTTTGTGTCATTCTTTAGGTTGTTAGTATTATCGATTTTCTTTCAAAATCTCTCTTTTAGTTCACAGTCCTTGTTTTTGCCTATGGTTTTTCTTTTGTTCCCTAATCTCGGTTGGTTTTTCACTTGTCAACGTTCATGTCTTCGTCTTCCATTCCATTCTAGCCACTTTTTGTTGTTTTTCCAGAACACCGTGGCTTTGTACATTGTCTTTCTACATCTCATTTTAGTTTGCTGCCACTCTTTTGTTTCGTTTGTCCCTTCACTTCCTTCATCCTCCTCCCTACTGAGATCTTCTTGAAGGCTAAGTTTTGGAAATCATTGCCTATATGTGTAGGTATTGCTAGTTTTGCTATAGATCTCCAGCTTTTTGCATTGTCTTTCTATGTCTGTTTTAGTGTGCTGCCCTCAGATTTTGAGTTTTTGCCTTGACTTCCTTAATCTTCCGCCCTAGTTAAGTTTTCTTTCTAAGTGGAAGCGTTTCCAGACTGGCCTTACTTTCTACATTGTCTTTCCACAGCTTTTCAGTCTGCTGCCACTCTTTGGTTTAGTATTTCTCTTCACTTCCTTCATCCTCCTCCCTACTGAGATCTTCTTGAAGGCTAAGTTTTGGAAATCATTGCCTATATGTGTAGTTATTGCTAGTTTTGCTATAGATCTCCAGCTTTTTGCATTGTCTTTCTATGTCTGTTTTAGTGTGCTGCCCTCAGTTTTTCGTTTTTGCCTTGGTTTCCTGAATCTTCCTCCCTGTTTCAAGGTTCATTTGAAGTGTAAGGTTTTGAAATCGCTGTCTTCAAGAGTTTTGTGTCATTCCTTATGTTGTTAGTGTTATCGATTTTCTTTCAAAATCTCTCTTTTAGTTCACGGTCCTTGTTTTTGCCTATGGTTTTTCTTTTGTTCCCTAATCTCGGTTGGTTTTTTACTTGTCAACGTTCATGTCTTCTTCTTCCATTCCATTCTAGCCACTTTTTGTTGTTTTTCCAGAACACCGTGGCTTTGTACATTGTCTTTCTACATCTCATTTTAGTTTGCTGCCACTCTTTTGTTTCGTTTGTCCCTTCACTTCCTTCATCCTCCTCCCTACTGAGATCTTCTTGAAGGCTAAGTTTTGGAAATCATTGCCTATATGTGTAGGTATTGCTAGTTTTGCTATAGATCTCCAGCTTTTTGCATTGTCTTTCTATGTCTGTTTTAGTGTGCTGCCCTCAGATTTTGAGTTTTTGCCTTGACTTCCTTAATCTTCCGCCCTAGTTAAGTTTTCTTTCTAAGTGGAAGCGTTTCCAGACTGGCCTTACTTTCTACATTGTCTTTCCACAGCTTTTCAGTCTGCTGCCACTCTTTGCTTTAGTATTTCCCTTCACTTCCTTCATCCTCCTCCCTACTGAGATCTTCTTGAAGGCTAAGTTTTGGAAATCATTGCCTATATGTGTAGTTATTGCTAGTTTTGCTATAGATCTCCAGCTTTTTGCATTGTCTTTCTATGTCTGTTTTAGTGTGCTGCCCTCAGATTTTGAGTTTTTGCCTTGGTTTCCTGAATCTTCCTCCCTGTTTCAAGGTTCATTTGAAGTGTAAGGTTTTGAAATCGCTGTCTTCAAGAGTTTTGTGTCATTCCTTAGGTTGTTAGTATTATCGATTTTCTTTCAAAATCTCTCTTTTAGTTCACGGTCCTTGTTTTTGCCTATGGTTTTTCTTTTGTTCCCTAATCTCGGTTGGTTTTTCACTTGTCAACGTTCATGTCTTCGTCTTCCATTCCATTCTAGCCACTTTTTGTTGTTTTTCCAGAACACCGTGGCTTTGTACATTGTCTTTCTACATCTCATTTTAGTTTGCTGCCACTCTTTTGTTTCGTTTGTCCCTTCACTTCCTTCATCCTCCTCCCTACTGAGATCTTCTTGAAGGCTAAGTTTTGGAAATCATTGCCTATATGTGTAGGTATTGCTAGTTTTGCTATAGATCTCCAGCTTTTTGCATTGTCTTTCTATGTCTGTTTTAGTGTGCTGCCCTCAGATTTTGAGTTTTTGCCTTGACTTCCTTAATCTTTCGCCCTAGTTAAGTTTTCTTTCTAAGTGGAAGCGTTTCCAGACTGGCCTTACTTTCTACCTTGTCTTTCCACAGCTTTTCAGTCTGCTGCCACTCTTTGGTTTAGTATTTCCCTTCACTTCCTTCATCCTTCTCCCTACTGAGATCTTCTTGAAGGCTAAGTTTTGGAAATCATTGCCTATATGTGTAGGTATTGCTAGTTTTGCTATAGATCTCCAGCTTTTTGCATTGTCTTTCTATGTCTGTTTTAGTGTGCTGCCCTCAGTTTTTCGTTTTTGCCTTGGTTTCCTGAATCTTCCTCCCTGTTTCAAGGTTCATTTGAAGTGTAAGGTTTTGAAATCGCTGTCTTCAAGAGTTTTGTGTCATTCTTTAGGTTGTTAGTATTATCGATTTTCTTTCAAAATCTCTCTTTTAGTTCACAGTCCTTGTTTTTGCCTATGGTTTTTCTTTTGTTCCCTAATCTCGGTTGGTTTTTCACTTGTCAACGTTCATGTCTTCGTCTTCCATTCCATTCTAGCCACTTTTTGTTGTTTTTCCAGAACACCGTGGCTTTGTACATTGTCTTTCTACATCTCATTTTAGTTTGCTGCCACTCTTTTGTTTCGTTTGTCCCTTCACTTCCTTCATCCTCCTCCCTACTGAGATCTTCTTGAAGGCTAAGTTTTGGAAATCATTGCCTATATGTGTAGGTATTGCTAGTTTTGCTATAGATCTCCAGCTTTTTGCATTGTCTTTCTATGTCTGTTTTAGTGTGCTGCCCTCAGATTTTGAGTTTTTGCCTTGACTTCCTTAATCTTCCGCCCTAGTTAAGTTTTCTTTCTAAGTGGAAGCGTTTCCAGACTGGCCTTACTTTCTACATTGTCTTTCCACAGCTTTTCAGTCTGCTGCCACTCTTTGGTTTAGTATTTCTCTTCACTTCCTTCATCCTCCTCCCTACTGAGATCTTCTTGAAGGCTAAGTTTTGGAAATCATTGCCTATATGTGTAGTTATTGCTAGTTTTGCTATAGATCTCCAGCTTTTTGCATTGTCTTTCTATGTCTGTTTTAGTGTGCTGCCCTCAGTTTTTCGTTTTTGCCTTGGTTTCCTGAATCTTCCTCCCTGTTTCAAGGTTCATTTGAAGTGTAAGGTTTTGAAATCGCTGTCTTCAAGAGTTTTGTGTCATTCCTTATGTTGTTAGTGTTATCGATTTTCTTTCAAAATCTCTCTTTTAGTTCACGGTCCTTGTTTTTGCCTATGGTTTTTCTTTTGTTCCCTAATCTCGGTTGGTTTTTTACTTGTCAACGTTCATGTCTTCTTCTTCCATTCCATTCTAGCCACTTTTTGTTGTTTTTCCAGAACACCGTGGCTTTGTACATTGTCTTTCTACATCTCATTTTAGTTTGCTGCCACTCTTTTGTTTCGTTTGTCCCTTCACTTCCTTCATCCTCCTCCCTACTGAGATCTTCTTGAAGGCTAAGTTTTGGAAATCATTGCCTATATGTGTAGGTATTGCTAGTTTTGCTATAGATCTCCAGCTTTTTGCATTGTCTTTCTATGTCTGTTTTAGTGTGCTGCCCTCAGATTTTGAGTTTTTGCCTTGACTTCCTTAATCTTCCGCCCTAGTTAAGTTTTCTTTCTAAGTGGAAGCGTTTCCAGACTGGCCTTACTTTCTACATTGTCTTTCCACAGCTTTTCAGTCTGCTGCCACTCTTTGCTTTAGTATTTCCCTTCACTTCCTTCATCCTCCTCCCTACTGAGATCTTCTTGAAGGCTAAGTTTTGGAAATCATTGCCTATATGTGTAGTTATTGCTAGTTTTGCTATAGATCTCCAGCTTTTTGCATTGTCTTTCTATGTCTGTTTTAGTGTGCTGCACTCAGATTTTGAGTTTTTGCCTTGGTTTCCTGAATCTTCCTCCCTGTTTCAAGGTTCATTTGAAGTGTAAGGTTTTGAAATCGCTGTCTTCAAGAGTTTTGTGTCATTCCTTAGGTTGTTAGTATTATCGATTTTCTTTCAAAATCTCTCTTTTAGTTCACGGTCCTTGTTTTTGCCTATGGTTTTTCTTTTGTTCCCTAATCTCGGTTGGTTTTTCACTTGTCAACGTTCATGTCTTCGTCTTCCATTCCATTCTAGCCACTTTTTGTTGTTTTTCCAGAACACCGTGGCTTTGTACATTGTCTTTCTACATCTCATTTTAGTTTGCTGCCACTCTTTTGTTTCGTTTGTCCCTTCACTTCCTTCATCCTCCTCCCTACTGAGATCTTCTTGAAGGCTAAGTTTTGGAAATCATTGCCTATATGTGTAGGTATTGCTAGTTTTGCTATAGATCTCCAGCTTTTTGCATTGTCTTTCTATGTCTGTTTTAGTGTGCTGCCCTCAGATTTTGAGTTTTTGCCTTGACTTCCTTAATCTTCCGCCCTAGTTAAGTTTTCTTTCTAAGTGGAAGCGTTTCCAGACTGGCCTTACTTTCTACATTGTCTTTCCACAGCTTTTCAGTCTGCTGCCACTCTTTGGTTTAGTATTTCCCTTCACTTCCTTCATCCTCCTTTCTATTGAGATCTTATTGAAGGCTAAGTTTTGGAAATCATTGCCTATATGTGTAGTTATTGCTAGTTTTGCTATAGATCTCCAGCTTTTTGCATTGTCTTTCTATGTCTGTTTTAGTGTGCTGCCCTCAGTTTTTCGTTTTTGCCTTGGTTTCCTGAATCTTCCTCCCTGTTTCAAGGTTCATTTGAAGTGTAAGGTTTTGAAATCGCTGTCTTCAAGAGTTTTGTGTCATTCCTTAGGTTGTTAGTATTATCGATTTTCTTTCAAAATCTCTCTTTTAGTTCACGGTCCTTGTTTTTGCCTATGGTTTTTCTTTTGTTCCCTAATCTCGGTTGGTTTTTCACTTGTCAACGTTCATGTCTTCGTCTTCCATTCCATTCTAGCCACTTTTTGTTGTTTTTCCAGAACACCGTGGCTTTGTACATTGTCTTTCTACATCTCATTTTAGTTTGCTGCCACTCTTTTGTTTCGTTTGTCCCTTCACTTCCTTCATCCTCCTCCCTACTGAGATCTTCTTGAAGGCTAAGTTTTGGAAATCATTGCCTATATGTGTAGTTATTGCTAGTTTTGCTATAGATCTCCAGCTTTTTGCATTGTCTTTCTATGTCTGTTTTAGTGTGCTGCCCTCAGATTTTGAGTTTTTGCCTTGGTTTCCTGAATCTTCCTCCCTGTTTCAAGGTTCATTTGAAGTGTAAGGTTTTGAAATCGCTGTCTTCAAGAGTTTTGTGTCATTCCTTAGGTTGTTAGTATTATCGATTTTCTTTCAAAATCTCTCTTTTAGTTCACGGTCCTTGTTTTTGCCTATGGTTTTTCTTTTGTTCCCTAATCTCGGTTGGTTTTTCACTTGTCAACGTTCATGTCTTCGTCTTCCATTCCATTCTAGCCACTTTTTGTTGTTTTTCCAGAACACCGTGGCTTTGTACATTGTCTTTCTACATCTCATTTTAGTTTGCTGCCACTCTTTTGTTTCGTTTGTCCCTTCACTTCCTTCATCCTCCTCCCTACTGAGATCTTCTTGAAGGCTAAGTTTTGGAAATCATTGCCTATATGTGTAGGTATTGCTAGTTTTGCTATAGATCTCCAGCTTTTTGCATTGTCTTTCTATGTCTGTTTTAGTGTGCTGCCCTCAGATTTTGAGTTTTTGCCTTGACTTCCTTAATCTTTCGCCCTAGTTAAGTTTTCTTTCTAAGTGGAAGCGTTTCCAGACTGGCCTTACTTTCTACCTTGTCTTTCCACAGCTTTTCAGTCTGCTGCCACTCTTTGGTTTAGTATTTCCCTTCACTTCCTTCATCCTTCTCCCTACTGAGATCTTCTTGAAGGCTAAGTTTTGGAAATCATTGCCTATATGTGTAGGTATTGCTAGTTTTGCTATAGATCTCCAGCTTTTTGCATTGTCTTTCTATGTCTGTTTTAGTGTGCTGCCCTCAGTTTTTCGTTTTTGCCTTGGTTTCCTGAATCTTCCTCCCTGTTTCAAGGTTCATTTGAAGTGTAAGGTTTTGAAATCGCTGTCTTCAAGAGTTTTGTGTCATTCTTTAGGTTGTTAGTATTATCGATTTTCTTTCAAAATCTCTCTTTTAGTTCACAGTCCTTGTTTTTGCCTATGGTTTTTCTTTTGTTCCCTAATCTCGGTTGGTTTTTCACTTGTCAACGTTCATGTCTTCGTCTTCCATTCCATTCTAGCCACTTTTTGTTGTTTTTCCAGAACACCGTGGCTTTGTACATTGTCTTTCTACATCTCATTTTAGTTTGCTGCCACTCTTTTGTTTCGTTTGTCCCTTCACTTCCTTCATCCTCCTCCCTACTGAGATCTTCTTGAAGGCTAAGTTTTGGAAATCATTGCCTATATGTGTAGGTATTGCTAGTTTTGCTATAGATCTCCAGCTTTTTGCATTGTCTTTCTATGTCTGTTTTAGTGTGCTGCCCTCAGATTTTGAGTTTTTGCCTTGACTTCCTTAATCTTCCGCCCTAGTTAAGTTTTCTTTCTAAGTGGAAGCGTTTCCAGACTGGCCTTACTTTCTACATTGTCTTTCCACAGCTTTTCAGTCTGCTGCCACTCTTTGGTTTAGTATTTCTCTTCACTTCCTTCATCCTCCTCCCTACTGAGATCTTCTTGAAGGCTAAGTTTTGGAAATCATTGCCTATATGTGTAGTTATTGCTAGTTTTGCTATAGATCTCCAGCTTTTTGCATTGTCTTTCTATGTCTGTTTTAGTGTGCTGCCCTCAGTTTTTCGTTTTTGCCTTGGTTTCCTGAATCTTCCTCCCTGTTTCAAGGTTCATTTGAAGTGTAAGGTTTTGAAATCGCTGTCTTCAAGAGTTTTGTGTCATTCCTTATGTTGTTAGTGTTATCGATTTTCTTTCAAAATCTCTCTTTTAGTTCACGGTCCTTGTTTTTGCCTATGGTTTTTCTTTTGTTCCCTAATCTCGGTTGGTTTTTTACTTGTCAACGTTCATGTCTTCTTCTTCCATTCCATTCTAGCCACTTTTTGTTGTTTTTCCAGAACACCGTGGCTTTGTACATTGTCTTTCTACATCTCATTTTAGTTTGCTGCCACTCTTTTGTTTCGTTTGTCCCTTCACTTCCTTCATCCTCCTCCCTACTGAGATCTTCTTGAAGGCTAAGTTTTGGAAATCATTGCCTATATGTGTAGGTATTGCTAGTTTTGCTATAGATCTCCAGCTTTTTGCATTGTCTTTCTATGTCTGTTTTAGTGTGCTGCCCTCAGATTTTGAGTTTTTGCCTTGACTTCCTTAATCTTCCGCCCTAGTTAAGTTTTCTTTCTAAGTGGAAGCGTTTCCAGACTGGCCTTACTTTCTACATTGTCTTTCCACAGCTTTTCAGTCTGCTGCCACTCTTTGCTTTAGTATTTCCCTTCACTTCCTTCATCCTCCTCCCTACTGAGATCTTCTTGAAGGCTAAGTTTTGGAAATCATTGCCTATATGTGTAGTTATTGCTAGTTTTGCTATAGATCTCCAGCTTTTTGCATTGTCTTTCTATGTCTGTTTTAGTGTGCTGCACTCAGATTTTGAGTTTTTGCCTTGGTTTCCTGAATCTTCCTCCCTGTTTCAAGGTTCATTTGAAGTGTAAGGTTTTGAAATCGCTGTCTTCAAGAGTTTTGTGTCATTCCTTAGGTTGTTAGTATTATCGATTTTCTTTCAAAATCTCTCTTTTAGTTCACGGTCCTTGTTTTTGCCTATGGTTTTTCTTTTGTTCCCTAATCTCGGTTGGTTTTTCACTTGTCAACGTTCATGTCTTCGTCTTCCATTCCATTCTAGCCACTTTTTGTTGTTTTTCCAGAACACCGTGGCTTTGTACATTGTCTTTCTACATCTCATTTTAGTTTGCTGCCACTCTTTTGTTTCGTTTGTCCCTTCACTTCCTTCATCCTCCTCCCTACTGAGATCTTCTTGAAGGCTAAGTTTTGGAAATCATTGCCTATATGTGTAGGTATTGCTAGTTTTGCTATAGATCTCCAGCTTTTTGCATTGTCTTTCTATGTCTGTTTTAGTGTGCTGCCCTCAGATTTTGAGTTTTTGCCTTGACTTCCTTAATCTTCCGCCCTAGTTAAGTTTTCTTTCTAAGTGGAAGCGTTTCCAGACTGGCCTTACTTTCTACATTGTCTTTCCACAGCTTTTCAGTCTGCTGCCACTCTTTGGTTTAGTATTTCCCTTCACTTCCTTCATCCTCCTTTCTATTGAGATCTTATTGAAGGCTAAGTTTTGGAAATCATTGCCTATATGTGTAGTTATTGCTAGTTTTGCTATAGATCTCCAGCTTTTTGCATTGTCTTTCTATGTCTGTTTTAGTGTGCTGCCCTCAGTTTTTCGTTTTTGCCTTGGTTTCCTGAATCTTCCTCCCTGTTTCAAGGTTCATTTGAAGTGTAAGGTTTTGAAATCGCTGTCTTCAAGAGTTTTGTGTCATTCCTTAGGTTGTTAGTATTATCGATTTTCTTTCAAAATCTCTCTTTTAGTTCACGGTCCTTGTTTTTGCCTATGGTTTTTCTTTTGTTCCCTAATCTCGGTTGGTTTTTCACTTGTCAACGTTCATGTCTTCGTCTTCCATTCCATTCTAGCCACTTTTTGTTGTTTTTCCAGAACACCGTGGCTTTGTACATTGTCTTTCTACATCTCATTTTAGTTTGCTGCCACTCTTTTGTTTCGTTTGTCCCTTCACTTCCTTCATCCTCCTCCCTACTGAGATCTTCTTGAAGGCTAAGTTTTGGAAATCATTGCCTATATGTGTAGGTATTGCTAGTTTTGCTATAGATCTCCAGCTTTTTGCATTGTCTTTCTATGTCTGTTTTAGTGTGCTGCACTCAGATTTTGAGTTTTTGCCTTGGTTTCCTGAATCTTCCTCCCTGTTTCAAGGTTCATTTGAAGTGTAAGGTTTTGAAATCGCTGTCTTCAAGAGTTTTGTGTCATTCCTTAGGTTGTTAGTATTATCGATTTTCTTTCAAAATCTCTCTTTTAGTTCACGGTCCTTGTTTTTGCCTATGGTTTTTCTTTTGTTCCCTAATCTCGGTTGGTTTTTCACTTGTCAACGTTCATGTCTTCGTCTTCCATTCCATTCTAGCCACTTTTTGTTGTTTTTCCAGAACACCGTGGCTTTGTACATTGTCTTTCTACATCTCATTTTAGTTTGCTGCCACTCTTTTGTTTCGTTTGTCCCTTCACTTCCTTCATCCTCCTCCCTACTGAGATCTTCTTGAAGGCTAAGTTTTGGAAATCATTGCCTATATGTGTAGGTATTGCTAGTTTTGCTATAGATCTCCAGCTTTTTGCATTGTCTTGCTATGTCTGTTTTAGTGTGCTGCCCTCAGATTTTGAGGTTTTGCCTTGACTTCCTTAATCTTCCGCCCTAGTTAAGTTTTCTTTCTAAGTGGAAGCGTTTCCAGACTGGCCTTACTTTCTACATTGTCTTTCCACAGCTTTTCAGTCTGCTGCCACTCTTTGGTTTAGTATTTCCCTTCACTTCCTTCATCCTCCTTTCTATTGAGATCTTATTGAAGGCTAAGTTTTGGAAATCATTGCCTATATGTGTAGGTATTGCTAGTTTTGCTATAGATCTCCAGCTTTTTGCATTGTCTTTCTATGTCTGTTTTAGTGTGCTGCCCTCAGTTTTTCGTTTTTGCCTTGGTTTCCTGAATCTTCCTCCCTGTTTCAAGGTTCATTTGAAGTGTAAGGTTTTGAAATCGCTGTCTTCAAGAGTTTTGTGTCATTCTTTAGGTTGTTAGTATTATCGATTTTCTTTCAAAATCTCTCTTTTAGTTCACGGTCCTTGTTTTTGCCTATGGTTTTTCTTTTGTTCCCTAATCTCGGTTGGTTTTTCACTTGTCAACGTTCATGTCTTCGTCTTCCATTCCATTCTAGCCACTTTTTGTTGTTTTTCCAGAACACCGTGGCTTTGTACATTGTCTTTCTACATCTCATTTTAGTTTGCTGCCACTCTTTTGTTTCGTTTGTCCCTTCACTTCCTTCATCCTCCTCCCTACTGAGATCTTCTTGAAGGCTAAGTTTTGGAAATCATTGCCTATATGTGTAGGTATTGCTAGTTTTGCTATAGATCTCCAGCTTTTTGCATTGTCTTGCTATGTCTGTTTTAGTGTGCTGCCCTCAGATTTTGAGGTTTTGCCTTGACTTCCTTAATCTTCCGCCCTAGTTAAGTTTTCTTTCTAAGTGGAAGCGTTTCCAGACTGGCCTTACTTTCTACATTGTCTTTCCACAGCTTTTCAGTCTGCTGCCACTCTTTGGTTTAGTATTTCCCTTCACTTCCTTCATCCTCCTTTCTATTGAGATCTTCTTGAAGGCTAAGGTTTTTAAATCATTTCCTGTATTTGTAGGTATTGCTAGATTAGCTCTTGATCTCCTGCTTTTTGCACAGCCTTGCTATGTCTGTTTTGGTGTGCTGCCCTCAGTTTTTCGTTTTTGCCTTGGTTTCCTGAATCTTCCTCCCTGTTTCAAGGTTCATTTGAAGTGTAAGGTTTTGAAATCGCTGTCTTCAAGAGTTTTGTGTCATTCCTTAGGTTGTTAGTGTTATCGATTTTCTTTCAAAATCTCTCTTTTAGTTCACGGTCCTTGTTTTTGCCTATGGTTTTTCTTTTGTTCCCTAATCTCGGTTGGTTTTTCACTTGTCAACGTTCATGTCTTCGTCTTCCATTCCATTCTAGCCACTTTTTGTTGTTTTTCCAGAACACCGTGGCTTTGTACATTGTCTTTCTACATCTCATTTTAGTTTGCTGCCACTCTTTTGTTTCGTTTGTCCCTTCACTTCCTTCATCCTCCTCCCTACTGAGATCTTCTTGAAGGCTAAGTTTTGGAAATCATTGCCTATATGTGTAGGTATTGCTAGTTTTGCTATAGATCTCCAGCTTTTTGCATTGTCTTTCTATGTCTGTTTTAGTGTGCTGCACTCAGATTTTGAGTTTTTGCCTTGGTTTCCTGAATCTTCCTCCCTGTTTCAAGGTTCATTTGAAGTGTAAGGTTTTGAAATCACTGTCTTCAAGAGTTTTGTGTCATTCCTTAGGTTGTTAGTGTTATCGATTTTCTTTCAAAATCTCTCTTTTAGTTCACGGTCCTTGTTTTTGCCTATGGTTTTTCTTTTGTTCCCTAATCTCGGTTGGTTTTTCACTTGTCAACGTTCATGTCTTCGTCTTCCATTCCATTCTAGCCACTTTTTGTTGTTTTTCCAGAACACCGTGGCTTTGTACATTGTCTTTCTACATCTCATTTTAGTTTGCTGCCACTCTTTTGTTTCGTTTGTCCCTTCACTTCCTTCATCCTCCTCCCTACTGAGATCTTCTTGAAGGCTAAGTTTTGGAAATCATTGCCTATATGTGTAGGTATTGCTAGTTTTGCTATAGATCTCCAGCTTTTTGCATTGTCTTGCTATGTCTGTTTTAGTGTGCTGCCCTCAGATTTTGAGGTTTTGCCTTGACTTCCTTAATCTTCCGCCCTAGTTAAGTTTTCTTTCTAAGTGGAAGCGTTTCCAGACTGGCCTTACTTTCTACATTGTCTTTCCACAGCTTTTCAGTCTGCTGCCACTCTTTGGTTTAGTATTTCCCTTCACTTCCTTCATCCTCCTCCCTACTGAGATCTTCTTGAAGGCTAAGTTTTGGAAATCATTGCCTATATGTGTAGGTATTGCTAGTTTTGCTATAGATCTCCAGCTTTTTGCATTGTCTTTCTATGTCTGTTTTAGTGTGCTGCCCTCAGTTTTTCGTTTTTGCCTTGGTTTCCTGAATCTTCCTCCCTGTTTCAAGGTTCATTTGAAGTGTAAGGTTTTGAAATCGCTGTCTTCAAGAGTTTTGTGTCATTCCTTAGGTTGTTAGTATTATCGATTTTCTTTCAAAATCTCTCTTTTAGTTCACGGTCCTTGTTTTTGCCTATAATTTTTCTTTTGTTCCCTAATCTCGGTTGGTTTTTCACTTGTCAACGTTCATGTCTTCGTCTTCCATTCCATTCTAGCCACTTTTTGTTGTTTTTCCAGAACACCGTGGCTTTGTACATTGTCTTTCTACATCTCATTTTAGTTTGCTGCCACTCTTTTGTTTCGTTTGTCCCTTCACTTCCTTCATCCTCCTCCCTACTGAGATCTTCTTGAAGGCTAAGTTTTGGAAATCATTGCCTATATGTGTAGGTATTGCTAGTTTTGCTATAGATCTCCAGCTTTTTGCATTGTCTTTCTATGTCTGTTTTAGTGTGCTGCCCTCAGATTTTGAGTTTTTGCCTTGACTTCCTTAATCTTCCGCCCTAGTTAAGTTTTCTTTCTAAGTGGAAGCGTTTCCAGACTGGCCTTACTTTCTACATTGTCTTTCCACAGCTTTTCAGTCTGCTGCCACTCTTTGGTTTAGCATTTCTCTTCACTTCCTTCATCCTCCTCCCTACTGAGATCTTCTTGAAGGCTAAGTTTTGGAAATCATTGCCTATATGTGTAGTTATTGCTAGTTTTGCTATAGATCTCCAGCTTTTTGCATTGTCTTTCTATGTCTGTTTTAGTGTGCTGCCCTCAGTTTTTCGTTTTTGCCTTGGTTTCCTGAATCTTCCTCCCTGTTTCAAGGTTCATTTGAAGTGTAAGGTTTTGAAATCGCTGTCTTCAAGAGTTTTGTGTCATTCCTTATGTTGTTAGTGTTATCGATTTTCTTTCAAAATCTCTCTTTTAGTTCACGGTCCTTGTTTTTGCCTATGGTTTTTCTTTTGTTCCCTAATCTCGGTTGGTTTTTTACTTGTCAACGTTCATGTCTTCGTCTTCCATTCCATTCTAGCCACTTTTTGTTGTTTTTCCAGAACACCGTGGCTTTGTACATTGTCTTTCTACATCTCATTTTAGTTTGCTGCCACTCTTTTGTTTCGTTTGTCCCTTCACTTCCTTCATCCTCCTCCCTACTGAGATCTTCTTGAAGGCTAAGTTTTGGAAATCATTGCCTATATGTGTAGGTATTGCTAGTTTTGCTATAGATCTCCAGCTTTTTGCATTGTCTTTCTATGTCTGTTTTAGTGTGCTGCCCTCAGATTTTGAGTTTTTGCCTTGACTTCCTTAATCTTCCGCCCTAGTTAAGTTTTCTTTCTAAGTGGAAGCGTTTCCAGACTGGCCTTACTTTCTACATTGTCTTTCCACAGCTTTTCAGTCTGCTGCCACTCTTTGGTTTAGCATTTCTCTTCACTTCCTTCATCCTCCTTTCTATTGAGATCTTCTTGAAGGCTAAGTTTTGGAAATCATTGCCTATATGTGTAGGTATTGCTAGTTTTGCTATAGATCTCCAGCTTTTTGCATTGTCTTTCTATGTCTGTTTTAGTGTGCTGCCCTCAGATTTTGAGTTTTTGCCTTGGTTTCCTGAATCTTCCTCCCTGTTTCAAGGTTCATTTGAAGTGTAAGGTTTTGAAATCGCTGTCTTCAAGAGTTTTGTGTCATTCCTTATGTTGTTAGTGTTATCGATTTTCTTTCAAAATCTCTCTTTTAGTTCACGGTCCTTGTTTTTGCCTATGGTTTTTCTTTTGTTCCCTAATCTCGGTTGGTTTTTTACTTGTCAACGTTCATGTCTTCGTCTTCCATTCCATTCTAGCCACTTTTTGTTGTTTTTCCAGAACACCGTGGCTTTGTACATTGTCTTTCTACATCTCATTTTAGTTTGCTGCCACTCTTTTGTTTCGTTTGTCCCTTCACTTCCTTCATCCTCCTCCCTACTGAGATCTTCTTGAAGGCTAAGTTTTGGAAATCATTGCCTATATGTGTAGGTATTGCTAGTTTTGCTATAGATCTCCAGCTTTTTGCATTGTCTTGCTATGTCTGTTTTAGTGTGCTGCCCTCAGATTTTGAGTTTTTGCCTTGACTTCCTTAATCTTCCGCCCTAGTTAAGTTTTCTTTCTAAGTGGAAGCGTTTCCAGACTGGCCTTACTTTCTACATTGTCTTTCCACAGCTTTTCAGTCTGCTGCCACTCTTTGGTTTAGTATTTCCCTTCACTTCCTTCATCCTCCTCCCTACTGAGATCTTCTTGAAGGCTAAGTTTTGGAAATCATTGCCTATATGTGTAGTTATTGCTAGTTTTGCTATAGATCTCCAGCTTTTTGCATTGTCTTTCTATGTCTGTTTTAGTGTGCTGCACTCAGATTTTGAGTTTTTGCCTTGGTTTCCTGAATCTTCCTCCCTGTTTCAAGGTTCATTTGAAGTGTAAGGTTTTGAAATCGCTGTCTTCAAGAGTTTTGTGTCATTCCTTAGGTTGTTAGTATTATCGATTTTCTTTCAAAATCTCTCTTTTAGTTCACGGTCCTTGTTTTTGCCTATGGTTTTTCTTTTGTTCCCTAATCTCGGTTGGTTTTTCACTTGTCAACGTTCATGTCTTCGTCTTCCATTCCATTCTAGCCACTTTTTGTTGTTTTTCCAGAACACCGTGGCTTTGTACATTGTCTTTCTACATCTCATTTTAGTTTGCTGCCACTCTTTTGTTTCGTTTGTCCCTTCACTTCCTTCATCCTCCTCCCTACTGAGATCTTCTTGAAGGCTAAGTTTTGGAAATCATTGCCTATATGTGTAGGTATTGCTAGTTTTGCTATAGATCTCCAGCTTTTTGCATTGTCTTTCTATGTCTGTTTTAGTGTGCTGCCCTCAGATTTTGAGTTTTTGCCTTGACTTCCTTAATCTTCCGCCCTAGTTAAGTTTTCTTTCTAAGTGGAAGCGTTTCCAGACTGGCCTTACTTTCTACCTTGTCTTTCCACAGCTTTTCAGTCTGCTGCCACTCTTTGGTTTAGTATTTCCCTTCACTTCCTTCATCCTTCTCCCTACTGAGATCTTCTTGAAGGCTAAGTTTTGGAAATCATTGCCTATATGTGTAGGTATTGCTAGTTTTGCTATAGATCTCCAGCTTTTTGCATTGTCTTTCTATGTCTGTTTTAGTGTGCTGCCCTCAGTTTTTCGTTTTTGCCTTGGTTTCCTGAATCTTCCTCCCTGTTTCAAGGTTCATTTGAAGTGTAAGGTTTTGAAATCGCTGTCTTCAAGAGTTTTGTGTCATTCTTTAGGTTGTTAGTATTATCGATTTTCTTTCAAAATCTCTCTTTTAGTTCACAGTCCTTGTTTTTGCCTATGGTTTTTCTTTTGTTCCCTAATCTCGGTTGGTTTTTCACTTGTCAACGTTCATGTCTTCGTCTTCCATTCCATTCTAGCCACTTTTTGTTGTTTTTCCAGAACACCGTGGCTTTGTACATTGTCTTTCTACATCTCATTTTAGTTTGCTGCCACTCTTTTGTTTCGTTTGTCCCTTCACTTCCTTCATCCTCCTCCCTACTGAGATCTTCTTGAAGGCTAAGTTTTGGAAATCATTGCCTATATGTGTAGGTATTGCTAGTTTTGCTATAGATCTCCAGCTTTTTGCATTGTCTTTCTATGTCTGTTTTAGTGTGCTGCCCTCAGATTTTGAGTTTTTGCCTTGACTTCCTTAATCTTCCGCCCTAGTTAAGTTTTCTTTCTAAGTGGAAGCGTTTCCAGACTGGCCTTACTTTCTACATTGTCTTTCCACAGCTTTTCAGTCTGCTGCCACTCTTTGTTTAGTATTTCTCTTCACTTCCTTCATCCTCCTCCCTACTGAGATCTTCTTGAAGGCTAAGTTTTGGAAATCATTGCCTATATGTGTAGTTATTGCTAGTTTTGCTATAGATCTCCAGCTTTTTGCATTGTCTTTCTATGTCTGTTTTAGTGTGCTGCCCTCAGTTTTTCGTTTTTGCCTTGGTTTCCTGAATCTTCCTCCCTGTTTCAAGGTTCATTTGAAGTGTAAGGTTTTGAAATCGCTGTCTTCAAGAGTTTTGTGTCATTCCTTAGGTTGTTAGTGTTATCGATTTTCTTTCAAAATCTCTCTTTTAGTTCACGGTCCTTGTTTTTGCCTATGGTTTTTCTTTTGTTCCCTAATCTCGGTTGGTTTTTTACTTGTCAACGTTCATGTCTTCTTCTTCCATTCCATTCTAGCCACTTTTTGTTGTTTTTCCAGAACACCGTGGCTTTGTACATTGTCTTTCTACATCTCATTTTAGTTTGCTGCCACTCTTTTGTTTCGTTTGTCCCTTCACTTCCTTCATCCTCCTCCCTACTGAGATCTTCTTGAAGGCTAAGTTTTGGAAATCATTGCCTATATGTGTAGGTATTGCTAGTTTTGCTATAGATCTCCAGCTTTTTGCATTGTCTTTCTATGTCTGTTTTAGTGTGCTGCCCTCAGATTTTGAGTTTTTGCCTTGACTTCCTTAATCTTCCGCCCTAGTTAAGTTTTCTTTCTAAGTGGAAGCGTTTCCAGACTGGCCTTACTTTCTACATTGTCTTTCCACAGCTTTTCAGTCTGCTGCCACTCTTTGCTTTAGTATTTCCCTTCACTTCCTTCATCCTCCTCCCTACTGAGATCTTCTTGAAGGCTAAGTTTTGGAAATCATTGCCTATATGTGTAGTTATTGCTAGTTTTGCTATAGATCTCCAGCTTTTTGCATTGTCTTTCTATGTCTGTTTTAGTGTGCTGCACTCAGATTTTGAGTTTTTGCCTTGACTTCCTTAATCTTCCGCCCTAGTTAAGTTTTCTTTCTAAGTGGAAGCGTTTCCAGACTGGCCTTACTTTCTACATTGTCTTTCCACAGCTTTTCAGTCTGCTGCCACTCTTTGGTTTAGTATTTCCCTTCACTTCCTTCATCCTCCTTTCTATTGAGATCTTATTGAAGGCTAAGTTTTGGAAATCATTGCCTATATGTGTAGTTATTGCTAGTTTTGCTATAGATCTCCAGCTTTTTGCACAGCCTTGCTATGTCTGTTTTAGTGTGCTGCCCTCAGTTTTTCGTTTTTGCCTTGGTTTCCTGAATCTTCCTCCCTGTTTCAAGGTTCATTTGAAGTGTAAGGTTTTGAAATCGCTGTCTTCAAGAGTTTTGTGTCATTCTTTAGGTTGTTAGTATTATCGATTTTCTTTCAAAATCTCTCTTTTAGTTCACAGTCCTTGTTTTTGCCTATGGTTTTTCTTTTGTTCCCTAATCTCGGTTGGTTTTTCACTTGTCAACGTTCATGTCTTCGTCTTCCATTCCATTCTAGCCACTTTTTGTTGTTTTTCCAGAACACCGTGGCTTTGTACATTGTCTTTCTACATCTCATTTTAGTTTGCTGCCACTCTTTTGTTTCGTTTGTCCCTTCACTTCCTTCATCCTCCTCCCTACTGAGATCTTCTTGAAGGCTAAGTTTTGGAAATCATTGCCTATATGTGTAGGTATTGCTAGTTTTGCTATAGATCTCCAGCTTTTTGCATTGTCTTTCTATGTCTGTTTTAGTGTGCTGCCCTCAGATTTTGAGTTTTTGCCTTGACTTCCTTAATCTTCCGCCCTAGTTAAGTTTTCTTTCTAAGTGGAAGCGTTTCCAGACTGGCCTTACTTTCTACATTGTCTTTCCACAGATTTTCAGTCTGCTGCCACTCTTTTGTTTCGTTTGTCCCTTCACTTCCTTCATCCTCCTCCCTACTGAGATCTTCTTGAAGGCTAAGTTTTGGAAATCATTGCCTATATGTGTAGGTATTGCTAGTTTTGCTATAGATCTCCAGCTTTTTGCATTGTCTTTCTATGTCTGTTTTAGTGTGCTGCACTCAGATTTTGAGTTTTTGCCTTGGTTTCCTGAATCTTCCTCCCTGTTTCAAGGTTCATTTGAAGTGTAAGGTTTTGAAATCGCTGTCTTCAAGAGTTTTGTGTCATTCCTTAGGTTGTTAGTATTATCGATTTTCTTTCAAAATCTCTCTTTTAGTTCACGGTCCTTGTTTTTGCCTATGGTTTTTCTTTTGTTCCGTAATCTCGGTTGGTTTTTCACTTGTCAACGTTCATGTCTTCGTCTTCCATTCCATTCTAGCCACTTTTTGTTGTTTTTCCAGAACACCGTGGCTTTGTACATTGTCTTTCTACATCTCATTTTAGTTTGCTGCCACTCTTTTGTTTCGTTTGTCCCTTCACTTCCTTCATCCTCCTCCCTACTGAGATCTTCTTGAAGGCTAAGTTTTGGAAATCATTGCCTATATGTGTAGGTATTGCTAGTTTTGCTATAGATCTCCAGCTTTTTGCATTGTCTTGCTATGTCTGTTTTAGTGTGCTGCCCTCAGATTTTGAGTTTTTGCCTTGACTTCCTTAATCTTCCGCCCTAGTTAAGTTTTCTTTCTAAGTGGAAGCGTTTCCAGACTGGCCTTACTTTCTACATTGTCTTTCCACAGCTTTTCAGTCTGCTGCCACTCTTTGGTTTAGTATTTCCCTTCACTTCCTTCATCCTCCTTTCTATTGAGATCTTCTTGAAGGCTAAGGTTTTTAAATCATTTCCTGTATTTGTAGGTATTGCTAGATTAGCTCTTGATCTCCTGCTTTTTGCACAGCCTTGCTATGTCTGTTTTAGTGTGCTGCCCTCAGTTTTTCGTTTTTGCCTTGGTTTCCTGAATCTTCCTCCCTGTTTCAAGGTTCATTTGAAGTGTAAGGTTTTGAAATCGCTGTCTTCAAGAGTTTTGTGTCATTCCTTAGGTTGTTAGTGTTATCGATTTTCTTTCAAAATCTCTCTTTTAGTTCACGGTCCTTGTTTTTGCCTATGGTTTTTCTTTTGTTCCCTAATCTCGGTTGGTTTTTCACTTGTCAACGTTCATGTCTTCGTCTTCCATTCCATTCTAGCCACTTTTTGTTGTTTTTCCAGAACACCGTGGCTTTGTACATTGTCTTTCTACATCTCATTTTAGTTTGCTGCCACTCTTTTGTTTCGTTTGTCCCTTCACTTCCTTCATCCTCCTCCCTACTGAGATCTTCTTGAAGGCTAAGTTTTGGAAATCATTGCCTATATGTGTAGGTATTGCTAGTTTTGCTATAGATCTCCAGCTTTTTGCATTGTCTTTCTATGTCTGTTTTAGTGTGCTGCACTCAGATTTTGAGTTTTTGCCTTGGTTTCCTGAATCTTCCTCCCTGTTTCAAGGTTCATTTGAAGTGTAAGGTTTTGAAATCACTGTCTTCAAGAGTTTTGTGTCATTCCTTAGGTTGTTAGTGTTATCGATTTTCTTTCAAAATCTCTCTTTTAGTTCACGGTCCTTGTTTTTGCCTATGGTTTTTCTTTTGTTCCCTAATCTCGGTTGGTTTTTCACTTGTCAACGTTCATGTCTTCGTCTTCCATTCCATTCTAGCCACTTTTTGTTGTTTTTCCAGAACACCGTGGCTTTGTACATTGTCTTTCTACATCTCATTTTAGTTTGCTGCCACTCTTTTGTTTCGTTTGTCCCTTCACTTCCTTCATCCTCCTCCCTACTGAGATCTTCTTGAAGGCTAAGTTTTGGAAATCATTGCCTATATGTGTAGGTATTGCTAGTTTTGCTATAGATCTCCAGCTTTTTGCATTGTCTTGCTATGTCTGTTTTAGTGTGCTGCCCTCAGATTTTGAGGTTTTGCCTTGACTTCCTTAATCTTCCGCCCTAGTTAAGTTTTCTTTCTAAGTGGAAGCGTTTCCAGACTGGCCTTACTTTCTACATTGTCTTTCCACAGCTTTTCAGTCTGCTGCCACTCTTTGGTTTAGTATTTCCCTTCACTTCCTTCATCCTCCTCCCTACTGAGATCTTCTTGAAGGCTAAGTTTTGGAAATCATTGCCTATATGTGTAGGTATTGCTAGTTTTGCTATAGATCTCCAGCTTTTTGCATTGTCTTTCTATGTCTGTTTTAGTGTGCTGCCCTCAGTTTTTCGTTTTTGCCTTGGTTTCCTGAATCTTCCTCCCTGTTTCAAGGTTCATTTGAAGTGTAAGGTTTTGAAATCGCTGTCTTCAAGAGTTTTGTGTCATTCCTTAGGTTGTTAGTATTATCGATTTTCTTTCAAAATCTCTCTTTTAGTTCACGGTCCTTGTTTTTGCCTATGGTTTTTCTTTTGTTCCCTAATCCCGGTTGGTTTTTCACTTGTCAACGTTCATGTCTTCGTCTTCCATTCCATTCTAGCCACTTTTTGTTGTTTTTCCAGAACACCGTGGCTTTGTACATTGTCTTTCTACATCTCATTTTAGTTTGCTGCCACTCTTTTGTTTCGTTTGTCCCTTCACTTCCTTCATCCTCCTCCCTACTGAGATCTTCTTGAAGGCTAAGTTTTGGAAATCATTGCCTATATGTGTAGGTATTGCTAGTTTTGCTATAGATCTCCAGCTTTTTGCATTGTCTTTCTATGTCTGTTTTAGTGTGCTGCCCTCAGATTTTGAGTTTTTGCCTTGACTTCCTTAATCTTCCGCCCTAGTTAAGTTTTCTTTCTAAGTGGAAGCGTTTCCAGACTGGCCTTACTTTCTACATTGTCTTTCCACAGCTTTTCAGTCTGCTGCCACTCTTTGGTTTAGCATTTCTCTTCACTTCCTTCATCCTCCTCCCTACTGAGATCTTCTTGAAGGCTAAGTTTTGGAAATCATTGCCTATATGTGTAGTTATTGCTAGTTTTGCTATAGATCTCCAGCTTTTTGCATTGTCTTTCTATGTCTGTTTTAGTGTGCTGCCCTCAGTTTTTCGTTTTTGCCTTGGTTTCCTGAATCTTCCTCCCTGTTTCAAGGTTCATTTGAAGTGTAAGGTTTTGAAATCGCTGTCTTCAAGAGTTTTGTGTCATTCCTTATGTTGTTAGTGTTATCGATTTTCTTTCAAAATCTCTCTTTTAGTTCACGGTCCTTGTTTTTGCCTATGGTTTTTCTTTTGTTCCCTAATCTCGGTTGGTTTTTCACTTGTCAACGTTCATGTCTTCGTCTTCCATTCCATTCTAGCCACTTTTTGTTGTTTTTCCAGAACACCGTGGCTTTGTACATTGTCTTTCTACATCTCATTTTAGTTTGCTGCCACTCTTTTGTTTCGTTTGTCCCTTCACTTCCTTCATCCTCCTCCCTACTGAGATCTTCTTGAAGGCTAAGTTTTGGAAATCATTGCCTATATGTGTAGGTATTGCTAGTTTTGCTATAGATCTCCAGCTTTTTGCATTGTCTTTCTATGTCTGTTTTAGTGTGCTGCCCTCAGATTTTGAGTTTTTGCCTTGACTTCCTTAATCTTCCGCCCTAGTTAAGTTTTCTTTCTAAGTGGAAGCGTTTCCAGACTGGCCTTACTTTCTACATTGTCTTTCCACAGCTTTTCAGTCTGCTGCCACTCTTTGGTTTAGTATTTCCCTTCACTTCCTTCATCCTCCTCCCTACTGAGATCTTCTTGAAGGCTAAGTTTTGGAAATCATTGCCTATATGTGTAGTTATTGCTAGTTTTGCTATAGATCTCCAGCTTTTTGCATTGTCTTTCTATGTCTGTTTTAGTGTGCTGCACTCAGATTTTGAGTTTTTGCCTTGGTTTCCTGAATCTTCCTCCCTGTTTCAAGGTTCATTTGAAGTGTAAGGTTTTGAAATCGCTGTCTTCAAGAGTTTTGTGTCATTCCTTAGGTTGTTAGTATTATCGATTTTCTTTCAAAATCTCTCTTTTAGTTCACGGTCCTTGTTTTTGCCTATGGTTTTTCTTTTGTTCCCTAATCTCGGTTGGTTTTTCACTTGTCAACGTTCATGTCTTCGTCTTCCATTCCATTCTAGCCACTTTTTGTTGTTTTTCCAGAACACCGTGGCTTTGTACATTGTCTTTCTACATCTCATTTTAGTTTGCTGCCACTCTTTTGTTTCGTTTGTCCCTTCACTTCCTTCATCCTCCTCCCTACTGAGATCTTCTTGAAGGCTAAGTTTTGGAAATCATTGCCTATATGTGTAGGTATTGCTAGTTTTGCTATAGATCTCCAGCTTTTTGCATTGTCTTTCTATGTCTGTTTTAGTGTGCTGCCCTCAGATTTTGAGTTTTTGCCTTGACTTCCTTAATCTTCCGCCCTAGTTAAGTTTTCTTTCTAAGTGGAAGCGTTTCCAGACTGGCCTTACTTTCTACATTGTCTTTCCACAGCTTTTCAGTCTGCTGCCACTCTTTGGTTTAGTATTTCCCTTCACTTCCTTCATCCTCCTCCCTACTGAGATCTTCTTGAAGGCTAAGTTTTGGAAATCATTGCCTATATGTGTAGTTATTGCTAGTTTTGCTATAGATCTCCAGCTTTTTGCATTGTCTTTCTATGTCTGTTTTAGTGTGCTGCCCTCAGTTTTTCGTTTTTGCCTTGGTTTCCTGAATCTTCCTCCCTGTTTCAAGGTTCATTTGAAGTGTAAGGTTTTGAAATCGCTGTCTTCAAGAGTTTTGTGTCATTCCTTAGGTTGTTAGTATTATCGATTTTCTTTCAAAATCTCTCTTTTAGTTCACGGTCCTTGTTTTTGCCTATGGTTTTTCTTTTGTTCCCTAATCTCGGTTGGTTTTTCACTTGTCAACGTTCATGTCTTCGTCTTCCATTCCATTCTAGCCACTTTTTGTTGTTTTTCCAGAACACCGTGGCTTTGTACATTGTCTTTCTACATCTCATTTTAGTTTGCTGCCACTCTTTTGTTTCGTTTGTCCCTTCACTTCCTTCATCCTCCTCCCTACTGAGATCTTCTTGAAGGCTAAGTTTTGGAAATCATTGCCTATATGTGTAGGTATTGCTAGTTTTGCTATAGATCTCCAGCTTTTTGCATTGTCTTTCTATGTCTGTTTTAGTGTGCTGCCCTCAGATTTTGAGTTTTTGCCTTGACTTCCTTAATCTTCCGCCCTAGTTAAGTTTTCTTTCTAAGTGGAAGCGTTTCCAGACTGGCCTTACTTTCTACATTGTCTTTCCACAGCTTTTCAGTCTGCTGCCACTCTTTGGTTTAGTATTTCCCTTCACTTCCTTCATCCTCCTCCCTACTGAGATCTTCTTGAAGGCTAAGTTTTGGAAATCATTGCCTATATGTGTAGTTATTGCTAGTTTTGCTATAGATCTCCAGCTTTTTGCATTGTCTTTCTATGTCTGTTTTAGTGTGCTGCCCTCAGTTTTTCGTTTTTGCCTTGGTTTCCTGAATCTTCCTCCCTGTTTCAAGGTTCATTTGAAGTGTAAGGTTTTGAAATCGCTGTCTTCAAGAGTTTTGTGTCATTCCTTAGGTTGTTAGTATTATCGATTTTCTTTCAAAATCTCTCTTTTAGTTCACGGTCCTTGTTTTTGCCTATGGTTTTTCTTTTGTTCCCTAATCTCGGTTGGTTTTTCACTTGTCAACGTTCATGTCTTCGTCTTCCATTCCATTCTAGCCACTTTTTGTTGTTTTTCCAGAACACCGTGGCTTTGTACATTGTCTTTCTACATCTCATTTTAGTTTGCTGCCACTCTTTTGTTTCGTTTGTCCCTTCACTTCCTTCATCCTCCTCCCTACTGAGATCTTCTTGAAGGCTAAGTTTTGGAAATCATTGCCTATATGTGTAGGTATTGCTAGTTTTGCTATAGATCTCCAGCTTTTTGCATTGTCTTTCTATGTCTGTTTTAGTGTGCTGCACTCAGATTTTGAGTTTTTGCCTTGGTTTCCTGAATCTTCCTCCCTGTTTCAAGGTTCATTTGAAGTGTAAGGTTTTGAAATCACTGTCTTCAAGAGTTTTGTGTCATTCCTTAGGTTGTTAGTATTATCGATTTTCTTTCAAAATCTCTCTTTTAGTTCACGGTCCTTGTTTTTGCCTATGGTTTTTCTTTTGTTCCCTAATCTCGGTTGGTTTTTCACTTGTCAACGTTCATGTCTTCGTCTTCCATTCCATTCTAGCCACTTTTTGTTGTTTTTCCAGAACACCGTGGCTTTGTACATTGTCTTTCTACATCTCATTTTAGTTTGCTGCCACTCTTTTGTTTCGTTTGTCCCTTCACTTCCTTCATCCTCCTCCCTACTGAGATCTTCTTGAAGGCTAAGTTTTGGAAATCATTGCCTATATGTGTAGGTATTGCTAGTTTTGCTATAGATCTCCAGCTTTTTGCATTGTCTTGCTATGTCTGTTTTAGTGTGCTGCCCTCAGATTTTGAGGTTTTGCCTTGACTTCCTTAATCTTCCGCCCTAGTTAAGTTTTCTTTCTAAGTGGAAGCGTTTCCAGACTGGCCTTACTTTCTACATTGTCTTTCCACAGCTTTTCAGTCTGCTGCCACTCTTTGGTTTAGTATTTCCCTTCACTTCCTTCATCCTCCTTTCTATTGAGATCTTATTGAAGGCTAAGTTTTGGAAATCATTGCCTATATGTGTAGGTATTGCTAGTTTTGCTATAGATCTCCAGCTTTTTGCATTGTCTTTCTATGTCTGTTTTAGTGTGCTGCCCTCAGTTTTTCGTTTTTGCCTTGGTTTCCTGAATCTTCCTCCCTGTTTCAAGGTTCATTTGAAGTGTAAGGTTTTGAAATCGCTGTCTTCAAGAGTTTTGTGTCATTCCTTAGGTTGTTAGTGTTATCGATTTTCTTTCAAAATCTCTCTTTTAGTTCACGGTCCTTGTTTTTGCCTATGGTTTTTCTTTTGTTCCCTAATCTCGGTTGGTTTTTCACTTGTCAACGTTCATGTCTTCGTCTTCCATTCCATTCTAGCCACTTTTTGTTGTTTTTCCAGAACACCGTGGCTTTGTACATTGTCTTTCTACATCTCATTTTAGTTTGCTGCCACTCTTTTGTTTCGTTTGTCCCTTCACTTCCTTCATCCTCCTCCCTACTGAGATCTTCTTGAAGGCTAAGTTTTGGAAATCATTGCCTATATGTGTAGGTATTGCTAGTTTTGCTATAGATCTCCAGCTTTTTGCATTGTCTTTCTATGTCTGTTTTAGTGTGCTGCACTCAGATTTTGAGTTTTTGCCTTGGTTTCCTGAATCTTCCTCCCTGTTTCAAGGTTCATTTGAAGTGTAAGGTTTTGAAATCACTGTCTTCAAGAGTTTTGTGTCATTCCTTAGGTTGTTAGTGTTATCGATTTTCTTTCAAAATCTCTCTTTTAGTTCACGGTCCTTGTTTTTGCCTATGGTTTTTCTTTTGTTCCCTAATCTCGGTTGGTTTTTCACTTGTCAACGTTCATGTCTTCGTCTTCCATTCCATTCTAGCCACTTTTTGTTGTTTTTCCAGAACACCGTGGCTTTGTACATTGTCTTTCTACATCTCATTTTAGTTTGCTGCCACTCTTTTGTTTCGTTTGTCCCTTCACTTCCTTCATCCTCCTTCCTACTGAGATCTTCTTGAAGGCTAAGTTTTGGAAATCATTGCCTATATGTGTAGGTATTGCTAGTTTTGCTATAGATCTCCAGCTTTTTGCATTGTCTTTCTATGTCTGTTTTAGTGTGCTGCCCTCAGATTTTGAGTTTTTGCCTTGGTTTCCTGAATCTTCCTCCCTGTTTCAAGGTTCATTTGAAGTGTAAGGTTTTGAAATCGCTGTCTTCAAGAGTTTTGTGTCATTCCTTAGGTTGTTAGTATTATCGATTTTCTTTCAAAATCTCTCTTTTAGTTCACGGTCCTTGTTTTTGCCTATGGTTTTTCTTTTGTTCCCTAATCTCGGTTGGTTTTTCACTTGTCAACGTTCATGTCTTCGTCTTCCATTCCATTCTAGCCACTTTTTGTTGTTTTTCCAGAACACCGTGGCTTTGTACATTGTCTTTCTACATCTCATTTTAGTTTGCTGCCACTCTTTTGTTTCGTTTGTCCCTTCACTTCCTTCATCCTCCTCCCTACTGAGATCTTCTTGAAGGCTAAGTTTTGGAAATCATTGCCTATATGTGTAGGTATTGCTAGTTTTGCTATAGATCTCCAGCTTTTTGCATTGTCTTGCTATGTCTGTTTTAGTGTGCTGCCCTCAGATTTTGAGGTTTTGCCTTGACTTCCTTAATCTTCCGCCCTAGTTAAGTTTTCTTTCTAAGTGGAAGCGTTTCCAGACTGGCCTTACTTTCTACATTGTCTTTCCACAGCTTTTCAGTCTGCTGCCACTCTTTGGTTTAGTATTTCCCTTCACTTCCTTCATCCTCCTCCCTACTGAGATCTTCTTGAAGGCTAAGTTTTGGAAATCATTGCCTATATGTGTAGTTATTGCTAGTTTTGCTATAGATCTCCAGCTTTTTGCATTGTCTTTCTATGTCTGTTTTAGTGTGCTGCCCTCAGTTTTTCGTTTTTGCCTTGGTTTCCTGAATCTTCCTCCCTGTTTCAAGGTTCATTTGAAGTGTAAGGTTTTGAAATCGCTGTCTTCAAGAGTTTTGTGTCATTCTTTAGGTTGTTAGTATTATCGATTTTCTTTCAAAATCTCTCTTTTAGTTCACAGTCCTTGTTTTTGCCTATGGTTTTTCTTTTGTTCCCTAATCTCGGTTGGTTTTTCACTTGTCAACGTTCATGTCTTCGTCTTCCATTCCATTCTAGCCACTTTTTGTTGTTTTTCCAGAACACCGTGGCTTTGTACATTGTCTTTCTACATCTCATTTTAGTTTGCTGCCACTCTTTTGTTTCGTTTGTCCCTTCACTTCCTTCATCCTCCTCCCTACTGAGATCTTCTTGAAGGCTAAGTTTTGGAAATCATTGCCTATATGTGTAGGTATTGCTAGTTTTGCTATAGATCTCCAGCTTTTTGCATTGTCTTTCTATGTCTGTTTTAGTGTGCTGCCCTCAGATTTTGAGTTTTTGCCTTGGTTTCCTGAATCTTCCTCCCTGTTTCAAGGTTCATTTGAAGTGTAAGGTTTTGAAATCACTGTCTTCAAGAGTTTTGTGTCATTCCTTAGGTTGTTAGTGTTATCGATTTTCTTTCAAAATCTCTCTTTTAGTTCACGGTCCTTGTTTTTGCCTATGGTTTTTCTTTTGTTCCCTAATCTCGGTTGGTTTTTCACTTGTCAACGTTCATGTCTTCGTCTTCCATTCCATTCTAGCCACTTTTTGTTGTTTTTCCAGAACACCGTGGCTTTGTACATTGTCTTTCTACATCTCATTTTAGTTTGCTGCCACTCTTTTGTTTCGTTTGTCCCTTCACTTACTTCATCCTCCTCCCTACTGAGATCTTCTTGAAGGCTAAGTTTTGGAAATCATTGCCTATATGTGTAGGTATTGCTAGTTTTGCTATAGATCTCCCGCTTTTTGCATTGTCTTTCTATGTCTGTTTTAGTGTGCTGCACTCAGATTTTGAGTTTTTGCCTTGGTTTCCTGAATCTTCCTCCCTGTTTCAAGGTTCATTTGAAGTGTAAGGTTTTGAAATCGCTGTCTTCAAGAGTTTTGTGTCATTCCTTAGGTTGTTAGTATTATCGATTTTCTTTCAAAATCTCTCTTTTAGTTCACGGTCCTTGTTTTTGCCTATGGTTTTTCTTTTGTTCCCTAATCTCGGTTGGTTTTTCACTTGTCAACGTTCATGTCTTCGTCTTCCATTCCATTCTAGCCACTTTTTGTTGTTTTTCCAGAACACCGTGGCTTTGTACATTGTCTTTCTACATCTCATTTTAGTTTGCTGCCACTCTTTTGTTTCGTTTGTCCCTTCACTTCCTTCATCCTCCTCCCTACTGAGATCTTCTTGAAGGCTAAGTTTTGGAAATCATTGCCTATATGTGTAGGTATTGCTAGTTTTGCTATAGATCTCCAGCTTTTTGCATTGTCTTGCTATGTCTGTTTTAGTGTGCTGCCCTCAGATTTTGAGGTTTTGCCTTGACTTCCTTAATCTTCCGCCCTAGTTAAGTTTTCTTTCTAAGTGGAAGCGTTTCCAGACTGGCCTTACTTTCTACATTGTCTTTCCACAGCTTTTCAGTCTGCTGCCACTCTTTGGTTTAGTATTTCCCTTCACTTCCTTCATCCTCCTCCCTACTGAGATCTTCTTGAAGGCTAAGTTTTGGAAATCATTGCCTATATGTGTAGTTATTGCTAGTTTTGCTATAGATCTCCAGCTTTTTGCATTGTCTTTCTATGTCTGTTTTAGTGTGCTGCCCTCAGTTTTTCGTTTTTGCCTTGGTTTCCTGAATCTTCCTCCCTGTTTCAAGGTTCATTAGAATTGTAAGGTTTTGAAATCGCTGTCTTCAAGAGTTTTGTGTCATTCTTTAGGTTGTTAGTATTATCGATTTTCTTTCAAAATCTCTCTTTTAGTTCACAGTCCTTGTTTTTGCCTATGGTTTTTCTTTTGTTCCCTAATCTCGGTTGGTTTTTCACTTGTCAACGTTCATGTCTTCGTCTTCCATTCCATTCTAGCCACTTTTTGTTGTTTTTCCAGAACACCGTGGCTTTGTACATTGTCTTTCTACATCTCATTTTAGTTTGCTGCCACTCTTTTGTTTCGTTTGTACCTTCACTTCCTTCATCCTCCTCCCTACTGAGATCTTCTTGAAGGCTAAGTTTTGGAAATCATTGCCTATATGTGTAGGTATTGCTAGTTTTGCTATAGATCTCCAGCTTTCTGCATTGTCTTTCTATGTCTGTTTTAGTGTGCTGCACTCAGATTTTGAGTTTTTGCCTTGGTTTCCTGAATCTTCCTCCCTGTTTCAAGGTTCATTTGAAGTGTAAGGTTTTGAAATCGCTGTCTTCAAGAGTTTTGTGTCATTCCTTAGGTTGTTAGTATTATCGATTTTCTTTCAAAATCTCTCTTTTAGTTCACGGTCCTTGTTTTTGCCTATGGTTTTTCTTTTGTTCCCTAATCTCGGTTGGTTTTTCACTTGTCAACGTTCATGTCTTCGTCTTCCATTCCATTCTAGCCACTTTTTCTTGTTTTTCCAGAACACCGTGGCTTTGTACATTGTCTTTCTACATCTCATTTTAGTTTGCTGCCACTCTTTTGTTTCGTTTGTCCCTTCACTTCCTTCATCCTCCTCCCTACTGAGATCTTCTTGAAGGCTAAGTTTTGGAAATCATTGCCTATATGTGTAGGTATTGCTAGTTTTGCTATAGATCTCCAGCTTTTTGCATTGTCTTGCTATGTCTGTTTTAGTGTGCTGCCCTCAGATTTTGAGGTTTTGCCTTGACTTCCTTAATCTTCCGCCCTAGTTAAGTTTTCTTTCTAAGTGGAAGCGTTTCCAGACTGGCCTTACTTTCTACATTGTCTTTCCACAGCTTTTCAGTCTGCTGCCACTCTTTGGTTTAGTATTTCCCTTCACTTCCTTCATCCTCCTTTCTATTGAGATCTTATTGAAGGCTAAGTTTTGGAAATCATTGCCTATATGTGTAGGTATTGCTAGTTTTGCTATAGATCTCCAGCTTTTTGCATTGTCTTTCTATGTCTGTTTTAGTGTGCTGCCCTCAGTTTTTCGTTTTTGCCTTGGTTTCCTGAATCTTCCTCCCTGTTTCAAGGTTCATTTGAAGTGTAAGGTTTTGAAATCGCTGTCTTCAAGAGTTTTGTGTCATTCCTTAGGTTGTTAGTATTATCGATTTTCTTTCAAAATCTCTCTTTTAGTTCACGGTCCTTGTTTTTGCCTATGGTTTTTCTTTTGTTCCCTAATCTCGGTTGGTTTTTCACTTGTCAACGTTCATGTCTTCGTCTTCCATTCCATTCTAGCCACTTTTTGTTGTTTTTCCAGAACACCGTGGCTTTGTACATTGTCTTTCTACATCTCATTTTAGTTTGCTGCCACTCTTTTGTTTCGTTTGTCCCTTCACTTCCTTCATCCTCCTCCCTACTGAGATCTTCTTGAAGGCTAAGTTTTGGAAATCATTGCCTATATGTGTAGGTATTGCTAGTTTTGCTATAGATCTCCAGCTTTTTGCATTGTCTTGCTATGTCTGTTTTAGTGTGCTGCCCTCAGATTTTGAGGTTTTGCCTTGACTTCCTTAATCTTCCGCCCTAGTTAAGTTTTCTTTCTAAGTGGAAGCGTTTCCAGACTGGCCTTACTTTCTACATTGTCTTTCCACAGCTTTTCAGTCTGCTGCCACTCTTTGGTTTAGTATTTCCCTTCACTTCCTTCATCCTCCTCCCTACTGAGATCTTCTTGAAGGCTAAGTTTTGGAAATCATTGCCTATATGTGTAGTTATTGCTAGTTTTGCTATAGATCTCCAGCTTTTTGCATTGTCTTTCTATGTCTGTTTTAGTGTGCTGCCCTCAGTTTTTCGTTTTTGCCTTGGTTTCCTGAATCTTCCTCCCTGTTTCAAGGTTCATTTGAAGTGTAAGGTTTTGAAATCGCTGTCTTCAAGAGTTTTGTGTCATTCTTTAGGTTGTTAGTATTATCGATTTTCTTTCAAAATCTCTCTTTTAGTTCACAGTCCTTGTTTTTGCCTATGGTTTTTCTTTTGTTCCCTAATGTCGGTTGGTTTTTCACTTGTCAACGTTCATGTCTTCGTCTTCCATTCCATTCTAGCCACTTTTTGTTGTTTTTCCAGAACACCGTGGCTTTGTACATTGTCTTTCTACATCTCATTTTAGTTTGCTGCCACTCTTTTGTTTCGTTTGTCCCTTCACTTCCTTCATCCTCCTCCCTACTGAGATCTTCTTGAAGGCTAAGTTTTGGAAATCATTGCCTATATGTGTAGGTATTGCTAGTTTTGCTATAGATCTCCAGCTTTTTGCATTGTCTTTCTATGTCTGTTTTAGTGTGCTGCCCTCAGATTTTGAGTTTTTGCCTTGACTTCCTTAATCTTCCGCCCTAGTTAAGTTTTCTTTCTAAGTGGAAGCGTTTCCAGACTGGCCTTACTTTCTACATTGTCTTTCCACAGCTTTTCAGTCTGCTGCCACTCTTTGGTTTAGTATTTCCCTTCACTTCCTTCATCCTCCTTTCTATTGAGATCTTATTGAAGGCTAAGTTTTGTAAATCATTGCCTATATGTGTAGTTATTGATAGTTTTGCTATAGATCTCCAGCTTTTTGCATTGTCTTTCTATGTCTGTTTTAGTGTGCTGCCCTCAGTTTTTCGTTTTTGCCTTGGTTTCCTGAATCTTCCTCCCTGTTTCAAGGTTCATTTGAAGTGTAAGGTTTTGAAATCGCTGTCTTCAAGAGTTTTGTGTCATTCCTTAGGTTGTTAGTGTTATCGATTTTCTTTCAAAATCTCTCTTTTAGTTCACGGTCCTTGTTTTTGCCTATGGTTTTTCTTTTGTTCCCTAATCTCGGTTGGTTTTTCACTTGTCAACGTTCATGTCTTCGTCTTCCATTCCATTCTAGCCACTTTTTGTTGTTTTTCCAGAACACCGTGGCTTTGTACATTGTCTTTCTACATCTCATTTTAGTTTGCTGCCACTCTTTTGTTTCGTTTGTCCCTTCACTTCCTTCATCCTCCTCCCTACTGAGATCTTCTTGAAGGCTAAGTTTTGGAAATCATTGCCTATATGTGTAGGTATTGCTAGTTTTGCTATAGATCTCCAGCTTTTTGCATTGTCTTTCTATGTCTGTTTTAGTGTGCTGCACTCAGATTTTGAGTTTTTGCCTTGGTTTCCTGAATCTTCCTCCCTGTTTCAAGGTTCATTTGAAGTGTAAGGTTTTGAAATCGCTGTCTTCAAGAGTTTTGTGTCATTCCTTAGGTTGTTAGTATTATCGATTTTCTTTCAAAATCTCTCTTTTAGTTCACGGTCCTTGTTTTTGCCTATGGTTTTTCTTTTGTTCCCTAATCTCGGTTGGTTTTTCACTTGTCAACGTTCATGTCTTCGTCTTCCATTCCATTCTAGCCACTTTTTGTTGTTTTTCCAGAACACCGTGGCTTTGTACATTGTCTTTCTACATCTCATTTTAGTTTGCTGCCACTCTTTTGTTTCGTTTGTCCCTTCACTTCCTTCATCCTCCTCCCTACTGAGATCTTCTTGAAGGCTAAGTTTTGGAAATCATTGCCTATATGTGTAGGTATTGCTAGTTTTGCTATAGATCTCCAGCTTTTTGCATTGTCTTGCTATGTCTGTTTTAGTGTGCTGCCCTCAGATTTTGAGGTTTTGCCTTGACTTCCTTAATCTTCCGCCCTAGTTAAGTTTTCTTTCTAAGTGGAAGCGTTTCCAGACTGGCCTTACTTTCTACATTGTCTTTCCACAGCTTTTCAGTCTGCTGCCACTCTTTGGTTTAGTATTTCCCTTCACTTCCTTCATCCTCCTTTCTATTGAGATCTTATTGAAGGCTAAGTTTTGGAAATCATTGCCTATATGTGTAGGTATTGCTAGTTTTGCTATAGATCTCCAGCTTTTTGCATTGTCTTTCTATGTCTGTTTTAGTGTGCTGCCCTCAGTTTTTCGTTTTTGCCTTGGTTTCCTGAATCTTCCTCCCTGTTTCAAGGTTCATTTGAAGTGTAAGGTTTTGAAATCGCTGTCTTCAAGAGTTTTGTGTCATTCTTTAGGTTGTTAGTATTATCGATTTTCTTTCAAAATCTCTCTTTTAGTTCACAGTCCTTGTTTTTGCCTATGGTTTTTCTTTTGTTCCCTAATCTCGGTTGGTTTTTCACTTGTCAACGTTCATGTCTTCGTCTTCCATTCCATTCTAGCCACTTTTTGTTGTTTTTCCAGAACACCGTGGCTTTGTACATTGTCTTTCTACATCTCATTTTAGTTTGCTGCCACTCTTTTGTTTCGTTTGTCCCTTCACTTCCTTCATCCTCCTCCCTACTGAGATCTTCTTGAAGGCTAAGTTTTGGAAATCATTGCCTATATGTGTAGGTATTGCTAGTTTTGCTATAGATCTCCAGCTTTTTGCATTGTCTTTCTATGTCTGTTTTAGTGTGCTGCCCTCAGATTTTGAGTTTTTGCCTTGGTTTCCTGAATCTTCCTCCCTGTTTCACGGTTCATTTGAAGTGTAAGGTTTTGAAATCACTGTCTTCAAGAGTTTTGTGTCATTCCTTAGGTTGTTAGTGTTATCGATTTTCTTTCAAAATCTCTCTTTTAGTTCACGGTCCTTGTTTTTGCCTATGGTTTTTCTTTTGTTCCCTAATCTCGGTTGGTTTTTCACTTGTCAACGTTCATGTCTTCGTCTTCCATTCCATTCTAGCCACTTTTTGTTGTTTTTCCAGAACACCGTGGCTTTGTACATTGTCTTTCTACATCTCATTTTAGTTTGCTGCCACTCTTTTGTTTCGTTTGTCCCTTCACTTCCTTCATCCTCCTCCCTACTGAGATCTTCTTGAAGGCTAAGTTTTGGAAATCATTGCCTATATGTGTAGGTATTGCTAGTTTTGCTATAGATCTCCAGCTTTTTGCATTGTCTTGCTATGTCTGTTTTAGTGTGCTGCCCTCAGATTTTGAGGTTTTGCCTTGACTTCCTTAATCTTCCGCCCTAGTTAAGTTTTCTTTCTAAGTGGAAGCGTTTCCAGACTGGCCTTACTTTCTACATTGTCTTTCCACAGCTTTTCAGTCTGCTGCCACTCTTTGGTTTAGTATTTCCCTTCACTTCCTTCATCCTCCTCCCTACTGAGATCTTCTTGAAGGCTAAGTTTTGGAAATCATTGCCTATATGTGTAGTTATTGCTAGTTTTGCTATAGATCTCCAGCTTTTTGCATTGTCTTTCTATGTCTGTTTTAGTGTGCTGCCCTCAGTTTTTCGTTTTTGCCTTGGTTTCCTGAATCTTCCTCCCTGTTTCAAGGTTCATTTGAAGTGTAAGGTTTTGAAATCGCTGTCTTCAAGAGTTTTGTGTCATTCTTTAGGTTGTTAGTATTATCGATTTTCTTTCAAAATCTCTCTTTTAGTTCACAGTCCTTGTTTTTGCCTATGGTTTTTCTTTTGTTCCCTAATCTCGGTTGGTTTTTCACTTGTCAACGTTCATGTCTTCGTCTTCCATTCCATTCTAGCCACTTTTTGTTGTTTTTCCAGAACACCGTGGCTTTGTACATTGTCTTTCTACATCTCATTTTAGTTTGCTGCCACTCTTTTGTTTCGTTTGTCCCTTCACTTCCTTCATCCTCCTCCCTACTGAGATCTTCTTGAAGGCTAAGTTTTGGAAATCATTGCCTATATGTGTAGGTATTGCTAGTTTTGCTATAGATCTCCAGCTTTTTGCATTGTCTTTCTATGTCTGTTTTAGTGTGCTGCCCTCAGATTTTGAGTTTTTGCCTTGGTTTCCTGAATCTTCCTCCCTGTTTCAAGGTTCATTTGAAGTGTAAGGTTTTGAAATCGCTGTCTTCAAGACTTTCGTGTCATTCCTTAGGTTGTTAGTGTTATCGATTTTCTTTCAAAATCTCTCTTTTAGTTCACGGTCCTTGTTTTTGCCTATGGTTTTTCTTTTGTTCCCTAATCTCGGTTGGTTTTTCACTTGTCAACGTTCATGTCTTCGTCTTCCATTCCATTCTAGCCACTTTTTCTTGTTTTTCCAGAACACCGTGGCTTTGTACATTGTCTTTCTACATCTCATTTTAGTTTGCTGCCACTCTTTTGTTTCGTTTGTCCCTTCACTTCCTTCATCCTCCTCCCTACTGAGATCTTCTTGAAGGCTAAGTTTTGGAAATCATTGCCTATATGTGTAGGTATTGCTAGTTTTGCTAGAGATCTCCAGCTTTTTGCATTGTCTTTCTATGTCTGTTTTAGTGTGCTGCACTCAGATTTTGAGTTTTTGCCTTGGTTTCCTGAATCTTCCTCCCTGTTTCAAGGTTCATTTGAAGTGTAAGGTTTTGAAATCGCTGTCTTCAAGAGTTTTGTGTCATTCCTTAGGTTGTTAGTGTTATCGATTTTCTTTCAAAATCTCTCTTTTAGTTCATGGTCCTTGTTTTTGCCTATGGTTTTTCTTTTGTTCCCTAATCTCGGTTGGTTTTTCACTTGTCAACGTTCATGTCTTCGTCTTCCATTCCATTCTAGCCACTTTTTGTTGTTTTTCCAGAACACCGTGGCTTTGTACATTGTCTTTCTACATCTCATTTTAGTTTGCTGCCACTCTTTTGTTTCGTTTGTCCCTTCACTTCCTTCATCCTCCTCCCTACTGAGATCTTCTTGAAGGCTAAGTTTTGGAAATCATTGCCTATATGTGTAGGTATTGCTAGTTTTGCTATAGATCTCCAGCTTTTTGCATTGTCTTGCTATGTCTGTTTTAGTGTGCTGCCCTCAGATTTTGAGGTTTTGCCTTGACTTCCTTAATCTTCCGCCCTAGTTAAGTTTTCTTTCTAAGTGGAAGCGTTTCCAGACTGGCCTTACTTTCTACATTGTCTTTCCACAGCTTTTCAGTCTGCTGCCACTCTTTGGTTTAGTATTTCCCTTCACTTCCTTCATCCTCCTTTCTATTGAGATCTTCTTGAAGGCTAAGGTTTTTAAATCATTTCCTGTATTTGTAGGTATTGCTAGATTTGCTCTTGATCTCCAGCTTTTTGCACAGCCTTTCTATGTCTGTTTTAGTGTGCTGCCCTCAGTTTTTCGTTTTTGCCTTGGTTTCCTGAATCTTCCTCCCTGTTTCAAGGTTCATTTGAAGTGTAAGGTTTTGAAATCGCTGTCTTCAAGAGTTTTGTGTCATTCCTTAGGTTGTTAGTGTTATCGATTTTCTTTCAAAATCTCTCTTTTAGTTCACGGTCCTTGTTTTTGCCTATGGTTTTTCTTTTGTTCCCTAATCTCGGTTGGTTTTTCACTTGTCAACGTTCATGTCTTCGTCTTCCATTCCATTCTAGCCACTTTTTGTTGTTTTTCCAGAACACCGTGGCTTTGTACATTGTCTTTCTACATCTCATTTTAGTTTGCTGCCACTCTTTTGTTTCGTTTGTCCCTTCACTTCCTTCATCCTCCTCCCTACTGAGATCTTCTTGAAGGCTAAGTTTTGGAAATCATTGCCTATATGTGTAGGTATTGCTAGTTTTGCTATAGATCTCCAGCTTTTTGCATTGTCTTGCTATGTCTGTTTTAGTGTGCTGCCCTCAGATTTTGAGTTTTTGCCTTGGTTTCCTGAATCTTCCTCCCTGTTTCAAGGTTCATTTGAAGTGTAAGGTTTTGAAATCGCTGTCTTCAAGACTTTCGTGTCATTCCTTAGGTTGTTAGTGTTATCGATTTTCTTTCAAAATCTCTCTTTTAGTTCACGGTCCTTGTTTTTGCCTATGGTTTTTCTTTTGTTCCCTAATCTCGGTTGGTTTTTCACTTGTCAACGTTCATGTCTTCGTCTTCCATTCCATTCTAGCCACTTTTTGTTGTTTTTCCAGAACACCGTGGCTTTGTACATTGTCTTTCTACATCTCATTTTAGTTTGCTGCCACTCTTTTGTTTCGTTTGTCCCTTCACTTCCTTCATCGTCCTCCCTACTGAGATCTTCTTGAAGGCTAAGTTTTGGAAATCATTGCCTATATGTGTAGGTATTGCTAGTTTTGCTATAGATCTCCAGCTTTTTGCATTGTCTTGCTATGTCTGTTTTAGTGTGCTGCCCTCAGATTTTGAGGTTTTGCCTTGACTTCCTTAATCTTCCGCCCTAGTTAAGTTTTCTTTCTAAGTGGAAGCGTTTCCAGACTGGCCTTACTTTCTACATTGTCTTTCCACAGCTTTTCAGTCTGCTGCCACTCTTTGGTTTAGTATTTCCCTGCACTTCCTTCATCCTCCTTTCTATTGAGATCTTCTTGAAGGCTAAGGTTTTTAAATCATTTCCTGTATTTGTAGGTATTGCTAGATTTGCTCTTGATCTCCAGCTTTTTGCACAGCCTTGCTATGTCTGTTTTAGTGTGCTGCCCTCAGTTTTTCGTTTTTGCCTTGGTTTCCTGAATCTTCCTCCCTGTTTCAAGGTTCATTTGAAGTGTAAGGTTTTGAAATCGCTGTCTTCAAGAGTTTTGTGTCATTCTTTAGGTTGTTAGTATTATCGATTTTCTTTCAAAATCTCTCTTTTAGTTCACAGTCCTTGTTTTTGCCTATGGTTTTTCTTTTGTTCCCTAATCTCGGTTGGTTTTTCACTTGTCAACGTTCATGTCTTCGTCTTCCATTCCATTCTAGCCACTTTTTGTTGTTTTTCCAGAACACCGTGGCTTTGTACATTGTCTTTCTACATCTCATTTTAGTTTGCTGCCACTCTTTTGTTTCGTTTGTCCCTTCACTTCCTTCATCCTCCTCCCTACTGAGATCTTCTTGAAGGCTAAGTTTTGGAAATCATTGCCTATATGTGTAGGTATTGCTAGTTTTGCTATAGATCTCCAGCTTTTTGCATTGTCTTTCTATGTCTGTTTTAGTGTGCTGCCCTCAGATTTTGAGTTTTTGCCTTGGTTTCCTGAATCTTCCTCCCTGTTTCAAGGTTCATTTGAAGTGTAAGGTTTTGAAATCGCTGTCTTCAAGACTTTCGTGTCATTCCTTAGGTTGTTAGTGTTATCGATTTTCTTTCAAAATCTCTCTTTTAGTTCATGGTCCTTGTTTTTGCCTATGGTTTTTCTTTTGTTCCCTAATCTCGGTTGGTTTTTCACTTGTCAACGTTCATGTCTTCGTCTTCCATTCCATTCTAGCCACTTTTTGTTGTTTTTCCAGAACACCGTGGCTTTGTACATTGTCTTTCTACATCTCATTTTAGTTTGCTGCCACTCTTTTGTTTCGTTTGTCCCTTCACTTCCTTCATCCTCCTCCCTACTGAGATCTTCTTGAAGGCTAAGTTTTGGAAATCATTGCCTATATGTGTAGGTATTGCTAGTTTTGCTATAGATCTCCAGCTTTTTGCATTGTCTTGCTATGTCTGTTTTAGTGTGCTGCCCTCAGATTTTGAGGTTTTGCCTTGACTTCCTTAATCTTCCGCCCTAGTTAAGTTTTCTTTCTAAGTGGAAGCGTTTCCAGACTGGCCTTACTTTCTACATTGTCTTTCCACAGCTTTTCAGTCTGCTGCCACTCTTTGGTTTAGTATTTCCCTTCACTTCCTTCATCCTCCTTTCTATTGAGATCTTCTTGAAGGCTAAGGTTTTTAAATCATTTCCTGTATTTGTAGGTATTGCTAGATTTGCTCTTGATCTCCAGCTTTTTGCACAGCCTTTCTATGTCTGTTTTAGTGTGCTGCCCTCAGTTTTTCGTTTTTGCCTTGGTTTCCTGAATCTTCCTCCCTGTTTCAAGGTTCATTTGAAGTGTAAGGTTTTGAAATCGCTGTCTTCAAGAGTTTTGTGTCATTCCTTAGGTTGTTAGTGTTATCGATTTTCTTTCAAAATCTCTCTTTTAGTTCACGGTCCTTGTTTTTGCCTATGGTTTTTCTTTTGTTCCCTAATCTCGGTTGGTTTTTCACTTGTCAACGTTCATGTCTTCGTCTTCCATTCCATTCTAGCCACTTTTTGTTGTTTTTCCAGAACACCGTGGCTTTGTACATTGTCTTTCTACATCTCATTTTAGTTTGCTGCCACTCTTTTGTTTCGTTTGTCCCTTCACTTCCTTCATCCTCCTCCCTACTGAGATCTTCTTGAAGGCTAAGTTTTGGAAATCATTGCCTATATGTGTAGGTATTGCTAGTTTTGCTATAGATCTCCAGCTTTTTGCATTGTCTTGCTATGTCTGTTTTAGTGTGCTGCCCTCAGATTTTGAGTTTTTGCCTTGGTTTCCTGAATCTTCCTCCCTGTTTCAAGGTTCATTTGAAGTGTAAGGTTTTGAAATCGCTGTCTTCAAGACTTTCGTGTCATTCCTTAGGTTGTTAGTGTTATCGATTTTCTTTCAAAATCTCTCTTTTAGTTCACGGTCCTTGTTTTTGCCTATGGTTTTTCTTTTGTTCCCTAATCTCGGTTGGTTTTTCACTTGTCAACGTTCATGTCTTCGTCTTCCATTCCATTCTAGCCACTTTTTGTTGTTTTTCCAGAACACCGTGGCTTTGTACATTGTCTTTCTACATCTCATTTTAGTTTGCTGCCACTCTTTTGTTTCGTTTGTCCCTTCACTTCCTTCATCGTCCTCCCTACTGAGATCTTCTTGAAGGCTAAGTTTTGGAAATCATTGCCTATATGTGTAGGTATTGCTAGTTTTGCTATAGATCTCCAGCTTTTTGCATTGTCTTGCTATGTCTGTTTTAGTGTGCTGCCCTCAGATTTTGAGGTTTTGCCTTGACTTCCTTAATCTTCCGCCCTAGTTAAGTTTTCTTTCTAAGTGGAAGCGTTTCCAGACTGGCCTTACTTTCTACATTGTCTTTCCACAGCTTTTCAGTCTGCTGCCACTCTTTGGTTTAGTATTTCCCTTCACTTCCTTCATCCTCCTTTCTATTGAGATCTTCTTGAAGGCTAAGGTTTTTAAATCATTTCCTGTATTTGTAGGTATTGCTAGATTTGCTCTTGATCTCCAGCTTTTTGCACAGCCTTGCTATGTCTGTTTTAGTGTGCTGCCCTCAGTTTTTCGTTTTTGCCTTGGTTTCCTGAATCTTCCTCCCTGTTTCAAGGTTCATTTGAAGTGTAAGGTTTTGAAATCGCTGTCTTCAAGAGTTTTGTGTCATTCCTTAGGTTGTTAGTGTTATCGATTTTCTTTCAAAATCTCTCTTTTAGTTCACGGTCCTTGTTTTTGCCTATGGTTTTTCTTTTGTTCCCTAATCTCGGTTGGTTTTTCACTTGTCAACGTTCATGTCTTCGTCTTCCATTCCATTCTAGCCACTTTTTGTTGTTTTTCCAGAACACCGTGGCTTTGTACATTGTCTTTCTACATCTCATTTTAGTTTGCTGCCACTCTTTTGTTTCGTTTGTCCCTTCACTTCCTTCATCCTCCTCCCTACTGAGATCTTCTTGAAGGCTAAGTTTTGGAAATCATTGCCTATATGTGTAGGTATTGCTAGTTTTGCTATAGATCTCCAGCTTTTTGCATTGTCTTTCTATGTCTGTTTTAGTGTGCTGCACTCAGATTTTGAGTTTTTGCCTTGGTTTCCTGAATCTTCCTCCCTGTTTCAAGGTTCATTTGAAGTGTAAGGTTTTGAAATCGCTGTCTTCAAGAGTTTTGTGTCATTCCTTAGGTTGTTAGTGTTATCGATTTTCTTTCAAAATCTCTCTTTTAGTTCACGGTCCTTGTTTTTGCCTATGGTTTTTCTTTTGTTCCCTAATCTCGGTTGGTTTTTCACTTGTCAACGTTCATGTCTTCGTCTTCCATTCCATTCTAGCCACTTTTTGTTGTTTTTCCAGAACACCGTGGCTTTGTACATTGTCTTTCTACATCTCATTTTAGTTTGCTGCCACTCTTTTGTTTCGTTTGTCCCTTCACTTCCTTCATCGTCCTCCCTACTGAGATCTTCTTGAAGGCTAAGTTTTGGAAATCATTGCCTATATGTGTAGGTATTGCTAGTTTTGCTATAGATCTCCAGCTTTTTGCATTGTCTTGCTATGTCTGTTTTAGTGTGCTGCCCTCAGATTTTGAGGTTTTGCCTTGACTTCCTTAATCTTCCGCCCTAGTTAAGTTTTCTTTCTAAGTGGAAGCGTTTCCAGACTGGCCTTACTTTCTACATTGTCTTTCCACAGCTTTTCAGTCTGCTGCCACTCTTTGGTTTAGTATTTCCCTTCACTTCCTTCATCCTCCTTTCTATTGAGATCTTCTTGAAGGCTAAGGTTTTTAAATCATTTCCTGTATTTGTAGGTATTGCTAGATTTGCTCTTGATCTCCAGCTTTTTGCACAGCCTTTCTATGTCTGTTTTAGTGTGCTGCCCTCAGTTTTTCGTTTTTGCCTTGGTTTCCTGAATCTTCCTCCCTGTTTCAAGGTTCATTTGAAGTGTAAGGTTTTGAAATCGCTGTCTTCAAGAGTTTTGTGTCATTCCTTAGGTTGTTAGTGTTATCGATTTTCTTTCAAAATCTCTCTTTTAGTTCACGGTCCTTGTTTTTGCCTATGGTTTTTCTTTTGTTCCCTAATCTCGGTTGGTTTTTCACTTGTCAACGTTCATGTCTTCGTCTTCCATTCCATTCTAGCCACTTTTTGTTGTTTTTCCAGAACACCGTGGCTTTGTACATTGTCTTTCTACATCTCATTTTAGTTTGCTGCCACTCTTTTGTTTCGTTTGTCCCTTCACTTCCTTCATCCTCCTCCCTACTGAGATCTTCTTGAAGGCTAAGTTTTGGAAATCATTGCCTATATGTGTAGGTATTGCTAGTTTTGCTATAGATCTCCAGCTTTTTGCATTGTCTTGCTATGTCTGTTTTAGTGTGCTGCCCTCAGATTTTGAGTTTTTGCCTTGGTTTCCTGAATCTTCCTCCCTGTTTCAAGGTTCATTTGAAGTGTAAGGTTTTGAAATCGCTGTCTTCAAGACTTTCGTGTCATTCCTTAGGTTGTTAGTGTTATCGATTTTCTTTCAAAATCTCTCTTTTAGTTCACGGTCCTTGTTTTTGCCTATGGTTTTTCTTTTGTTCCCTAATCTCGGTTGGTTTTTCACTTGTCAACGTTCATGTCTTCGTCTTCCATTCCATTCTAGCCACTTTTTCTTGTTTTTCCAGAACACCGTGGCTTTGTACATTGTCTTTCTACATCTCATTTTAGTTTGCTGCCACTCTTTTGTTTCGTTTGTCCCTTCACTTCCTTCATCCTCCTCCCTACTGAGATCTTCTTGAAGGCTAAGTTTTGGAAATCATTGCCTATATGTGTAGGTATTGCTAGTTTTGCTAGAGATCTCCAGCTTTTTGCATTGTCTTTCTATGTCTGTTTTAGTGTGCTGCACTCAGATTTTGAGTTTTTGCCTTGGTTTCCTGAATCTTCCTCCCTGTTTCAAGGTTCATTTGAAGTGTAAGGTTTTGAAATCGCTGTCTTCAAGAGTTTTGTGTCATTCCTTAGGTTGTTAGTGTTATCGATTTTCTTTCAAAATCTCTCTTTTAGTTCACGGTCCTTGTTTTTGCCTATGGTTTTTCTTTTGTTCCCTAATCTCGGTTGGTTTTTCACTTGTCAACGTTCATGTCTTCGTCTTCCATTCCATTCTAGCCACTTTTTGTTGTTTTTCCAGAACACCGTGGCTTTGTACATTGTCTTTCTACATCTCATTTTAGTTTGCTGCCACTCTTTTGTTTCGTTTGTCCCTTCACTTCCTTCATCGTCCTCCCTACTGAGATCTTCTTGAAGGCTAAGTTTTGGAAATCATTGCCTATATGTGTAGGTATTGCTAGTTTTGCTATAGATCTCCAGCTTTTTGCATTGTCTTGCTATGTCTGTTTTAGTGTGCTGCCCTCAGATTTTGAGGTTTTGCCTTGACTTCCTTAATCTTCCGCCCTAGTTAAGTTTTCTTTCTAAGTGGAAGCTTTTCCAGACTGGCCTTACTTTCTACATTGTCTTTCCACAGCTTTTCAGTCTGCTGCCACTCTTTGGTTTAGTATTTCCCTTCACTTCCTTCATCCTCCTTTCTATTGAGATCTTCTTGAAGGCTAAGGTTTTTAAATCATTTCCTGTATTTGTAGGTATTGCTAGATTTGCTCTTGATCTCCAGCTTTTTGCACAGCCTTGCTATGTCTGTTTTAGTGTGCTGCCCTCAGTTTTTCGTTTTTGCCTTGGTTTCCTGAATCTTCCTCCCTGTTTCAAGGTTCATTTGAAGTGTAAGGTTTTGAAATCGCTGTCTTCAAGAGTTTTGTGTCATTCCTTAGGTTGTTAGTGTTATCGATTTTCTTTCAAAATCTCTCTTTTAGTTCACGGTCCTTGTTTTTGCCTATGGTTTTTCTTTTGTTCCCTAATCTCGGTTGGTTTTTCACTTGTCAACGTTCATGTCTTCGTCTTCCATTCCATTCTAGCCACTTTTTGTTGTTTTTCCAGAACACCGTGGCTTTGTACATTGTCTTTCTACATCTCATTTTAGTTTGCTGCCACTCTTTTGTTTCGTTTGTCCCTTCACTTCCTTCATCCTCCTCCCTACTGAGATCTTCTTGAAGGCTAAGTTTTGGAAATCATTGCCTATATGTGTAGGTATTGCTAGTTTTGCTATAGATCTCCAGCTTTTTGCATTGTCTTTCTATGTCTGTTTTAGTGTGCTGCACTCAGATTTTGAGTTTTTGCCTTGGTTTCCTGAATCTTCCTCCCTGTTTCAAGGTTCATTTGAAGTGTAAGGTTTTGAAATCGCTGTCTTCAAGAGTTTTGTGTCATTCCTTAGGTTGTTAGTATTATCGATTTTCTTTCAAAATCTCTCTTTTAGTTCACGGTCCTTGTTTTTGCCTATGGTTTTTCTTTTGTTCCCTAATCTCGGTTGGTTTTTCACTTGTCAACGTTCATGTCTTCGTCTTCCATTCCATTCTAGCCACTTTTTGTTGTTTTTCCAGAACACCGTGGCTTTGTACATTGTCTTTCTACATCTCATTTTAGTTTGCTGCCACTCTTTTGTTTCGTTTGTCCCTTCACTTCCTTCATCCTCCTCCCTACTGAGATCTTCTTGAAGGCTAAGTTTTGGAAATCATTGCCTATATGTGTAGGTATTGCTAGTTTTGCTATAGATCTCCAGCTTTTTGCATTGTCTTGCTATGTCTGTTTTAGTGTGCTGCCCTCAGATTTTGAGGTTTTGCCTTGACTTCCTTAATCTTCCGCCCTAGTTAAGTTTTCTTTCTAAGTGGAAGCGTTTCCAGACTGGCCTTACTTTCTACATTGTCTTTCCACAGCTTTTCAGTCTGCTGCCACTCTTTGGTTTAGTATTTCCCTTCACTTCCTTCATCCTCCTTTCTATTGAGATCTTATTGAAGGCTAAGTTTTGGAAATCATTGCCTATATGTGTAGGTATTGCTAGTTTTGCTATAGATCTCCAGCTTTTTGCATTGTCTTTCTATGTCTGTTTTAGTGTGCTGCCCTCAGTTTTTCGTTTTTGCCTTGGTTTCCTGAATCTTCCTCCCTGTTTCAAGGTTCATTTGAAGTGTAAGGTTTTGAAATCGCTGTCTTCAAGAGTTTTGTGTCATTCTTTAGGTTGTTAGTATTATCGATTTTCTTTCAAAATCTCTCTTTTAGTTCACAGTCCTTGTTTTTGCCTATGGTTTTTCTTTTGTTCCCTAATGTCGGTTGGTTTTTCACTTGTCAACGTTCATGTCTTCGTCTTCCATTCCATTCTAGCCACTTTTTGTTGTTTTTCCAGAACACCGTGGCTTTGTACATTGTCTTTCTACATCTCATTTTAGTTTGCTGCCACTCTTTTGTTTCGTTTGTCCCTTCACTTCCTTCATCCTCCTCCCTACTGAGATCTTCTTGAAGGCTAAGTTTTGGAAATCATTGCCTATATGTGTAGGTATTGCTAGTTTTGCTATAGATCTCCAGCTTTTTGCATTGTCTTGCTATGTCTGTTTTAGTGTGCTGCCCTCAGATTTTGAGGTTTTGCCTTGACTTCCTTAATCTTCCGCCCTAGTTAAGTTTTCTTTCTAAGTGGAAGCTTTTCCAGACTGGCCTTACTTTCTACATTGTCTTTCCACAGCTTTTCAGTCTGCTGCCACTCTTTGGTTTAGTATTTCCCTTCACTTCCTTCATCCTCCTTTCTATTGAGATCTTCTTGAAGGCTAAGGTTTTTAAATCATTTCCTGTATTTGTAGGTATTGCTAGATTTGCTCTTGATCTCCAGCTTTTTGCACAGCCTTGCTATGTCTGTTTTAGTGTGCTGCCCTCAGTTTTTCGTTTTTGCCTTGGTTTCCTGAATCTTCCTCCCTGTTTCAAGGTTCATTTGAAGTGTAAGGTTTTGAAATCGCTGTCTTCAAGAGTTTTGTGTCATTCCTTAGGTTGTTAGTGTTATCGATTTTCTTTCAAAATCTCTCTTTTAGTTCACGGTCCTTGTTTTTGCCTATGGTTTTTCTTTTGTTCCCTAATCTCGGTTGGTTTTTCACTTGTCAACGTTCATGTCTTCGTCTTCCATTCCATTCTAGCCACTTTTTGTTGTTTTTCCAGAACACCGTGGCTTTGTACATTGTCTTTCTACATCTCATTTTAGTTTGCTGCCACTCTTTTGTTTCGTTTGTCCCTTCACTTCCTTCATCCTCCTCCCTACTGAGATCTTCTTGAAGGCTAAGTTTTGGAAATCATTGCCTATATGTGTAGGTATTGCTAGTTTTGCTATAGATCTCCAGCTTTTTGCATTGTCTTTCTATGTCTGTTTTAGTGTGCTGCACTCAGATTTTGAGTTTTTGCCTTGGTTTCCTGAATCTTCCTCCCTGTTTCAAGGTTCATTTGAAGTGTAAGGTTTTGAAATCGCTGTCTTCAAGAGTTTTGTGTCATTCCTTAGGTTGTTAGTATTATCGATTTTCTTTCAAAATCTCTCTTTTAGTTCACGGTCCTTGTTTTTGCCTATGGTTTTTCTTTTGTTCCCTAATCTCGGTTGGTTTTTCACTTGTCAACGTTCATGTCTTCGTCTTCCATTCCATTCTAGCCACTTTTTGTTGTTTTTCCAGAACACCGTGGCTTTGTACATTGTCTTTCTACATCTCATTTTAGTTTGCTGCCACTCTTTTGTTTCGTTTGTCCCTTCACTTCCTTCATCCTCCTCCCTACTGAGATCTTCTTGAAGGCTAAGTTTTGGAAATCATTGCCTATATGTGTAGGTATTGCTAGTTTTGCTATAGATCTCCAGCTTTTTGCATTGTCTTGCTATGTCTGTTTTAGTGTGCTGCCCTCAGATTTTGAGGTTTTGCCTTGACTTCCTTAATCTTCCGCCCTAGTTAAGTTTTCTTTCTAAGTGGAAGCGTTTCCAGACTGGCCTTACTTTCTACATTGTCTTTCCACAGCTTTTCAGTCTGCTGCCACTCTTTGGTTTAGTATTTCCCTTCACTTCCTTCATCCTCCTTTCTATTGAGATCTTATTGAAGGCTAAGTTTTGGAAATCATTGCCTATATGTGTAGGTATTGCTAGTTTTGCTATAGATCTCCAGCTTTTTGCATTGTCTTTCTATGTCTGTTTTAGTGTGCTGCCCTCAGTTTTTCGTTTTTGCCTTGGTTTCCTGAATGTTCCTCCCTGTTTCCAGGTTCATTTGAAGTGTAAGGTTTTGAAATCGCTGTCTTCAAGAGTTTTGTGTCATTCCTTAGGTTGTTAGTCTTATCGATTTTCTTTCAAAATCTCTCTTTTAGTTCACAGTCCTTGTTTTTGCCTATGGTTTTTCTTTTGTTCCCTAATCTCGGTTGGTTTTTCACTTGTCAACGTTCATGTCTTCGTCTTCCATTCCATTCTAGCCACTTTTTGTTGTTTTTCCAGAACACCGTGGCTTTGTACATTGTCTTTCTACATCTCATTTTAGTTTGCTGCCACTCTTTTGTTTCGTTTGTCCCTTCACTTCCTTCATCCTCCTCCCTACTGAGATCTTCTTGAAGGCTAAGTTTTGGAAATCATTGCCTATATGTGTAGGTATTGCTAGTTTTGCTATAGATCTCCAGCTTTTTGCATTGTCTTTCTATGTCTGTTTTAGTGTGCTGCCCTCAGATTTTGAGTTTTTGCCTTGACTTCCTTAATCTTCCGCCCTAGTTAACTTTTCTTTCTAAGTGGAAGCGTTTCCAGACTGGCCTTACTTTCTACATTGTCTTTCCACAGCTTTTCAGTCTGCTGCCACTCTTTGGTTTAGTATTTCCCTTCACTTCCTTCATCCTCCTCCCTACTGAGATCTTCTTGAAGGCTAAGTTTTGGAAATCATTGCCTATATGTGTAGTTATTGCTAGTTTTGCTATAGATCTCCAGCTTTTTGCATTGTCTTTCTATGTCTGTTTTAGTGTGCTGCCCTCAGTTTTTCGTTTTTGCCTTGGTTTCCTGAATCTTCCTCCCTGTTTCAAGGTTCATTTGAAGTGTAAGGTTTTGAAATCGCTGTCTTCAAGAGTTTTGTGTCATTCCTTAGGTTGTTAGTGTTATCGATTTTCTTTCAAAATCTCTCTTTTAGTTCACGGTCCTTGTTTTTGCCTATGGTTTTTCTTTTGTTCCCTAATCTCGGTTGGTTTTTCACTTGTCAACGTTCATGTCTTCGTCTTCCATTCCATTCTAGCCACTTTTTGTTGTTTTTCCAGAACACCGTGGCTTTGTACATTGTCTTTCTACATCTCATTTTAGTTTGCTGCCACTCTTTTGTTTCGTTTGTCCCTTCACTTCCTTCATCCTCCTCCCTACTGAGATCTTCTTGAAGGCTAAGTTTTGGAAATCATTGCCTATATGTGTAGGTATTGCTAGTTTTGCTATAGATCTCCAGCTTTTTGCATTGTCTTTCTATGTCTGTTTTAGTGTGCTGCACTCAGATTTTGAGTTTTTGCCTTGGTTTCCTGAATGTTCCTCCCTGTTTCCAGGTTCATTTGAAGTGTAAGGTTTTGAAATCGCTGTCTTCAAGAGTTTTGTGTCATTCCTTAGGTTGTTAGTGTTATCGATTTTCTTTCAAAATCTCTCTTTTAGTTCACGGTCCTTGTTTTTGCCTATGGTTTTTCTTTTGTTCCCTAATCTCGGTTGGTTTTTCACTTGTCAACGTTCATGTCTTCGTCTTCCATTCCATTCTAGCCACTTTTTGTTGTTTTTCCAGAACACCGTGGCTTTGTACATTGTCTTTCTACATCTCATTTTAGTTTGCTGCCACTCTTTTGTTTCGTTTGTCCCTTCACTTCCTTCATCCTCCTCCCTACTGAGATCTTCTTGAAGGCTAAGTTTTGGAAATCATTGCCTATATGTGTAGGTATTGCTAGTTTTGCTATAGATCTCCAGCTTTTTGCATTGTCTTGCTATGTCTGTTTTAGTGTGCTGCACTCAGATTTTGAGTTTTTGCCTTGGTTTCCTGAATCTTCCTCCCTGTTTCAAGGTTCATTTGAAGTGTAAGGTTTTGAAATCGCTGTCTTCAAGACTTTCGTGTCATTCCTTAGGTTGTTAGTGTTATCGATTTTCTTTCAAAATCTCTCTTTTAGTTCACGGTCCTTGTTTTTGCCTATGGTTTTTCTTTTGTTCCCTAATCTCGGTTGGTTTTTCACTTGTCAACGTTCATGTCTTCGTCTTCCATTCCATTCTAGCCACTTTTTCTTGTTTTTCCAGAACACCGTGGCTTTGTACATTGTCTTTCTACATCTCATTTTAGTTTGCTGCCACTCTTTTGTTTCGTTTGTCCCTTCACTTCCTTCATCCTCCTCCCTACTGAGATCTTCTTGAAGGCTAAGTTTTGGAAATCATTGCCTATATGTGTAGGTATTGCTAGTTTTGCTATAGATCTCCAGCTTTTTGCATTGTCTTTCTATGTCTGTTTTAGTGTGCTGCCCTCAGATTTTGAGTTTTTGCCTTGGTTTCCTGAATCTTCCTCCCTGTTTCAAGGTTCATTTGAAGTGTAAGGTTTTGAAATCGCTGTCTTCAAGAGTTTTGTGTCATTCCTTAGGTTGTTAGTGTTATCGATTTTCTTTCAAAATCTCTCTTTTAGTTCACGGTCCTTGTTTTTGCCTATGGTTTTTCTTTTGTTCCCTAATCTCGGTTGGTTTTTCACTTGTCAACGTTCATGTCTTCGTCTTCCATTCCATTCTAGCCACTTTTTGTTGTTTTTCCAGAACACCGTGGCTTTGTACATTGTCTTTCTACATCTCATTTTAGTTTGCTGCCACTCTTTTGTTTCGTTTGTCCCTTCACTTCCTTCATCCTCCTCCCTACTGAGATCTTCTTGAAGGCTAAGTTTTGGAAATCATTGCCTATATGTGTAGGTATTGCTAGTTTTGCTATAGATCTCCAGCTTTTTGCATTGTCTTGCTATGTCTGTTTTAGTGTGCTGCCCTCAGATTTTGAGGTTTTGCCTTGACTTCCTTAATCTTCCGCCCTAGTTAAGTTTTCTTTCTAAGTGGAAGCGTTTCCAGACTGGCCTTACTTTCTACATTGTCTTTCCACAGCTTTTCAGTCTGCTGCCACTCTTTGGTTTAGTATTTCCCTTCACTTCCTTCATCCTCCTTTCTATTGAGATCTTCTTGAAGGCTAAGGTTTTTAAATCATTTCCTGTATTTGTAGGTATTGCTAGATTTGCTCTTGATCTCCAGCTTTTTGCACAGCCTTGCTATGTCTGTTTTAGTGGGCTGCCCTCAGTTTTTCGTTTTTGCCTTGGTTTCCTGAATCTTCCTCCCTGTTTCAAGGTTCATTTGAAGTGTAAGGTTTTGAAATCGCTGTCTTCAAGAGTTTTGTGTCATTCCTTAGGTTGTTAGTGTTATCGATTTTCTTTCAAAATCTCTCTTTTAGTTCACGGTCCTTGTTTTTGCCTATGGTTTTTCTTTTGTTCCCTAATCTCGGTTGGTTTTTCACTTGTCAACGTTCATGTCTTCGTCTTCCATTCCATTCTAGCCACTTTTTGTTGTTTTTCCAGAACACCGTGGCTTTGTACATTGTCTTTCTACATCTCATTTTAGTTTGCTGCCACTCTTTTGTTTCGTTTGTCCCTTCACTTCCTTCATCCTCCTCCCTACTGAGATCTTCTTGAAGGCTAAGTTTTGGAAATCATTGCCTATATGTGTAGGTATTGCTAGTTTTGCTATAGATCTCCAGCTTTTTGCATTGTCTTTCTATGTCTGTTTTAGTGTGCTGCCCTCAGATTTTGAGTTTTTGCCTTGGTTTCCTGAATCTTCCTCCCTGTTTCAAGGTTCATTTGAAGTGTAAGGTTTTGAAATCGCTGTCTTCAAGAGTTTTGTGTCATTCCTTAGGTTGTTAGTATTATCGATTTTCTTTCAAAATCTCTCTTTTAGTTCACGGTCCTTGTTTTTGCCTATGGTTTTTCTTTTGTTCCCTAATCTCGGTTGGTTTTTCACTTGTCAACGTTCATGTCTTCGTCTTCCATTCCATTCTAGCCACTTTTTGTTGTTTTTCCAGAACACCGTGGCTTTGTACATTGTCTTTCTACATCTCATTTTAGTTTGCTGCCACTCTTTTGTTTCGTTTGTCCCTTCACTTCCTTCATCGTCCTCCCTACTGAGATCTTCTTGAAGGCTAAGTTTTGGAAATCATTGCCTATATGTGTAGGTATTGCTAGTTTTGCTATAGATCTCCAGCTTTTTGCATTGTCTTTCTATGTCTGTTTTAGTGTGCTGCACTCAGATTTTGAGTTTTTGCCTTGGTTTCCTGAATCTTCCTCCCTGTTTCAAGGTTCATTTGAAGTGTAAGGTTTTGAAATCGCTGTCTTCAAGAGTTTTGTGTCATTCCTTAGGTTGTTAGTATTATCGATTTTCTTTCAAAATCTCTCTTTTAGTTCACGGTCCTTGTTTTTGCCTATGGTTTTTCTTTTGTTCCCTAATCTCGGTTGGTTTTTCACTTGTCAACGTTCATGTCTTCGTCTTCCATTCCATTCTAGCCACTTTTTGTTGTTTTTCCAGAACACCGTGGCTTTGTACATTGTCTTTCTACATCTCATTTTAGTTTGCTGCCACTCTTTTGTTTCGTTTGTCCCTTCACTTCCTTCATCCTCCTCCCTACTGAGATCTTCTTGAAGGCTAAGTTTTGGAAATCATTGCCTATATGTGTAGGTATTGCTAGTTTTGCTATAGATCTCCAGCTTTTTGCATTGTCTTGCTATGTCTGTTTTAGTGTGCTGCCCTCAGATTTTGAGTTTTTGCCTTGGTTTCCTGAATCTTCCTCCCTGTTTCAAGGTTCATTTGAAGTGTAAGGTTTTGAAATCGCTGTCTTCAAGAGTTTTGTGTCATTCCTTAGGTTGTTAGTGTTATCGATTTTCTTTCAAAATCTCTCTTTTAGTTCACGGTCCTTGTTTTTGCCTATGGTTTTTCTTTTGTTCCCTAATCTTGGTTGTTTTTTCACTTGTCAACGTTCATGTCTTCGTCTTCCATTCCATTCTAGCCACTTTTTGTTGTTTTTCCAGAACACCGTGGCTTTGTACATTGTCTTTCTACATCTCATTTTAGTTTGCTGCCACTCTTTTGTTTCGTTTGTCCCTTCACTTCCTTCATTGTCCTCCCTACTGAGATCTTCTTGAAGGCTAAGTTTTGGAAATCATTGCCTATATGTGTAGGTATTGCTAGTTTTGCTATAGATCTCCAGCTTTTTGCATTGTCTTGCTATGTCTGTTTTAGTGTGCTGCCCTCAGTTTTTCGTTTTTGCCTTGGTTTCCTGAATCTTCCTCCCTGTTTCAAGGTTCATTTGAAGTGTAAGGTTTTGAAATCGCTGTCTTCAAGAGTTTTGTGTCGTTCCTTAGGTTGTTAGTATTATCGATTTTCTTTCAAAATCTCTCTTTTAGTTCACGGTCCTTGTTTTTGCCTATGGTTTTTCTTTTGTTCCCTAATCTCGGTTGGTTTTTCACTTGTCAACGTTCATGTCTTCGTCTTCCATTCCATTCTAGCCACTTTTTGTTGTTTTTCCAGAACACCGTGGCTTTGTACATTGTCTTTCTACATCTCATTTTAGTTTGCTGCCACTCTTTTGTTTCGTTTGTCCCTTCACTTCCTTCATCGTCCTCCCTACTGAGATCTTCTTGAAGGCTAAGTTTTGGAAATCATTGCCTATATGTGTAGGTATTGCTAGTTTTGCTATAGATCTCCAGCTTTTTGCATTGTCTTTCTATGTCTGTTTTAGTGTGCTGCCCTCAGATTTTGAGTTTTTGCCTTGGTTTCCTGAATCTTCCTCCCTGTTTCAAGGTTCATTTGAAGTGTAAGGTTTTGAAATCGCTGTCTTCAAGAGTTTTGTGTCATTCCTTAGGTTGTTAGTGTTATCGATTTTCTTTCAAAATCTCTCTTTTAGTTCACGGTCCTTGTTTTTGCCTATGGTTTTTCTTTTGTTCCCTAATCTCGGTTGGTTTTTCACTTGTCAACGTTCATGTCTTCGTCTTCCATTCCATTCTAGCCACTTTTTGTTGTTTTTCCAGAACACCGTGGCTTTGTACATTGTCTTTCTACATCTCATTTTAGTTTGCTGCCACTCTTTTGTTTCGTTTGTCCCTTCACTTCCTTCATCGTCCTCCCTACTGAGATCTTCTTGAAGGCTAAGTTTTGGAAATCATCGCCTATATGTGTAGGTATTGCTAGTTTTGCTATAGATCTCCAGCTTTTTGCATTGTCTTTCTATGTCTGTTTTAGTGTGCTGCACTCAGATTTTGAGTTTTTGCCTTGGTTTCCTGAATCTTCCTCCCTGTTTCAAGGTTCATTTGAAGTGTAAGGTTTTGAAATCGCTGTCTTCAAGAGTTTTGTGTCATTCCTTAGGTTGTTAGTATTATCGATTTTCTTTCAAAATCTCTCTTTTAGTTCACGGTCCTTGTTTTTGCCTATGGTTTTTCTTTTGTTCCCTAATCTCGGTTGGTTTTTCACTTGTCAACGTTCATGTCTTCGTCTTCCATTCCATTCTAGCCACTTTTTGTTGTTTTTCCAGAACACCGTGGCTTTGTACATTGTCTTTCTACATCTCATTTTAGTTTGCTGCCACTCTTTTGTTTCGTTTGTCCCTTCACTTCCTTCATTGTCCTCCCTACTGAGATCTTCTTGAAGGCTAAGTTTTGGAAATCATTGCCTATATGTGTAGGTATTGCTAGTTTTGCTATAGATCTCCAGCTTTTTGCATTGTCTTGCTATGTCTGTTTTAGTGTGCTGCCCTCAGATTTTGAGGTTTTGCCTTGACTTCCTTAATCTTCCGCCCTAGTTAAGTTTTCTTTCTAAGTGGAAGCGTTTCCAGACTGGCCTTACTTTCTACATTGTCTTTCCACAGCTTTTCAGTCTGCTGCCACTCTTTGGTTTAGTATTTCCCTTCACTTCCTTCGTCCTCCTTTCTATTGAGATCTTCTTGAAGGCTAAGGTTTTTAAATCATTTCCTGTATTTGTAGGTATTGCTAGATTTGCTCTTGATCTCCAGCTTTTTGCACAGCCTTGCTATGTCTGTTTTAGTGTGCTGCCCTCAGTTTTTCGTTTTTGCCTTGGTTTCCTGAATCTTCCTCCCTGTTTCAAGGTTCATTTGAAGTGTAAGGTTTTGAAATCGCTGTCTTCAAGAGTTTTGTGTCATTCCTTAGGTTGTTAGTATTATCGATTTTCTTTCAAAATCTCTCTTTTAGTTCACGGTCCTTGTTTTTGCCTATGGTTTTTCTTTTGTTCCCTAATCTCGGTTGGTTTTTCACTTGTCAACGTTCATGTCTTCGTCTTCCATTCCATTCTAGCCACTTTTTGTTGTTTTTCCAGAACACCGTGGCTTTGTACATTGTCTTTCTACATCTCATTTTAGTTTGCTGCCACTCTTTTGTTTCGTTTGTCCCTTCACTTCCTTCATCCTCCTCCCTACTGAGATCTTCTTGAAGGCTAAGTTTTGGAAATCATTGCCTATATGTGTAGGTATTGCTAGTTTTGCTATAGATCTCCAGCTTTTTGCATTGTCTTGCTATGTCTGTTTTAGTGTGCTGCCCTCAGATTTTGAGGTTTTGCCTTGACTTCCTTAATCTTCCGCCCTAGTTAAGTTTTCTTTCTAAGTGGAAGCGTTTCCAGACTGGCCTTACTTTCTACATTGTCTTTCCACAGCTTTTCAGTCTGCTGCCACTCTTTGGTTTAGTATTTCCCTTCACTTCCTTCATCCTCCTTTCTATTGAGATCTTCTTGAAGGCTAAGGTTTTTAAATCATTTCCTGTATTTGTAGGTATTGCTAGATTTGCTCTTGATCTCCAGCTTTTTGCACAGCCTTGCTATGTCTGTTTTAGTGGGCTGCCCTCAGTTTTTCGTTTTTGCCTTGGTTTCCTGAATCTTCCTCCCTGTTTCAAGGTTCATTTGAAGTGTAAGGTTTTGAAATCGCTGTCTTCAAGAGTTTTGTGTCATTCCTTAGGTTGTTAGTGTTATCGATTTTCTTTCAAAATCTCTCTTTTAGTTCACGGTCCTTGTTTTTGCCTATGGTTTTTCTTTTGTTCCCTAATCTCGGTTGGTTTTTCACTTGTCAACGTTCATGTCTTCGTCTTCCATTCCATTCTAGCCACTTTTTGTTGTTTTTCCAGAACACCGTGGCTTTGTACATTGTCTTTCTACATCTCATTTTAGTTTGCTGCCACTCTTTTGTTTCGTTTGTCCCTTCACTTCCTTCATCGTCCTCCCTACTGAGATCTTCTTGAAGGCTAAGTTTTGGAAATCATCGCCTATATGTGTAGGTATTGCTAGTTTTGCTATAGATCTCCAGCTTTTTGCATTGTCTTGCTATGTCTGTTTTAGTGTGCTGCCCTCAGATTTTGAGGTTTTGCCTTGACTTCCTTAATCTTCCGCCCTAGTTAAGTTTTCTTTCTAAGTGGAAGCGTTTCCAGACTGGCCTTACTTTCTACATTGTCTTTCCACAGCTTTTCAGTCTGCTGCCACTCTTTGGTTTAGTATTTCCCTTCACTTCCTTCGTCCTCCTTTCTATTGAGATCTTCTTGAAGGCTAAGGTTTTTAAATCATTTCCTGTATTTGTAGGTATTGCTAGATTTGCTCTTGATCTCCAGCTTTTTGCACAGCCTTGCTATGTCTGTTTTAGTGTGCTGCCCTCAGTTTTTCGTTTTTGCCTTGGTTTCCTGAATCTTCCTCCCTGTTTCAAGGTTCATTTGAAGTGTAAGGTTTTGAAATCGCTGTCTTCAAGAGTTTTGTGTCATTCCTTAGGTTGTTAGTATTATCGATTTTCTTTCAAAATCTCTCTTTTAGTTCACGGTCCTTGTTTTTGCCTATGGTTTTTCTTTTGTTCCCTAATCTCGGTTGGTTTTTCACTTGTCAACGTTCATGTCTTCGTCTTCCATTCCATTCTAGCCACTTTTTGTTGTTTTTCCAGAACACCGTGGCTTTGTACATTGTCTTTCTACATCTCATTTTAGTTTGCTGCCACTCTTTTGTTTCGTTTGTCCCTTCACTTCCTTCATCCTCCTCCCTACTGAGATCTTCTTGAAGGCTAAGTTTTGGAAATCATTGCCTATATGTGTAGGTATTGCTAGTTTTGCTATAGATCTCCAGCTTTTTGCATTGTCTTGCTATGTCTGTTTTAGTGTGCTGCCCTCAGATTTTGAGGTTTTGCCTTGACTTCCTTAATCTTCCGCCCTAGTTAAGTTTTCTTTCTAAGTGGAAGCGTTTCCAGACTGGCCTTACTTTCTACATTGTCTTTCCACAGCTTTTCAGTCTGCTGCCACTCTTTGGTTTAGTATTTCCCTTCACTTCCTTCATCCTCCTTTCTATTGAGATCTTCTTGAAGGCTAAGGTTTTTAAATCATTTCCTGTATTTGTAGGTATTGCTAGATTTGCTCTTGATCTCCAGCTTTTTGCACAGCCTTGCTATGTCTGTTTTAGTGGGCTGCCCTCAGTTTTTCGTTTTTGCCTTGGTTTCCTGAATCTTCCTCCCTGTTTCAAGGTTCATTTGAAGTGTAAGGTTTTGAAATCGCTGTCTTCAAGAGTTTTGTGTCATTCCTTAGGTTGTTAGTGTTATCGATTTTCTTTCAAAATCTCTCTTTTAGTTCACGGTCCTTGTTTTTGCCTATGGTTTTTCTTTTGTTCCCTAATCTCGGTTGGTTTTTCACTTGTCAACGTTCATGTCTTCGTCTTCCATTCCATTCTAGCCACTTTTTGTTGTTTTTCCAGAACACCGTGGCTTTGTACATTGTCTTTCTACATCTCATTTTAGTTTGCTGCCACTCTTTTGTTTCGTTTGTCCCTTCACTTCCTTCATCCTCCTCCCTACTGAGATCTTCTTGAAGGCTAAGTTTTGGAAATCATTGCCTATATGTGTAGGTATTGCTAGTTTTGCTATAGATCTCCAGCTTTTTGCATTGTCTTTCTATGTCTGTTTTAGTGTGCTGCCCTCAGATTTTGAGTTTTTGCCTTGGTTTCCTGAATCTTCCTCCCTGTTTCAAGGTTCATTTGAAGTGTAAGGTTTTGAAATCGCTGTCTTCAAGAGTTTTGTGTCATTCCTTAGGTTGTTAGTATTATCGATTTTCTTTCAAAATCTCTCTTTTAGTTCACGGTCCTTGTTTTTGCCTATGGTTTTTCTTTTGTTCCCTAATCTCGGTTGGTTTTTCACTTGTCAACGTTCATGTCTTCGTCTTCCATTCCATTCTAGCCACTTTTTGTTGTTTTTCCAGAACACCGTGGCTTTGTACATTGTCTTTCTACATCTCATTTTAGTTTGCTGCCACTCTTTTGTTTCGTTTGTCCCTTCACTTCCTTCATCCTCCTCCCTACTGAGATCTTCTTGAAGGCTAAGTTTTGGAAATCATTGCCTATATGTGTAGGTATTGCTAGTTTTGCTATAGATCTCCAGCTTTTTGCATTGTCTTGCTATGTCTGTTTTAGTGTGCTGCCCTCAGATTTTGAGTTTTTGCCTTGGTTTCCTGAATCTTCCTCCCTGTTTCAAGGTTCATTTGAAGTGTAAGGTTTTGAAATCGCTGTCTTCAAGAGTTTTGTGTCATTCCTTAGGTTGTTAGTGTTATCGATTTTCTTTCAAAATCTCTCTTTTAGTTCACGGTCCTTGTTTTTGCCTATGGTTTTTCTTTTGTTCCCTAATCTTGGTTGTTTTTTCACTTGTCAACGTTCATGTCTTCGTCTTCCATTCCATTCTAGCCACTTTTTGTTGTTTTTCCAGAACACCGTGGCTTTGTACATTGTCTTTCTACATCTCATTTTAGTTTGCTGCCACTCTTTTGTTTCGTTTGTCCCTTCACTTCCTTCATTGTCCTCCCTACTGAGATCTTCTTGAAGGCTAAGTTTTGGAAATCATTGCCTATATGTGTAGGTATTGCTAGTTTTGCTATAGATCTCCAGCTTTTTGCATTGTCTTGCTATGTCTGTTTTAGTGTGCTGCCCTCAGTTTTTCGTTTTTGCCTTGGTTTCCTGAATCTTCCTCCCTGTTTCAAGGTTCATTTGAAGTGTAAGGTTTTGAAATCGCTGTCTTCAAGAGTTTTGTGTCGTTCCTTAGGTTGTTAGTATTATCGATTTTCTTTCAAAATCTCTCTTTTAGTTCACGGTCCTTGTTTTTGCCTATGGTTTTTCTTTTGTTCCCTAATCTCGGTTGGTTTTTCACTTGTCAACGTTCATGTCTTCGTCTTCCATTCCATTCTAGCCACTTTTTGTTGTTTTTCCAGAACACCGTGGCTTTGTACATTGTCTTTCTACATCTCATTTTAGTTTGCTGCCACTCTTTTGTTTCGTTTGTCCCTTCACTTCCTTCATCGTCCTCCCTACTGAGATCTTCTTGAAGGCTAAGTTTTGGAAATCATTGCCTATATGTGTAGGTATTGCTAGTTTTGCTATAGATCTCCAGCTTTTTGCATTGTCTTTCTATGTCTGTTTTAGTGTGCTGCCCTCAGATTTTGAGTTTTTGCCTTGGTTTCCTGAATCTTCCTCCCTGTTTCAAGGTTCATTTGAAGTGTAAGGTTTTGAAATCGCTGTCTTCAAGAGTTTTGTGTCATTCCTTAGGTTGTTAGTGTTATCGATTTTCTTTCAAAATCTCTCTTTTAGTTCACGGTCCTTGTTTTTGCCTATGGTTTTTCTTTTGTTCCCTAATCTCGGTTGGTTTTTCACTTGTCAACGTTCATGTCTTCGTCTTCCATTCCATTCTAGCCACTTTTTGTTGTTTTTCCAGAACACCGTGGCTTTGTACATTGTCTTTCTACATCTCATTTTAGTTTGCTGCCACTCTTTTGTTTCGTTTGTCCCTTCACTTCCTTCATCGTCCTCCCTACTGAGATCTTCTTGAAGGCTAAGTTTTGGAAATCATCGCCTATATGTGTAGGTATTGCTAGTTTTGCTATAGATCTCCAGCTTTTTGCATTGTCTTTCTATGTCTGTTTTAGTGTGCTGCACTCAGATTTTGAGTTTTTGCCTTGGTTTCCTGAATCTTCCTCCCTGTTTCAAGGTTCATTTGAAGTGTAAGGTTTTGAAATCGCTGTCTTCAAGAGTTTTGTGTCATTCCTTAGGTTGTTAGTATTATCGATTTTCTTTCAAAATCTCTCTTTTAGTTCACGGTCCTTGTTTTTGCCTATGGTTTTTCTTTTGTTCCCTAATCTCGGTTGGTTTTTCACTTGTCAACGTTCATGTCTTCGTCTTCCATTCCATTCTAGCCACTTTTTGTTGTTTTTCCAGAACACCGTGGCTTTGTACATTGTCTTTCTACATCTCATTTTAGTTTGCTGCCACTCTTTTGTTTCGTTTGTCCCTTCACTTCCTTCATCCTCCTCCCTACTGAGATCTTCTTGAAGGCTAAGTTTTGGAAATCATTGCCTATATGTGTAGGTATTGCTAGTTTTGCTATAGATCTCCAGCTTTTTGCATTGTCTTGCTATGTCTGTTTTAGTGTGCTGCCCTCAGATTTTGAGGTTTTGCCTTGACTTCCTTAATCTTCCGCCCTAGTTAAGTTTTCTTTCTAAGTGGAAGCGTTTCCAGACTGGCCTTACTTTCTACATTGTCTTTCCACAGCTTTTCAGTCTGCTGCCACTCTTTGGTTTAGTATTTCCCTTCACTTCCTTCGTCCTCCTTTCTATTGAGATCTTCTTGAAGGCTAAGGTTTTTAAATCATTTCCTGTATTTGTAGGTATTGCTAGATTTGCTCTTGATCTCCAGCTTTTTGCACAGCCTTGCTATGTCTGTTTTAGTGTGCTGCCCTCAGTTTTTCGTTTTTGCCTTGGTTTCCTGAATCTTCCTCCCTGTTTCAAGGTTCATTTGAAGTGTAAGGTTTTGAAATCGCTGTCTTCAAGAGTTTTGTGTCATTCCTTAGGTTGTTAGTATTATCGATTTTCTTTCAAAATCTCTCTTTTAGTTCACGGTCCTTGTTTTTGCCTATGGTTTTTCTTTTGTTCCCTAATCTCGGTTGGTTTTTCACTTGTCAACGTTCATGTCTTCGTCTTCCATTCCATTCTAGCCAATTTTTGTTGTTTTTCCAGAACACCGTGGCTTTGTACATTGTCTTTCTACATCTCATTTTAGTTTGCTGCCACTCTTTTGTTTCGTTTGTCCCTTCACTTCCTTCATCGTCCTCCCTACTGAGATCTTCTTGAAGGCTAAGTTTTGGAAATCATCGCCTATATGTGTAGGTATTGCTAGTTTTGCTATAGATCTCCAGCTTTTTGCATTGTCTTTCTATGTCTGTTTTAGTGTGCTGCACTCAGATTTTGAGTTTTTGCCTTGGTTTCCTGAATCTTCCTCCCTGTTTCAAGGTTCATTTGAAGTGTAAGGTTTTGAAATCGCTGTCTTCAAGAGTTTTGTGTCATTCCTTAGGTTGTTAGTATTATCGATTTTCTTTCAAAATCTCTCTTTTAGTTCACGGTCCTTGTTTTTGCCTATGGTTTTTCTTTTGTTCCCTAATCTCGGTTGGTTTTTCACTTGTCAACGTTCATGTCTTCGTCTTCCATTCCATTCTAGCCACTTTTTGTTGTTTTTCCAGAACACCGTGGCTTTGTACATTGTCTTTCTACATCTCATTTTAGTTTGCTGCCACTCTTTTGTTTCGTTTGTCCCTTCACTTCCTTCATCCTCCTCCCTACTGAGATCTTCTTGAAGGCTAAGTTTTGGAAATCATTGCCTATATGTGTAGGTATTGCTAGTTTTGCTATAGATCTCCAGCTTTTTGCATTGTCTTGCTATGTCTGTTTTAGTGTGCTGCCCTCAGATTTTGAGGTTTTGCCTTGACTTCCTTAATCTTCCGCCCTAGTTAAGTTTTCTTTCTAAGTGGAAGCGTTTCCAGACTGGCCTTACTTTCTACATTGTCTTTCCACAGCTTTTCAGTCTGCTGCCACTCTTTGGTTTAGTATTTCCCTTCACTTCCTTCGTCCTCCTTTCTATTGAGATCTTCTTGAAGGCTAAGGTTTTTAAATCATTTCCTGTATTTGTAGGTATTGCTAGATTTGCTCTTGATCTCCAGCTTTTTGCACAGCCTTGCTATGTCTGTTTTAGTGTGCTGCCCTCAGTTTTTCGTTTTTGCCTTGGTTTCCTGAATCTTCCTCCCTGTTTCAAGGTTCATTTGAAGTGTAAGGTTTTGAAATCGCTGTCTTCAAGAGTTTTGTGTCATTCCTTAGGTTGTTAGTATTATCGATTTTCTTTCAAAATCTCTCTTTTAGTTCACGGTCCTTGTTTTTGCCTATGGTTTTTCTTTTGTTCCCTAATCTCGGTTGGTTTTTCACTTGTCAACGTTCATGTCTTCGTCTTCCATTCCATTCTAGCCACTTTTTGTTGTTTTTCCAGAACACCGTGGCTTTGTACATTGTCTTTCTACATCTCATTTTAGTTTGCTGCCACTCTTTTGTTTCGTTTGTCCCTTCACTTCCTTCATCGTCCTCCCTACTGAGATCTTCTTGAAGGCTAAGTTTTGGAAATCATTGCCTATATGTGTAGGTATTGCTAGTTTTGCTATAGATCTCCAGCTTTTTGCATTGTCTTTCTATGTCTGTTTTAGTGTGCTGCCCTCAGATTTTGAGTTTTTGCCTTGGTTTCCTGAATCTTCCTCCCTGTTTCAAGGTTCATTTGAAGTGTAAGGTTTTGAAATCGCTGTCTTCAAGAGTTTTGTGTCATTCCTTAGGTTGTTAGTGTTATCGATTTTCTTTCAAAATCTCTCTTTTAGTTCACGGTCCTTGTTTTTGCCTATGGTTTTTCTTTTGTTCCCTAATCTCGGTTGGTTTTTCACTTGTCAACGTTCATGTCTTCGTCTTCCATTCCATTCTAGCCACTTTTTGTTGTTTTTCCAGAACACCGTGGCTTTGTACATTGTCTTTCTACATCTCATTTTAGTTTGCTGCCACTCTTTTGTTTCGTTTGTCCCTTCACTTCCTTCATTGTCCTCCCTACTGAGATCTTCTTGAAGGCTAAGTTTTGGAAATCATTGCCTATATGTGTAGGTATTGCTAGTTTTGCTATAGATCTCCAGCTTTTTGCATTGTCTTTCTATGTCTGTTTTAGTGTGCTGCCCTCAGTTTTTCGTTTTTGCCTTGGTTTCCTGAATCTTCCTCCCTGTTTCAAGGTTCATTTGAAGTGTAAGGTTTTGAAATCGCTGTCTTCAAGAGTTTTGTGTCGTTCCTTAGGTTGTTAGTATTATCGATTTTCTTTCAAAATCTCTCTTTTAGTTCACGGTCCTTGTTTTTGCCTATGGTTTTTCTTTTGTTCCCTAATCTCGGTTGGTTTTTCACTTGTCAACGTTCATGTCTTCATCTTCCATTCCATTCTAGCCACTTTTTGTTGTTTTTCCAGAACACCGTGGCTTTGTACATTGTCTTTCTACATCTCATTTTAGTTTGCTGCCACTCTTTTGTTTCGTTTGTCCCTTCACTTCCTTCATTGTCCTCCCTACTGAGATCTTCTTGAAGGCTAAGTTTTGGAAATCATTGCCTATATGTGTAGGTATTGCTAGTTTTGCTATAGATCTCCAGCTTTTTGCATTGTCTTGCTATGTCTGTTTTAGTGTGCTACCCTCAGATTTTGAGGTTTTGCCTTGACTTCCTTAATCTTCCGCCCTAGTTAAGTTTTCTTTCTAAGTGGAAGCGTTTCCAGACTGGCCTTACTTTCTACATTGTCTTTCCACAGCTTTTCTAGTCTGCTGCCACTCTTTGGTTTAGTATTTCCCTTGACTTCCTTCATCCTCCTTTCTATTGAGATCTTATTGAAGGCTAAGTTTTGGAAATCATTGCCTATATGTGTAGGTATTGCTAGTTTTGCTATAGATCTCCAGCTTTTTGCATTGTCTTTCTATGTCTGTTTTAGTGTGCTGCACTCAGATTTTGAGTTTTTGCCTTGGTTTCCTGAATCTTCCTCCCTGTTTCAAGGTTCATTTGAAGTGTAAGGTTTTGAAATCGCTGTCTTCAAGAGTTTTGTGTCATTCCTTAGGTTGTTAGTATTATCGATTTTCTTTCAAAATCTCTCTTTTAGTTCACGGTCCTTGTTTTTGCCTATGGTTTTTCTTTTGTTCCCTAATCTCGGTTGGTTTTTCACTTGTCAACGTTCATGTCTTCGTCTTCCATTCCATTCTAGCCACTTTTTGTTGTTTTTCCAGAACACCGTGGCTTTGTACATTGTCTTTCTACATCTCATTTTAGTTTGCTGCCACTCTTTTGTTTCGTTTGTCCCTTCACTTCCTTCATCCTCCTCCCTGCTGAGATCTTCTTGAAGGCTAAGTTTTGGAAATCATTGCCTATATGTGTAGGTATTGCTAGTTTTGCTATAGATCTCCAGCTTTTTGCATTGTCTTGCTATGTCTGTTTTAGTGTGCTGCCCTCAGATTTTGAGGTTTTGCCTTGACTTCCTTAATCTTCCGCCCTAGTTAAGTTTTCTTTCTAAGTGGAAGCGTTTCCAGACTGGCCTTACTTTCTACATTGTCTTTCCACAGCTTTTCAGTCTGCTGCCACTCTTTGGTTTAGTATTTCCCTTCACTTCCTTCGTCCTCCTTTCTACTGAGATCTTCTTGAAGGCTAAGGTTTTTAAATCATTTCCTGTATTTGTAGGTATTGCTAGATTTGCTCTTGATCTCCAGCTTTTTGCACAGCCTTGCTATGTCCGTTTTAGTGTGCTGCCCTCAGTTTTTCGTTTTTGCCTTGGTTTCCTGAATCTTCCTCCCTGTTTCAAGGTTCATTTGAAGTGTAAGGTTTTGAAATCGCTGTCTTCAAGAGTTTTGTGTCATTCCTTAGGTTGTTAGTATTATCGATTTTCTTTCAAAATCTCTCTTTTAGTTCACGGTCCTTGTTTTTGCCTATGGTTTTTCTTTTGTTCCCTAATCTCGGTTGGTTTTTCACTTGTCAACGTTCATGTCTTCGTCTTCCATTCCATTCTAGCCACTTTTTGTTGTTTTTCCAGAACACCGTGGCTTTGTACATTGTCTTTCTACATCTCATTTTAGTTTGCTGCCACTCTTTTGTTTCGTTTGTCCCTTCACTTCCTTCATTGTCCTCCCTACTGAGATCTTCTTGAAGGCTAAGTTTTGGAAATCATTGCCTATATGTGTAGGTATTGCTAGTTTTGCTATAGATCTCCAGCTTTTTGCATTGTCTTTCTATGTCTGTTTTAGTGTGCTGCCCTCAGTTTTTCGTTTTTGCCTTGGTTTCCTGAATCTTCCTCCCTGTTTCAAGGTTCATTTGAAGTGTAAGGTTTTGAAATCGCTGTCTTCAAGAGTTTTGTGTCGTTCCTTAGGTTGTTAGTATTATCGATTTTCTTTCAAAATCTCTCTTTTAGTTCACGGTCCTTGTTTTTGCCTATGGTTTTTCTTTTGTTCCCTAATCTCGGTTGGTTTTTCACTTGTCAACGTTCATGTCTTCATCTTCCATTCCATTCTAGCCACTTTTTGTTGTTTTTCCAGAACACCGTGGCTTTGTACATTGTCTTTCTACATCTCATTTTAGTTTGCTGCCACTCTTTTGTTTCGTTTGTCCCTTCACTTCCTTCATCCTCCTCCCTACTGAGATCTTCTTGAAGGCTAAGTTTTGGAAATCATTGCCTATATGTGTAGGTATTGCTAGTTTTGCTATAGATCTCCAGCTTTTTGCATTGTCTTTCTATGTCTGTTTTAGTGTGCTGCACTCAGATTTTGAGTTTTTGCCTTGGTTTCCTGAATCTTCCTCCCTGTTTCAAGGTTCATTTGAAGTGTAAGGTTTTGAAATCGCTGTCTTCAAGAGTTTTGTGTCATTCCTTAGGTTGTTAGTGTTATCGATTTTCTTTCAAAATCTCTCTTTTAGTTCACGGTCCTTGTTTTTGCCTATGGTTTTTCTTTTGTTCCCTAATCTCGGTTGGTTTTTCACTTGTCAACGTTCATGTCTTCGTCTTCCATTCCATTCTAGCCACTTTTTGTTGTTTTTCCAGAACACCGTGGCTTTGTACATTGTCTTTCTACATCTCATTTTAGTTTGCTGCCACTCTTTTGTTTCGTTTGTCCCTTCACTTCCTTCATCGTCCTCCCTACTGAGATCTTCTTGAAGGCTAAGTTTTGGAAATCATTGCCTATATGTGTAGGTATTGCTAGTTTTGCTATAGATCTCCAGCTTTTTGCATTGTCTTGCTATGTCTGTTTTAGTGTGCTGCCCTCAGATTTTGAGGTTTTGCCTTGACTTCCTTAATCTTCCGCCCTAGTTAAGTTTTCTTTCTAAGTGGAAGCGTTTCCAGACTGGCCTTACTTTCTACATTGTCTTTCCACAGCTTTTCAGTCTGCTGCCACTCTTTGGTTTAGTATTTCCCTTCACTTCCTTCATCCTCCTTTCTATTGAGATCTTCTTGAAGGCTAAGGTTTTTAAATCATTTCCTGTATTTGTAGGTATTGCTAGATTTGCTCTTGATCTCCAGCTTTTTGCACAGCCTTGCTATGTCTGTTTTAGTGGGCTGCCCTCAGTTTTTCGTTTTTGCCTTGGTTTCCTGAATCTTCCTCCCTGTTTCAAGGTTCATTTGAAGTGTAAGGTTTTGAAATCGCTGTCTTCAAGAGTTTTGTGTCATTCCTTAGGTTGTTAGTGTTATCGATTTTCTTTCAAAATCTCTCTTTTAGTTCACGGTCCTTGTTTTTGCCTATGGTTTTTCTTTTGTTCCCTAATCTCGGTTGGTTTTTCACTTGTCAACGTTCATGTCTTCGTCTTCCATTCCATTCTAGCCACTTTTTGTTGTTTTTCCAGAACACCGTGGCTTTGTACATTGTCTTTCTACATCTCATTTTAGTTTGCTGCCACTCTTTTGTTTCGTTTGTCCCTTCACTTCCTTCATCCTCCTCCCTACTGAGATCTTCTTGAAGGCTAAGTTTTGGAAATCATTGCCTATATGTGTAGGTATTGCTAGTTTTGCTATAGATCTCCAGCTTTTTGCATTGTCTTTCTATGTCTGTTTTAGTGTGCTGCCCTCAGATTTTGAGTTTTTGCCTTGGTTTCCTGAATCTTCCTCCCTGTTTCAAGGTTCATTTGAAGTGTAAGGTTTTGAAATCGCTGTCTTCAAGAGTTTTGTGTCATTCCTTAGGTTGTTAGTATTATCGATTTTCTTTCAAAATCTCTCTTTTAGTTCACGGTCCTTGTTTTTGCCTATGGTTTTTCTTTTGTTCCCTAATCTCGGTTGGTTTTTCACTTGTCAACGTTCATGTCTTCGTCTTCCATTCCATTCTAGCCACTTTTTGTTGTTTTTCCAGAACACCGTGGCTTTGTACATTGTCTTTCTACATCTCATTTTAGTTTGCTGCCACTCTTTTGTTTCGTTTGTCCCTTCACTTCCTTCATCGTCCTCCCTACTGAGATCTTCTTGAAGGCTAAGTTTTGGAAATCATTGCCTATATGTGTAGGTATTGCTAGTTTTGCTATAGATCTCCAGCTTTTTGCATTGTCTTTCTATGTCTGTTTTAGTGTGCTGCACTCAGATTTTGAGTTTTTGCCTTGGTTTCCTGAATCTTCCTCCCTGTTTCAAGGTTCATTTGAAGTGTAAGGTTTTGAAATCGCTGTCTTCAAGAGTTTTGTGTCATTCCTTAGGTTGTTAGTATTATCGATTTTCTTTCAAAATCTCTCTTTTAGTTCACGGTCCTTGTTTTTGCCTATGGTTTTTCTTTTGTTCCCTAATCTCGGTTGGTTTTTCACTTGTCAACGTTCATGTCTTCGTCTTCCATTCCATTCTAGCCACTTTTTGTTGTTTTTCCAGAACACCGTGGCTTTGTACATTGTCTTTCTACATCTCATTTTAGTTTGCTGCCACTCTTTTGTTTCGTTTGTCCCTTCACTTCCTTCATCCTCCTCCCTGCTGAGATCTTCTTGAAGGCTAAGTTTTGGAAATCATTGCCTATATGTGTAGGTATTGCTAGTTTTGCTATAGATCTCCAGCTTTTTGCATTGTCTTGCTATGTCTGTTTTAGTGTGCTGCCCTCAGATTTTGAGGTTTTGCCTTGACTTCCTTAATCTTCCGCCCTAGTTAAGTTTTCTTTCTAAGTGGAAGCGTTTCCAGACTGGCCTTACTTTCTACATTGTCTTTCCACAGCTTTTCAGTCTGCTGCCACTCTTTGGTTTAGTATTTCCCTTCACTTCCTTCGTCCTCCTTTCTACTGAGATCTTCTTGAAGGCTAAGGTTTTTAAATCATTTCCTGTATTTGTAGGTATTGCTAGATTTGCTCTTGATCTCCAGCTTTTTGCACAGCCTTGCTATGTCTGTTTTAGTGGGCTGCCCTCAGTTTTTCGTTTTTGCCTTGGTTTCCTGAATCTTCCTCCCTGTTTCAAGGTTCATTTGAAGTGTAAGGTTTTGAAATCGCTGTCTTCAAGAGTTTTGTGTCATTCCTTAGGTTGTTAGTATTATCGATTTTCTTTCAAAATCTCTCTTTTAGTTCACGGTCCTTGTTTTTGCCTATGGTTTTTCTTTTGTTCCCTAATCTCGGTTGGTTTTTCACTTGTCAACGTTCATGTCTTCGTCTTCCATTCCATTCTAGCCACTTTTTGTTGTTTTTCCAGAACACCGTGGCTTTGTACATTGTCTTTCTACATCTCATTTTAGTTTGCTGCCACTCTTTTGTTTCGTTTGTCCCTTCACTTCCTTCATCGTCCTCCCTACTGAGATCTTCTTGAAGGCTAAGTTTTGGAAATCATTGCCTATATGTGTAGGTATTGCTAGTTTTGCTATAGATCTCCAGCTTTTTGCATTGTCTTTCTATGTCTGTTTTAGTGTGCTGCCCTCAGATTTTGAGTTTTTGCCTTGGTTTCCTGAATCTTCCTCCCTGTTTCAAGGTTCATTTGAAGTGTAAGGTTTTGAAATCGCTGTCTTCAAGAGTTTTGTGTCATTCCTTAGGTTGTTAGTGTTATCGATTTTCTTTCAAAATCTCTCTTTTAGTTCACGGTCCTTTTTTTTGCCTATGGTTTTTCTTTTGTTCCCTAATCTTGGTTGTTTTTTCACTTGTCAACGTTCATGTCTTCGTCTTCCATTCCATTCTAGCCACTTTTTGTTGTTTTTCCAGAACACCGTGGCTTTGTACATTGTCTTTCTACATCTCATTTTAGTTTGCTGCCACTCTTTTGTTTCGTTTGTCCCTTCACTTCCTTCATCGTCCTCCCTACTGAGATCTTCTTGAAGGCTAAGTTTTGGAAATCATTGCCTATATGTGTAGGTATTGCTAGTTTTGCTATAGATCTCCAGCTTTTTGCATTGTCTTTCTATGTCTGTTTTAGTGTGCTGCCCTCAGTTTTTCGTTTTTGCCTTGGTTTCCTGAATCTTCCTCCCTGTTTCAAGGTTCATTTGAAGTGTAAGGTTTTGAAATCGCTGTCTTCAAGAGTTTTGTGTCGTTCCTTAGGTTGTTAGTATTATCGATTTTCTTTCAAAATCTCTCTTTTAGTTCACGGTCCTTGTTTTTGCCTATGGTTTTTCTTTTGTTCCCTAATCTCGGTTGGTTTTTCACTTGTCAACGTTCATGTCTTCGTCTTCCATTCCATTCTAGCCACTTTTTGTTGTTTTTCCAGAACACCGTGGCTTTGTACATTGTCTTTCTACATCTCATTTTAGTTTGCTGCCACTCTTTTGTTTCGTTTCTCCCTTCACTTCCTTCATCGTCCTCCCTACTGAGATCTTCTTGAAGGCTAAGTTTTGGAAATCATTGCCTATATGTGTAGGTATTGCTAGTTTTGCTATAGATCTCCAGCTTTTTGCATTGTCTTTCTATGTCTGTTTTAGTGTGCTGCCCTCAGATTTTGAGTTTTTGCCTTGGTTTCCTGAATCTTCCTCCCTGTTTCAAGGTTCATTTGAAGTGTAAGGTTTTGAAATCGCTGTCTTCAAGAGTTTTGTGTCATTCCTTAGGTTGTTAGTGTTATCGATTTTCTTTCAAAATCTCTCTTTTAGTTCACGGTCCTTGTTTTTGCCTATGGTTTTTCTTTTGTTCCCTAATCTCGGTTGGTTTTTCACTTGTCAACGTTCATGTCTTCGTCTTCCATTCCATTCTAGCCACTTTTTGTTGTTTTTCCAGAACACCGTGGCTTTGTACATTGTCTTTCTACATCTCATTTTAGTTTGCTGCCACTCTTTTGTTTCGTTTGTCCCTTCACTTCCTTCATCGTCCTCCCTACTGAGATCTTCTTGAAGGCTAAGTTTTGGAAATCATCGCCTATATGTGTAGGTATTGCTAGTTTTGCTAGAGATCTCCAGCTTTTTGCATTGTCTTTCTATGTCTGTTTTAGTGTGCTGCACTCAGATTTTGAGTTTTTGCCTTGGTTTCCTGAATCTTCCTCCCTGTTTCAAGGTTCATTTGAAGTGTAAGGTTTTGAAATCGCTGTCTTCAAGAGTTTTGTGTCATTCCTTAGGTTGTTAGTATTATCGATTTTCTTTCAAAATCTCTCTTTTAGTTCACGGTCCTTGTTTTTGCCTATGGTTTTTCTTTTGTTCCCTAATCTCGGTTGGTTTTTCACTTGTCAACGTTCATGTCTTCGTCTTCCATTCCATTCTAGCCACTTTTTGTTGTTTTTCCAGAACACCGTGGCTTTGTACATTGTCTTTCTACATCTCATTTTAGTTTGCTGCCACTCTTTTGTTTCGTTTGTCCCTTCACTTCCTTCATCCTCCTCCCTACTGAGATCTTCTTGAAGGCTAAGTTTTGGAAATCATTGCCTATATGTGTAGGTATTGCTAGTTTTGCTATAGATCTCCAGCTTTTTGCATTGTCTTGCTATGTCTGTTTTAGTGTGCTGCCCTCAGATTTTGAGGTTTTGCCTTGACTTCCTTAATCTTCCGCCCTAGTTAAGTTTTCTTTCTAAGTGGAAGCGTTTCCAGACTGGCCTTACTTTCTACATTGTCTTTCCACAGCTTTTCAGTCTGCTGCCACTCTTTGGTTTAGTATTTCCCTTCACTTCCTTCGTCCTCCTTTCTATTGAGATCTTCTTGAAGGCTAAGGTTTTTAAATCATTTCCTGTATTTGTAGGTATTGCTAGATTTGCTCTTGATCTCCAGCTTTTTGCACAGCCTTGCTATGTCTGTTTTAGTGTGCTGCCCTCAGTTTTTCGTTTTTGCCTTGGTTTCCTGAATCTTCCTCCCTGTTTCAAGGTTCATTTGAAGTGTAAGGTTTTGAAATCGCTGTCTTCAAGAGTTTTGTGTCATTCCTTAGGTTGTTAGTATTATCGATTTTCTTTCAAAATCTCTCTTTTAGTTCACGGTCCTTGTTTTTGCCTATGGTTTTTCTTTTGTTCCCTAATCTCGGTTGGTTTTTCACTTGTCAACGTTCATGTCTTCGTCTTCCATTCCATTCTAGCCACTTTTTGTTGTTTTTCCAGAACACCGTGGCTTTGTACATTGTCTTTCTACATCTCATTTTAGTTTGCTGCCACTCTTTTGTTTCGTTTGTCCCTTCACTTCCTTCATCGTCCTCCCTACTGAGATCTTCTTGAAGGCTAAGTTTTGGAAATCATCGCCTATATGTGTAGGTATTGCTAGTTTTGCTATAGATCTCCAGCTTTTTGCATTGTCTTTCTATGTCTGTTTTAGTGTGCTGCACTCAGATTTTGAGTTTTTGCCTTGGTTTCCTGAATCTTCCTCCCTGTTTCAAGGTTCATTTGAAGTGTAAGGTTTTGAAATCGCTGTCTTCAAGAGTTTTGTGTCATTCCTTAGGTTGTTAGTATTATCGATTTTCTTTCAAAATCTCTCTTTTAGTTCACGGTCCTTGTTTTTGCCTATGGTTTTTCTTTTGTTCCCTAATCTCGGTTGGTTTTTCACTTGTCAACGTTCATGTCTTCGTCTTCCATTCCATTCTAGCCACTTTTTGTTGTTTTTCCAGAACACCGTGGCTTTGTACATTGTCTTTCTACATCTCATTTTAGTTTGCTGCCACTCTTTTGTTTCGTTTGTCCCTTCACTTCCTTCATCCTCCTCCCTACTGAGATCTTCTTGAAGGCTAAGTTTTGGAAATCATTGCCTATATGTGTAGGTATTGCTAGTTTTGCTATAGATCTCCAGCTTTTTGCATTGTCTTGCTATGTCTGTTTTAGTGTGCTGCCCTCAGATTTTGAGGTTTTGCCTTGACTTCCTTAATCTTCCGCCCTAGTTAAGTTTTCTTTCTAAGTGGAAGCGTTTCCAGACTGGCCTTACTTTCTACATTGTCTTTCCACAGCTTTTCAGTCTGCTGCCACTCTTTGGTTTAGTATTTCCCTTCACTTCCTTCGTCCTCCTTTCTATTGAGATCTTCTTGAAGGCTAAGGTTTTTAAATCATTTCCTGTATTTGTAGGTATTGCTAGATTTGCTCTTGATCTCCAGCTTTTTGCACAGCCTTGCTATGTCTGTTTTAGTGTGCTGCCCTCAGTTTTTCGTTTTTGCCTTGGTTTCCTGAATCTTCCTCCCTGTTTCAAGGTTCATTTGAAGTGTAAGGTTTTGAAATCGCTGTCTTCAAGAGTTTTGTGTCATTCCTTAGGTTGTTAGTATTATCGATTTTCTTTCAAAATCTCTCTTTTAGTTCACGGTCCTTGTTTTTGCCTATGGTTTTTCTTTTGTTCCCTAATCTCGGTTGGTTTTTCACTTGTCAACGTTCATGTCTTCGTCTTCCATTCCATTCTAGCCAATTTTTGTTGTTTTTCCAGAACACCGTGGCTTTGTACATTGTCTTTCTACATCTCATTTTAGTTTGCTGCCACTCTTTTGTTTCGTTTGTCCCTTCACTTCCTTCATCGTCCTCCCTACTGAGATCTTCTTGAAGGCTAAGTTTTGGAAATCATCGCCTATATGTGTAGGTATTGCTAGTTTTGCTATAGATCTCCAGCTTTTTGCATTGTCTTTCTATGTCTGTTTTAGTGTGCTGCACTCAGATTTTGAGTTTTTGCCTTGGTTTCCTGAATCTTCCTCCCTGTTTCAAGGTTCATTTGAAGTGTAAGGTTTTGAAATCGCTGTCTTCAAGAGTTTTGTGTCATTCCTTAGGTTGTTAGTATTATCGATTTTCTTTCAAAATCTCTCTTTTAGTTCACGGTCCTTGTTTTTGCCTATGGTTTTTCTTTTGTTCCCTAATCTCGGTTGGTTTTTCACTTGTCAACGTTCATGTCTTCGTCTTCCATTCCATTCTAGCCACTTTTTGTTGTTTTTCCAGAACACCGTGGCTTTGTACATTGTCTTTCTACATCTCATTTTAGTTTGCTGCCACTCTTTTGTTTCGTTTGTCCCTTCACTTCCTTCATCCTCCTCCCTACTGAGATCTTCTTGAAGGCTAAGTTTTGGAAATCATTGCCTATATGTGTAGGTATTGCTAGTTTTGCTATAGATCTCCAGCTTTTTGCATTGTCTTGCTATGTCTGTTTTAGTGTGCTGCCCTCAGATTTTGAGGTTTTGCCTTGACTTCCTTAATCTTCCGCCCTAGTTAAGTTTTCTTTCTAAGTGGAAGCGTTTCCAGACTGGCCTTACTTTCTACATTGTCTTTCCACAGCTTTTCAGTCTGCTGCCACTCTTTGGTTTAGTATTTCCCTTCACTTCCTTCGTCCTCCTTTCTATTGAGATCTTCTTGAAGGCTAAGGTTTTTAAATCATTTCCTGTATTTGTAGGTATTGCTAGATTTGCTCTTGATCTCCAGCTTTTTGCACAGCCTTGCTATGTCTGTTTTAGTGTGCTGCCCTCAGTTTTTCGTTTTTGCCTTGGTTTCCTGAATCTTCCTCCCTGTTTCAAGGTTCATTTGAAGTGTAAGGTTTTGAAATCGCTGTCTTCAAGAGTTTTGTGTCATTCCTTAGGTTGTTAGTATTATCGATTTTCTTTCAAAATCTCTCTTTTAGTTCACGGTCCTTGTTTTTGCCTATGGTTTTTCTTTTGTTCCCTAATCTCGGTTGGTTTTTCACTTGTCAACGTTCATGTCTTCGTCTTCCATTCCATTCTAGCCACTTTTTGTTGTTTTTCCAGAACACCGTGGCTTTGTACATTGTCTTTCTACATCTCATTTTAGTTTGCTGCCACTCTTTTGTTTCGTTTGTCCCTTCACTTCCTTCATCGTCCTCCCTACTGAGATCTTCTTGAAGGCTAAGTTTTGGAAATCATTGCCTATATGTGTAGGTATTGCTAGTTTTGCTATAGATCTCCAGCTTTTTGCATTGTCTTTCTATGTCTGTTTTAGTGTGCTGCCCTCAGATTTTGAGTTTTTGCCTTGGTTTCCTGAATCTTCCTCCCTGTTTCAAGGTTCATTTGAAGTGTAAGGTTTTGAAATCGCTGTCTTCAAGAGTTTTGTGTCATTCCTTAGGTTGTTAGTGTTATCGATTTTCTTTCAAAATCTCTCTTTTAGTTCACGGTCCTTGTTTTTGCCTATGGTTTTTCTTTTGTTCCCTAATCTCGGTTGGTTTTTCACTTGTCAACGTTCATGTCTTCGTCTTCCATTCCATTCTAGCCACTTTTTGTTGTTTTTCCAGAACACCGTGGCTTTGTACATTGTCTTTCTACATCTCATTTTAGTTTGCTGCCACTCTTTTGTTTCGTTTGTCCCTTCACTTCCTTCATTGTCCTCCCTACTGAGATCTTCTTGAAGGCTAAGTTTTGGAAATCATTGCCTATATGTGTAGGTATTGCTAGTTTTGCTATAGATCTCCAGCTTTTTGCATTGTCTTTCTATGTCTGTTTTAGTGTGCTGCCCTCAGTTTTTCGTTTTTGCCTTGGTTTCCTGAATCTTCCTCCCTGTTTCAAGGTTCATTTGAAGTGTAAGGTTTTGAAATCGCTGTCTTCAAGAGTTTTGTGTCGTTCCTTAGGTTGTTAGTATTATCGATTTTCTTTCAAAATCTCTCTTTTAGTTCACGGTCCTTGTTTTTGCCTATGGTTTTTCTTTTGTTCCCTAATCTCGGTTGGTTTTTCACTTGTCAACGTTCATGTCTTCGTCTTCCATTCCATTCTAGCCACTTTTTGTTGTTTTTCCAGAACACCGTGGCTTTGTACATTGTCTTTCTACATCTCATTTTAGTTTGCTGCCACTCTTTTGTTTCGTTTGTCCCTTCACTTCCTTCATTGTCCTCCCTACTGAGATCTTCTTGAAGGCTAAGTTTTGGAAATCATTGCCTATATGTGTAGGTATTGCTAGTTTTGCTATAGATCTCCAGCTTTTTGCATTGTCTTTCTATGTCTGTTTTAGTGTGCTACCCTCAGATTTTGAGGTTTTGCCTTGACTTCCTTAATCTTCCGCCCTAGTTAAGTTTTCTTTCTAAGTGGAAGCGTTTCCAGACTGGCCTTACTTTCTACATTGTCTTTCCACAGCTTTTCTAGTTTGCTGCCACTCTTTGGTTTAGTATTTCCCTTGACTTCCTTCATCCTCCTTTCTATTGAGATCTTATTGAAGGCTAAGTTTTGGAAATCATTGCCTATATGTGTAGGTATTGCTAGTTTTGCTATAGATCTCCAGCTTTTTGCATTGTCTTTCTATGTCTGTTTTAGTGTGCTGCCCTCAGTTTTTCGTTTTTGCCTTGGTTTCCTGAATCTTCCTCCCTGTTTCAAGGTTCATTTGAAGTGTAAGGTTTTGAAATCGCTGTCTTCAAGAGTTTTGTGTCGTTCCTTAGGTTGTTAGTATTATCGATTTTCTTTCAAAATCTCTCTTTTAGTTCACGGTCCTTGTTTTTGCCTATGGTTTTTCTTTTGTTCCCTAATCTCGGTTGGTTTTTCACTTGTCAACGTTCATGTCTTCGTCTTCCATTCCATTCTAGCCACTTTTTGTTGTTTTTCCAGAACACCGTGGCTTTGTACATTGTCTTTCTACATCTCATTTTAGTTTGCTGCCACTCTTTTGTTTCGTTTGTCCCTTCACTTCCTTCATCCTCCTCCCTACTGAGATCTTCTTGAAGGCTAAGTTTTGGAAATCATTGCCTATATGTGTAGGTATTGCTAGTTTTGCTATAGATCTCCAGCTTTTTGCATTGTCTTTCTATGTCTGTTTTAGTGTGCTACCCTCAGATTTTGAGGTTTTGCCTTGACTTCCTTAATCTTCCGCCCTAGTTAAGTTTTCTTTCTAAGTGGAAGCGTTTCCAGACTGGCCTTACTTTCTACATTGTCTTTCCACAGCTTTTCTAGTCTGCTGCCACTCTTTGGTTTAGTATTTCCCTTGACTTCCTTCATCCTCCTTTCTATTGAGATCTTATTGAAGGCTAAGTTTTGGAAATCATTGCCTATATGTGTAGGTATTGCTAGTTTTGCTATAGATCTCCAGCTTTTTGCATTGTCTTTCTATGTCTGTTTTAGTGTGCTGCACTCAGATTTTGAGTTTTTGCCTTGGTTTCCTGAATCTTCCTCCCTGTTTCAAGGTTCATTTGAAGTGTAAGGTTTTGAAATCGCTGTCTTCAAGAGTTTTGTGTCATTCCTTAGGTTGTTAGTATTATCGATTTTCTTTCAAAATCTCTCTTTTAGTTCACGGTCCTTGTTTTTGCCTATGGTTTTTCTTTTGTTCCCTAATCTCGGTTGGTTTTTCACTTGTCAACGTTCATGTCTTCGTCTTCCATTCCATTCTAGCCACTTTTTGTTGTTTTTCCAGAACACCGTGGCTTTGTACATTGTCTTTCTACATCTCATTTTAGTTTGCTGCCACTCTTTTGTTTCGTTTGTCCCTTCACTTCCTTCATCCTCCTCCCTGCTGAGATCTTCTTGAAGGCTAAGTTTTGGAAATCATTGCCTATATGTGTAGGTATTGCTAGTTTTGCTATAGATCTCCAGCTTTTTGCATTGTCTTTCTATGTCTGTTTTAGTGTGCTGCCCTCAGATTTTGAGGTTTTGCCTTGACTTCCTTAATCTTCCGCCCTAGTTAAGTTTTCTTTCTAAGTGGAAGCGTTTCCAGACTGGCCTTACTTTCTACATTGTCTTTCCACAGCTTTTCAGTCTGCTGCCACTCTTTGGTTTAGTATTTCCCTTCACTTCCTTCGTCCTCCTTTCTACTGAGATCTTCTTGAAGGCTAAGGTTTTTAAATCATTTCCTGTATTTGTAGGTATTGCTAGATTTGCTCTTGATCTCCAGCTTTTTGCACAGCCTTGCTATGTCCGTTTTAGTGTGCTGCCCTCAGTTTTTCGTTTTTGCCTTGGTTTCCTGAATCTTCCTCCCTGTTTCAAGGTTCATTTGAAGTGTAAGGTTTTGAAATCGCTGTCTTCAAGAGTTTTGTGTCATTCCTTAGGTTGTTAGTATTGTCGATTTTCTTTCAAAATCTCTCTTTTAGTTCACGGTCCTTGTTTTTGCCTATGGTTTTTCTTTTGTTCCCTAATCTCGGTTGGTTTTTCACTTGTCAACGTTCATGTCTTCGTCTTCCATTCCATTCTAGCCACTTTTTGTTGTTTTTCCAGAACACCGTGGCTTTGTACATTGTCTTTCTACATCTCATTTTAGTTTGCTGCCACTCTTTTGTTTCGTTTGTCCCTTCACTTCCTTCATTGTCCTCCCTACTGAGATCTTCTTGAAGGCTAAGTTTTGGAAATCATTGCCTATATGTGTAGGTATTGCTAGTTTTGCTATAGATCTCCAGCTTTTTGCATTGTCTTTCTATGTCTGTTTTAGTGTGCTGCCCTCAGTTTTTCGTTTTTGCCTTGGTTTCCTGAATCTTCCTCCCTGTTTCAAGGTTCATTTGAAGTGTAAGGTTTTGAAATCGCTGTCTTCAAGAGTTTTGTGTCGTTCCTTAGGTTGTTAGTATTATCGATTTTCTTTCAAAATCTCTCTTTTAGTTCACGGTCCTTGTTTTTGCCTATGGTTTTTCTTTTGTTCCCTAATCTCGGTTGGTTTTTCACTTGTCAACGTTCATGTCTTCATCTTCCATTCCATTCTAGCCACTTTTTGTTGTTTTTCCAGAACACCGTGGCTTTGTACATTGTCTTTCTACATCTCATTTTAGTTTGCTGCCACTCTTTTGTTTCGTTTGTCCCTTCACTTCCTTCATCCTCCTCCCTACTGAGATCTTCTTGAAGGCTAAGTTTTGGAAATCATTGCCTATATGTGTAGGTATTGCTAGTTTTGCTATAGATCTCCAGCTTTTTGCATTGTCTTTCTATGTCTGTTTTAGTGTGCTGCACTCAGATTTTGAGTTTTTGCCTTGGTTTCCTGAATCTTCCTCCCTGTTTCAAGGTTCATTTGAAGTGTAAGGTTTTGAAATCGCTGTCTTCAAGAGTTTTGTGTCATTCCTTAGGTTGTTAGTGTTATCGATTTTCTTTCAAAATCTCTCTTTTAGTTCACGGTCCTTGTTTTTGCCTATGGTTTTTCTTTTGTTCCCTAATCTCGGTTGGTTTTTCACTTGTCAACGTTCATGTCTTCGTCTTCCATTCCATTCTAGCCACTTTTTGTTGTTTTTCCAGAACACCGTGGCTTTGTACATTGTCTTTCTACATCTCATTTTAGTTTGCTGCCACTCTTTTGTTTCGTTTGTCCCTTCACTTCCTTCATCCTCCTCCCTACTGAGATCTTCTTGAAGGCTAAGTTTTGGAAATCATTGCCTATATGTGTAGGTATTGCTAGTTTTGCTATAGATCTCCAGCTTTTTGCATTGTCTTGCTATGTCTGTTTTAGTGTGCTGCCCTCAGATTTTGAGGTTTTGCCTTGACTTCCTTAATCTTCCGCCCTAGTTAAGTTTTCTTTCTAAGTGGAAGCGTTTCCAGACTGGCCTTACTTTCTACATTGTCTTTCCACAGCTTTTCAGTCTGCTGCCACTCTTTGGTTTAGTATTTCCCTTCACTTCCTTCGTCCTCCTTTCTATTGAGATCTTCTTGAAGGCTAAGGTTTTTAAATCATTTCCTGTATTTGTAGGTATTGCTAGATTTGCTCTTGATCTCCAGCTTTTTGCACAGCCTTGCTATGTCTGTTTTAGTGTGCTGCCCTCAGTTTTTCGTTTTTGCCTTGGTTTCCTGAATCTTCCTCCCTGTTTCAAGGTTCATTTGAAGTGTAAGGTTTTGAAATCGCTGTCTTCAAGAGTTTTGTGTCATTCCTTAGGTTGTTAGTATTATCGATTTTCTTTCAAAATCTCTCTTTTAGTTCACGGTCCTTGTTTTTGCCTATGGTTTTTCTTTTGTTCCCTAATCTCGGTTGGTTTTTCACTTGTCAACGTTCATGTCTTCGTCTTCCATTCCATTCTAGCCACTTTTTGTTGTTTTTCCAGAACACCGTGGCTTTGTACATTGTCTTTCTACATCTCATTTTAGTTTGCTGCCACTCTTTTGTTTCGTTTGTCCCTTCACTTCCTTCATCGTCCTCCCTACTGAGATCTTCTTGAAGGCTAAGTTTTGGAAATCATTGCCTATATGTGTAGGTATTGCTAGTTTTGCTATAGATCTCCAGCTTTTTGCATTGTCTTTCTATGTCTGTTTTAGTGTGCTGCCCTCAGATTTTGAGTTTTTGCCTTGGTTTCCTGAATCTTCCTCCCTGTTTCAAGGTTCATTTGAAGTGTAAGGTTTTGAAATCGCTGTCTTCAAGAGTTTTGTGTCATTCCTTAGGTTGTTAGTGTTATCGATTTTCTTTCAAAATCTCTCTTTTAGTTCACGGTCCTTGTTTTTGCCTATGGTTTTTCTTTTGTTCCCTAATCTCGGTTGGTTTTTCACTTGTCAACGTTCATGTCTTCGTCTTCCATTCCATTCTAGCCACTTTTTGTTGTTTTTCCAGAACACCGTGGCTTTGTACATTGTCTTTCTACATCTCATTTTAGTTTGCTGCCACTCTTTTGTTTCGTTTGTCCCTTCACTTCCTTCATTGTCCTCCCTACTGAGATCTTCTTGAAGGCTAAGTTTTGGAAATCATTGCCTATATGTGTAGGTATTGCTAGTTTTGCTATAGATCTCCAGCTTTTTGCATTGTCTTTCTATGTCTGTTTTAGTGTGCTGCCCTCAGTTTTTCGTTTTTGCCTTGGTTTCCTGAATCTTCCTCCCTGTTTCAAGGTTCATTTGAAGTGTAAGGTTTTGAAATCGCTGTCTTCAAGAGTTTTGTGTCGTTCCTTAGGTTGTTAGTATTATCGATTTTCTTTCAAAATCTCTCTTTTAGTTCACGGTCCTTGTTTTTGCCTATGGTTTTTCTTTTGTTCCCTAATCTCGGTTGGTTTTTCACTTGTCAACGTTCATGTCTTCGTCTTCCATTCCATTCTAGCCACTTTTTGTTGTTTTTCCAGAACACCGTGGCTTTGTACATTGTCTTTCTACATCTCATTTTAGTTTGCTGCCACTCTTTTGTTTCGTTTGTCCCTTCACTTCCTTCATCCTCCTCCCTACTGAGATCTTCTTGAAGGCTAAGTTTTGGAAATCATTGCCTATATGTGTAGGTATTGCTAGTTTTGCTATAGATCTCCAGCTTTTTGCATTGTCTTTCTATGTCTGTTTTAGTGTGCTACCCTCAGATTTTGAGGTTTTGCCTTGACTTCCTTAATCTTCCGCCCTAGTTAAGTTTTCTTTCTAAGTGGAAGCGTTTCCAGACTGGCCTTACTTTCTACATTGTCTTTCCACAGCTTTTCTAGTCTGCTGCCACTCTTTGGTTTAGTATTTCCCTTGACTTCCTTCATCCTCCTTTCTATTGAGATCTTATTGAAGGCTAAGTTTTGGAAATCATTGCCTATATGTGTAGGTATTGGTAGTTTTGCTATAGATCTCCAGCTTTTTGCATTGTCTTTCTATGTCTGTTTTAGTGTGCTGCACTCAGATTTTGAGTTTTTGCCTTGGTTTCCTGAATCTTCCTCCCTGTTTCAAGGTTCATTTGAAGTGTAAGGTTTTGAAATCGCTGTCTTCAAGAGTTTTGTGTCATTCCTTAGGTTGTTAGTATTATCGATTTTCTTTCAAAATCTCTCTTTTAGTTCACGGTCCTTGTTTTTGCCTATGGTTTTTCTTTTGTTCCCTAATCTCGGTTGGTTTTTCACTTGTCAACGTTCATGTCTTCGTCTTCCATTCCATTCTAGCCACTTTTTGTTGTTTTTCCAGAACACCGTGGCTTTGTACATTGTCTTTCTACATCTCATTTTAGTTTGCTGCCACTCTTTTGTTTCGTTTGTCCCTTCACTTCCTTCATCCTCCTCCCTGCTGAGATCTTCTTGAAGGCTAAGTTTTGGAAATCATTGCCTATATGTGTAGGTATTGCTAGTTTTGCTATAGATCTCCAGCTTTTTGCATTGTCTTGCTATGTCTGTTTTAGTGTGCTGCCCTCAGATTTTGAGGTTTTGCCTTGACTTCCTTAATCTTCCGCCCTAGTTAAGTTTTCTTTCTAAGTGGAAGCGTTTCCAGACTGGCCTTACTTTCTACATTGTCTTTCCACAGCTTTTCAGTCTGCTGCCACTCTTTGGTTTAGTATTTCCCTTCACTTCCTTCGTCCTCCTTTCTACTGAGATCTTCTTGAAGGCTAAGGTTTTTAAATCATTTCCTGTATTTGTAGGTATTGCTAGATTTGCTCTTGATCTCCAGCTTTTTGCACAGCCTTGCTATGTCCGTTTTAGTGTGCTGCCCTCAGTTTTTCGTTTTTGCCTTGGTTTCCTGAATCTTCCTCCCTGTTTCAAGGTTCATTTGAAGTGTAAGGTTTTGAAATCGCTGTCTTCAAGAGTTTTGTGTCATTCCTTAGGTTGTTAGTATTGTCGATTTTCTTTCAAAATCTCTCTTTTAGTTCACGGTCCTTGTTTTTGCCTATGGTTTTTCTTTTGTTCCCTAATCTCGGTTGGTTTTTCACTTGTCAACGTTCATGTCTTCGTCTTCCATTCCATTCTAGCCACTTTTTGTTGTTTTTCCAGAACACCGTGGCTTTGTACATTGTCTTTCTACATCTCATTTTAGTTTGCTGCCACTCTTTTGTTTCGTTTGTCCCTTCACTTCCTTCATTGTCCTCCCTACTGAGATCTTCTTGAAGGCTAAGTTTTGGAAATCATTGCCTATATGTGTAGGTATTGCTAGTTTTGCTATAGATCTCCAGCTTTTTGCATTGTCTTTCTATGTCTGTTTTAGTGTGCTGCCCTCAGTTTTTCGTTTTTGCCTTGGTTTCCTGAATCTTCCTCCCTGTTTCAAGGTTCATTTGAAGTGTAAGGTTTTGAAATCGCTGTCTTCAAGAGTTTTGTGTCGTTCCTTAGGTTGTTAGTATTATCGATTTTCTTTCAAAATCTCTCTTTTAGTTCACGGTCCTTGTTTTTGCCTATGGTTTTTCTTTTGTTCCCTAATCTCGGTTGGTTTTTCACTTGTCAACGTTCATGTCTTCATCTTCCATTCCATTCTAGCCACTTTTTGTTGTTTTTCCAGAACACCGTGGCTTTGTACATTGTCTTTCTACATCTCATTTTAGTTTGCTGCCACTCTTTTGTTTCGTTTGTCCCTTCACTTCCTTCATCCTCCTCCCTACTGAGATCTTCTTGAAGGCTAAGTTTTGGAAATCATTGCCTATATGTGTAGGTATTGCTAGTTTTGCTATAGATCTCCAGCTTTTTGCATTGTCTTTCTATGTCTGTTTTAGTGTGCTGCACTCAGATTTTGAGTTTTTGCCTTGGTTTCCTGAATCTTCCTCCCTGTTTCAAGGTTCATTTGAAGTGTAAGGTTTTGAAATCGCTGTCTTCAAGAGTTTTGTGTCATTCCTTAGGTTGTTAGTGTTATCGATTTTCTTTCAAAATCTCTCTTTTAGTTCACGGTCCTTGTTTTTGCCTATGGTTTTTCTTTTGTTCCCTAATCTCGGTTGGTTTTTCACTTGTCAACGTTCATGTCTTCGTCTTCCATTCCATTCTAGCCACTTTTTGTTGTTTTTCCAGAACACCGTGGCTTTGTACATTGTCTTTCTACATCTCATTTTAGTTTGCTGCCACTCTTTTGTTTCGTTTGTCCCTTCACTTCCTTCATCGTCCTCCCTACTGAGATCTTCTTGAAGGCTAAGTTTTGGAAATCATTGCCTATATGTGTAGGTATTGCTAGTTTTGCTATAGATCTCCAGCTTTTTGCATTGTCTTGCTATGTCTGTTTTAGTGTGCTGCCCTCAGATTTTGAGGTTTTGCCTTGACTTCCTTAATCTTCCGCCCTAGTTAAGTTTTCTTTCTAAGTGGAAGCTTTTCCAGACTGGCCTTACTTTCTACATTGTCTTTCCACAGCTTTTCAGTCTGCTGCCACTCTTTGGTTTAGTATTTCCCTTCACTTCCTTCATCCTCCTTTCTATTGAGATCTTCTTGAAGGCTAAGGTTTTTAAATCATTTCCTGTATTTGTAGGTATTGCTAGATTTGCTCTTGATCTCCAGCTTTTTGCACAGCCTTGCTATGTCTGTTTTAGTGTGCTGCCCTCAGTTTTTCGTTTTTGCCTTGGTTTCCTGAATCTTCCTCCCTGTTTCAAGGTTCATTTGAAGTGTAAGGTTTTGAAATCGCTGTCTTCAAGAGTTTTGTGTCATTCCTTAGGTTGTTAGTGTTATCGATTTTCTTTCAAAATCTCTCTTTTAGTTCACGGTCCTTGTTTTTGCCTATGGTTTTTCTTTTGTTCCCTAATCTCGGTTGGTTTTTCACTTGTCAACGTTCATGTCTTCGTCTTCCATTCCATTCTAGCCACTTTTTGTTGTTTTTCCAGAACACCGTGGCTTTGTACATTGTCTTTCTACATCTCATTTTAGTTTGCTGCCACTCTTTTGTTTCGTTTGTCCCTTCACTTCCTTCATCCTCCTCCCTACTGAGATCTTCTTGAAGGCTAAGTTTTGGAAATCATTGCCTATATGTGTAGGTATTGCTAGTTTTGCTATAGATCTCCAGCTTTTTGCATTGTCTTTCTATGTCTGTTTTAGTGTGCTGCACTCAGATTTTGAGTTTTTGCCTTGGTTTCCTGAATGTTCCTCCCTGTTTCCAGGTTCATTTGAAGTGTAAGGTTTTGAAATCGCTGTCTTCAAGAGTTTTGTGTCATTCCTTAGGTTGTTAGTCTTATCGATTTTCTTTCAAAATCTCTCTTTTAGTTCACGGTCCTTGTTTTTGCCTATGGTTTTTCTTTTGTTCCCTAATCTCGGTTGGTTTTTCACTTGTCAACGTTCATGTCTTTGTCTTCCATTCCATTCTAGCCACTTTTTGTTGTTTTTCCAGAACACCGTGGCTTTGTACATTGTCTTTCTACATCTCATTTTAGTTTGCTGCCACTCTTTTGTTTCGTTTGTCCCTTCACTTCCTTCATCCTCCTCCCTACTGAGATCTTCTTGAAGGCTAAGTTTTGGAAATCATTGCCTATATGTGTAGGTATTGCTAGTTTTGCTATAGATCTCCAGCTTTTTGCATTGTCTTTCTATGTCTGTTTTAGTGTGCTGCCCTCAGATTTTGAGGTTTTGCCTTGACTTCCTTAATCTTCCGCCCTAGTTAAGTTTTCTTTCTAAGTGGAAGCGTTTCCAGACTGGCCTTACTTTCTACATTGTCTTTCCACAGCTTTTCAGTCTGCTGCCACTCTTTGGTTTAGTATTTCCCTTCACTTCCTTCATCCTCCTTTCTATTGAGATCTTCTTGAAGGCTAAGTTTTGGAAATCATTGCCTATATGTGTAGGTATTGCTAGTTTTGCTATAGATCTCCAGCTTTTTGCATTGTCTTTCTATGTCTGTTTTAGTGTGCTGCCCTCAGTTTTTCGTTTTTGCCTTGGTTTCCTGAATCTTCCTCCCTGTTTCAAGGTTCATTTGAAGTGTAAGGTTTTGAAATCGCTGTCTTCAAGAGTTTTGTGTCATTCTTTAGGTTGTTAGTATTATCGATTTTCTTTCAAAATCTCTCTTTTAGTTCACAGTCCTTGTTTTTGCCTATGGTTTTTCTTTTGTTCCCTAATCTCGGTTGGTTTTTCACTTGTCAACGTTCATGTCTTCGTCTTCCATTCCATTCTAGCCACTTTTTGTTGTTTTTCCAGAACACCGTGGCTTTGTACATTGTCTTTCTACATCTCATTTTAGTTTGCTGCCACTCTTTTGTTTCGTTTGTCCCTTCACTTCCTTCATCCTCCTCCCTACTGAGATCTTCTTGAAGGCTAAGTTTTGGAAATCATTGCCTATATGTGTAGGTATTGCTAGTTTTGCTATAGATCTCCAGCTTTTTGCATTGTCTTTCTATGTCTGTTTTAGTGTGCTGCACTCAGATTTTGAGTTTTTGCCTTGGTTTCCTGAATGTTCCTCCCTGTTTCCAGGTTCATTTGAAGTGTAAGGTTTTGAAATCGCTGTCTTCAAGAGTTTTGTGTCATTCCTTAGGTTGTTAGTCTTATCGATTTTCTTTCAAAATCTCTCTTTTAGTTCACGGTCCTTGTTTTTGCCTATGGTTTTTCTTTTGTTCCCTAATCTCGGTTGGTTTTTCACTTGTCAACGTTCATGTCTTTGTCTTCCATTCCATTCTAGCCACTTTTTGTTGTTTTTCCAGAACACCGTGGCTTTGTACATTGTCTTTCTACATCTCATTTTAGTTTGCTGCCACTCTTTTGTTTCGTTTGTCCCTTCACTTCCTTCATCCTCCTCCCTACTGAGATCTTCTTGAAGGCTAAGTTTTGGAAATCATCGCCTATATGTGTAGGTATTGCTAGTTTTGCTATAGATCTCCAGCTTTTTGCATTGTCTTGCTATGTCTGTTTTAGTGTGCTGCCCTCAGATTTTGAGGTTTTGCCTTGACTTCCTTAATCTTCCGCCCTAGTTAAGTTTTCTTTCTAAGTGGAAGCGTTTCCAGACTGGCCTTACTTTCTACATTGTCTTTCCACAGCTTTTCAGTCTGCTGCCACTCTTTGGTTTAGTATTTCCCTTCACTTCCTTCATCCTCCTTTCTATTGAGATCTTCTTGAAGGCTAAGGTTTTTAAATCATTTCCTGTATTTGTAGGTATTGCTAGATTTGCTCTTGATCTCCAGCTTTTTGCACAGCCTTGCTATGTCTGTTTTAGTGTGCTGCCCTCAGTTTTTCGTTTTTGCCTTGGTTTCCTGAATCTTCCTCCCTGTTTCAAGGTTCATTTGAAGTGTAAGGTTTTGAAATCGCTGTCTTCAAGAGTTTTGTGTCATTCCTTAGGTTGTTAGTGTTATCGATTTTCTTTCAAAATCTCTCTTTTAGTTCACGGTCCTTGTTTTTGCCTATGGTTTTTCTTTTGTTCCCTAATCTCGGTTGGTTTTTCACTTGTCAACGTTCATGTCTTCGTCTTCCATTCCATTCTAGCCACTTTTTGTTGTTTTTCCAGAACACCGTGGCTTTGTACATTGTCTTTCTACATCTCATTTTAGTTTGCTGCCACTCTTTTGTTTCGTTTGTCCCTTCACTTCCTTCATCCTCCTCCCTACTGAGATCTTCTTGAAGGCTAAGTTTTGGAAATCATTGCCTATATGTGTAGGTATTGCTAGTTTTGCTATAGATCTCCAGCTTTTTGCATTGTCTTGCTATGTCTGTTTTAGTGTGCTGCCCTCAGATTTTGAGTTTTTGCCTTGGTTTCCTGAATCTTCCTCCCTGTTTCAAGGTTCATTTGAAGTGTAAGGTTTTGAAATCGCTGTCTTCAAGACTTTCGTGTCATTCCTTAGGTTGTTAGTGTTATCGATTTTCTTTCAAAATCTCTCTTTTAGTTCACGGTCCTTGTTTTTGCCTATGGTTTTTCTTTTGTTCCCTAATCTCGGTTGGTTTTTCACTTGTCAACGTTCATGTCTTCGTCTTCCATTCCATTCTAGCCACTTTTTCTTGTTTTTCCAGAACACCGTGGCTTTGTACATTGTCTTTCTACATCTCATTTTAGTTTGCTGCCACTCTTTTGTTTCGTTTGTCCCTTCACTTCCTTCATCCTCCTCCCTACTGAGATCTTCTTGAAGGCTAAGTTTTGGAAATCATTGCCTATATGTGTAGGTATTGCTAGTTTTGCTATAGATCTCCAGCTTTTTGCATTGTCTTTCTATGTCTGTTTTAGTGTGCTGCCCTCAGATTTTGAGTTTTTGCCTTGGTTTCCTGAATCTTCCTCCCTGTTTCAAGGTTCATTTGAAGTGTAAGGTTTTGAAATCGCTGTCTTCAAGAGTTTTGTGTCATTCCTTAGGTTGTTAGTGTTATCGATTTTCTTTCAAAATCTCTCTTTTAGTTCACGGTCCTTGTTTTTGCCTATGGTTTTTCTTTTGTTCCCTAATCTCGGTTGGTTTTTCACTTGTCAACGTTCATGTCTTCGTCTTCCATTCCATTCTAGCCACTTTTTGTTGTTTTTCCAGAACACCGTGGCTTTGTACATTGTCTTTCTACATCTCATTTTAGTTTGCTGCCACTCTTTTGTTTCGTTTGTCCCTTCACTTCCTTCATCCTCCTCCCTACTGAGATCTTCTTGAAGGCTAAGTTTTGGAAATCATTGCCTATATGTGTAGGTATTGCTAGTTTTGCTATAGATCTCCAGCTTTTTGCATTGTCTTTCTATGTCTGTTTTAGTGTGCTGCACTCAGATTTTGAGTTTTTGCCTTGGTTTCCTGAATGTTCCTCCCTGTTTCCAGGTTCATTTGAAGTGTAAGGTTTTGAAATCGCTGTCTTCAAGAGTTTTGTGTCATTCCTTAGGTTGTTAGTCTTATCGATTTTCTTTCAAAATCTCTCTTTTAGTTCACGGTCCTTGTTTTTGCCTATGGTTTTTCTTTTGTTCCCTAATCTCGGTTGGTTTTTCACTTGTCAACGTTCATGTCTTCGTCTTCCATTCCATTCTAGCCACTTTTTGTTGTTTTTCCAGAACACCGTGGCTTTGTACATTGTCTTTCTACATCTCATTTTAGTTTGCTGCCACTCTTTTGTTTCGTTTGTCCCTTCACTTCCTTCATCCTCCTCCCTACTGAGATCTTCTTGAAGGCTAAGTTTTGGAAATCATTGCCTATATGTGTAGGTATTGCTAGTTTTGCTATAGATCTCCAGCTTTTTGCATTGTCTTGCTATGTCTGTTTTAGTGTGCTGCCCTCAGATTTTGAGGTTTTGCCTTGACTTCCTTAATCTTCCGCCCTAGTTAAGTTTTCTTTCTAAGTGGAAGCGTTTCCAGACTGGCCTTACTTTCTACATTGTCTTTCCACAGCTTTTCAGTCTGCTGCCACTCTTTGGTTTAGTATTTCCCTTCACTTCCTTCATCCTCCTTTCTATTGAGACCTTATTGAAGGCTAAGTTTTGGAAATCATTGCCTATATGTGTAGTTATTGCTAGTTTTGCTATAGATCTCCAGCTTTTTGCATTGTCTTTCTATGTCTGTTTTAGTGTGCTGCCCTCAGTTTTTCGTTTTTGCCTTGGTTTCCTGAATCTTCCTCCCTGTTTCAAGGTTCATTTGAAGTGTAAGGTTTTGAAATCGCTGTCTTCAAGAGTTTTGTGTCATTCCTTAGGTTGTTAGTGTTATCGATTTTCTTTCAAAATCTCTCTTTTAGTTCACGGTCCTTGTTTTTGCCTATGGTTTTTCTTTTGTTCCCTAATCTCGGTTGGTTTTTCACTTGTCAACGTTCATGTCTTCGTCTTCCATTCCATTCTAGCCACTTTTTGTTGTTTTTCCAGAACACCGTGGCTTTGTACATTGTCTTTCTACATCTCATTTTAGTTTGCTGCCACTCTTTTGTTTCGTTTGTCCCTTCACTTCCTTCATCCTCCTCCCTACTGAGATCTTCTTGAAGGCTAAGTTTTGGAAATCATTGCCTATATGTGTAGGTATTGCTAGTTTTGCTATAGATCTCCAGCTTTTTGCATTGTCTTTCTATGTCTGTTTTAGTGTGCTGCACTCAGATTTTGAGTTTTTGCCTTGGTTTCCTGAATCTTCCTCCCTGTTTCAAGGTTCATTTGAAGTGTAAGGTTTTGAAATCGCTGTCTTCAAGAGTTTTGTGTCATTCCTTAGGTTGTTAGTATTATCGATTTTCTTTCAAAATCTCTCTTTTAGTTCACGGTCCTTGTTTTTGCCTATGGTTTTTCTTTTGTTCCCTAATCTCGGTTGGTTTTTCACTTGTCAACGTTCATGTCTTCGTCTTCCATTCCATTCTAGCCACTTTTTGTTGTTTTTCCAGAACACCGTGGCTTTGTACATTGTCTTTCTACATCTCATTTTAGTTTGCTGCCACTCTTTTGTTTCGTTTGTCCCTTCACTTCCTTCATCCTCCTCCCTACTGAGATCTTCTTGAAGGCTAAGTTTTGGAAATCATTGCCTATATGTGTAGGTATTGCTAGTTTTGCTATAGATCTCCAGCTTTTTGCATTGTCTTTCTATGTCTGTTTTAGTGTGCTGCCCTCAGATTTTGAGGTTTTGCCTTGACTTCCTTAATCTTCCGCCCTAGTTAAGTTTTCTTTCTAAGTGGAAGCGTTTCCAGACTGGCCTTACTTTCTACATTGTCTTTCCACAGCTTTTCAGTCTGCTGCCACTCTTTGGTTTAGTATTTCCCTTCACTTCCTTCATCCTCCTTTCTATTGAGATCTTATTGAAGGCTAAGTTTTGGAAATCATTGCCTATATGTGTAGGTATTGCTAGTTTTGCTATAGATCTCCAGCTTTTTGCATTGTCTTTCTATGTCTGTTTTAGTGTGCTGCCCTCAGTTTTTCGTTTTTGCCTTGGTTTCCTGAATCTTCCTCCCTGTTTCAAGGTTCATTTGAAGTGTAAGGTTTTGAAATCGCTGTCTTCAAGAGTTTTGTGTCATTCTTTAGGTTGTTAGTATTATCGATTTTCTTTCAAAATCTCTCTTTTAGTTCACAGTCCTTGTTTTTGCCTATGGTTTTTCTTTTGTTCCCTAATCTCGGTTGGTTTTTCACTTGTCAACGTTCATGTCTTCGTCTTCCATTCCATTCTAGCCACTTTTTGTTGTTTTTCCAGAACACCGTGGCTTTGTACATTGTCTTTCTACATCTCATTTTAGTTTGCTGCCACTCTTTTGTTTCGTTTGTCCCTTCACTTCCTTCATCCTCCTCCCTACTGAGATCTTCTTGAAGGCTAAGTTTTGGAAATCATTGCCTATATGTGTAGGTATTGCTAGTTTTGCTATAGATCTCCAGCTTTTTGCATTGTCTTTCTATGTCTGTTTTAGTGTGCTGCACTCAGATTTTGAGTTTTTGCCTTGGTTTCCTGAATGTTCCTCCCTGTTTCCAGGTTCATTTGAAGTGTAAGGTTTTGAAATCGCTGTCTTCAAGAGTTTTGTGTCATTCCTTAGGTTGTTAGTCTTATCGATTTTCTTTCAAAATCTCTCTTTTAGTTCACGGTCCTTGTTTTTGCCTATGGTTTTTCTTTTGTTCCCTAATCTCGGTTGGTTTTTCACTTGTCAACGTTCATGTCTTTGTCTTCCATTCCATTCTAGCCACTTTTTGTTGTTTTTCCAGAACACCGTGGCTTTGTACATTGTCTTTCTACATCTCATTTTAGTTTGCTGCCACTCTTTTGTTTCGTTTGTCCCTTCACTTCCTTCATCCTCCTCCCTACTGAGATCTTCTTGAAGGCTAAGTTTTGGAAATCATTGCCTATATGTGTAGGTATTGCTAGTTTTGCTATAGATCTCCAGCTTTTTGCATTGTCTTGCTATGTCTGTTTTAGTGTGCTGCCCTCAGATTTTGAGGTTTTGCCTTGACTTCCTTAATCTTCCGCCCTAGTTAAGTTTTCTTTCTAAGTGGAAGCGTTTCCAGACTGGCCTTACTTTCTACATTGTCTTTCCACAGCTTTTCAGTCTGCTGCCACTCTTTGGTTTAGTATTTCCCTTCACTTCCTTCATCCTCCTTTCTATTGAGATCTTCTTGAAGGCTAAGGTTTTTAAATCATTTCCTGTATTTGTAGGTATTGCTAGATTTGCTCTTGATCTCCAGCTTTTTGCACAGCCTTGCTATGTCTGTTTTAGTGTGCTGCCCTCAGTTTTTCGTTTTTGCCTTGGTTTCCTGAATCTTCCTCCCTGTTTCAAGGTTCATTTGAAGTGTAAGGTTTTGAAATCGCTGTCTTCAAGAGTTTTGTGTCATTCCTTAGGTTGTTAGTGTTATCGATTTTCTTTCAAAATCTCTCTTTTAGTTCACGGTCCTTGTTTTTGCCTATGGTTTTTCTTTTGTTCCCTAATCTCGGTTGGTTTTTCACTTGTCAACGTTCATGTCTTCGTCTTCCATTCCATTCTAGCCACTTTTTGTTGTTTTTCCAGAACACCGTGGCTTTGTACATTGTCTTTCTACATCTCATTTTAGTTTGCTGCCACTCTTTTGTTTCGTTTGTCCCTTCACTTCCTTCATCCTCCTCCCTACTGAGATCTTCTTGAAGGCTAAGTTTTGGAAATCATTGCCTATATGTGTAGGTATTGCTAGTTTTGCTATAGATCTCCAGCTTTTTGCATTGTCTTTCTATGTCTGTTTTAGTGTGCTGCACTCAGATTTTGAGTTTTTGCCTTGGTTTCCTGAATCTTCCTCCCTGTTTCAAGGTTCATTTGAAGTGTAAGGTTTTGAAATCGCTGTCTTCAAGAGTTTTGTGTCATTCCTTAGGTTGTTAGTATTATCGATTTTCTTTCAAAATCTCTCTTTTAGTTCACGGTCCTTGTTTTTGCCTATGGTTTTTCTTTTGTTCCCTAATCTCGGTTGGTTTTTCACTTGTCAACGTTCATGTCTTCGTCTTCCATTCCATTCTAGCCACTTTTTGTTGTTTTTCCAGAACACCGTGGCTTTGTACATTGTCTTTCTACATCTCATTTTAGTTTGCTGCCACTCTTTTGTTTCGTTTGTCCCTTCACTTCCTTCATCCTCCTCCCTACTGAGATCTTCTTGAAGGCTAAGTTTTGGAAATCATTGCCTATATGTGTAGGTATTGCTAGTTTTGCTATAGATCTCCAGCTTTTTGCATTGTCTTTCTATGTCTGTTTTAGTGTGCTGCCCTCAGATTTTGAGGTTTTGCCTTGACTTCCTTAATCTTCCGCCCTAGTTAAGTTTTCTTTCTAAGTGGAAGCGTTTCCAGACTGGCCTTACTTTCTACATTGTCTTTCCACAGCTTTTCAGTCTGCTGCCACTCTTTGGTTTAGTATTTCCCTTCACTTCCTTCATCCTCCTTTCTATTGAGATCTTATTGAAGGCTAAGTTTTGGAAATCAGTGCCTATATGTGTAGGTATTGCTAGTTTTGCTATAGATCTCCAGCTTTTTGCATTGTCTTTCTATGTCTGTTTTAGTGTGCTGCCCTCAGTTTTTCGTTTTTGCCTTGGTTTCCTGAATCTTCCTCCCTGTTTCAAGGTTCATTTGAAGTGTAAGGTTTTGAAATCGCTGTCTTCAAGAGTTTTGTGTCATTCTTTAGGTTGTTAGTATTATCGATTTTCTTTCAAAATCTCTCTTTTAGTTCACAGTCCTTGTTTTTGCCTATGGTTTTTCTTTTGTTCCCTAATCTCGGTTGGTTTTTCACTTGTCAACGTTCATGTCTTCGTCTTCCATTCCATTCTAGCCACTTTTTGTTGTTTTTCCAGAACACCGTGGCTTTGTACATTGTCTTTCTACATCTCATTTTAGTTTGCTGCCACTCTTTTGTTTCGTTTGTCCCTTCACTTCCTTCATCCTCCTCCCTACTGAGATCTTCTTGAAGGCTAAGTTTTGGAAATCATTGCCTATATGTGTAGGTATTGCTAGTTTTGCTATAGATCTCCAGCTTTTTGCATTGTCTTTCTATGTCTGTTTTAGTGTGCTGCACTCAGATTTTGAGTTTTTGCCTTGGTTTCCTGAATGTTCCTCCCTGTTTCCAGGTTCATTTGAAGTGTAAGGTTTTGAAATCGCTGTCTTCAAGAGTTTTGTGTCATTCCTTAGGTTGTTAGTCTTATCGATTTTCTTTCAAAATCTCTCTTTTAGTTCACGGTCCTTGTTTTTGCCTATGGTTTTTCTTTTGTTCCCTAATCTCGGTTGGTTTTTCACTTGTCAACGTTCATGTCTTTGTCTTCCATTCCATTCTAGCCACTTTTTGTTGTTTTTCCAGAACACCGTGGCTTTGTACATTGTCTTTCTACATCTCATTTTAGTTTGCTGCCACTCTTTTGTTTCGTTTGTCCCTTCACTTCCTTCATCCTCCTCCCTACTGAGATCTTCTTGAAGGCTAAGTTTTGGAAATCATTGCCTATATGTGTAGGTATTGCTAGTTTTGCTATAGATCTCCAGCTTTTTGCATTGTCTTGCTATGTCTGTTTTAGTGTGCTGCCCTCAGATTTTGAGGTTTTGCCTTGACTTCCTTAATCTTCCGCCCTAGTTAAGTTTTCTTTCTAAGTGGAAGCGTTTCCAGACTGGCCTTACTTTCTACATTGTCTTTCCACAGCTTTTCAGTCTGCTGCCACTCTTTGGTTTAGTATTTCCCTTCACTTCCTTCATCCTCCTTTCTATTGAGATCTTCTTGAAGGCTAAGGTTTTTAAATCATTTCCTGTATTTGTAGGTATTGCTAGATTTGCTCTTGATCTCCAGCTTTTTGCACAGCCTTGCTATGTCTGTTTTAGTGTGCTGCCCTCAGTTTTTCGTTTTTGCCTTGGTTTCCTGAATCTTCCTCCCTGTTTCAAGGTTCATTTGAAGTGTAAGGTTTTGAAATCGCTGTCTTCAAGAGTTTTGTGTCATTCCTTAGGTTGTTAGTGTTATCGATTTTCTTTCAAAATCTCTCTTTTAGTTCACGGTCCTTGTTTTTGCCTATGGTTTTTCTTTTGTTCCCTAATCTCGGTTGGTTTTTCACTTGTCAACGTTCATGTCTTCGTCTTCCATTCCATTCTAGCCACTTTTTGTTGTTTTTCCAGAACACCGTGGCTTTGTACATTGTCTTTCTACATCTCATTTTAGTTTGCTGCCACTCTTTTGTTTCGTTTGTCCCTTCACTTCCTTCATCCTCCTCCCTACTGAGATCTTCTTGAAGGCTAAGTTTTGGAAATCATTGCCTATATGTGTAGGTATTGCTAGTTTTGCTATAGATCTCCAGCTTTTTGCATTGTCTTGCTATGTCTGTTTTAGTGTGCTGCCCTCAGATTTTGAGTTTTTGCCTTGGTTTCCTGAATCTTCCTCCCTGTTTCAAGGTTCATTTGAAGTGTAAGGTTTTGAAATCGCTGTCTTCAAGACTTTCGTGTCATTCCTTAGGTTGTTAGTGTTATCGATTTTCTTTCAAAATCTCTCTTTTAGTTCACGGTCCTTGTTTTTGCCTATGGTTTTTCTTTTGTTCCCTAATCTCGGTTGGTTTTTCACTTGTCAACGTTCATGTCTTCGTCTTCCATTCCATTCTAGCCACTTTTTCTTGTTTTTCCAGAACACCGTGGCTTTGTACATTGTCTTTCTACATCTCATTTTAGTTTGCTGCCACTCTTTTGTTTCGTTTGTCCCTTCACTTCCTTCATCCTCCTCCCTACTGAGATCTTCTTGAAGGCTAAGTTTTGGAAATCATTGCCTATATGTGTAGGTATTGCTAGTTTTGCTATAGATCTCCAGCTTTTTGCATTGTCTTTCTATGTCTGTTTTAGTGTGCTGCCCTCAGATTTTGAGTTTTTGCCTTGGTTTCCTGAATCTTCCTCCCTGTTTCAAGGTTCATTTGAAGTGTAAGGTTTTGAAATCGCTGTCTTCAAGAGTTTTGTGTCATTCCTTAGGTTGTTAGTGTTATCGATTTTCTTTCAAAATCTCTCTTTTAGTTCACGGTCCTTGTTTTTGCCTATGGTTTTTCTTTTGTTCCCTAATCTCGGTTGGTTTTTCACTTGTCAACGTTCATGTCTTCGTCTTCCATTCCATTCTAGCCACTTTTTGTTGTTTTTCCAGAACACCGTGGCTTTGTACATTGTCTTTCTACATCTCATTTTAGTTTGCTGCCACTCTTTTGTTTCGTTTGTCCCTTCACTTCCTTCATCCTCCTCCCTACTGAGATCTTCTTGAAGGCTAAGTTTTGGAAATCATTGCCTATATGTGTAGGTATTGCTAGTTTTGCTATAGATCTCCAGCTTTTTGCATTGTCTTTCTATGTCTGTTGTAGTGTGCTGCACTCAGATTTTGAGTTTTTGCCTTGGTTTCCTGAATGTTCCTCCCTGTTTCAAGGTTCATTTGAAGTGTAAGGTTTTGAAATCGCTGTCTTCAAGAGTTTTGTGTCATTCCTTAGGTTGTTAGTCTTATCGATTTTCTTTCAAAATCTCTCTTTTAGTTCACGGTCCTTGTTTTTGCCTATGGTTTTTCTTTTGTTCCCTAATCTCGGTTGGTTTTTCACTTGTCAACGTTCATGTCTTTGTCTTCCATTCCATTCTAGCCACTTTTTGTTGTTTTTCCAGAACACCGTGGCTTTGTACATTGTCTTTCTACATCTCATTTTAGTTTGCTGCCACTCTTTTGTTTCGTTTGTCCCTTCACTTCCTTCATCCTCCTCCCTACTGAGATCTTCTTGAAGGCTAAGTTTTGGAAATCATTGCCTATATGTGTAGGTATTGCTAGTTTTGCTATAGATCTCCAGCTTTTTGCATTGTCTTGCTATGTCTGTTTTAGTGTGCTGCCCTCAGATTTTGAGGTTTTGCCTTGACTTCCTTAATCTTCCGCCCTAGTTAAGTTTTCTTTCTAAGTGGAAGCGTTTCCAGACTGGCCTTACTTTCTACATTGTCTTTCCACAGCTTTTCAGTCTGCTGCCACTCTTTGGTTTAGTATTTCCCTTCACTTCCTTCATCCTCCTTTCTATTGAGATCTTCTTGAAGGCTAAGGTTTTTAAATCATTTCCTGTATTTGTAGGTATTGCTAGATTTGCTCTTGATCTCCAGCTTTTTGCACAGCCTTGCTATGTCTGTTTTAGTGTGCTGCCCTCAGTTTTTCGTTTTTGCCTTGGTTTCCTGAATCTTCCTCCCTGTTTCAAGGTTCATTTGAAGTGTAAGGTTTTGAAATCGCTGTCTTCAAGAGTTTTGTGTCATTCCTTAGGTTGTTAGTGTTATCGATTTTCTTTCAAAATCTCTCTTTTAGTTCACGGTCCTTGTTTTTGCCTATGGTTTTTCTTTTGTTCCCTAATCTCGGTTGGTTTTTCACTTGTCAACGTTCATGTCTTCGTCTTCCATTCCATTCTAGCCACTTTTTGTTGTTTTTCCAGAACACCGTGGCTTTGTACATTGTCTTTCTACATCTCATTTTAGTTTGCTGCCACTCTTTTGTTTCGTTTGTCCCTTCACTTCCTTCATCCTCCTCCCTACTGAGATCTTCTTGAAGGCTAAGTTTTGGAAATCATTGCCTATATGTGTAGGTATTGCTAGTTTTGCTATAGATCTCCAGCTTTTTGCATTGTCTTTCTATGTCTGTTTTAGTGTGCTGCCCTCAGATTTTGAGTTTTTGCCTTGGTTTCCTGAATCTTCCTCCCTGTTTCAAGGTTCATTTGAAGTGTAAGGTTTTGAAATCGCTGTCTTCAAGAGTTTTGTGTCATTCCTTAGGTTGTTAGTATTATCGATTTTCTTTCAAAATCTCTCTTTTAGTTCACGGTCCTTGTTTTTGCCTATGGTTTTTCTTTTGTTCCCTAATCTCGGTTGGTTTTTCACTTGTCAACGTTCATGTCTTCGTCTTCCATTCCATTCTAGCCACTTTTTGTTGTTTTTCCAGAACACCGTGGCTTTGTACATTGTCTTTCTACATCTCATTTTAGTTTGCTGCCACTCTTTTGTTTCGTTTGTCCCTTCACTTCCTTCATCGTCCTCCCTACTGAGATCTTCTTGAAGGCTAAGTTTTGGAAATCATTGCCTATATGTGTAGGTATTGCTAGTTTTGCTATAGATCTCCAGCTTTTTGCATTGTCTTTCTATGTCTGTTTTAGTGTGCTGCACTCAGATTTTGAGTTTTTGCCTTGGTTTCCTGAATCTTCCTCCCTGTTTCAAGGTTCATTTGAAGTGTAAGGTTTTGAAATCGCTGTCTTCAAGAGTTTTGTGTCATTCCTTAGGTTGTTAGTATTATCGATTTTCTTTCAAAATCTCTCTTTTAGTTCACGGTCCTTGTTTTTGCCTATGGTTTTTCTTTTGTTCCCTAATCTCGGTTGGTTTTTCACTTGTCAACGTTCATGTCTTCGTCTTCCATTCCATTCTAGCCACTTTTTGTTGTTTTTCCAGAACACCGTGGCTTTGTACATTGTCTTTCTACATCTCATTTTAGTTTGCTGCCACTCTTCTGTTTCGTTTGTCCCTTCACTTCCTTCATCCTCCTCCCTACTGAGATCTTCTTGAAGGCTAAGTTTTGGAAATCATTGCCTATATGTGTAGGTATTGCTAGTTTTGCTATAGATCTCCAGCTTTTTGCATTGTCTTGCTATGTCTGTTTTAGTGTGCTGCCCTCAGATTTTGAGGTTTTGCCTTGACTTCCTTAATCTTCCGCCCTAGTTAAGTTTTCTTTCTAAGTGGAAGCGTTTCCAGACTGGCCTTACTTTCTACATTGTCTTTCCACAGCTTTTCAGTCTGCTGCCACTCTTTGGTTTAGTATTTCCCTTCACTTCCTTCATCCTCCTTTCTATTGAGATCTTCTTGAAGGCTAAGGTTTTTAAATCATTTCCTGTATTTGTAGGTATTGCTAGATTTGCTCTTGATCTCCAGCTTTTTGCACAGCCTTGCTATGTCTGTTTTAGTGGGCTGCCCTCAGTTTTTCGTTTTTGCCTTGGTTTCCTGAATCTTCCTCCCTGTTTCAAGGTTCATTTGAAGTGTAAGGTTTTGAAATCGCTGTCTTCAAGAGTTTTGTGTCATTCCTTAGGTTGTTAGTATTATCGATTTTCTTTCAAAATCTCTCTTTTAGTTCACGGTCCTAGTTTTTGCCTATGGTTTTTCTTTTGTTCCCTAATCTCGGTTGGTTTTTCACTTGTCAACGTTCATGTCTTCGTCTTCCATTCCATTCTAGCCACTTTTTGTTGTTTTTCCAGAACACCGTGGCTTTGTACATTGTCTTTCTACATCTCATTTTAGTTTGCTGCCACTCTTTTGTTTCGTTTGTCCCTTCACTTCCTTCATCCTCCTCCCTACTGAGATCTTCTTGAAGGCTAAGTTTTGGAAATCATTGCCTATATGTGTAGGTATTGCTAGTTTTGCTATAGATCTCCAGCTTTTTGCATTGTCTTTCTATGTCTGTTTTAGTGTGCTGCCCTCAGATTTTGAGTTTTTGCCTTGGTTTCCTGAATCTTCCTCCCTGTTTCAAGGTTCATTTGAAGTGTAAGGTTTTGAAATCGCTGTCTTCAAGAGTTTTGTGTCATTCCTTAGGTTGTTAGTGTTATCGATTTTCTTTCAAAATCTCTCTTTTAGTTCACGGTCCTTGTTTTTGCCTATGGTTTTTCTTTTGTTCCCTAATCTTGGTTGTTTTTTCACTTGTCAACGTTCATGTCTTCGTCTTCCATTCCATTCTAGCCACTTTTTGTTGTTTTTCCAGAACACCGTGGCTTTGTACATTGTCTTTCTACATCTCATTTTAGTTTGCTGCCACTCTTTTGTTTCGTTTGTCCCTTCACTTCCTTCATTGTCCTCCCTACTGAGATCTTCTTGAAGGCTAAGTTTTGGAAATCATTGCCTATATGTGTAGGTATTGCTAGTTTTGCTATAGATCTCCAGCTTTTTGCATTGTCTTGCTATGTCTGTTTTAGTGTGCTGCCCTCAGTTTTTCGTTTTTGCCTTGGTTTCCTGAATCTTCCTCCCTGTTTCAAGGTTCATTTGAAGTGTAAGGTTTTGAAATCGCTGTCTTCAAGAGTTTTGTGTCGTTCCTTAGGTTGTTAGTATTATCGATTTTCTTTCAAAATCTCTCTTTTAGTTCACGGTCCTTGTTTTTGCCTATGGTTTTTCTTTTGTTCCCTAATCTCGGTTGGTTTTTCACTTGTCAACGTTCATGTCTTCGTCTTCCATTCCATTCTAGCCACTTTTTGTTGTTTTTCCAGAACACCGTGGCTTTGTACATTGTCTTTCTACATCTCATTTTAGTTTGCTGCCACTCTTTTGTTTCGTTTCTCCCTTCACTTCCTTCATCGTCCTCCCTACTGAGATCTTCTTGAAGGCTAAGTTTTGGAAATCATTGCCTATATGTGTAGGTATTGCTAGTTTTGCTATAGATCTCCAGCTTTTTGCATTGTCTTTCTATGTCTGTTTTAGTGTGCTGCCCTCAGATTTTGAGTTTTTGCCTTGGTTTCCTGAATCTTCCTCCCTGTTTCAAGGTTCATTTGAAGTGTAAGGTTTTGAAATCGCTGTCTTCAAGAGTTTTGTGTCATTCCTTAGGTTGTTAGTGTTATCGATTTTCTTTCAAAATCTCTCTTTTAGTTCACGGTCCTTGTTTTTGCCTATGGTTTTTCTTTTGTTCCCTAATCTCGGTTGGTTTTTCACTTGTCAACGTTCATGTCTTCGTCTTCCATTCCATTCTAGCCACTTTTTGTTGTTTTTCCAGAACACCGTGGCTTTGTACATTGTCTTTCTACATCTCATTTTAGTTTGCTGCCACTCTTTTGTTTCGTTTGTCCCTTCACTTCCTTCATCGTCCTCCCTACTGAGATCTTCTTGAAGGCTAAGTTTTGGAAATCATCGCCTATATGTGTAGGTATTGCTAGTTTTGCTATAGATCTCCAGCTTTTTGCATTGTCTTTCTATGTCTGTTTTAGTGTGCTGCACTCAGATTTTGAGTTTTTGCCTTGGTTTCCTGAATCTTCCTCCCTGTTTCAAGGTTCATTTGAAGTGTAAGGTTTTGAAATCGCTGTCTTCAAGAGTTTTGTGTCATTCCTTAGGTTGTTAGTATTATCGATTTTCTTTCAAAATCTCTCTTTTAGTTCACGGTCCTTGTTTTTGCCTATGGTTTTTCTTTTGTTCCCTAATCTCGGTTGGTTTTTCACTTGTCAACGTTCATGTCTTCGTCTTCCATTCCATTCTAGCCACTTTTTGTTGTTTTTCCAGAACACCGTGGCTTTGTACATTGTCTTTCTACATCTCATTTTAGTTTGCTGCCACTCTTTTGTTTCGTTTGTCCCTTCACTTCCTTCATCCTCCTCCCTACTGAGATCTTCTTGAAGGCTAAGTTTTGGAAATCATTGCCTATATGTGTAGGTATTGCTAGTTTTGCTATAGATCTCCAGCTTTTTGCATTGTCTTGCTATGTCTGTTTTAGTGTGCTGCCCTCAGATTTTGAGGTTTTGCCTTGACTTCCTTAATCTTCCGCCCTAGTTAAGTTTTCTTTCTAAGTGGAAGCGTTTCCAGACTGGCCTTACTTTCTACATTGTCTTTCCACAGCTTTTCAGTCTGCTGCCACTCTTTGGTTTAGTATTTCCCTTCACTTCCTTCGTCCTCCTTTCTATTGAGATCTTCTTGAAGGCTAAGGTTTTTAAATCATTTCCTGTATTTGTAGGTATTGCTAGATTTGCTCTTGATCTCCAGCTTTTTGCACAGCCTTGCTATGTCTGTTTTAGTGTGCTGCCCTCAGTTTTTCGTTTTTGCCTTGGTTTCCTGAATCTTCCTCCCTGTTTCAAGGTTCATTTGAAGTGTAAGGTTTTGAAATCGCTGTCTTCAAGAGTTTTGTGTCATTCCTTAGGTTGTTAGTATTATCGATTTTCTTTCAAAATCTCTCTTTTAGTTCACGGTCCTTGTTTTTGCCTATGGTTTTTCTTTTGTTCCCTAATCTCGGTTGGTTTTTCACTTGTCAACGTTCATGTCTTCGTCTTCCATTCCATTCTAGCCAATTTTTGTTGTTTTTCCAGAACACCGTGGCTTTGTACATTGTCTTTCTACATCTCATTTTAGTTTGCTGCCACTCTTTTGTTTCGTTTGTCCCTTCACTTCCTTCATCGTCCTCCCTACTGAGATCTTCTTGAAGGCTAAGTTTTGGAAATCATCGCCTATATGTGTAGGTATTGCTAGTTTTGCTATAGATCTCCAGCTTTTTGCATTGTCTTTCTATGTCTGTTTTAGTGTGCTGCACTCAGATTTTGAGTTTTTGCCTTGGTTTCCTGAATCTTCCTCCCTGTTTCAAGGTTCATTTGAAGTGTAAGGTTTTGAAATCGCTGTCTTCAAGAGTTTTGTGTCATTCCTTAGGTTGTTAGTATTATCGATTTTCTTTCAAAATCTCTCTTTTAGTTCACGGTCCTTGTTTTTGCCTATGGTTTTTCTTTTGTTCCCTAATCTCGGTTGGTTTTTCACTTGTCAACGTTCATGTCTTCGTCTTCCATTCCATTCTAGCCACTTTTTGTTGTTTTTCCAGAACACCGTGGCTTTGTACATTGTCTTTCTACATCTCATTTTAGTTTGCTGCCACTCTTTTGTTTCGTTTGTCCCTTCACTTCCTTCATCCTCCTCCCTACTGAGATCTTCTTGAAGGCTAAGTTTTGGAAATCATTGCCTATATGTGTAGGTATTGCTAGTTTTGCTATAGATCTCCAGCTTTTTGCATTGTCTTGCTATGTCTGTTTTAGTGTGCTGCCCTCAGATTTTGAGGTTTTGCCTTGACTTCCTTAATCTTCCGCCCTAGTTAAGTTTTCTTTCTAAGTGGAAGCGTTTCCAGACTGGCCTTACTTTCTACATTGTCTTTCCACAGCTTTTCAGTCTGCTGCCACTCTTTGGTTTAGTATTTCCCTTCACTTCCTTCGTCCTCCTTTCTATTGAGATCTTCTTGAAGGCTAAGGTTTTTAAATCATTTCCTGTATTTGTAGGTATTGCTAGATTTGCTCTTGATCTCCAGCTTTTTGCACAGCCTTGCTATGTCTGTTTTAGTGTGCTGCCCTCAGTTTTTCGTTTTTGCCTTGGTTTCCTGAATCTTCCTCCCTGTTTCAAGGTTCATTTGAAGTGTAAGGTTTTGAAATCGCTGTCTTCAAGAGTTTTGTGTCATTCCTTAGGTTGTTAGTATTATCGATTTTCTTTCAAAATCTCTCTTTTAGTTCACGGTCCTTGTTTTTGCCTATGGTTTTTCTTTTGTTCCCTAATCTCGGTTGGTTTTTCACTTGTCAACGTTCATGTCTTCGTCTTCCATTCCATTCTAGCCACTTTTTGTTGTTTTTCCAGAACACCGTGGCTTTGTACATTGTCTTTCTACATCTCATTTTAGTTTGCTGCCACTCTTTTGTTTCGTTTGTCCCTTCACTTCCTTCATCGTCCTCCCTACTGAGATCTTCTTGAAGGCTAAGTTTTGGAAATCATTGCCTATATGTGTAGGTATTGCTAGTTTTGCTATAGATCTCCAGCTTTTTGCATTGTCTTTCTATGTCTGTTTTAGTGTGCTGCCCTCAGATTTTGAGTTTTTGCCTTGGTTTCCTGAATCTTCCTCCCTGTTTCAAGGTTCATTTGAAGTGTAAGGTTTTGAAATCGCTGTCTTCAAGAGTTTTGTGTCATTCCTTAGGTTGTTAGTGTTATCGATTTTCTTTCAAAATCTCTCTTTTAGTTCACGGTCCTTGTTTTTGCCTATGGTTTTTCTTTTGTTCCCTAATCTCGGTTGGTTTTTCACTTGTCAACGTTCATGTCTTCGTCTTCCATTCCATTCTAGCCACTTTTTGTTGTTTTTCCAGAACACCGTGGCTTTGTACATTGTCTTTCTACATCTCATTTTAGTTTGCTGCCACTCTTTTGTTTCGTTTGTCCCTTCACTTCCTTCATTGTCCTCCCTACTGAGATCTTCTTGAAGGCTAAGTTTTGGAAATCATTGCCTATATGTGTAGGTATTGCTAGTTTTGCTATAGATCTCCAGCTTTTTGCATTGTCTTTCTATGTCTGTTTTAGTGTGCTGCCCTCAGTTTTTCGTTTTTGCCTTGGTTTCCTGAATCTTCCTCCCTGTTTCAAGGTTCATTTGAAGTGTAAGGTTTTGAAATCGCTGTCTTCAAGAGTTTTGTGTCGTTCCTTAGGTTGTTAGTATTATCGATTTTCTTTCAAAATCTCTCTTTTAGTTCACGGTCCTTGTTTTTGCCTATGGTTTTTCTTTTGTTCCCTAATCTCGGTTGGTTTTTCACTTGTCAACGTTCATGTCTTCATCTTCCATTCCATTCTAGCCACTTTTTGTTGTTTTTCCAGAACACCGTGGCTTTGTACATTGTCTTTCTACATCTCATTTTAGTTTGCTGCCACTCTTTTGTTTCGTTTGTCCCTTCACTTCCTTCATCCTCCTCCCTACTGAGATCTTCTTGAAGGCTAAGTTTTGGAAATCATTGCCTATATGTGTAGGTATTGCTAGTTTTGCTATAGATCTCCAGCTTTTTGCATTGTCTTTCTATGTCTGTTTTAGTGTGCTACCCTCAGATTTTGAGGTTTTGCCTTGACTTCCTTAATCTTCCGCCCTAGTTAAGTTTTCTTTCTAAGTGGAAGCGTTTCCAGACTGGCCTTACTTTCTACATTGTCTTTCCACAGCTTTTCTAGTCTGCTGCCACTCTTTGGTTTAGTATTTCCCTTGACTTCCTTCATCCTCCTTTCTATTGAGATCTTATTGAAGGCTAAGTTTTGGAAATCATTGCCTATATGTGTAGGTATTGCTAGTTTTGCTATAGATCTCCAGCTTTTTGCATTGTCTTTCTATGTCTGTTTTAGTGTGCTGCACTCAGATTTTGAGTTTTTGCCTTGGTTTCCTGAATCTTCCTCCCTGTTTCAAGGTTCATTTGAAGTGTAAGGTTTTGAAATCGCTGTCTTCAAGAGTTTTGTGTCATTCCTTAGGTTGTTAGTGTTATCGATTTTCTTTCAAAATCTCTCTTTTAGTTCACGGTCCTTGTTTTTGCCTATGGTTTTTCTTTTGTTCCCTAATCTCGGTTGGTTTTTCACTTGTCAACGTTCATGTCTTCGTCTTCCATTCCATTCTAGCCACTTTTTGTTGTTTTTCCAGAACACCGTGGCTTTGTACATTGTCTTTCTACATCTCATTTTAGTTTGCTGCCACTCTTTTGTTTCGTTTGTCCCTTCACTTCCTTCATCCTCCTCCCTACTGAGATCTTCTTGAAGGCTAAGTTTTGGAAATCATTGCCTATATGTGTAGGTATTGCTAGTTTTGCTATAGATCTCCAGCTTTTTGCATTGTCTTTCTATGTCTGTTTTAGTGTGCTGCCCTCAGATTTTGAGTTTTTGCCTTGGTTTCCTGAATCTTCCTCCCTGTTTCAAGGTTCATTTGAAGTGTAAGGTTTTGAAATCGCTGTCTTCAAGAGTTTTGTGTCATTCCTTAGGTTGTTAGTATTATCGATTTTCTTTCAAAATCTCTCTTTTAGTTCACGGTCCTTGTTTTTGCCTATGGTTTTTCTTTTGTTCCCTAATCTCGGTTGGTTTTTCACTTGTCAACGTTCATGTCTTCGTCTTCCATTCCATTCTAGCCACTTTTTGTTGTTTTTCCAGAACACCGTGGCTTTGTACATTGTCTTTCTACATCTCATTTTAGTTTGCTGCCACTCTTTTGTTTCGTTTGTCCCTTCACTTCCTTCATCGTCCTCCCTACTGAGATCTTCTTGAAGGCTAAGTTTTGGAAATCATTGCCTATATGTGTAGGTATTGCTAGTTTTGCTATAGATCTCCAGCTTTTTGCATTGTCTTTCTATGTCTGTTTTAGTGTGCTGCACTCAGATTTTGAGTTTTTGCCTTGGTTTCCTGAATCTTCCTCCCTGTTTCAAGGTTCATTTGAAGTGTAAGGTTTTGAAATCGCTGTCTTCAAGAGTTTTGTGTCATTCCTTAGGTTGTTAGTATTATCGATTTTCTTTCAAAATCTCTCTTTTAGTTCACGGTCCTTGTTTTTGCCTATGGTTTTTCTTTTGTTCCCTAATCTCGGTTGGTTTTTCACTTGTCAACGTTCATGTCTTCGTCTTCCATTCCATTCTAGCCACTTTTTGTTGTTTTTCCAGAACACCGTGGCTTTGTACATTGTCTTTCTACATCTCATTTTAGTTTGCTGCCACTCTTTTGTTTCGTTTGTCCCTTCACTTCCTTCATCCTCCTCCCTACTGAGATCTTCTTGAAGGCTAAGTTTTGGAAATCATTGCCTATATGTGTAGGTATTGCTAGTTTTGCTATAGATCTCCAGCTTTTTGCATTGTCTTGCTATGTCTGTTTTAGTGTGCTGCCCTCAGATTTTGAGGTTTTGCCTTGACTTCCTTAATCTTCCGCCCTAGTTAAGTTTTCTTTCTAAGTGGAAGCGTTTCCAGACTGGCCTTACTTTCTACATTGTCTTTCCACAGCTTTTCAGTCTGCTGCCACTCTTTGGTTTAGTATTTCCCTTCACTTCCTTCGTCCTCCTTTCTATTGAGATCTTCTTGAAGGCTAAGGTTTTTAAATCATTTCCTGTATTTGTAGGTATTGCTAGATTTGCTCTTGATCTCCAGCTTTTTGCACAGCCTTGCTATGTCTGTTTTAGTGTGCTGCCCTCAGTTTTTCGTTTTTGCCTTGGTTTCCTGAATCTTCCTCCCTGTTTCAAGGTTCATTTGAAGTGTAAGGTTTTGAAATCGCTGTCTTCAAGAGTTTTGTGTCATTCCTTAGGTTGTTAGTGTTATCGATTTTCTTTCAAAATCTCTCTTTTAGTTCACGGTCCTTGTTTTTGCCTATGGTTTTTCTTTTGTTCCCTAATCTTGGTTGTTTTTTCACTTGTCAACGTTCATGTCTTCGTCTTCCATTCCATTCTAGCCACTTTTTGTTGTTTTTCCAGAACACCGTGGCTTTGTACATTGTCTTTCTACATCTCATTTTAGTTTGCTGCCACTCTTTTGTTTCGTTTGTCCCTTCACTTCCTTCATTGTCCTCCCTACTGAGATCTTCTTGAAGGCTAAGTTTTGGAAATCATTGCCTATATGTGTAGGTATTGCTAGTTTTGCTATAGATCTCCAGCTTTTTGCATTGTCTTGCTATGTCTGTTTTAGTGTGCTGCCCTCAGTTTTTCGTTTTTGCCTTGGTTTCCTGAATCTTCCTCCCTGTTTCAAGGTTCATTTGAAGTGTAAGGTTTTGAAATCGCTGTCTTCAAGAGTTTTGTGTCGTTCCTTAGGTTGTTAGTATTATCGATTTTCTTTCAAAATCTCTCTTTTAGTTCACGGTCCTTGTTTTTGCCTATGGTTTTTCTTTTGTTCCCTAATCTCGGTTGGTTTTTCACTTGTCAACGTTCATGTCTTCGTCTTCCATTCCATTCTAGCCACTTTTTGTTGTTTTTCCAGAACACCGTGGCTTTGTACATTGTCTTTCTACATCTCATTTTAGTTTGCTGCCACTCTTTTGTTTCGTTTCTCCCTTCACTTCCTTCATCGTCCTCCCTACTGAGATCTTCTTGAAGGCTAAGTTTTGGAAATCATTGCCTATATGTGTAGGTATTGCTAGTTTTGCTATAGATCTCCAGCTTTTTGCATTGTCTTTCTATGTCTGTTTTAGTGTGCTGCCCTCAGATTTTGAGTTTTTGCCTTGGTTTCCTGAATCTTCCTCCCTGTTTCAAGGTTCATTTGAAGTGTAAGGTTTTGAAATCGCTGTCTTCAAGAGATTTGTGTCATTCCTTAGGTTGTTAGTGTTATCGATTTTCTTTCAAAATCTCTCTTTTAGTTCACGGTCCTTGTTTTTGCCTATGGTTTTTCTTTTGTTCCCTAATCTCGGTTGGTTTTTCACTTGTCAACGTTCATGTCTTCGTCTTCCATTCCATTCTAGCCACTTTTTGTTGTTTTTCCAGAACACCGTGGATTTGTACATTGTCTTTCTACATCTCATTTTAGTTTGCTGCCACTCTTTTGTTTCGTTTGTCCCTTCACTTCCTTCATCGTCCTCCCTACTGAGATCTTCTTGAAGGCTAAGTTTTGGAAATCATCGCCTATATGTGTAGGTATTGCTAGTTTTGCTATAGATCTCCAGCTTTTTGCATTGTCTTTCTATGTCTGTTTTAGTGTGCTGCACTCAGATTTTGAGTTTTTGCCTTGGTTTCCTGAATCTTCCTCCCTGTTTCAAGGTTCATTTGAAGTGTAAGGTTTTGAAATCGCTGTCTTCAAGAGTTTTGTGTCATTCCTTAGGTTGTTAGTATTATCGATTTTCTTTCAAAATCTCTCTTTTAGTTCACGGTCCTTGTTTTTGCCTATGGTTTTTCTTTTGTTCCCTAATCTCGGTTGGTTTTTCACTTGTCAACGTTCATGTCTTCGTCTTCCATTCCATTCTAGCCACTTTTTGTTGTTTTTCCAGAACACCGTGGCTTTGTACATTGTCTTTCTACATCTCATTTTAGTTTGCTGCCACTCTTTTGTTTCGTTTGTCCCTTCACTTCCTTCATCCTCCTCCCTACTGAGATCTTCTTGAAGGCTAAGTTTTGGAAATCATTGCCTATATGTGTAGGTATTGCTAGTTTTGCTATAGATCTCCAGCTTTTTGCATTGTCTTGCTATGTCTGTTTTAGTGTGCTGCCCTCAGATTTTGAGGTTTTGCCTTGACTTCCTTAATCTTCCGCCCTAGTTAAGTTTTCTTTCTAAGTGGAAGCGTTTCCAGACTGGCCTTACTTTCTACATTGTCTTTCCACAGCTTTTCAGTCTGCTGCCACTCTTTGGTTTAGTATTTCCCTTCACTTCCTTCGTCCTCCTTTCTATTGAGATCTTCTTGAAGGCTAAGGTTTTTAAATCATTTCCTGTATTTGTAGGTATTGCTAGATTTGCTCTTGATCTCCAGCTTTTTGCACAGCCTTGCTATGTCTGTTTTAGTGTGCTGCCCTCAGTTTTTCGTTTTTGCCTTGGTTTCCTGAATCTTCCTCCCTGTTTCAAGGTTCATTTGAAGTGTAAGGTTTTGAAATCGCTGTCTTCAAGAGTTTTGTGTCATTCCTTAGGTTGTTAGTATTATCGATTTTCTTTCAAAATCTCTCTTTTAGTTCACGGTCCTTGTTTTTGCCTATGGTTTTTCTTTTGTTCCCTAATCTCGGTTGGTTTTTCACTTGTCAACGTTCATGTCTTCGTCTTCCATTCCATTCTAGCCAATTTTTGTTGTTTTTCCAGAACACCGTGGCTTTGTACATTGTCTTTCTACATCTCATTTTAGTTTGCTGCCACTCTTTTGTTTCGTTTGTCCCTTCACTTCCTTCATCGTCCTCCCTACTGAGATCTTCTTGAAGGCTAAGTTTTGGAAATCATCGCCTATATGTGTAGGTATTGCTAGTTTTGCTATAGATCTCCAGCTTTTTGCATTGTCTTTCTATGTCTGTTTTAGTGTGCTGCACTCAGATTTTGAGTTTTTGCCTTGGTTTCCTGAATCTTCCTCCCTGTTTCAAGGTTCATTTGAAGTGTAAGGTTTTGAAATCGCTGTCTTCAAGAGTTTTGTGTCATTCCTTAGGTTGTTAGTATTATCGATTTTCTTTCAAAATCTCTCTTTTAGTTCACGGTCCTTGTTTTTGCCTATGGTTTTTCTTTTGTTCCCTAATCTCGGTTGGTTTTTCACTTGTCAACGTTCATGTCTTCGTCTTCCATTCCATTCTAGCCACTTTTTGTTGTTTTTCCAGAACACCGTGGCTTTGTACATTGTCTTTCTACATCTCATTTTAGTTTGCTGCCACTCTTTTGTTTCGTTTGTCCCTTCACTTCCTTCATCCTCCTCCCTACTGAGATCTTCTTGAAGGCTAAGTTTTGGAAATCATTGCCTATATGTGTAGGTATTGCTAGTTTTGCTATAGATCTCCAGCTTTTTGCATTGTCTTGCTATGTCTGTTTTAGTGTGCTGCCCTCAGATTTTGAGGTTTTGCCTTGACTTCCTTAATCTTCCGCCCTAGTTAAGTTTTCTTTCTAAGTGGAAGCGTTTCCAGACTGGCCTTACTTTCTACATTGTCTTTCCACAGCTTTTCAGTCTGCTGCCACTCTTTGGTTTAGTATTTCCCTTCACTTCCTTCGTCCTCCTTTCTATTGAGATCTTCTTGAAGGCTAAGGTTTTTAAATCATTTCCTGTATTTGTAGGTATTGCTAGATTTGCTCTTGATCTCCAGCTTTTTGCACAGCCTTGCTATGTCTGTTTTAGTGTGCTGCCCTCAGTTTTTCGTTTTTGCCTTGGTTTCCTGAATCTTCCTCCCTGTTTCAAGGTTCATTTGAAGTGTAAGGTTTTGAAATCGCTGTCTTCAAGAGTTTTGTGTCATTCCTTAGGTTGTTAGTATTATCGATTTTCTTTCAAAATCTCTCTTTTAGTTCACGGTCCTTGTTTTTGCCTATGGTTTTTCTTTTGTTCCCTAATCTCGGTTGGATTTTCACTTGTCAACGTTCATGTCTTCGTCTTCCATTCCATTCTAGCCACTTTTTGTTGTTTTTCCAGAACACCGTGGCTTTGTACATTGTCTTTCTACATCTCATTTTAGTTTGCTGCCACTCTTTTGTTTCGTTTGTCCCTTCACTTCCTTCATCGTCCTCCCTACTGAGATCTTCTTGAAGGCTAAGTTTTGGAAATCATTGCCTATATGTGTAGGTATTGCTAGTTTTGCTATAGATCTCCAGCTTTTTGCATTGTCTTTCTATGTCTGTTTTAGTGTGCTGCCCTCAGATTTTGAGTTTTTGCCTTGGTTTCCTGAATCTTCCTCCCTGTTTCAAGGTTCATTTGAAGTGTAAGGTTTTGAAATCGCTGTCTTCAAGAGTTTTGTGTCATTCCTTAGGTTGTTAGTGTTATCGATTTTCTTTCAAAATCTCTCTTTTAGTTCACGGTCCTTGTTTTTGCCTATGGTTTTTCTTTTGTTCCCTAATCTCGGTTGGTTTTTCACTTGTCAACGTTCATGTCTTCGTCTTCCATTCCATTCTAGCCACTTTTTGTTGTTTTTCCAGAACACCGTGGCTTTGTACATTGTCTTTCTACATCTCATTTTAGTTTGCTGCCACTCTTTTGTTTCGTTTGTCCCTTCACTTCCTTCATCGTCCTCCCTACTGAGATCTTCTTGAAGGCTAAGTTTTGGAAATCATTGCCTATATGTGTAGGTATTGCTAGTTTTGCTATAGATCTCCAGCTTTTTGCATTGTCTTTCTATGTCTGTTTTAGTGTGCTGCACTCAGATTTTGAGTTTTTGCCTTGGTTTCCTGAATCTTCCTCCCTGTTTCAAGGTTCATTTGAAGTGTAAGGTTTTGAAATCGCTGTCTTCAAGAGTTTTGTGTCGTTCCTTAGGTTGTTAGTATTATCGATTTTCTTTCAAAATCTCTCTTTTAGTTCACGGTCCTTGTTTTTGCCTATGGTTTTTCTTTTGTTCCCTAATCTCGGTTGGTTTTTCACTTGTCAACGTTCATGTCTTCGTCTTCCATTCCATTCTAGCCACTTTTTGTTGTTTTTCCAGAACACCGTGGCTTTGTACATTGTCTTTCTACATCTCATTTTAGTTTGCTGCCACTCTTTTGTTTCGTTTGTCCCTTCACTTCCTTCATCCTCCTCCCTGCTGAGATCTTCTTGAAGGCTAAGTTTTGGAAATCATTGCCTATATGTGTAGGTATTGCTAGTTTTGCTATAGATCTCCAGCTTTTTGCATTGTCTTGCTATGTCTGTTTTAGTGTGCTGCCCTCAGATTTTGAGGTTTTGCCTTGACTTCCTTAATCTTCCGCCCTAGTTAAGTTTTCTTTCTAAGTGGAAGCGTTTCCAGACTGGCCTTACTTTCTACATTGTCTTTCCACAGCTTTTCAGTCTGCTGCCACTCTTTGGTTTAGTATTTCCCTTCACTTCCTTCGTCCTCCTTTCTATTGAGATCTTCTTGAAGGCTAAGGTTTTTAAATCATTTCCTGTATTTGTAGGTATTGCTAGATTTGCTCTTGATCTCCAGCTTTTTGCACAGCCTTGCTATGTCCGTTTTAGTGTGCTGCCCTCAGTTTTTCGTTTTTGCCTTGGTTTCCTGAATCTTCCTCCCTGTTTCAAGGTTCATTTGAAGTGTAAGGTTTTGAAATCGCTGTCTTCAAGAGTTTTGTGTCATTCCTTAGGTTGTTAGTATTATCGATTTTCTTTCAAAATCTCTTTTTTAGTTCACGGTCCTTGTTTTTGCCTATGGTTTTTCTTTTGTTCCCTAATCTCGGTTGGTTTTTCACTTGTCAACGTTCATGTCTTCGTCTTCCATTCCATTCTAGCCACTTTTTGTTGTTTTTCCAGAACACCGTGGCTTTGTACATTGTCTTTCTACATCTCATTTTAGTTTGCTGCCACTCTTTTGTTTCGTTTGTCCCTTCACTTCCTTCATTGTCCTCCCTACTGAGATCTTCTTGAAGGCTAAGTTTTGGAAATCATTGCCTATATGTGTAGGTATTGCTAGTTTTGCTATAGATCTCCAGCTTTTTGCATTGTCTTTCTATGTCTGTTTTAGTGTGCTGCCCTCAGTTTTTCGTTTTTGCCTTGGTTTCCTGAATCTTCCTCCCTGTTTCAAGGTTCATTTGAAGTGTAAGGTTTTGAAATCGCTGTCTTCAAGAGTTTTGTGTCGTTCCTTAGGTTGTTAGTATTATCGATTTTCTTTCAAAATCTCTCTTTTAGTTCACGGTCCTTGTTTTTGCCTATGGTTTTTCTTTTGTTCCCTAATCTCGGTTGGTTTTTCACTTGTCAACGTTCATGTCTTCGTCTTCCATTCCATTCTAGCCACTTTTTGTTGTTTTTCCAGAACACCGTGGCCTTGTACATTGTCTTTCTACATCTCATTTTAGTTTGCTGCCACTCTTTTGTTTCGTTTGTCCCTTCACTTCCTTCATCCTCCTCCCTACTGAGATCTTCTTGAAGGCTAAGGTTTTTAAATCATTTCCTGTATTTGTAGTTATTGCTAGATTTGCTCTTGATCTCCAGCTTTTTGCACAGCCTTGCCATGTCTGTTGTAGTGTGCTGCCCTCAGTTTTTCGTTTTTGCCTTGGTTTCCTGAATCTTCCTCCCTGTTTCAAGGTTCATTTGAAGTGTAAGGTTTTGAAATCGCTGTCTTCAAGAGTTTTGTGTCGTTCCTTAGGTTGTTAGTATTATCGATTTTCTTTCAAAATCTCTCTTTTAGTTCACGGTCCTTGTTTTTGCCTATGGTTTTTCTTTTGTTCCCTAATCTCGGTTGGTTTTTCACTTGTCAACGTTCATGTCTTCGTCTTCCATTCCATTCTAGCCACTTTTTGTTGTTTTTCCAGAACACCGTGGCTTTGTACATTGTCTTTCTACATCTCATTTTAGTTTGCTGCCACTCTTTTGTTTCGTTTGTCCCTTCACTTCCTTCATCGTCCTCCCTACTGAGATCTTCTTGAAGGCTAAGTTTTGGAAATCATTGCCTATATGTGTAGGTATTGCTAGTTTTGCTATAGATCTCCAGCTTTTTGCATTGTCTTTCTATGTCTGTTTTAGTGTGCTGCCCTCAGATTTTGAGTTTTTGCCTTGGTTTCCTGAATCTTCCTCCCTGTTTCAAGGTTCATTTGAAGTGTAAGGTTTTGAAATCGCTGTCTTCAAGACTTTCGTGTCATTCCTTAGGTTGTTAGTGTTATCGATTTTCTTTCAAAATCTCTCTTTTAGTTCACGGTCCTTGTTTTTGCCTATGGTTTTTCTTTTGTTCCCTAATCTCGGTTGGTTTTTCACTTGTCAACGTTCATGTCTTCGTCTTCCATTCCATTCTAGCCACTTTTTGTTGTTTTTCCAGAACACCGTGGCTTTGTACATTGTCTTTCTACATCTCATTTTAGTTTGCTGCCACTCTTTTGTTTCGTTTGTCCCTTCACTTCCTTCATCCTCCTCCCTACTGAGATCTTCTTGAAGGCTAAGTTTTGGAAATCATTGCCTATATGTGTAGGTATTGCTAGTTTTGCTATAGATCTCCAGCTTTTTGCATTGTCTTTCTATGTCTGTTTTAGTGTGCTGCCCTCAGATTTTGAGTTTTTGCCTTGGTTTCCTGAATCTTCCTCCCTGTTTCAAGGTTCATTTGAAGTGTAAGGTTTTGAAATCGCTGTCTTCAAGAGTTTTGTGTCATTCCTTAGGTTGTTAGTATTATCGATTTTCTTTCAAAATCTCTCTTTTAGTTCACGGTCCTTGTTTTTGCCTATGGTTTTTCTTTTGTTCCCTAATCTCGGTTGGTTTTTCACTTGTCAACGTTCATGTCTTCGTCTTCCATTCCATTCTAGCCACTTTTTGTTGTTTTTCCAGAACACCGTGGCTTTGTACATTGTCTTTCTACATCTCATTTTAGTTTGCTGCCACTCTTTTGTTTCGTTTGTCCCTTCACTTCCTTCATCCTCCTCCCTACTGAGATCTTCTTGAAGGCTAAGTTTTGGAAATCATTGCCTATATGTGTAGGTATTGCTAGTTTTGCTATAGATCTCCAGCTTTTTGCATTGTCTTGCTATGTCTGTTTTAGTGTGCTGCCCTCAGATTTTGAGGTTTTGCCTTGACTTCCTTAATCTTCCGCCCTAGTTAAGTTTTCTTTCTAAGTGGAAGCGTTTCCAGACTGGCCTTACTTTCTACATTGTCTTTCCACAGCTTTTCAGTCTGCTGCCACTCTTTGGTTTAGTATTTCCCTTCACTTCCTTCGTCCTCCTTTCTATTGAGATCTTCTTGAAGGCTAAGGTTTTTAAATCATTTCCTGTATTTGTAGGTATTGCTAGATTTGCTCTTGATCTCCAGCTTTTTGCACAGCCTTGCTATGTCTGTTTTAGTGTGCTGCCCTCAGTTTTTCGTTTTTGCCTTGGTTTCCTGAATCTTCCTTCCTGTTTCAAGGTTCATTTGAAGTGTAAGGTTTTGAAATCGCTGTCTTCAAGAGTTTTGTGTTGTTCCTTAGGTTGTTAGTATTATCGATTTTCTTTCAAAATCTCTCTTTTAGTTCACGGTCCTTGTTTTTGCCTATGGTTTTTCTTTTGTTCCCTAATCTCGGTTGGTTTTTCACTTGTCAACGTTCATGTCTTCATCTTCCATTCCATTCTAGCCACTTTTTGTTGTTTTTCCAGAACACCGTGGCTTTGTACATTGTCTTTCTACATCTCATTTTAGTTTGCTGCCACTCTTTTGTTTCGTTTGTCCCTTCACTTCCTTCATCCTCCTCCCTACTGAGATCTTCTTGAAGGCTAAGTTTTGGAAATCATTGCCTATATGTGTAGGTATTGCTAGTTTTGCTATAGATCTCCAGCTTTTTGCATTGTCTTTCTATGTCTGTTTTAGTGTGCTACCCTCAGATTTTGAGGTTTTGCCTTGACTTCCTTAATCTTCCGCCCTAGTTAAGTTTTCTTTCTAAGTGGAAGCGTTTCCAGACTGGCCTTACTTTCTACATTGTCTTTCCACAGCTTTTCTAGTCTGCTGCCACACTTTGGTTTAGTATTTCCCTTGACTTCCTTCATCCTCCTTTCTATTGAGATCTTATTGAAGGCTAAGTTTTGGAAATCATTGCCTATATGTGTAGGTATTGCTAGTTTTGCTATAGATCTCCAGCTTTTTGCATTGTCTTTCTATGTCTGTTTTAGTGTGCTGCACTCAGATTTTGAGTTTTTGCCTTGGTTTCCTGAATCTTCCTCCCTGTTTCAAGGTTCATTTGAAGTGTAAGGTTTTGAAATCGCTGTCTTCAAGAGTTTTGTGTCATTCCTTAGGTTGTTAGTATTATCGATTTTCTTTCAAAATCTCTCTTTTAGTTCACGGTCCTTGTTTTTGCCTATGGTTTTTCTTTTGTTCCCTAATCTCGGTTGGTTTTTCACTTGTCAACGTTCATGTCTTCGTCTTCCATTCCATTCTAGCCACTTTTTGTTGTTTTTCCAGAACACCGTGGCTTTGTACATTGTCTTTCTACATCTCATTTTAGTTTGCTGCCACTCTTTTGTTTCGTTTGTCCCTTCACTTCCTTCATCCTCCTCCCTACTGAGATCTTCTTGAAGGCTAAGTTTTGGAAATCATTGCCTATATGTGTAGGTATTGCTAGTTTTGCTATAGATCTCCAGCTTTTTGCATTGTCTTGCTATGTCTGTTTTAGTGTGCTGCCCTCAGTTTTTCGTTTTTGCCTTGGTTTCCTGAATCTTCCTCCCTGTTTCAAGGTTCATTTGAAGTGTAAGGTTTTGAAATCGCTGTCTTCAAGAGTTTTGTGTCGTTCCTTAGGTTGTTAGTATTATCGATTTTCTTTCAAAATCTCTCTTTTAGTTCACGGTCCTTGTTTTTGCCTATGGTTTTTCTTTTGTTCCCTAATCTCGGTTGGTTTTTCACTTGTCAACGTTCATGTCTTCGTCTTCCATTCCATTCTAGCCACTTTTTGTTGTTTTTCCAGAACACCGTGGCTTTGTACATTGTCTTTCTACATCTCATTTTAGTTTGCTGCCACTCTTTTGTTTCGTTTGTCCCTTCACTTCCTTCATCCTCCTCCCTACTGAGATCTTCTTGAAGGCTAAGTTTTGGAAATCATTGCCTATATGTGTAGGTATTGCTAGTTTTGCTATAGATCTCCAGCTTTTTGCATTGTCTTGCTATGTCTGTTTTAGTGTGCTGCCCTCAGATTTTGAGGTTTTGCCTTGACTTCCTTAATCTTCCGCCCTAGTTAAGTTTTCTTTCTAAGTGGAAGCGTTTCCAGACTGGCCTTACTTTCTACATTGTCTTTCCACAGCTTTTCAGTCTGCTGCCACTCTTTGGTTTAGTATTTCCCTTGACTTCCTTCATCCTCCTTTCTATTGAGATCTTATTGAAGGCTAAGTTTTGGAAATCATTGCCTATATGTGTAGGTATTGCTAGTTTTGCTATAGATCTCCAGCTTTTTGCATTGTCTTGCTATGTCTGTTTTAGTGTGCTGCCCTCAGTTTTTCGTTTTTGCCTTGGTTTCCTGAATCTTCCTCCCTGTTTCAAGGTTCATTTCAAGTGTAAGGTTTTGAAATCGCTGTCTTCAAGAGTTTTGTGTCATTCCTTAGGTTGTTAGTATTATCGATTTTCTTTCAAAATCTCTCTTTTACTTCACGGTCCTTGTTTTTGCCTATGGTTTTTCTTTTGTTCCCTAATCTCGGTTGGTTTTTCACTTGTCAACGTTCATGTCTTCGTCTTCCATTCCATTCTAGCCACTTTTTGTTGTTTTTCCAGAACACCGTGGCCTTGTACATTGTCTTTCTACATCTCATTTTAGTTTGCTGCCACTCTTTTGTTTCGTTTGTCCCTTCACTTCCTTCATCCTCCTCCCTACTGAGATCTTCTTGAAGGCTAAGGTTTTTAAATCATTTCCTGTATTTGTAGTTATTGCTAGATTTGCTCTTGATCTCCAGCTTTTTGCACAGCCTTGCTATGTCTGTTTTAGTGTGCTGCCCTCAGTTTTTCGTTTTTGCCTTGGTTTCCTGAATCTTCCTCCCTGTTTCAAGGTTCATTTGAAGTGTAAGGTTTTGAAATCGCTGTCTTCAAGAGTTTTGTGTCATTCCTTAGGTTGTTAGTATTATCGATTTTCTTTCAAAATCTCTCTTTTAGTTCACGGTCCTTGTTTTTGCCTATGGTTTTTCTTTTGTTCCCTAATCTCGGTTGGTTTTTCACTTGTCAACATTCATGTCTTCGTCTTCCATTCCATTCTAGCCACTTTTTGTTGTTTTTCCAGAACACCGTGGCTTTGTACATTGTCTTTCTACATCTCATTTTAGTTTGCTGCCACTCTTTTGTTTCGTTTGTCCCTTCACTTCCTTCATCCTCCTCCCTACTGAGATCTTCTTGAAGGCTAAGTTTTGGAAATCATTGCCTATATGTGTAGGTATTGCTAGTTTTGCTATAGATCTCCAGCTTTTTGCATTGTCTTGCTATGTCTGTTTTAGTGTGCTGCCCTCAGATTTTGAGGTTTTGCCTTGACTTCCTTAATCTTCCGCCCTAGTTAAGTTTTCTTTCTAAGTGGAAGCGTTTCCAGACTGGCCTTACTTTCTACATTGTCTTTCCACAGCTTTTCAGTCTGCTGCCACTCTTTGGTTTAGTATTTCCCTTCACTTCCTTCGTCCTCCTTTCTATTGAGATCTTCTTGAAGGCTAAGGTTTTTAAATCATTTCCTGTATTTGTAGGTATTGCTAGATTTGCTCTTGATCTCCAGCTTTTTGCACAGCCTTGCTATGTCTGTTTTAGTGTGCTGCCCTCAGTTTTTCGTTTTTGCCTTGGTTTCCTGAATCTTCCTCCCTGTTTCAAGGTTCATTTGAAGTGTAAGGTTTTGAAATCGCTGTCTTCAAGAGTTTTGTGTCATTCCTTAGGTTGTTAGTATTATCGATTTTCTTTCAAAATCTCTCTTTTAGTTCACGGTCCTTGTTTTTGCCTATGGTTTTTCTTTTGTTCCCTAATCTCGGTTGGTTTTTCACTTGTCAACGTTCATGTCTTCGTCTTCCATTCCATTCTAGCCAATTTTTGTTGTTTTTCCAGAACACCGTGGCTTTGTACATTGTCTTTCTACATCTCATTTTAGTTTGCTGCCACTCTTTTGTTTCGTTTGTCCCTTCACTTCCTTCATCGTCCTCCCTACTGAGATCTTCTTGAAGGCTAAGTTTTGGAAATCATCGCCTATATGTGTAGGTATTGCTAGTTTTGCTATAGATCTCCAGCTTTTTGCATTGTCTTTCTATGTCTGTTTTAGTGTGCTGCACTCAGATTTTGAGTTTTTGCCTTGGTTTCCTGAATCTTCCTCCCTGTTTCAAGGTTCATTTGAAGTGTAAGGTTTTGAAATCGCTGTCTTCAAGAGTTTTGTGTCATTCCTTAGGTTGTTAGTATTATCGATTTTCTTTCAAAATCTCTCTTTTAGTTCACGGTCCTTGTTTTTGCCTATGGTTTTTCTTTTGTTCCCTAATCTCGGTTGGTTTTTCACTTGTCAACGTTCATGTCTTCGTCTTCCATTCCATTCTAGCCACTTTTTGTTGTTTTTCCAGAACACCGTGGCTTTGTACATTGTCTTTCTACATCTCATTTTAGTTTGCTGCCACTCTTTTGTTTCGTTTGTCCCTTCACTTCCTTCATCCTCCTCCCTACTGAGATCTTCTTGAAGGCTAAGTTTTGGAAATCATTGCCTATATGTGTAGGTATTGCTAGTTTTGCTATAGATCTCCAGCTTTTTGCATTGTCTTGCTATGTCTGTTTTAGTGTGCTGCCCTCAGATTTTGAGGTTTTGCCTTGACTTCCTTAATCTTCCGCCCTAGTTAAGTTTTCTTTCTAAGTGGAAGCGTTTCCAGACTGGCCTTACTTTCTACATTGTCTTTCCACAGCTTTTCAGTCTGCTGCCACTCTTTGGTTTAGTATTTCCCTTCACTTCCTTCGTCCTCCTTTCTATTGAGATCTTCTTGAAGGCTAAGGTTTTTAAATCATTTCCTGTATTTGTAGGTATTGCTAGATTTGCTCTTGATCTCCAGCTTTTTGCACAGCCTTGCTATGTCTGTTTTAGTGTGCTGCCCTCAGTTTTTCGTTTTTGCCTTGGTTTCCTGAATCTTCCTCCCTGTTTCAAGGTTCATTTGAAGTGTAAGGTTTTGAAATCGCTGTCTTCAAGAGTTTTGTGTCATTCCTTAGGTTGTTAGTATTATCGATTTTCTTTCAAAATCTCTCTTTTAGTTCACGGTCCTTGTTTTTGCCTATGGTTTTTCTTTTGTTCCCTAATCTCGGTTGGATTTTCACTTGTCAACGTTCATGTCTTCGTCTTCCATTCCATTCTAGCCACTTTTTGTTGTTTTTCCAGAACACCGTGGCTTTGTACATTGTCTTTCTACATCTCATTTTAGTTTGCTGCCACTCTTTTGTTTCGTTTGTCCCTTCACTTCCTTCATCGTCCTCCCTACTGAGATCTTCTTGAAGGCTAAGTTTTGGAAATCATTGCCTATATGTGTAGGTATTGCTAGTTTTGCTATAGATCTCCAGCTTTTTGCATTGTCTTTCTATGTCTGTTTTAGTGTGCTGCCCTCAGATTTTGAGTTTTTGCCTTGGTTTCCTGAATCTTCCTCCCTGTTTCAAGGTTCATTTGAAGTGTAAGGTTTTGAAATCGCTGTCTTCAAGAGTTTTGTGTCATTCCTTAGGTTGTTAGTGTTATCGATTTTCTTTCAAAATCTCTCTTTTAGTTCACGGTCCTTGTTTTTGCCTATGGTTTTTCTTTTGTTCCCTAATCTCGGTTGGTTTTTCACTTGTCAACGTTCATGTCTTCGTCTTCCATTCCATTCTAGCCACTTTTTGTTGTTTTTCCAGAACACCGTGGCTTTGTACATTGTCTTTCTACATCTCATTTTAGTTTGCTGCCACTCTTTTGTTTCGTTTGTCCCTTCACTTCCTTCATCGTCCTCCCTACTGAGATCTTCTTGAAGGCTAAGTTTTGGAAATCATTGCCTATATGTGTAGGTATTGCTAGTTTTGCTATAGATCTCCAGCTTTTTGCATTGTCTTTCTATGTCTGTTTTAGTGTGCTGCACTCAGATTTTGAGTTTTTGCCTTGGTTTCCTGAATCTTCCTCCCTGTTTCAAGGTTCATTTGAAGTGTAAGGTTTTGAAATCGCTGTCTTCAAGAGTTTTGTGTCGTTCCTTAGGTTGTTAGTATTATCGATTTTCTTTCAAAATCTCTCTTTTAGTTCACGGTCCTTGTTTTTGCCTATGGTTTTTCTTTTGTTCCCTAATCTCGGTTGGTTTTTCACTTGTCAACGTTCATGTCTTCGTCTTCCATTCCATTCTAGCCACTTTTTGTTGTTTTTCCAGAACACCGTGGCTTTGTACATTGTCTTTCTACATCTCATTTTAGTTTGCTGCCACTCTTTTGTTTCGTTTGTCCCTTCACTTCCTTCATCCTCCTCCCTGCTGAGATCTTCTTGAAGGCTAAGTTTTGGAAATCATTGCCTATATGTGTAGGTATTGCTAGTTTTGCTATAGATCTCCAGCTTTTTGCATTGTCTTGCTATGTCTGTTTTAGTGTGCTGCCCTCAGATTTTGAGGTTTTGCCTTGACTTCCTTAATCTTCCGCCCTAGTTAAGTTTTCTTTCTAAGTGGAAGCGTTTCCAGACTGGCCTTACTTTCTACATTGTCTTTCCACAGCTTTTCAGTCTGCTGCCACTCTTTGGTTTAGTATTTCCCTTCACTTCCTTCGTCCTCCTTTCTACTGAGATCTTCTTGAAGGCTAAGGTTTTTAAATCATTTCCTGTATTTGTAGGTATTGCTAGATTTGCTCTTGATCTCCAGCTTTTTGCACAGCCTTGCTATGTCCGTTTTAGTGTGCTGCCCTCAGTTTTTCGTTTTTGCCTTGGTTTCCTGAATCTTCCTCCCTGTTTCAAGGTTCATTTGAAGTGTAAGGTTTTGAAATCGCTGTCTTCAAGAGTTTTGTGTCATTCCTTAGGTTGTTAGTATTATCGATTTTCTTTCAAAATCTCTTTTTTAGTTCACGGTCCTTGTTTTTGCCTATGGTTTTTCTTTTGTTCCCTAATCTCGGTTGGTTTTTCACTTGTCAACGTTCATGTCTTCGTCTTCCATTCCATTCTAGCCACTTTTTGTTGTTTTTCCAGAACACCGTGGCTTTGTACATTGTCTTTCTACATCTCATTTTAGTTTGCTGCCACTCTTTTGTTTCGTTTGTCCCTTCACTTCCTTCATTGTCCTCCCTACTGAGATCTTCTTGAAGGCTAAGTTTTGGAAATCATTGCCTATATGTGTAGGTATTGCTAGTTTTGCTATAGATCTCCAGCTTTTTGCATTGTCTTTCTATGTCTGTTTTAGTGTGCTGCCCTCAGTTTTTCGTTTTTGCCTTGGTTTCCTGAATCTTCCTCCCTGTTTCAAGGTTCATTTGAAGTGTAAGGTTTTGAAATCGCTGTCTTCAAGAGTTTTGTGTCGTTCCTTAGGTTGTTAGTATTATCGATTTTCTTTCAAAATCTCTCTTTTAGTTCACGGTCCTTGTTTTTGCCTATGGTTTTTCTTTTGTTCCCTAATCTCGGTTGGTTTTTCACTTGTCAACGTTCATGTCTTCGTCTTCCATTCCATTCTAGCCACTTTTTGTTGTTTTTCCAGAACACCGTGGCCTTGTACATTGTCTTTCTACATCTCATTTTAGTTTGCTGCCACTCTTTTGTTTCGTTTGTCCCTTCACTTCCTTCATCCTCCTCCCTACTGAGATCTTCTTGAAGGCTAAGGTTTTTAAATCATTTCCTGTATTTGTAGTTATTGCTAGATTTGCTCTTGATCTCCAGCTTTTTGCACAGCCTTGCCATGTCTGTTGTAGTGTGCTGCCCTCAGTTTTTCGTTTTTGCCTTGGTTTCCTGAATCTTCCTCCCTGTTTCAAGGTTCATTTGAAGTGTAAGGTTTTGAAATCGCTGTCTTCAAGAGTTTTGTGTCGTTCCTTAGGTTGTTAGTATTATCGATTTTCTTTCAAAATCTCTCTTTTAGTTCACGGTCCTTGTTTTTGCCTATGGTTTTTCTTTTGTTCCCTAATCTCGGTTGGTTTTTCACTTGTCAACGTTCATGTCTTCGTCTTCCATTCCATTCTAGCCACTTTTTGTTGTTTTTCCAGAACACCGTGGCTTTGTACATTGTCTTTCTACATCTCATTTTAGTTTGCTGCCACTCTTTTGTTTCGTTTGTCCCTTCACTTCCTTCATCGTCCTCCCTACTGAGATCTTCTTGAAGGCTAAGTTTTGGAAATCATTGCCTATATGTGTAGGTATTGCTAGTTTTGCTATAGATCTCCAGCTTTTTGCATTGTCTTTCTATGTCTGTTTTAGTGTGCTGCCCTCAGATTTTGAGTTTTTGCCTTGGTTTCCTGAATCTTCCTCCCTGTTTCAAGGTTCATTTGAAGTGTAAGGTTTTGAAATCGCTGTCTTCAAGACTTTCGTGTCATTCCTTAGGTTGTTAGTGTTATCGATTTTCTTTCAAAATCTCTCTTTTAGTTCACGGTCCTTGTTTTTGCCTATGGTTTTTCTTTTGTTCCCTAATCTCGGTTGGTTTTTCACTTGTCAACGTTCATGTCTTCGTCTTCCATTCCATTCTAGCCACTTTTTGTTGTTTTTCCAGAACACCGTGGCTTTGTACATTGTCTTTCTACATCTCATTTTAGTTTGCTGCCACTCTTTTGTTTCGTTTGTCCCTTCACTTCCTTCATCCTCCTCCCTACTGAGATCTTCTTGAAGGCTAAGTTTTGGAAATCATTGCCTATATGTGTAGGTATTGCTAGTTTTGCTATAGATCTCCAGCTTTTTGCATTGTCTTTCTATGTCTGTTTTAGTGTGCTGCCCTCAGATTTTGAGTTTTTGCCTTGGTTTCCTGAATCTTCCTCCCTGTTTCAAGGTTCATTTGAAGTGTAAGGTTTTGAAATCGCTGTCTTCAAGAGTTTTGTGTCATTCCTTAGGTTGTTAGTATTATCGATTTTCTTTCAAAATCTCTCTTTTAGTTCACGGTCCTTGTTTTTGCCTATGGTTTTTCTTTTGTTCCCTAATCTCGGTTGGTTTTTCACTTGTCAACGTTCATGTCTTCGTCTTCCATTCCATTCTAGCCACTTTTTGTTGTTTTTCCAGAACACCGTGGCTTTGTACATTGTCTTTCTACATCTCATTTTAGTTTGCTGCCACTCTTTTGTTTCGTTTGTCCCTTCACTTCCTTCATTGTCCTCCCTACTGAGATCTTCTTGAAGGCTAAGTTTTGGAAATCATTGCCTATATGTGTAGGTATTGCTAGTTTTGCTATAGATCTCCAGCTTTTTGCATTGTCTTTCTATGTCTGTTTTAGTGTGCTGCCCTCAGTTTTTCGTTTTTGCCTTGGTTTCCTGAATCTTCCTCCCTGTTTCAAGGTTCATTTGAAGTGTAAGGTTTTGAAATCGCTGTCTTCAAGAGTTTTGTGTCGTTCCTTAGGTTGTTAGTATTATCGATTTTCTTTCAAAATCTCTCTTTTAGTTCACGGTCCTTGTTTTTGCCTATGGTTTTTCTTTTGTTCCCTAATCTCGGTTGGTTTTTCACTTGTCAACGTTCATGTCTTCGTCTTCCATTCCATTCTAGCCACTTTTTGTTGTTTTTCCAGAACACCGTGGCCTTGTACATTGTCTTTCTACATCTCATTTTAGTTTGCTGCCACTCTTTTGTTTCGTTTGTCCCTTCACTTCCTTCATCCTCCTCCCTACTGAGATCTTCTTGAAGGCTAAGGTTTTTAAATCATTTCCTGTATTTGTAGTTATTGCTAGATTTGCTCTTGATCTCCAGCTTTTTGCACAGCCTTGCCATGTCTGTTGTAGTGTGCTGCCCTCAGTTTTTCGTTTTTGCCTTGGTTTCCTGAATCTTCCTCCCTGTTTCAAGGTTCATTTGAAGTGTAAGGTTTTGAAATCGCTGTCTTCAAGAGTTTTGTGTCGTTCCTTAGGTTGTTAGTATTATCGATTTTCTTTCAAAATCTCTCTTTTAGTTCACGGTCCTTGTTTTTGCCTATGGTTTTTCTTTTGTTCCCTAATCTCGGTTGGTTTTTCACTTGTCAACGTTCATGTCTTCGTCTTCCATTCCATTCTAGCCACTTTTTGTTGTTTTTCCAGAACACCGTGGCTTTGTACATTGTCTTTCTACATCTCATTTTAGTTTGCTGCCACTCTTTTGTTTCGTTTGTCCCTTCACTTCCTTCATCGTCCTCCCTACTGAGATCTTCTTGAAGGCTAAGTTTTGGAAATCATTGCCTATATGTGTAGGTATTGCTAGTTTTGCTATAGATCTCCAGCTTTTTGCATTGTCTTTCTATGTCTGTTTTAGTGTGCTGCCCTCAGATTTTGAGTTTTTGCCTTGGTTTCCTGAATCTTCCTCCCTGTTTCAAGGTTCATTTGAAGTGTAAGGTTTTGAAATCGCTGTCTTCAAGACTTTCGTGTCATTCCTTAGGTTGTTAGTGTTATCGATTTTCTTTCAAAATCTCTCTTTTAGTTCACGGTCCTTGTTTTTGCCTATGGTTTTTCTTTTGTTCCCTAATCTCGGTTGGTTTTTCACTTGTCAACGTTCATGTCTTCGTCTTCCATTCCATTCTAGCCACTTTTTGTTGTTTTTCCAGAACACCGTGGCTTTGTACATTGTCTTTCTACATCTCATTTTAGTTTGCTGCCACTCTTTTGTTTCGTTTGTCCCTTCACTTCCTTCATCCTCCTCCCTACTGAGATCTTCTTGAAGGCTAAGTTTTGGAAATCATTGCCTATATGTGTAGGTATTGCTAGTTTTGCTATAGATCTCCAGCTTTTTGCATTGTCTTTCTATGTCTGTTTTAGTGTGCTGCCCTCAGATTTTGAGTTTTTGCCTTGGTTTCCTGAATCTTCCTCCCTGTTTCAAGGTTCATTTGAAGTGTAAGGTTTTGAAATCGCTGTCTTCAAGAGTTTTGTGTCATTCCTTAGGTTGTTAGTATTATCGATTTTCTTTCAAAATCTCTCTTTTAGTTCACGGTCCTTGTTTTTGCCTATGGTTTTTCTTTTGTTCCCTAATCTCGGTTGGTTTTTCACTTGTCAACGTTCATGTCTTCGTCTTCCATTCCATTCTAGCCACTTTTTGTTGTTTTTCCAGAACACCGTGGCTTTGTACATTGTCTTTCTACATCTCATTTTAGTTTGCTGCCACTCTTTTGTTTCGTTTGTCCCTTCACTTCCTTCATTGTCCTCCCTACTGAGATCTTCTTGAAGGCTAAGTTTTGGAAATCATTGCCTATATGTGTAGGTATTGCTAGTTTTGCTATAGATCTCCAGCTTTTTGCATTGTCTTTCTATGTCTGTTTTAGTGTGCTGCCCTCAGTTTTTCGTTTTTGCCTTGGTTTCCTGAATCTTCCTCCCTGTTTCAAGGTTCATTTGAAGTGTAAGGTTTTGAAATCGCTGTCTTCAAGAGTTTTGTGTCGTTCCTTAGGTTGTTAGTATTATCGATTTTCTTTCAAAATCTCTCTTTTAGTTCACGGTCCTTGTTTTTGCCTATGGTTTTTCTTTTGTTCCCTAATCTCGGTTGGTTTTTCACTTGTCAACGTTCATGTCTTCGTCTTCCATTCCATTCTAGCCACTTTTTGTTGTTTTTCCAGAACACCGTGGCCTTGTACATTGTCTTTCTACATCTCATTTTAGTTTGCTGCCACTCTTTTGTTTCGTTTGTCCCTTCACTTCCTTCATCCTCCTCCCTACTGAGATCTTCTTGAAGGCTAAGGTTTTTAAATCATTTCCTGTATTTGTAGTTATTGCTAGATTTGCTCTTGATCTCCAGCTTTTTGCACAGCCTTGCCATGTCTGTTGTAGTGTGCTGCCCTCAGTTTTTCGTTTTTGCCTTGGTTTCCTGAATCTTCCTCCCTGTTTCAAGGTTCATTTGAAGTGTAAGGTTTTGAAATCGCTGTCTTCAAGAGTTTTGTGTCGTTCCTTAGGTTGTTAGTATTATCGATTTTCTTTCAAAATCTCTCTTTTAGTTCACGGTCCTTGTTTTTGCCTATGGTTTTTCTTTTGTTCCCTAATCTCGGTTGGTTTTTCACTTGTCAACGTTCATGTCTTCGTCTTCCATTCCATTCTAGCCACTTTTTGTTGTTTTTCCAGAACACCGTGGCTTTGTACATTGTCTTTCTACATCTCATTTTAGTTTGCTGCCACTCTTTTGTTTCGTTTGTCCCTTCACTTCCTTCATCGTCCTCCCTACTGAGATCTTCTTGAAGGCTAAGTTTTGGAAATCATTGCCTATATGTGTAGGTATTGCTAGTTTTGCTATAGATCTCCAGCTTTTTGCATTGTCTTTCTATGTCTGTTTTAGTGTGCTGCCCTCAGATTTTGAGTTTTTGCCTTGGTTTCCTGAATCTTCCTCCCTGTTTCAAGGTTCATTTGAAGTGTAAGGTTTTGAAATCGCTGTCTTCAAGACTTTCGTGTCATTCCTTAGGTTGTTAGTGTTATCGATTTTCTTTCAAAATCTCTCTTTTAGTTCACGGTCCTTGTTTTTGCCTATGGTTTTTCTTTTGTTCCCTAATCTCGGTTGGTTTTTCACTTGTCAACGTTCATGTCTTCGTCTTCCATTCCATTCTAGCCACTTTTTGTTGTTTTTCCAGAACACCGTGGCTTTGTACATTGTCTTTCTACATCTCATTTTAGTTTGCTGCCACTCTTTTGTTTCGTTTGTCCCTTCACTTCCTTCATCCTCCTCCCTACTGAGATCTTCTTGAAGGCTAAGTTTTGGAAATCATTGCCTATATGTGTAGGTATTGCTAGTTTTGCTATAGATCTCCAGCTTTTTGCATTGTCTTTCTATGTCTGTTTTAGTGTGCTGCCCTCAGATTTTGAGTTTTTGCCTTGGTTTCCTGAATCTTCCTCCCTGTTTCAAGGTTCATTTGAAGTGTAAGGTTTTGAAATCGCTGTCTTCAAGAGTTTTGTGTCATTCCTTAGGTTGTTAGTATTATCGATTTTCTTTCAAAATCTCTCTTTTAGTTCACGGTCCTTGTTTTTGCCTATGGTTTTTCTTTTGTTCCCTAATCTCGGTTGGTTTTTCACTTGTCAACGTTCATGTCTTCGTCTTCCATTCCATTCTAGCCACTTTTTGTTGTTTTTCCAGAACACCGTGGCTTTGTACATTGTCTTTCTACATCTCATTTTAGTTTGCTGCCACTCTTTTGTTTCGTTTGTCCCTTCACTTCCTTCATCCTCCTCCCTACTGAGATCTTCTTGAAGGCTAAGTTTTGGAAATCATTGCCTATATGTGTAGGTATTGCTAGTTTTGCTATAGATCTCCAGCTTTTTGCATTGTCTTGCTATGTCTGTTTTAGTGTGCTGCCCTCAGATTTTGAGGTTTTGCCTTGACTTCCTTAATCTTCCGCCCTAGTTAAGTTTTCTTTCTAAGTGGAAGCGTTTCCAGACTGGCCTTACTTTCTACATTGTCTTTCCACAGCTTTTCAGTCTGCTGCCACTCTTTGGTTTAGTATTTCCCTTCACTTCCTTCGTCCTCCTTTCTATTGAGATCTTCTTGAAGGCTAAGGTTTTTAAATCATTTCCTGTATTTGTAGGTATTGCTAGATTTGCTCTTGATCTCCAGCTTTTTGCACAGCCTTGCTATGTCTGTTTTAGTGTGCTGCCCTCAGTTTTTCGTTTTTGCCTTGGTTTCCTGAATCTTCCTTCCTGTTTCAAGGTTCATTTGAAGTGTAAGGTTTTGAAATCGCTGTCTTCAAGAGTTTTGTGTTGTTCCTTAGGTTGTTAGTATTATCGATTTTCTTTCAAAATCTCTCTTTTAGTTCACGGTCCTTGTTTTTGCCTATGGTTTTTCTTTTGTTCCCTAATCTCGGTTGGTTTTTCACTTGTCAACGTTCATGTCTTCATCTTCCATTCCATTCTAGCCACTTTTTGTTGTTTTTCCAGAACACCGTGGCTTTGTACATTGTCTTTCTACATCTCATTTTAGTTTGCTGCCACTCTTTTGTTTCGTTTGTCCCTTCACTTCCTTCATCCTCCTCCCTACTGAGATCTTCTTGAAGGCTAAGTTTTGGAAATCATTGCCTATATGTGTAGGTATTGCTAGTTTTGCTATAGATCTCCAGCTTTTTGCATTGTCTTTCTATGTCTGTTTTAGTGTGCTACCCTCAGATTTTGAGGTTTTGCCTTGACTTCCTTAATCTTCCGCCCTAGTTAAGTTTTCTTTCTAAGTGGAAGCGTTTCCAGACTGGCCTTACTTTCTACATTGTCTTTCCACAGCTTTTCTAGTCTGCTGCCACACTTTGGTTTAGTATTTCCCTTGACTTCCTTCATCCTCCTTTCTATTGAGATCTTATTGAAGGCTAAGTTTTGGAAATCATTGCCTATATGTGTAGGTATTGCTAGTTTTGCTATAGATCTCCAGCTTTTTGCATTGTCTTTCTATGTCTGTTTTAGTGTGCTGCACTCAGATTTTGAGTTTTTGCCTTGGTTTCCTGAATCTTCCTCCCTGTTTCAAGGTTCATTTGAAGTGTAAGGTTTTGAAATCGCTGTCTTCAAGAGTTTTGTGTCATTCCTTAGGTTGTTAGTATTATCGATTTTCTTTCAAAATCTCTCTTTTAGTTCACGGTCCTTGTTTTTGCCTATGGTTTTTCTTTTGTTCCCTAATCTCGGTTGGTTTTTCACTTGTCAACGTTCATGTCTTCGTCTTCCATTCCATTCTAGCCACTTTTTGTTGTTTTTCCAGAACACCGTGGCTTTGTACATTGTCTTTCTACATCTCATTTTAGTTTGCTGCCACTCTTTTGTTTCGTTTGTCCCTTCACTTCCTTCATCCTCCTCCCTACTGAGATCTTCTTGAAGGCTAAGTTTTGGAAATCATTGCCTATATGTGTAGGTATTGCTAGTTTTGCTATAGATCTCCAGCTTTTTGCATTGTCTTGCTATGTCTGTTTTAGTGTGCTGCCCTCAGTTTTTCGTTTTTGCCTTGGTTTCCTGAATCTTCCTCCCTGTTTCAAGGTTCATTTGAAGTGTAAGGTTTTGAAATCGCTGTCTTCAAGAGTTTTGTGTCGTTCCTTAGGTTGTTAGTATTATCGATTTTCTTTCAAAATCTCTCTTTTAGTTCACGGTCCTTGTTTTTGCCTATGGTTTTTCTTTTGTTCCCTAATCTCGGTTGGTTTTTCACTTGTCAACGTTCATGTCTTCGTCTTCCATTCCATTCTAGCCACTTTTTGTTGTTTTTCCAGAACACCGTGGCTTTGTACATTGTCTTTCTACATCTCATTTTAGTTTGCTGCCACTCTTTTGTTTCGTTTGTCCCTTCACTTCCTTCATCCTCCTCCCTACTGAGATCTTCTTGAAGGCTAAGTTTTGGAAATCATTGCCTATATGTGTAGGTATTGCTAGTTTTGCTATAGATCTCCAGCTTTTTGCATTGTCTTGCTATGTCTGTTTTAGTGTGCTGCCCTCAGATTTTGAGGTTTTGCCTTGACTTCCTTAATCTTCCGCCCTAGTTAAGTTTTCTTTCTAAGTGGAAGCGTTTCCAGACTGGCCTTACTTTCTACATTGTCTTTCCACAGCTTTTCAGTCTGCTGCCACTCTTTGGTTTAGTATTTCCCTTGACTTCCTTCATCCTCCTTTCTATTGAGATCTTATTGAAGGCTAAGTTTTGGAAATCATTGCCTATATGTGTAGGTATTGCTAGTTTTGCTATAGATCTCCAGCTTTTTGCATTGTCTTGCTATGTCTGTTTTAGTGTGCTGCCCTCAGTTTTTCGTTTTTGCCTTGGTTTCCTGAATCTTCCTCCCTGTTTCAAGGTTCATTTCAAGTGTAAGGTTTTGAAATCGCTGTCTTCAAGAGTTTTGTGTCATTCCTTAGGTTGTTAGTATTATCGATTTTCTTTCAAAATCTCTCTTTTACTTCACGGTCCTTGTTTTTGCCTATGGTTTTTCTTTTGTTCCCTAATCTCGGTTGGTTTTTCACTTGTCAACGTTCATGTCTTCGTCTTCCATTCCATTCTAGCCACTTTTTGTTGTTTTTCCAGAACACCGTGGCCTTGTACATTGTCTTTCTACATCTCATTTTAGTTTGCTGCCACTCTTTTGTTTCGTTTGTCCCTTCACTTCCTTCATCCTCCTCCCTACTGAGATCTTCTTGAAGGCTAAGGTTTTTAAATCATTTCCTGTATTTGTAGTTATTGCTAGATTTGCTCTTGATCTCCAGCTTTTTGCACAGCCTTGCTATGTCTGTTTTAGTGTGCTGCCCTCAGTTTTTCGTTTTTGCCTTGGTTTCCTGAATCTTCCTCCCTGTTTCAAGGTTCATTTGAAGTGTAAGGTTTTGAAATCGCTGTCTTCAAGAGTTTTGTGTCATTCCTTAGGTTGTTAGTATTATCGATTTTCTTTCAAAATCTCTCTTTTAGTTCACGGTCCTTGTTTTTGCCTATGGTTTTTCTTTTGTTCCCTAATCTCGGTTGGTTTTTCACTTGTCAACATTCATGTCTTCGTCTTCCATTCCATTCTAGCCACTTTTTGTTGTTTTTCCAGAACACCGTGGCTTTGTACATTGTCTTTCTACATCTCATTTTAGTCTGCTGCCACTCTTGTTTCGTTTGTCCCTTCACTTCCTTCATCCTCCTCCCTACTGAGATCTTCTTGAAGGCTAAGTTTTGGAAATCATTGCCTATATGTGTAGGTATTGCTAGTTTTGCTATAGATCTCCAGCTTTTTGCATTGTCTTTCTATGTCTGTTTTAGTGTGCTGCCATCAGATTTTGAGTTTTTGCCTTGACTTCCTTAATCTTCCGCCCTAGTTAAGTTTTCTTTCTAAGTGGAAGCGTTTCCAGACTGGCCTTACTTTCTACATTGTCTTTCCACAGCTTTTCAGTCTGCTGCCACTCTTTGGTTTAGTATTTCCCTTCACTTCCTTCATCCTCCTTTCTATTGAGATCTTCTTGAAGGCTAAGGTTTTTAAATCATTTCCTGTATTTGTAGTTATTGCTAGATTTGCTCTTGATATCCAGTTTTTTGCATTGTCTTTCTATGTCTGTTTTAGTGTGCTGCCCTCAGTTTTTCGTTTTTGCCTTGGTTTCCTGAATCTTCCTCCCTGTTTCAAGGTTCATTTGAAGTGTAAGGTTTTGAAATCGCTGTCTTCAAGAGTTTTGTGTCATTCCTTAGGTTGTTAGTATTATCGATTTTCTTTCAAAATCTCTCTTTTAGTTCACGGTCCTTGTTTTTGCCTATGGTTTTTCTTTTGTTCCCTAATCTCGGTTGGTTTTTCACTTGTCAACGTTCATGTCTTCGTCTTCCATTCCATTCTAGCCACTTTTTGTTGTTTTTCCAGAACACCGTGGCTTTGTACATTGTCTTTCTACATCTCATTTTAGTTTGCTGCCACTCTTTTGTTTCGTTTGTCCCTTCACTTCCTTCATCCTCCTCCCTACTGAGATCTTCTTGAAGGCTAAGTTTTGGAAATCATTGCCTATATGTGTAGGTATTGCTAGTTTTGCTATAGATCTCCAGCTTTTTGCATTGTCTTTCTATGTCTGTTTTAGTGTGCTGCCCTCAGATTTTGAGGTTTTGCCTTGACTTCCTTAATCTTCCGCCCTAGTTAAGTTTTCTTTCTAAGTGGAAGCGTTTCCAGACTGGCCTTACTTTCTACATTGTCTTTCCACAGCTTTTCAGTCTGCTGCCACTCTTTGGTTTAGTATTTCCCTTGACTTCCTTCATCCTCCTTTCTATTGAGATCTTATTGAAGGCTAAGTTTTGGAAATCATTGCCTATATGTGTAGGTATTGCTAGTTTTGCTATAGATCTCCAGCTTTTTGCATTGTCTTGCTATGTCTGTTTTAGTGTGCTGCCCTCAGTTTTTCGTTTTTGCCTTGGTTTCCTGAATCTTCCTCCCTGTTTCAAGGTTCATTTCAAGTGTAAGGTTTTGAAATCGCTGTCTTCAAGAGTTTTGTGTCATTCCTTAGGTTGTTAGTATTATCGATTTTCTTTCAAAATCTCTCTTTTAGTTCACGGTCCTTGTTTTTGCCTATGGTTTTTCTTTTGTTCCCTAATCTCGGTTGGTTTTTCACTTGTCAACGTTCATGTCTTCGTCTTCCATTCCATTCTAGCCACTTTTTGTTGTTTTTCCAGAACACCGTGGCCTTGTACATTGTCTTTCTACATCTCATTTTAGTTTGCTGCCACTCTTTTGTTTCGTTTGTCCCTTCACTTCCTTCATCCTCCTCCCTACTGAGATCTTCTTGAAGGCTAAGGTTTTTAAATCATTTCCTGTATTTGTAGTTATTGCTAGATTTGCTCTTGATATCCAGCTTTTTGCATTGTCTTTCTATGTCTGTTTTAGTGTGCTGCCCTCAGTTTTTCGTTTTTGCCTTGGTTTCCTGAATCTTCCTCCCTGTTTCAAGGTTCATTTGAAGTGTAAGGTTTTGAAATCGCTGTCTTCAAGAGTTTTGTGTCGTTCCTTAGGTTGTTAGTATTATCGATTTTCTTTCAAAATCTCTCTTTTAGTTCACGGTCCTTGTTTTTGCCTATGGTTTTTCTTTTGTTCCCTAATCTCGGTTGGTTTTTCACTTGTCAACGTTCATGTCTTCGTCTTCCATTCCATTCTAGCCACTTTTTGTTGTTTTTCCAGAACACCGTGGCTTTGTACATTGTCTTTCTACATCTCATTTTAGTTTGCTGCCACTCTTTTGTTTCGTTTGTCCCTTCACTTCCTTCATCCTTCTCCCTACTGAGATCTTCTTGAAGGCTAAGTTTTGGAAATCATTGCCTATATGTGTAGGTATTGCTAGTTTTGCTATAGATCTCCAGCTTTTTGCATTGTCTTGCTATGTCTGTTTTAGTGTGCTGCCCTCAGATTTTGAGGTTTTGCCTTGACTTCCTTAATCTTCCGCCCTAGTTAAGTTTTCTTTCTAAGTGGAAGCGTTTCCAGACTGGCCTTACTTTCTACATTGTCTTTCCACAGCTTTTCAGTCTGCTGCCACTCTTTGGTTTAGTATTTCCCTTCACTTCCTTCATCCTCCTTTCTATTGAGATCTTCTTGAAGGCTAAGGTTTTTAAATCATTTCCTGTATTTGTAGGTATTGCTAGATTTGCTCTTGATCTCCAGCTTTTTGCACAGCCTTGCTATGTCTGTTTTAGTGTGCTGCCCTCAGTTTTTCGTTTTTGCCTTGGTTTCCTGAATCTTCCTCCCTGTTTCAAGGTTCATTTGAAGTGTAAGGTTTTGAAATCGCTGTCTTCAAGAGTTTTGTGTCATTCCTTAGGTTGTTAGTATTATCGATTTTCTTTCAAAATCTCTCTTTTAGTTCACGGTCCTTGTTTTTGCCTATGGTTTTTCTTTTGTTCCCTAATCTCGGTTGGTTTTTCACTTGTCAACGTTCATGTCTTCGTCTTCCATTCCATTCTAGCCACTTTTTGTTGTTTTTCCAGAACACCGTGGCTTTGTACATTGTCTTTCTAAATCTCATTTTAGTTTGCTGCCACTCTTTTGTTTCGTTTGTCCCTTCACTTCCTTCATCCTCCTCCCTACTGAGATCTTCTTGAAGGCTAAGTTTTGGAAATCATTGCCTATATGTGTAGGTATTGCTAGTTTTGCTATAGATCTCCAGCTTTTTGCATTGTCTTTCTATGTCTGTTTTAGTGTGCTGCCCTCAGATTTTGAGGTTTTGCCTTGACTTCCTTAATCTTCCTCCCTAGTTAAGTTTTCTTTCTAAGTGGAAGCGTTTCCAGACTGGCCTTACTTTCTACATTGTCTTTCCACAGCTTTTCAGTCTGCTGCCACTCTTTGGTTTAGTATTTCCCTTGACTTCCTTCATCCTCCTTTCTATTGAGATCTTATTGAAGGCTAAGTTTTGGAAATCATTGCCTATATGTGTAGGTATTGCTAGTTTTGCTATAGATCTCCAGCTTTTTGCATTGTCTTGCTATGTCTGTTTTAGTGTGCTGCCCTCAGTTTTTCGTTTTTGCCTTGGTTTCCTGAATCTTCCTCCCTGTTTCAAGGTTCATTTCAAGTGTAAGGTTTTGAAATCGCTGTCTTCAAGAGTTTTGTGTCATTCCTTAGGTTGTTAGTATTATCGATTTTCTTTCAAAATCTCTCTTTTAGTTCACGGTCCTTGTTTTTGCCTATGGTTTTTCTTTTGTTCCCTAATCTCGGTTGGTTTTTCACTTGTCAACGTTCATGTCTTCGTCTTCCATTCCATTCTAGCCACTTTTTGTTGTTTTTCCAGAACACCGTGGCCTTGTACATTGTCTTTCTACATCTCATTTTAGTTTGCTGCCACTCTTTTGTTTCGTTTGTCCCTTCACTTCCTTCATCCTCCTCCCTACTGAGATCTTCTTGAAGGCTAAGGTTTTTAAATAATTTCCTGTATTTGTAGTTATTGCTAGATTTGCTCTTGATCTCCAGCTTTTTGCACAGCCTTGCTATGTCTGTTTTAGTGTGCTGCCCTCAGTTTTTCGTTTTTGCCTTGGTTTCCTGAATCTTCCTCCCTGTTTCAAGGTTCATTTGAAGTGTAAGGTTTTGAAATCGCTGTCTTCAAGAGTTTTGTGTCGTTCCTTAGGTTGTTAGTATTATCGATTTTCTTTCAAAATCTCTCTTTTAGTTCACGGTCCTTGTTTTTGCCTATGGTTTTTCTTTTGTTCCCTAATCTCGGTTGGTTTTTCACTTGTCAACGTTCATGTCTTCATCTTCCATTCCATTCTAGCCACTTTTTGTTGTTTTTCCAGAACACCATGGCTTTGTACATTGTCTTTATACATCTCATTTTAGTTTGCTGCCACTCTTTTGTTTCGTTTGTCCCTTCACTTCCTTCATCCTCCTCCCTACTGAGATCTTCTTGAAGGCTAAGTTTTGGAAATCATTGCCTATATGTGTAGGTATTGCTAGTTTTGCTATAGATCTCCAGCTTTTTGCATTGTCTTGCTATGTCTGTTTTAGTGTGCTGCCCTCAGATTTTGAGGTTTTGCCTTGACTTCCTTAATCTTCCGCCCTAGTTAAGTTTTCTTTCTAAGTGGAAGCGTTTCCAGACTGGCCTTACTTTCTACATTGTCTTTCCACAGCTTTTCAGTCTGCTGCCACTCTTTGGTTTAGTATTTCCCTTCACTTCCTTCATCCTCCTTTCTATTGAGATCTTATTGAAGGCTAAGTTTTGGAAATCATTGCCTATATGTGTAGGTATTGCTAGTTTTGCTATAGATCTCCAGCTTTTTGCATTGTCTTGCTATGTCTGTTTTAGTGTGCTGCCCTCAGTTTTTCGTTTTTGCCTTGGTTTCCTGAATCTTCCTCCCTGTTTCAAGGTTCATTTGAAGTGTAAGGTTTTGAAATCGCTGTCTTCAAGAGTTTTGTGTCATTCCTTAGGTTGTTAGTATTATCGATTTTCTTTCAAAATCTCTCTTTTAGTTCACGGTGCTTGTTTTTGCCTATGGTTTTTCTTTTGTTCCCTAATCTCGGTTGGTTTTTCACTTGTCAACGTTCATGTCTTCGTCTTCCATTCCATTCTAGCCACTTTTTGTTGTTTTTCCAGAACACCGTGGATTTGTACATTGTCTTTCTACATCTCATTTTAGTTTGCTGCCACTCTTTTGTTTCGTTTGTCCCTTCACTTCCTTCATCCTCCTCCCTACTGAGATCTTCTTGAAGGCTAAGTTTTGGAAATCATTGCCTATATGTGTAGGTATTGCTAGTTTTGCTATAGATCTCCAGCTTTTTGCATTGTCTTGCTATGTCTGTTTTAGTGTGCTGCCCTCAGATTTTGAGTTTTTGCCTTGGTTTCCTGAATCTTCCTCCCTGTTTCAAGGTTCATTTGAAGTGTAAGGTTTTGAAATCGCTGTCTTCAAGACTTTCGTGTCATTCCTTAGGTTGTTAGTGTTATCGATTTTCTTTCAAAATCTCTCTTTTAGTTCACGGTCCTTGTTTTTGCCTATGGTTTTTCTTTTGTTCCCTAATCTCGGTTGGTTTTTCACTTGTCAACGTTCATGTCTTCGTCTTCCATTCCATTCTAGCCACTTTTTGTTGTTTTTCCAGAACACCGTGGCTTTGTACATTGTCTTTCTACATCTCATTTTAGTTTGCTGCCACTCTTTTGTTTCGTTTGTCCTTTCACTTCCTTCATCCTCCTCCCTACTGAGATCTTCTTGAAGGCTAAGTTTTGGAAATCATTGCCTATATGTGTAGGTATTGCTAGTTTTGCTATAGATCTCCAGCTTTTTGCATTGTCTTTCTATGTCTGTTTTAGTGTGCTGCCCTCAGATTTTGAGGTTTTGCCTTGACTTCCTTAATCTTCCGCCCTAGTTAAGTTTTCTTTCTAAGTGGAAGCGTTTCCAGACTGGCCTTACTTTCTACATTGTCTTTCCACAGCTTTTCAGTCTGCTGCCACTCTTTGGTTTAGTATTTCCCTTGACTTCCTTCATCCTCCTTTCTATTGAGATCTTATTGAAGGCTAAGTTTTGGAAATCATTGCCTATATGTGTAGGTATTGCTAGTTTTGCTCTTGATCTCCAGCTTTTTGCATTGTCTTGCTATGTCTGTTTTAGTGTGCTGCCCTCAGTTTTTCGTTTTTGCCTTGGTTTCCTGAATCTTCCTCCCTGTTTCAAGGTTCATTTCAAGTGTAAGGTTTTGAAATCGCTGTCTTCAAGAGTTTTGTGTCATTCCTTAGGTTGTTAGTATTATCGATTTTCTTTCAAAATCTCTCTTTTAGTTCACGGTCCTTGTTTTTGCCTATGGTTTTTCTTTTGTTCCTTAATCTCGGTTGGTTTTTCACTTGTCAACGTTCATGTCTTCGTCTTCCATTCCATTCTAGCCACTTTTTGTTGTTTTTCCAGAACACCGTGGCCTTGTACATTGTCTTTCTACATCTCATTTTAGTTTGCTGCCACTCTTTTGTTTCGTTTGTCCCTTCACTTCCTTCATCCTCCTCCCTACTGAGATCTTCTTGAAGGTTAAGGTTTTTAAATCATTTCCTGTATTTGTAGTTATTGCTAGATTTGCTCTTGATCTCCAGCTTTTTGCACAGCCTTGCTATGTCTGTTTTAGTGTGCTGCCCTCAGTTTTTCGTTTTTGCCTTGGTTTCCTGAATCTTCCTCCCTGTTTCAAGGTTCATTTGAAGTGTAAGGTTTTGAAATCGCTGTCTTCAAGAGTTTTGTGTCATTCCTTAGGTTGTTAGTATTATCGATTTTCTTTCAAAATCTCTCTTTTAGTTCACGGTCCTTGTTTTTGCCTATGGTTTTTCTTCTGTTCCCTAATCTCGGTTGGTTTTTCACTTGTCAACGTTCATGTCTTCGTCTTCCATTCCATTCTAGCCACTTTTTGTTGTTTTTCCAGAACACCGTGGCTTTGTACATTGTCTTTCTAAATCTCATTTTAGTTTGCTGCCACTCTTTTGTTTCGTTTGTCCTTTCACTTCCTTCATCCTCCTCCCTACTGAGATCTTCTTGAAGGCTAAGTTTTGGAAATCATTGCCTATATGTGTAGGTATTGCTAGTTTTGCTATAGATCTCCAGCTTTTTGCATTGTCTTTCTATGTCTGTTTTAGTGTGCTGCCCTCAGATTTTGAGGTTTTGCCTTGACTTCCTTAATCTTCCGCCCTAGTTAAGTTTTCTTTCTAAGTGGAAGCGTTTCCAGACTGGCCTTACTTTCTACATTGTCTTTCCACAGCTTTTCAGTCTGCTGCCACTCTTTGGTTTAGTATTTCCCTTGACTTCCTTCATCCTCCTTTCTATTGAGATCTTATTGAAGGCTAAGTTTTGGAAATCATTGCCTATATGTGTAGGTATTGCTAGTTTTGCTATAGATCTCCAGCTTTTTGCATTGTCTTGCTATGTCTGTTTTAGTGTGCTGCCCTCAGTTTTTCGTTTTTGCCTTGGTTTCCTGAATCTTCCTCCCTGTTTCAAGGTTCATTTGAAGTGTAAGGTTTTGAAATCGCTGTCTTCAAGAGTTTTGTGTCATTCCTTAGGTTGTTAGTATTATCGATTTTCTTTCAAAATCTCTCTTTTAGTTCACGGTCCTTGTTTTTGCCTATGGTTTTTCTTTTGTTCCCTAATCTCGGTTGGTTTTTCACTTGTCAACGTTCATGTCTTCGTCTTCCATTCCATTCTAGCCACTTTTTGTTGTTTTTCCAGAACACCGTGGCCTTGTACATTGTCTTTCTACATCTCATTTTAGTCTGCTGCCACTCTTGTTTCGTTTGTCCCTTCACTTCCTTCATCCTCCTCCCTACTGAGATCTTCTTGAAGGCTAAGTTTTGGAAATCATTGCCTATATGTGTAGGTATTGCTAGTTTTGCTATAGATCTCCAGCTTTTTGCATTGTCTTTCTATGTCTGTTTTAGTGTGCTGCCATCAGATTTTGAGTTTTTGCCTTGACTTCCTTAATCTTCCGCCCTAGTTAAGTTTTCTTTCTAAGTGGAAGCGTTTCCAGACTGGCCTTACTTTCTACATTGTCTTTCCACAGCTTTTCAGTCTGCTGCCACTCTTTGGTTTAGTATTTCCCTTCACTTCCTTCATCCTCCTTTCTATTGAGATCTTATTGAAGGCTAAGTTTTGGAAATCATTGCCTATATGTGTAGGTATTGCTAGTTTTGCTATAGATCTCCAGCTTTTTGCATTGTCTTGCTATGTCTGTTTTAGTGTGCTGCCCTCAGTTTTTCGTTTTTGCCTTGGTTTCCTGAATCTTCCTCCCTGTTTCAAGGTTCATTTCAAGTGTAAGGTTTTGAAATCGCTGTCTTCAAGAGTTTTGTGTCATTCCTTAGGTTGTTAGTATTATCGATTTTCTTTCAAAATCTCTCTTTTAGTTCACGGTCCTTGTTTTTGCCTATGGTTTTTCTTTTGTTCCTTAATCTCGGTTGGTTTTTCACTTGTCAACGTTCATGTCTTCGTCTTCCATTCCATTCTAGCCACTTTTTGTTGTTTTTCCAGAACACCGTGGCCTTGTACATTGTCTTTCTACATCTCATTTTAGTTTGCTGCCACTCTTTTGTTTCGTTTGTCCCTTCACTTCCTTCATCCTCCTCCCTACTGAGATCTTCTTGAAGGCTAAGGTTTTTAAATCATTTCCTGTATTTGTAGTTATTGCTAGATTTGCTCTTGATCTCCAGCTTTTTGCACAGCCTTGCTATGTCTGTTTTAGTGTGCTGCCCTCAGTTTTTCGTTTTTGCCTTGGTTTCCTGAATCTTCCTCCCTGTTTCAAGGTTCATTTGAAGTGTAAGGTTTTGAAATCGCTGTCTTCAAGAGTTTTGTGTCATTCCTTAGGTTGTTAGTATTATCGATTTTCTTTCAAAATCTCTCTTTTAGTTCACGGTCCTTGTTTTTGCCTATGGTTTTTCTTCTGTTCCCTAATCTCGGTTGGTTTTTCACTTGTCAACGTTCATGTCTTCGTCTTCCATTCCATTCTAGCCACTTTTTGTTGTTTTTCCAGAACACCGTGGCTTTGTACATTGTCTTTCTAAATCTCATTTTAGTTTGCTGCCACTCTTTTGTTTCGTTTATCCTTTCACTTCCTTCATCCTCCTCCCTACTGAGATCTTCTTGAAGGCTAAGTTTTGGAAATCATTGCCTATATGTGTAGGTATTGCTAGTTTTGCTATAGATCTCCAGCTTTTTGCATTGTCTTTCTATGTCTGTTTTAGTGTGCTGCCCTCAGATTTTGAGGTTTTGCCTTGACTTCCTTAATCTTCCGCCCTAGTTAAGTTTTCTTTCTAAGTGGAAGCGTTTCCAGACTGGCCTTACTTTCTACATTGTCTTTCCACAGCTTTTCAGTCTGCTGCCACTCTTTGGTTTAGTATTTCCCTTGACTTCCTTCATCCTCCTTTCTATTGAGATCTTATTGAAGGCTAAGTTTTGGAAATCATTGCCTATATGTGTAGGTATTGCTAGTTTTGCTATAGATCTCCAGCTTTTTGCATTGTCTTGCTATGTCTGTTTTAGTGTGCTGCCCTCAGTTTTTCGTTTTTGCCTTGGTTTCCTGAATCTTCCTCCCTGTTTCAAGGTTCATTTCAAGTGTAAGGTTTTGAAATCGCTGTCTTCAAGAGTTTTGTGTCATTCCTTAGGTTGTTAGTATTATCGATTTTCTTTCAAAATCTCTCTTTTAGTTCACGGTCCTTGTTTTTGCCTATGGTTTTTCTTTTGTTCCCTAATCTCGGTTGGTTTTTCACTTGTCAACGTTCATGTCTTCGTCTTCCATTCCATTCTAGCCACTTTTTGTTGTTTTTCCAGAACACCGTGGCCTTGTACATTGTCTTTCTACATCTCATTTTAGTCTGCTGCCACTCTTGTTTCGTTTGTCCCTTCACTTCCTTCATCCTCCTCCCTACTGAGATCTTCTTGAAGGCTAAGTTTTGGAAATCATTGCCTATATGTGTAGGTATTGCTAGTTTTGCTATAGATCTCCAGCTTTTTGCATTGTCTTTCTATGTCTGTTTTAGTGTGCTGCCATCAGATTTTGAGTTTTTGCCTTGACTTCCTTAATCTTCCGCCCTAGTTAAGTTTTCTTTCTAAGTGGAAGCGTTTCCAGACTGGCCTTACTTTCTACATTGTCTTTCCACAGCTTTTCAGTCTGCTGCCACTCTTTGGTTTAGTATTTCCCTTCACTTCCTTCATCCTCCTTTCTATTGAGATCTTCTTGAAGGCTAAGGTTTTTAAATCATTTCCTGTATTTGTAGTTATTGCTAGATTTGCTCTTGATCTCCAGCTTTTTGCACAGCCTTGCTATGTCTGTTTTAGTGTGCTGCCCTCAGTTTTTCGTTTTTGCCTTGGTTTCCTGAATCTTCCTCCCTGTTTCAAGGTTCATTTGAAGTGTAAGGTTTTGAAATCGCTGTCTTCAAGAGTTTTGTGTCATTCCTTAGGTTGTTAGTATTATCGATTTTCTTTCAAAATCTCTCTTTTAGTTCACGGTCCTTGTTTTTGCCTATGGTTTTTCTTTTGTTCCCTAATCTCGGTTGGTTTTTCACTTGTCAACGTTCATGTCTTCGTCTTCCATTCCATTCTAGCCACTTTTTGTTGTTTTTCCAGAACACCGTGGCTTTGTACATTGTCTTTCTACATCTCATTTTAGTTTGCTGCCACTCTTTTGTTTCGTTTGTCCCTTCACTTCCTTCATCCTCCTCCCTACTGAGATCTTCTTGAAGGCTAAGTTTTGGAAATCATTGCCTATATGTGTAGGTATTGCTAGTTTTGCTATAGATCTCCAGCTTTTTGCATTGTCTTTCTATGTCTGTTTTAGTGTGCTGCCCTCAGATTTTGAGGTTTTGCCTTGACTTCCTTAATCTTCCGCCCTAGTTAAGTTTTCTTTCTAAGTGGAAGCGTTTCCAGACTGGCCTTACTTTCTACATTGTCTTTCCACAGCTTTTCAGTCTGCTGCCACTCTTTGGTTTAGTATTTCCCTTGACTTCCTTCATCCTCCTTTCTATTGAGATCTTCTTGAAGGCTAAGTTTTGGAAATCATTGCCTATATGTGTAGGTATTGCTAGTTTTGCTATAGATCTCCAGCTTTTTGCATTGTCTTGCTATGTCTGTTTTAGTGTGCTGCCCTCAGTTTTTCGTTTTTGCCTTGGTTTCCTGAATCTTCCTCCCTGTTTCAAGGTTCATTTCAAGTGTAAGGTTTTGAAATCGCTGTCTTCAAGAGTTTTGTGTCATTCCTTAGGTTGTTAGTATTATCGATTTTCTTTCAAAATCTCTCTTTTAGTTCACGGTCCTTGTTTTTGCCTATGGTTTTTCTTTTGTTCCCTAATCTCGGTTGGTTTTTCACTTGTCAACGTTCATGTCTTCGTCTTCCATTCCATTCTAGCCACTTTTTGTTGTTTTTCCAGAACACCGTGGCCTTGTACATTGTCTTTCTACATCTCATTTTAGTCTGCTGCCACTCTTGTTTCGTTTGTCCCTTCACTTCCTTCATCCTCCTCCCTACTGAGATCTTCTTGAAGGCTAAGTTTTGGAAATCATTGCCTATATGTGTAGGTATTGCTAGTTTTGCTATAGATCTCCAGCTTTTTGCATTGTCTTTCTATGTCTGTTTTAGTGTGCTGCCATCAGATTTTGAGTTTTTGCCTTGACTTCCTTAATCTTCCGCCCTAGTTAAGTTTTCTTTCTAAGTGGAAGCGTTTCCAGACTGGCCTTACTTTCTACATTGTCTTTCCACAGCTTTTCAGTCTGCTGCCACTCTTTGGTTTAGTATTTCCCTTCACTTCCTTCATCCTCCTTTCTATTGAGATCTTATTGAAGGCTAAGTTTTGGAAATCATTGCCTATATGTGTAGGTATTGCTAGTTTTGCTATAGATCTCCAGCTTTTTGCATTGTCTTGCTATGTCTGTTTTAGTGTGCTGCCCTCAGTTTTTCGTTTTTGCCTTGGTTTCCTGAATCTTCCTCCCTGTTTCAAGGTTCATTTCAAGTGTAAGGTTTTGAAATCGCTGTCTTCAAGAGTTTTGTGTCATTCCTTAGGTTGTTAGTATTATCGATTTTCTTTCAAAATCTCTCTTTTAGTTCACGGTCCTTGTTTTTGCCTATGGTTTTTCTTTTGTTCCCTAATCTCGGTTGGTTTTTCACTTGTCAACGTTCATGTCTTCGTCTTCCATTCCATTCTAGCCACTTTTTGTTGTTTTTCCAGAACACCGTGGCCTTGTACATTGTCTTTCTACATCTCATTTTAGTCTGCTGCCACTCTTGTTTCGTTTGTCCCTTCACTTCCTTCATCCTCCTCCCTACTGAGATCTTCTTGAAGGCTAAGTTTTGGAAATCATTGCCTATATGTGTAGGTATTGCTAGTTTTGCTATAGATCTCCAGCTTTTTGCATTGTCTTTCTATGTCTGTTTTAGTGTGCTGCCATCAGATTTTGAGTTTTTGCCTTGACTTCCTTAATCTTCCGCCCTAGTTAAGTTTTCTTTCTAAGTGGAAGCGTTTCCAGACTGGCCTTACTTTCTACATTGTCTTTCCACAGCTTTTCAGTCTGCTGCCACTCTTTGGTTTAGTATTTCCCTTCACTTCCTTCATCCTCCTTTCTATTGAGATCTTCTTGAAGGCTAAGGTTTTTAAATCATTTCCTGTATTTGTAGTTATTGCTAGATTTGCTCTTGATATCCAGCTTTTTGCATTGTCTTTCTATGTCTGTTTTAGTGTGCTGCCCTCAGTTTTTCGTTTTTGCCTTGGTTTCCTGAATCTTCCTCCCTGTTTCAAGGTTCATTTGAAGTGTAAGGTTTTGAAATCGCTGTCTTCAAGAGTTTTGTGTCATTCCTTAGGTTGTTAGTATTATCGATTTTCTTTCAAAATCTCTCTTTTAGTTCACGGTCCTTGTTTTTGCCTATGGTTTTTCTTTTGTTCCCTAATCTCGGTTGGTTTTTCACTTGTCAACGTTCATGTCTTCGTCTTCCATTCCATTCTAGCCACTTTTTGTTGTTTTTCCAGAACACCGTGGCTTTGTACATTGTCTTTCTACATCTCATTTTAGTTTGCTGCCACTCTTTTGTTTCGTTTGTCCCTTCACTTCCTTCATTGTCCTCCCTACTGAGATCTTCTTGAAGGCTAAGTTTTGGAAATCATTGCCTATATGTGTAGGTATTGCTAGTTTTGCTATAGATCTCCAGCTTTTTGCATTGTCTTTCTATGTCTGTTTTAGTGTGCTGCCATCAGATTTTGAGTTTTTGCCTTGACTTCCTTAATCTTCCGCCCTAGTTAAGTTTTCTTTCTAAGTGGAAGCGTTTCCAGACTGGCCTTACTTTCTACATTGTCTTTCCACAGCTTTTCAGTCTGCTGCCACTCTTTGGTTTAGTATTTCCCTTCACTTCCTTCATCCTCCTTTCTATTGAGATCTTATTGAAGGCTAAGTTTTGGAAATCATTGCCTATATGTGTAGTTATTGCTAGTTTTGCTATAGATCTCCAGCTTTTTGCACAGCCTTGCTATGTCTGTTTTAGTGTGCTGCCCTCAGTTTTTCGTTTTTGCCTTGGTTTCCTGAATCTTCCTCCCTGTTTCAAGGTTCATTTGAAGTGTAAGGTTTTGAAATCGCTGTCTTCAAGAGTTTTGTGTCATTCCTTAGGTTGTTAGTATTATCAATTTTCTTTCAAAATCTCTTTTTTAGTTCACGGTCCTTGTTTTTGCCTATGGTTTTTCTTTTGTTCCCTAATCTCGGTTGGTTTTTCACTTGTCAACGTTCATGTCTTCGTCTTCCATTCCATTCTAGCCACTTTTTGTTGTTTTTCCAGAACACCGTGGCCTTGTACATTGTCTTTCTACATCTCATTTTAGTTTGCTGCCACTCTTTTGTTTCGTTTGTCCCTTCACTTCCTTCATCCTCCTCCCTACTGAGATCTTCTTGAAGGCTAAGTTTTGGAAATCATTGCCTATATGTGTAGGTATTGCTAGTTTTGCTATAGATCTCCAGCTTTTTGCATTGTCTTTCTATGTCTGTTTTAGTGTGCTGCCATCAGATTTTGAGTTTTTGCCTTGACTTCCTTAATCTTCCGCCCTAGTTAAGTTTTCTTTCTAAGTGGAAGCGTTTCCAGACTGGCCTTACTTTCTACATTGTCTTTCCACAGCTTTTCAGTCTGCTGCCACTCTTTGGTTTAGTATTTCCCTTCACTTCCTTCATCCTCCTTTCTATTGAGATCTTCTTGAAGGCTAAGGTTTTTAAATCATTTCCTGTATTTGTAGTTATTGCTAGATTTGCTCTTGATATCCAGCTTTTTGCATTGTCTTTCTATGTCTGTTTTAGTGTGCTGCCCTCAGTTTTTCGTTTTTGCCTTGGTTTCCTGAATCTTCCTCCCTGTTTCAAGGTTCATTTGAAGTGTAAGGTTTTGAAATCGCTGTCTTCAAGAGTTTTGTGTCATTCCTTAGGTTGTTAGTATTATCGATTTTCTTTCAAAATCTCTCTTTTAGTTCACGGTCCTTGTTTTTGCCTATGGTTTTTCTTCTGTTCCCTAATCTCGGTTGGTTTTTCACTTGTCAACGTTCATGTCTTCGTCTTCCATTCCATTCTAGCCACTTTTTGTTGTTTTTCCAGAACACCGTGGCTTTGTACATTGTCTTTCTAAATCTCATTTTAGTTTGCTGCCACTCTTTTGTTTCGTTTGTCCTTTCACTTCCTTCATCCTCCTCCCTACTGAGATCTTCTTGAAGGCTAAGTTTTGGAAATCATTGCCTATATGTGTAGGTATTGCTAGTTTTGCTATAGATCTCCAGCTTTTTGCATTGTCTTGCTATGTCTGTTTTAGTGTGCTGCCCTCAGATTTTGAGGTTTTGCCTTGACTTCCTTAATCTTCCGCCCTAGTTAAGTTTTCTTTCTAAGTGGAAGCGTTTCCAGACTGGCCTTACTTTCTACATTGTCTTTCCACAGCTTTTCAGTCTGCTGCCACTCTTTGGTTTAGTATTTCCCTTGACTTCCTTCATCCTCCTTTCTATTGAGATCTTATTGAAGGCTAAGTTTTGGAAATCATTGCCTATATGTGTAGGTATTGCTAGTTTTGCTATAGATCTCCAGCTTTTTGCATTGTCTTGCTATGTCTGTTTTAGTGTGCTGCCCTCAGTTTTTCGTTTTTGCCTTGGTTTCCTGAATCTTCCTCCCTGTTTCAAGGTTCATTTCAAGTGTAAGGTTTTGAAATCGCTGTCTTCAAGAGTTTTGTGTCATTCCTTAGGTTGTTAGTATTATCGATTTTCTTTCAAAATCTCTCTTTTAGTTCACGGTCCTTGTTTTTGCCTATGGTTTTTCTTTTGTTCCTTAATCTCGGTTGGTTTTTCACTTGTCAACGTTCATGTCTTCGTCTTCCATTCCATTCTAGCCACTTTTTGTTGTTTTTCCAGAACACCGTGGCCTTGTACATTGTCTTTCTACATCTCATTTTAGTTTGCTGCCACTCTTTTGTTTCGTTTGTCCCTTCACTTCCTTCATCCTCCTCCCTACTGAGATCTTCTTGAAGGCTAAGGTTTTTAAATCATTTCCTGTATTTGTAGTTATTGCTAGATTTGCTCTTGATCTCCAGCTTTTTGCACAGCCTTGCTATGTCTGTTTTAGTGTGCTGCCCTCAGTTTTTCGTTTTTGCCTTGGTTTCCTGAATCTTCCTCCCTGTTTCAAGGTTCATTTGAAGTGTAAGGTTTTGAAATCGCTGTCTTCAAGAGTTTTGTGTCATTCCTTAGGTTGTTAGTATTATCGATTTTCTTTCAAAATCTCTCTTTTAGTTCACGGTCCTTGTTTTTGCCTATGGTTTTTCTTCTGTTCCCTAATCTCGGTTGGTTTTTCACTTGTCAACGTTCATGTCTTCGTCTTCCATTCCATTCTAGCCACTTTTTGTTGTTTTTCCAGAACACCGTGGCTTTGTACATTGTCTTTCTAAATCTCATTTTAGTTTGCTGCCACTCTTTTGTTTCGTTTGTCCTTTCACTTCCTTCATCCTCCTCCCTACTGAGATCTTCTTGAAGGCTAAGTTTTGGAAATCATTGCCTATATGTGTAGGTATTGCTAGTTTTGCTATAGATCTCCAGCTTTTTGCATTGTCTTTCTATGTCTGTTTTAGTGTGCTGCCCTCAGATTTTGAGGTTTTGCCTTGACTTCCTTAATCTTCCGCCCTAGTTAAGTTTTCTTTCTAAGTGGAAGCGTTTCCAGACTGGCCTTACTTTCTACATTGTCTTTCCACAGCTTTTCAGTCTGCTGCCACTCTTTGGTTTAGTATTTCCCTTGACTTCCTTCATCCTCCTTTCTATTGAGATCTTATTGAAGGCTAAGTTTTGGAAATCATTGCCTATATGTGTAGGTATTGCTAGTTTTGCTATAGATCTCCAGCTTTTTGCATTGTCTTGCTATGTCTGTTTTAGTGTGCTGCCCTCAGTTTTTCGTTTTTGCCTTGGTTTCCTGAATCTTCCTCCCTGTTTCAAGGTTCATTTCAAGTGTAAGGTTTTGAAATCGCTGTCTTCAAGAGTTTTGTGTCATTCCTTAGGTTGTTAGTATTATCGATTTTCTTTCAAAATCTCTCTTTTAGTTCACGGTCCTTGTTTTTGCCTATGGTTTTTCTTTTGTTCCCTAATCTCGGTTGGTTTTTCACTTGTCAACGTTCATGTCTTCGTCTTCCATTCCATTCTAGCCACTTTTTGTTGTTTTTCCAGAACACCGTGGCCTTGTACATTGTCTTTCTACATCTCATTTTAGTTTGCTGCCACTCTTTTGTTTCGTTTGTCCCTTCACTTCCTTCATCCTCCTCCCTACTGAGATCTTCTTGAAGGCTAAGGTTTTTAAATCATTTCCTGTATTTGTAGTTATTGCTAGATTTGCTCTTGATCTCCAGCTTTTTGCACAGCCTTGCTATGTCTGTTTTAGTGTGCTGCCCTCAGTTTTTCGTTTTTGCCTTGGTTTCCTGAATCTTCCTCCCTGTTTCAAGGTTCATTTGAAGTGTAAGGTTTTGAAATCGCTGTCTTCAAGAGTTTTGTGTCATTCCTTAGGTTGTTAGTATTATCGATTTTCTTTCAAAATCTCTCTTTTAGTTCACGGTCCTTGTTTTTGCCTATGGTTTTTCTTTTGTTCCCTAATCTCGGTTGGTTTTTCACTTGTCAACATTCATGTCTTCGTCTTTCATTCCATTCTAGCCACTTTTTGTTGTTTTTCCAGAACACCGTGGCTTTGTACATTGTCTTTCTACATCTCATTTTAGTCTGCTGCCACTCTTGTTTCGTTTGTCCCTTCACTTCCTTCATCCTCCTCCCTACTGAGATCTTCTTGAAGGCTAAGTTTTGGAAATCATTGCCTATATGTGTAGGTATTGCTAGTTTTGCTATAGATCTCCAGCTTTTTGCATTGTCTTTCTATGTCTGTTTTAGTGTGCTGCCATCAGATTTTGAGTTTTTGCCTTGACTTCCTTAATCTTCCGCCCTAGTTAAGTTTTCTTTCTAAGTGGAAGCGTTTCCAGACTGGCCTTACTTTCTACATTGTCTTTCCACAGCTTTTCAGTCTGCTGCCACTCTTTGGTTTAGTATTTCCCTTCACTTCCTTCATCCTCCTTTCTATTGAGATCTTCTTGAAGTCTAAGGTTTTTAAATCATTTCCTGTATTTGTAGTTATTGCTAGATTTGCTCTTGATATCCAGCTTTTTGCATTGTCTTTCTATGTCTGTTTTAGTGTGCTGCCCTCAGTTTTTCGTTTTTGCCTTGGTTTCCTGAATCTTCCTCCCTGTTTCAAGGTTCATTTGAAGTGTAAGGTTTTGAAATCGCTGTCTTCAAGAGTTTTGTGTCATTCCTTAGGTTGTTAGTATTATCGATTTTCTTTCAAAATCTCTCTTTTAGTTCACGGTCCTTGTTTTTGCCTATGGTTTTTCTTTTGTTCCCTAATCTCGGTTGGTTTTTCACTTGTCAACGTTCATGTCTTCGTCTTCCATTCCATTCTAGCCACTTTTTGTTGTTTTTCCAGAACACCGTGGCTTTGTACATTGTCTTTCTACATCTCATTTTAGTTTGCTGCCACTCTTTTGTTTCGTTTGTCCCTTCACTTCCTTCATTGTCCTCCCTACTGAGATCTTCTTGAAGGCTAAGTTTTGGAAATCATTGCCTATATGTGTAGGTATTGCTAGTTTTGCTATAGATCTCCAGCTTTTTGCATTGTCTTTCTATGTCTGTTTTAGTGTGCTGCCATCAGATTTTGAGTTTTTGCCTTGACTTCCTTAATCTTCCGCCCTAGTTAAGTTTTCTTTCTAAGTGGAAGCGTTTCCAGACTGGCCTTACTTTCTACATTGTCTTTCCACAGCTTTTCAGTCTGCTGCCACTCTTTGGTTTAGTATTTCCCTTCACTTCCTTCATCCTCCTTTCTATTGAGATCTTATTGAAGGCTAAGTTTTGGAAATCATTGCCTATATGTGTAGTTATTGCTAGTTTTGCTATAGATCTCCAGCTTTTTGCACAGCCTTGCTATGTCTGTTTTAGTGTGCTGCCCTCAGTTTTTCGTTTTTGCCTTGGTTTCCTGAATCTTCCTCCCTGTTTCAAGGTTCATTTGAAGTGTAAGGTTTTGAAATCGCTGTCTTCAAGAGTTTTGTGTCATTCCTTAGGTTGTTAGTATTATCGATTTTCTTTCAAAATCTCTCTTTTAGTTCACGGTGCTTGTTTTTGCCTATGGTTTTTCTTTTGTTCCCTAATCTCGGTTGGTTTTTCACTTGTCAACGTTCATGTCTTCGTCTTCCATTCCATTCTAGCCACTTTTTGTTGTTTTTCCAGAACACCGTGGCTTTGTACATTGTCTTTCTACATCTCATTTTAGTTTGCTGCCACTCTTTTGTTTCGTTTGTCCCTTCACTTCCTTCATCCTCCTCCCTACTGAGATCTTCTTGAAGGCTAAGTTTTGGAAATCATTGCCTATATGTGTAGGTATTGCTAGTTTTGCTATAGATCTCCAGCTTTTTGCATTGTCTTTCTATGTCTGTTTTAGTGTGCTGCCATCAGATTTTGAGTTTTTGCCTTGACTTCCTTAATCTTCCGCCCTAGTTAAGTTTTCTTTCTAAGTGGAAGCGTTTCCAGACTGGCCTTACTTTCTACATTGTCTTTCCACAGCTTTTCAGTCTGCTGCCACTCTTTGGTTTAGTATTTCCCTTCACTTCCTTCATCCTCCTTTCTATTGAGATCTTCTTGAAGGCTAAGTTTTGGAAATCATTGCCTATATGTGTAGTTATTGCTAGTTTTGCTATAGATCTCCAGCTTTTTGCATTGTCTTGCTATGTCTGTTTTAGTGTGCTGCCCTCAGTTTTTCGTTTTTGCCTTGGTTTCCTGAATCTTCCTCCCTGTTTCAAGGTTCATTTCAAGTGTAAGGTTTTGAAATCGCTGTCTTCAAGAGTTTTGTGTCATTCCTTAGGTTGTTAGTATTATCGATTTTCTTTCAAAATCTCTCTTTTAGTTCACGGTCCTTGTTTTTGCCTATGGTTTTTCTTTTGTTCCCTAATCTCGGTTGGTTTTTCACTTGTCAACGTTCATGTCTTCGTCTTCCATTCCATTCTAGCCACTTTTTGTTGTTTTTCCAGAACACCGTGGCCTTGTACATTGTCTTTCTACATCTCATTTTAGTCTGCTGCCACTCTTGTTTCGTTTGTCCCTTCACTTCCTTCATCCTCCTCCCTACTGAGATCTTCTTGAAGGCTAAGTTTTGGAAATCATTGCCTATATGTGTAGGTATTGCTAGTTTTGCTATAGATCTCCAGCTTTTTGCATTGTCTTTCTATGTCTGTTTTAGTGTGCTGCCCTCAGATTTTGAGTTTTTGCCTTGACTTCCTTAATCTTCCGCCCTAGTTAAGTTTTCTTTCTAAGTGGAAGCGTTTCCAGACTGGCCTTACTTTCTACATTGTCTTTCCACAGCTTTTCAGTCTGCTGCCACTCTTTGGTTTAGTATTTCCCTTCACTTCCTTCATCCTCCTTTCTATTGAGATCTTCTTGAAGGCTAAGGTTTTTAAATCATTTCCTGTATTTGTAGTTATTGCTAGATTTGCTCTTGATATCCAGCTTTTTGCATTGTCTTTCTATGTCTGTTTTAGTGTGCTGCCCTCAGTTTTTCGTTTTTGCCTTGGTTTCCTGAATCTTCCTCCCTGTTTCAAGGTTCATTTGAAGTGTAAGGTTTTGAAATCGCTGTCTTCAAGAGTTTTGTGTCATTCCTTAGGTTGTTAGTATTATCGATTTTCTTTCAAAATCTCTCTTTTAGTTCACGGTCCTTGTTTTTGCCTATGGTTTTTCTTTTGTTCCCTAATCTCGGTTGGTTTTTCACTTGTCAACGTTCATGTCTTCGTCTTCCATTCCATTCTAGCCACTTTTTGTTGTTTTTCCAGAACACCGTGGCTTTGTACATTGTCTTTCTACATCTCATTTTAGTTTGCTGCCACTCTTTTGTTTCGTTTGTCCCTTCACTTCCTTCATTGTCCTCCCTACTGAGATCTTCTTGAAGGCTAAGTTTTGGAAATCATTGCCTATATGTGTAGGTATTGCTAGTTTTGCTATAGATCTCCAGCTTTTTGCATTGTCTTTCTATGTCTGTTTTAGTGTGCTGCCATCAGATTTTGAGTTTTTGCCTTGACTTCCTTAATCTTCCGCCCTAGTTAAGTTTTCTTTCTAAGTGGAAGCGTTTCCAGACTGGCCTTACTTTCTACATTGTCTTTCCACAGCTTTTCAGTCTGCTGCCACTCTTTGGTTTAGTATTTCCCTTCACTTCCTTCATCCTCCTTTCTATTGAGATCTTATTGAAGGCTAAGTTTTGGAAATCATTGCCTATATGTGTAGTTATTGCTAGTTTTGCTATAGATCTCCAGCTTTTTGCACAGCCTTGCTATGTCTGTTTTAGTGTGCTGCCCTCAGTTTTTCGTTTTTGCCTTGGTTTCCTGAATCTTCCTCCCTGTTTCAAGGTTCATTTGAAGTGTAAGGTTTTGAAATCGCTGTCTTCAAGAGTTTTGTGTCATTCCTTAGGTTGTTAGTATTATCAATTTTCTTTCAAAATCTCTTTTTTAGTTCACGGTCCTTGTTTTTGCCTATGGTTTTTCTTTTGTTCCCTAATCTCGGTTGGTTTTTCACTTGTCAACGTTCATGTCTTCGTCTTCCATTCCATTCTAGCCACTTTTTGTTGTTTTTCCAGAACACCGTGGCCTTGTACATTGTCTTTCTACATCTCATTTTAGTTTGCTGCCACTCTTTTGTTTCGTTTGTCCCTTCACTTCCTTCATCCTCCTCCCTACTGAGATCTTCTTGAAGGCTAAGTTTTGGAAATCATTGCCTATATGTGTAGGTATTGCTAGTTTTGCTATAGATCTCCAGCTTTTTGCATTGTCTTTCTATGTCTGTTTTAGTGTGCTGCCATCAGATTTTGAGTTTTTGCCTTGACTTCCTTAATCTTCCGCCCTAGTTAAGTTTTCTTTCTAAGTGGAAGCGTTTCCAGACTGGCCTTACTTTCTACATTGTCTTTCCACAGCTTTTCAGTCTGCTGCCACTCTTTGGTTTAGTATTTCCCTTCACTTCCTTCATCCTCCTTTCTATTGAGATCTTCTTGAAGGCTAAGTTTTGGAAATCATTGCCTATATGTGTAGTTATTGCTAGTTTTGCTATAGATCTCCAGCTTTTTGCATTGTCTTGCTATGTCTGTTTTAGTGTGCTGCCCTCAGTTTTTCGTTTTTGCCTTGGTTTCCTGAATCTTCCTCCCTGTTTCAAGGTTCATTTCAAGTGTAAGGTTTTGAAATCGCTGTCTTCAAGAGTTTTGTGTCATTCCTTAGGTTGTTAGTATTATCGATTTTCTTTCAAAATCTCTCTTTTAGTTCACGGTCCTTGTTTTTGCCTATGGTTTTTCTTTTGTTCCCTAATCTCGGTTGGTTTTTCACTTGTCAACGTTCATGTCTTCGTCTTCCATTCCATTCTAGCCACTTTTTGTTGTTTTTCCAGAACACCGTGGCCTTGTACATTGTCTTTCTACATCTCATTTTAGTCTGCTGCCACTCTTGTTTCGTTTGTCCCTTCACTTCCTTCATCCTCCTCCCTACTGAGATCTTCTTGAAGGCTAAGTTTTGGAAATCATTGCCTATATGTGTAGGTATTGCTAGTTTTGCTATAGATCTCCAGCTTTTTGCATTGTCTTTCTATGTCTGTTTTAGTGTGCTGCCATCAGATTTTGAGTTTTTGCCTTGACTTCCTTAATCTTCCGCCCTAGTTAAGTTTTCTTTCTAAGTGGAAGCGTTTCCAGACTGGCCTTACTTTCTACATTGTCTTTCCACAGCTTTTCAGTCTGCTGCCACTCTTTGGTTTAGTATTTCCCTTCACTTCCTTCATCCTCCTTTCTATTGAGATCTTCTTGAAGGCTAAGGTTTTTAAATCATTTCCTGTATTTGTAGTTATTGCTAGATTTGCTCTTGATATCCAGCTTTTTGCATTGTCTTTCTATGTCTGTTTTAGTGTGCTGCCCTCAGTTTTTCGTTTTTGCCTTGGTTTCCTGAATCTTCCTCCCTGTTTCAAGGTTCATTTGAAGTGTAAGGTTTTGAAATCGCTGTCTTCAAGAGTTTTGTGTCATTCCTTAGGTTGTTAGTATTATCGATTTTCTTTCAAAATCTCTCTTTTAGTTCACGGTCCTTGTTTTTGCCTATGGTTTTTCTTTTGTTCCCTAATCTCGGTTGGTTTTTCACTTGTCAACGTTCATGTCTTCGTCTTCCATTCCATTCTAGCCACTTTTTGTTGTTTTTCCAGAACACCGTGGCTTTGTACATTGTCTTTCTACATCTCATTTTAGTTTGCTGCCACTCTTTTGTTTCGTTTGTCCCTTCACTTCCTTCATTGTCCTCCCTACTGAGATCTTCTTGAAGGCTAAGTTTTGGAAATCATTGCCTATATGTGTAGGTATTGCTAGTTTTGCTATAGATCTCCAGCTTTTTGCATTGTCTTTCTATGTCTGTTTTAGTGTGCTGCCATCAGATTTTGAGTTTTTGCCTTGACTTCCTTAATCTTCCGCCCTAGTTAAGTTTTCTTTCTAAGTGGAAGCGTTTCCAGACTGGCCTTACTTTCTACATTGTCTTTCCACAGCTTTTCAGTCTGCTGCCACTCTTTGGTTTAGTATTTCCCTTCACTTCCTTCATCCTCCTTTCTATTGAGATCTTATTGAAGGCTAAGTTTTGGAAATCATTGCCTATATGTGTAGTTATTGCTAGTTTTGCTATAGATCTCCAGCTTTTTGCACAGCCTTGCTATGTCTGTTTTAGTGTGCTGCCCTCAGTTTTTCATTTTTGCCTTGGTTTCCTGAATCTTCCTCCCTGTTTCAAGGTTCATTTGAAGTGTAAGGTTTTGAAATCGCTGTCTTCAAGAGTTTTGTGTCATTCCTTAGGTTGTTAGTATTATCAATTTTCTTTCAAAATCTCTTTTTTAGTTCACGGTCCTTGTTTTTGCCTATGGTTTTTCTTTTGTTCCCTAATCTCGGTTGGTTTTTCACTTGTCAACGTTCATGTCTTCGTCTTCCATTCCATTCTAGCCACTTTTTGTTGTTTTTCCAGAACACCGTGGCCTTGTACATTGTCTTTCTACATCTCATTTTAGTTTGCTGCCACTCTTTTGTTTCGTTTGTCCCTTCACTTCCTTCATCCTCCTCCCTACTGAGATCTTCTTGAAGGCTAAGTTTTGGAAATCATTGCCTATATGTGTAGGTATTGCTAGTTTTGCTATAGATCTCCAGCTTTTTGCATTGTCTTTCTATGTCTGTTTTAGTGTGCTGCCATCAGATTTTGAGTTTTTGCCTTGACTTCCTTAATCTTCCGCCCTAGTTAAGTTTTCTTTCTAAGTGGAAGCGTTTCCAGACTGGCCTTACTTTCTACATTGTCTTTCCACAGCTTTTCAGTCTGCTGCCACTCTTTGGTTTAGTATTTCCCTTCACTTCCTTCATCCTCCTTTCTATTGAGATCTTCTTGAAGGCTAAGGTTTTTAAATCATTTCCTGTATTTGTAGTTATTGCTAGATTTGCTCTTGATATCCAGCTTTTTGCATTGTCTTTCTATGTCTGTTTTAGTGTGCTGCCCTCAGTTTTTCGTTTTTGCCTTGGTTTCCTGAATCTTCCTCCCTGTTTCAAGGTTCATTTGAAGTGTAAGGTTTTGAAATCGCTGTCTTCAAGAGTTTTGTGTCATTCCTTAGGTTGTTAGTATTATCGATTTTCTTTCAAAATCTCTCTTTTAGTTCACGGTCCTTGTTTTTGCCTATGGTTTTTCTTCTGTTCCCTAATCTCGGTTGGTTTTTCACTTGTCAACGTTCATGTCTTCGTCTTCCATTCCATTCTAGCCACTTTTTGTTGTTTTTCCAGAACACCGTGGCTTTGTACATTGTCTTTCTACATCTCATTTTAGTTTGCTGCCACTCTTTTGTTTCGTTTGTCCTTTCACTTCCTTCATCCTCCTCCCTACTGAGATCTTCTTGAAGGCTAAGTTTTGGAAATCATTGCCTATATGTGTAGGTATTGCTAGTTTTGCTATAGATCTCCAGCTTTTTGCATTGTCTTGCTATGTCTGTTTTAGTGTGCTGCCCTCAGATTTTGAGGTTTTGCCTTGACTTCCTTAATCTTCCGCCCTAGTTAAGTTTTCTTTCTAAGTGGAAGCGTTTCCAGACTGGCCTTACTTTCTACATTGTCTTTCCACAGCTTTTCAGTCTGCTGCCACTCTTTGGTTTAGTATTTCCCTTGACTTCCTTCATCCTCCTTTCTATTGAGATCTTATTGAAGGCTAAGTTTTGGAAATCATTGCCTATATGTGTAGGTATTGCTAGTTTTGCTATAGATCTCCAGCTTTTTGCATTGTCTTGCTATGTCTGTTTTAGTGTGCTGCCCTCAGTTTTTCGTTTTTGCCTTGGTTTCCTGAATCTTCCTCCCTGTTTCAAGGTTCATTTCAAGTGTAAGGTTTTGAAATCGCTGTCTTCAAGAGTTTTGTGTCATTCCTTAGGTTGTTAGTATTATCGATTTTCTTTCAAAATCTCTCTTTTAGTTCACGGTCCTTGTTTTTGCCTATGGTTTTTCTTTTGTTCCTTAATCTCGGTTGGTTTTTCACTTGTCAACGTTCATGTCTTCGTCTTCCATTCCATTCTAGCCACTTTTTGTTGTTTTTCCAGAACACCGTGGCCTTGTACATTGTCTTTCTACATCTCATTTTAGTTTGCTGCCACTCTTTTGTTTCGTTTGTCCCTTCACTTCCTTCATCCTCCTCCCTACTGAGATCTTCTTGAAGGCTAAGGTTTTTAAATCATTTCCTGTATTTGTAGTTATTGCTAGATTTGCTCTTGATCTCCAGCTTTTTGCACAGCCTTGCTATGTCTGTTTTAGTGTGCTGCCCTCAGTTTTTCGTTTTTGCCTTGGTTTCCTGAATCTTCCTCCCTGTTTCAAGGTTCATTTGAAGTGTAAGGTTTTGAAATCGCTGTCTTCAAGAGTTTTGTGTCATTCCTTAGGTTGTTAGTATTATCGATTTTCTTTCAAAATCTCTCTTTTAGTTCACGGTCCTTGTTTTTGCCTATGGTTTTTCTTTTGTTCCCTAATCTCGGTTGGTTTTTCACTTGTCAACGTTCATGTCTTCGTCTTCCATTCCATTCTAGCCACTTTTTGTTGTTTTTCCAGAACACCGTGGCTTTGTACATTGTCTTTCTAAATCTCATTTTAGTTTGCTGCCACTCTTTTGTTTCGTTTGTCCTTTCACTTCCTTCATCCTCCTCCCTACTGAGATCTTCTTGAAGGCTAAGTTTTGGAAATCATTGCCTATATGTGTAGGTATTGCTAGTTTTGCTATAGATCTCCAGCTTTTTGCATTGTCTTTCTATGTCTGTTTTAGTGTGCTGCCCTCAGATTTTGAGGTTTTGCCTTGACTTCCTTAATCTTCCGCCCTAGTTAAGTTTTCTTTCTAAGTGGAAGCGTTTCCAGACTGGCCTTACTTTCTACATTGTCTTTCCACAGCTTTTCAGTCTGCTGCCACTCTTTGGTTTAGTATTTCCCTTGACTTCCTTCATCCTCCTTTCTATTGAGATCTTATTGAAGGCTAAGTTTTGGAAATCATTGCCTATATGTGTAGGTATTGCTAGTTTTGCTATAGATCTCCAGCTTTTTGCATTGTCTTGCTATGTCTGTTTTAGTGTGCTGCCCTCAGTTTTTCGTTTTTGCCTTGGTTTCCTGAATCTTCCTCCCTGTTTCAAGGTTCATTTCAAGTGTAAGGTTTTGAAATCGCTGTCTTCAAGAGTTTTGTGTCATTCCTTAGGTTGTTAGTATTATCGATTTTCTTTCAAAATCTCTCTTTTAGTTCACGGTCCTTGTTTTTGCCTATGGTTTTTCTTTTGTTCCCTAATCTCGGTTGGTTTTTCACTTGTCAACGTTCATGTCTTCGTCTTCCATTCCATTCTAGCCACTTTTTGTTGTTTTTCCAGAACACCGTGGCCTTGTACATTGTCTTTCTACATCTCATTTTAGTTTGCTGCCACTCTTTTGTTTCGTTTGTCCCTTCACTTCCTTCATCCTCCTCCCTACTGAGATCTTCTTGAAGGCTAAGGTTTTTAAATAATTTCCTGTATTTGTAGTTATTGCTAGATTTGCTCTTGATCTCCAGCTTTTTGCACAGCCTTGCTATGTCTGTTTTAGTGTGCTGCCCTCAGTTTTTCGTTTTTGCCTTGGTTTCCTGAATCTTCCTCCCTGTTTCAAGGTTCATTTGAAGTGTAAGGTTTTGAAATCGCTGTCTTCAAGAGTTTTGTGTCATTCCTTAGGTTGTTAGTATTATCGATTTTCTTTCAAAATCTCTCTTTTAGTTCACGGTCCTTGTTTTTGCCTATGGTTTTTCTTTTGTTCCCTAATCTCGGTTGGTTTTTCACTTGTCAACGTTCATGTCTTCGTCTTCCATTCCATTCTAGCCACTTTTTGTTGTTTTTCCAGAACACCGTGGCCTTGTACATTGTCTTTCTACATCTCATTTTAGTCTGCTGCCACTCTTGTTTCGTTTGTCCCTTCACTTCCTTCATCCTCCTCCCTACTGAGATCTTCTTGAAGGCTAAGTTTTGGAAATCATTGCCTATATGTGTAGGTATTGCTAGTTTTGCTATAGATCTCCAGCTTTTTGCATTGTCTTTCTATGTCTGTTTTAGTGTGCTGCCATCAGATTTTGAGTTTTTGCCTTGACTTCCTTAATCTTCCGCCCTAGTTAAGTTTTCTTTCTAAGTGGAAGCGTTTCCAGACTGGCCTTACTTTCTACATTGTCTTTCCACAGCTTTTCAGTCTGCTGCCACTCTTTGGTTTAGTATTTCCCTTCACTTCCTTCATCCTCCTTTCTACTGAGATCTTCTTGAAGTCTAAGGTTTTTAAATCATTTCCTGTATTTGTAGTTATTGCTAGATTTGCTCTTGATCTCCAGCTTTTTGCATTGTCTTTCTATGTCTGTTTTAGTGTGCTGCCCTCAGTTTTTCGTTTTTGCCTTGGTTTCCTGAATCTTCCTCCCTGTTTCAAGGTTCATTTGAAGTGTAAGGTTTTGAAATCGCTGTCTTCAAGAGTTTTGTGTCATTCCTTAGGTTGTTAGTATTATCGATTTTCTTTCAAAATCTCTCTTTTAGTTCACGGTCCTTGTTTTTGCCTATGGTTTTTCTTTTGTTCCCTAATCTCGGTTGGTTTTTCACTTGTCAACGTTCATGTCTTCGTCTTCCATTCCATTCTAGCCACTTTTTGTTGTTTTTCCAGAACACCGTGGCTTTGTACATTGTCTTTCTACATCTCATTTTAGTTTGCTGCCACTCTTTTGTTTCGTTTGTCCCTTCACTTCCTTCATTGTCCTCCCTACTGAGATCTTCTTGAAGGCTAAGTTTTGGAAATCATTGCCTATATGTGTAGGTATTGCTAGTTTTGCTATAGATCTCCAGCTTTTTGCATTGTCTTTCTATGTCTGTTTTAGTGTGCTGCCATCAGATTTTGAGTTTTTGCCTTGACTTCCTTAATCTTCCGCCCTAGTTAAGTTTTCTTTCTAAGTGGAAGCGTTTCCAGACTGGCCTTACTTTCTACATTGTCTTTCCACAGCTTTTCAGTCTGCTGCCACTCTTTGGTTTAGTATTTCCCTTCACTTCCTTCATCCTCCTTTCTATTGAGATCTTATTGAAGGCTAAGTTTTGGAAATCATTGCCTATATGTGTAGTTATTGCTAGTTTTGCTATAGATCTCCAGCTTTTTGCACAGCCTTGCTATGTCTGTTTTAGTGTGCTGCCCTCAGTTTTTCGTTTTTGCCTTGGTTTCCTGAATCTTCCTCCCTGTTTCAAGGTTCATTTGAAGTGTAAGGTTTTGAAATCGCTGTCTTCAAGAGTTTTGTGTCATTCCTTAGGTTGTTAGTATTATCGATTTTCTTTCAAAATCTCTCTTTTAGTTCACGGTGCTTGTTTTTGCCTATGGTTTTTCTTTTGTTCCCTAATCTCGGTTGGTTTTTCACTTGTCAACGTTCATGTCTTCGTCTTCCATTCCATTCTAGCCACTTTTTGTTGTTTTTCCAGAACACCGTGGCTTTGTACATTGTCTTTCTACATCTCATTTTAGTTTGCTGCCACTCTTTTGTTTCGTTTGTCCCTTCACTTCCTTCATCCTCCTCCCTACTGAGATCTTCTTGAAGGCTAAGTTTTGGAAATCATTGCCTATATGTGTAGGTATTGCTAGTTTTGCTATAGATCTCCAGCTTTTTGCATTGTCTTTCTATGTCTGTTTTAGTGTGCTGCCATCAGATTTTGAGTTTTTGCCTTGACTTCCTTAATCTTCCGCCCTAGTTAAGTTTTCTTTCTAAGTGGAAGCGTTTCCAGACTGGCCTTACTTTCTACATTGTCTTTCCACAGCTTTTCAGTCTGCTGCCACTCTTTGGTTTAGTATTTCCCTTCACTTCCTTCATCCTCCTTTCTATTGAGATCTTCTTGAAGGCTAAGTTTTGGAAATCATTGCCTATATGTGTAGTTATTGCTAGTTTTGCTATAGATCTCCAGCTTTTTGCATTGTCTTGCTATGTCTGTTTTAGTGTGCTGCCCTCAGTTTTTCGTTTTTGCCTTGGTTTCCTGAATCTTCCTCCCTTTTTCAAGGTTCATTTGAAGTGTAAGGTTTTGAAATCGCTGTCTTCAAGAGTTTTGTGTCATTCCTTAGGTTGTTAGTATTATCGATTTTCTTTCAAAATCTCTCTTTTAGTTCACGGTGCTTGTTTTTGCCTATGGTTTTTCTTTTGTTCCCTAATCTCGGTTGGTTTTTCACTTGTCAACGTTCATGTCTTCGTCTTCCATTCCATTCTAGCCACTTTTTGTTGTTTTTCCAGAACACCGTGGATTTGTACATTGTCTTTCTACATCTCATTTTAGTTTGCTGCCACTCTTTTGTTTCGTTTGTCCCTTCACTTCCTTCATCCTCCTCCCTACTGAGATCTTCTTGAAGGCTAAGTTTTGGAAATCATTGCCTATATGTGTAGGTATTGCTAGTTTTGCTATAGATCTCCAGCTTTTTGCATTGTCTTGCTATGTCTGTTTTAGTGTGCTGCCCTCAGATTTTGAGTTTTTGCCTTGGTTTCCTGAATCTTCCTCCCTGTTTCAAGGTTCATTTGAAGTGTAAGGTTTTGAAATCGCTGTCTTCAAGACTTTCGTGTCATTCCTTAGGTTGTTAGTGTTATCGATTTTCTTTCAAAATCTCTCTTTTAGTTCACGGTCCTTGTTTTTGCCTATGGTTTTTCTTTTGTTCCCTAATCTCGGTTGGTTTTTCACTTGTCAACGTTCATGTCTTCGTCTTCCATTCCATTCTAGCCACTTTTTGTTGTTTTTCCAGAACACCGTGGCTTTGTACATTGTCTTTCTACATCTCATTTTAGTTTGCTGCCACTCTTTTGTTTCGTTTGTCCCTTCACTTCCTTCATCCTCCTCCCTACTGAGATCTTCTTGAAGGCTAAGTTTTGGAAATCATTGCCTATATGTGTAGGTATTGCTAGTTTTGCTAGAGATCTCCAGCTTTTTGCATTGTCTTTCTATGTCTGTTTTAGTGTGCTGCACTCAGATTTTGAGTTTTTGCCTTGGTTTCCTGAATCTTCCTCCCTGTTTCAAGGTTCATTTGAAGTGTAAGGTTTTGAAATCGCTGTCTTCAAGAGTTTTGTGTCATTCCTTAGGTTGTTAGTATTATCGATTTTCTTTCAAAATCTCTCTTTTAGTTCACGGTCCTTGTTTTTGCCTATGGTTTTTCTTTTGTTCCCTAATCTCGGTTGGTTTTTCACTTGTCAACGTTCATGTCTTCGTCTTCCATTCCATTCTAGCCACTTTTTGTTGTTTTTCCAGAACACCGTGGCTTTGTACATTGTCTTTCTACATCTCATTTTAGTTTGCTGCCACTCTTTTGTTTCGTTTGTCCCTTCACTTCCTTCATTGTCCTCCCTACTGAGATCTTCTTGAAGGTTAAGTTTTGGAAATCATTGCCTATATGTGTAGGTATTGCTAGTTTTGCTATAGATCTCCAGCTTTTTCCATTGTCTTTCTATGTCTGTTTTAGTGTGCTGCCCTCAGTTTTTCGTTTTTGCCTTGGTTTCCTGAATCTTCCTCCCTGTTTCAAGGTTCATTTGAAGTGTAAGGTTTTGAAATCGCTGTCTTCAAGAGTTTTGTGTCATTCCTTAGGTTGTTAGTATTATCGATTTTCTTTCAAAATCTCTCTTTTAGTTCACGGTCCTTGTTTTTGCCTATGGTTTTTCCTTTGTTCCCTAATCTCGGTTGGTTTTTCACTTGTCAACGTTCATGTCTTCGTCTTCCATTCCATTCTAGCCACTTTTTGTTGTTTTTCCAGAACACCGTGGCTTTGTACATTGTCTTTCTACATCTCATTTTAGTTTGCTGCCACTCTTTTGTTTCGTTTGTCCCTTCACTTCCTTCATTGTCCTCCCTACTGAGATCTTCTTGAAGGCTAAGTTTTGGAAATCATTGCCTATATGTGTAGGTATTGCTAGTTTTGCTATAGATCTCCAGCTTTTTGCATTGTCTTTCTATGTCTGTTTTAGTGTGCTGCCATCAGATTTTGAGTTTTTGCCTTGACTTCCTTAATCTTCCGCCCTAGTTAAGTTTTCTTTCTAAGTGGAAGCGTTTCCAGACTGGCCTTACTTTCTACATTGTCTTTCCACAGCTTTTCAGTCTGCTGCCACTCTTTGGTTTAGTATTTCCCTTCACTTCCTTCATCCTCCTTTCTATTGAGATCTTATTGAAGGCTAAGTTTTGGAAATCATTGCCTATATGTGTAGTTATTGCTAGTTTTGCTATAGATCTCCAGCTTTTTGCACAGCCTTGCTATGTCTGTTTTAGTGTGCTGCCCTCAGTTTTTCGTTTTTGCCTTGGTTTCCTGAATCTTCCTCCCTGTTTCAAGGTTCATTTGAAGTGTAAGGTTTTGAAATCGCTGTCTTCAAGAGTTTTGTGTCATTCCTTAGGTTGTTAGTATTATCGATTTTCTTTCAAAATCTCTCTTTTAGTTCACGGTCCTTGTTTTTGCCTATGGTTTTTCTTTTGTTCCCTAATCTCGGTTGGTTTTTCACTTGTCAACGTTCATGTCTTCGTCTTCCATTCCATTCTAGCCACTTTTTGTTGTTTTTCCAGAACACCGTGGCTTTGTACATTGTCTTTCTACATCTCATTTTAGTTTGCTGCCACTCTTTTGTTTCGTTTGTCCCTTCACTTCCTTCATCCTCCTCCCTACTGAGATCTTCTTGAAGGCTAAGTTTTGGAAATCATTGCCTATATGTGTAGGTATTGCTAGTTTTGCTATAGATCTCCAGCTTTTTGCATTGTCTTTCTATGTCTGTTTTAGTGTGCTGCCATCAGATTTTGAGTTTTTGCCTTGACTTCCTTAATCTTCCGCCCTAGTTAAGTTTTCTTTCTAAGTGGAAGCGTTTCCAGACTGGCCTTACTTTCTACATTGTCTTTCCACAGCTTTTCAGTCTGCTGCCACTCTTTGGTTTAGTATTTCCCTTCACTTCCTTCATCCTCCTTTCTATTGAGATCTTCTTGAAGGCTAAGTTTTGGAAATCATTGCCTATATGTGTAGTTATTGCTAGTTTTGCTATAGATCTCCAGCTTTTTGCATTGTCTTGCTATGTCTGTTTTAGTGTGCTGCCCTCAGTTTTTCGTTTTTGCCTTGGTTTCCTGAATCTTCCTCCCTTTTTCAAGGTTCATTTGAAGTGTAAGGTTTTGAAATCGCTGTCTTCAAGAGTTTTGTGTCATTCCTTAGGTTGTTAGTATTATCGATTTTCTTTCAAAATCTCTCTTTTAGTTCACGGTGCTTGTTTTTGCCTATGGTTTTTCTTTTGTTCCCTAATCTCGGTTGGTTTTTCACTTGTCAACGTTCATGTCTTCGTCTTCCATTCCATTCTAGCCACTTTTTGTTGTTTTTCCAGAACACCGTGGATTTGTACATTGTCTTTCTACATCTCATTTTAGTTTGCTGCCACTCTTTTGTTTCGTTTGTCCCTTCACTTCCTTCATCCTCCTCCCTACTGAGATCTTCTTGAAGGCTAAGTTTTGGAAATCATTGCCTATATGTGTAGGTATTGCTAGTTTTGCTAGAGATCTCCAGCTTTTTGCACAGCCTTGCTATGTCTGTTTTAGTGTGCTGCCCTCAGTTTTTCGTTTTTGCCTTGGTTTCCTGAATCTTCCTCCCTGTTTCAAGGTTCATTTGAAGTGTAAGGTTTTGAAATCGCTGTCTTCAAGAGTTTTGTGTCATTCCTTAGGTTGTTAGTATTATCGATTTTCTTTCAAAATCTCTCTTTTAGTTCACGGTCCTTGTTTTTGCCTATGGTTTTTCTTTTGTTCCCTAATCTCGGTTGGTTTTTCACTTGTCAACGTTCATGTCTTCGTCTTCCATTCCATTCTAGCCACTTTTTGTTGTTTTTCCAGAACACCGTGGCTTTGTACATTGTCTTTCTACATCTCATTTTAGTTTGCTGCCACTCTTTTGTTTCGTTTGTCCCTTCACTTCCTTCATTGTCCTCCCTACTGAGATCTTCTTGAAGGCTAAGTTTTGGAAATCATTGCCTATATGTGTAGGTATTGCTAGTTTTGCTATAGATCTCCAGCTTTTTCCATTGTCTTTCTATGTCTGTTTTAGTGTGCTGCCCTCAGTTTTTCGTTTTTGCCTTGGTTTCCTGAATCTTCCTCCCTGTTTCAAGGTTCATTTGAAGTGTAAGGTTTTGAAATCGCTGTCTTCAAGAGTTTTGTGTCATTCCTTAGGTTGTTAGTATTATCGATTTTCTTTCAAAATCTCTCTTTTAGTTCACGGTCCTTGTTTTTGCCTATGGTTTTTCTTTTGTTCCCTAATCTCGGTTGGTTTTTCACTTGTCAACGTTCATGTCTTCATCTTCCATTCCATTCTAGCCACTTTTTGTTGTTTTTCCAGAACACCGTGGCTTTGTACATTGTCTTTCTACATCTCATTTTAGTTTGCTGCCACTCTTTTGTTTCGTTTGTCCCTTCACTTCCTTCATCCTCCTCCCTACTGAGATCTTCTTGAAGGCTAAGTTTTGGAAATCATTGCCTATATGTGTAGGTATTGCTAGTTTTGCTATAGATCTCCAGCTTTTTGCATTGTCTTTCTATGTCTGTTTTAGTGTGCTGCCCTCAGATTTTGAGGTTTTGCCTTGACTTCCTTAATCTTCCTCCCTAGTTAAGTTTTCTTTCTAAGTGGAAGCGTTTCCAGACTGGCCTTACTTTCTACATTGTCTTTCCACAGCTTTTCAGTCTGCTGCCACTCTTTGGTTTAGTATTTCCCTTGACTTCCTTCATCCTCCTTTCTATTGAGATCTTATTGAAGGCTAAGTTTTGGAAATCATTGCCTATATGTGTAGGTATTGCTAGTTTTGCTATAGATCTCCAGCTTTTTGCATTGTCTTGCTATGTCTGTTTTAGTGTGCTGCCCTCAGTTTTTGAGTTTTTGCCTTGGTTTCCTGAATCTTCCTACCTGTTTCAAGGTTCATTTCAAGTGTAAGGTTTTGAAATCGCTGTCTTCAAGAGTTTTGTGTCATTCCTTAGGTTGTTAGTATTATCGATTTTCTTTCAAAATCTCTCTTTTAGTTCACGGTCCTTGTTTTTGCCTATGGTTTTTCTTTTGTTCCCTAATCTCGGTTGGTTTTTCACTTGTCAACGTTCATGTCTTCGTCTTCCATTCCATTCTAGCCACTTTTTGTTGTTTTTCCAGAACACCGTGGCCTTGTACATTGTCTTTCTACATCTCATTTTAGTTTGCTGCCACTCTTTTGTTTCGTTTGTCCCTTCACTTCCTTCATTGTCCTCCCTACTGAGATCTTCTTGAAGGCTAAGTTTTGGAAATCATTGCCTATATGTGTAGGTATTGCTAGTTTTGCTATAGATCTCCAGCTTTTTCCATTGTCTTTCTATGTCTGTTTTAGTGTGCTGCCCTCAGTTTTTCGTTTTTGCCTTGGTTTCCTGAATCTTCCTCCCTGTTTCAAGGTTCATTTGAAGTGTAAGGTTTTGAAATCGCTGTCTTCAAGAGTTTTGTGTCATTCCTTAGGTTGTTAGTATTATCGATTTTCTTTCAAAATCTCTCTTTTAGTTCACGGTCCTTGTTTTTGCCTATGGTTTTTCTTTTGTTCCCTAATCTCGGTTGGTTTTTCACTTGTCAACGTTCATGTCTTCGTCTTCCATTCCATTCTAGCCACTTTTTGTTGTTTTTCCAGAACACCGTGGCTTTGTACATTGTCTTTCTACATCTCATTTTAGTTTGCTGCCACTCTTTTGTTTCGTTTGTCCCTTCACTTCCTTCATCCTCCTCCCTACTGAGATCTTCTTGAAGGCTAAGTTTTGGAAATCATTGCCTATATGTGTAGGTATTGCTAGTTTTGCTATAGATCTCCAGCTTTTTGCATTGTCTTTCTATGTCTGTTTTAGTGTGCTGCCCTCAGATTTTGAGGTTTTGCCTTGACTTCCTTAATCTTCCTCCCTAGTTAAGTTTTCTTTCTAAGTGGAAGCGTTTCCAGACTGGCCTTACTTTCTACATTGTCTTTCCACAGCTTTTCAGTCTGCTGCCACTCTTTGGTTTAGTATTTCCCTTGACTTCCTTCATCCTCCTTTCTATTGAGATCTTATTGAAGGCTAAGTTTTGGAAATCATTGCCTATATGTGTAGGTATTGCTAGTTTTGCTATAGATCTCCAGCTTTTTGCATTGTCTTGCTATGTCTGTTTTAGTGTGCTGCCCTCAGTTTTTCGTTTTTGCCTTGGTTTCCTGAATCTTCCTCCCTGTTTCAAGGTTCATTTCAAGTGTAAGGTTTTGAAATCGCTGTCTTCAAGAGTTTTGTGTCATTCCTTAGGTTGTTAGTATTATCGATTTTCTTTCAAAATCTCTCTTTTAGTTCACGGTCCTTGTTTTTGCCTATGGTTTTTCTTTTGTTCCCTAATCTCGGTTGGTTTTTCACTTGTCAACGTTCATGTCTTCGTCTTCCATTCCATTCTAGCCACTTTTTGTTGTTTTTCCAGAACACCGTGGCCTTGTACATTGTCTTTCTACATCTCATTTTAGTTTGCTGCCACTCTTTTGTTTCGTTTGTCCCTTCACTTCCTTCATTGTCCTCCCTACTGAGATCTTCTTGAAGGCTAAGTTTTGGAAATCATTGCCTATATGTGTAGGTATTGCTAGTTTTGCTATAGATCTCCAGCTTTTTCCATTGTCTTTCTATGTCTGTTTTAGTGTGCTGCCCTCAGTTTTTCGTTTTTGCCTTGGTTTCCTGAATCTTCCTCCCTGTTTCAAGGTTCATTTGAAGTGTAAGGTTTTGAAATCGCTGTCTTCAAGAGTTTTGTGTCATTCCTTAGGTTGTTAGTATTATCGATTTTCTTTCAAAATCTCTCTTTTAGTTCACGGTCCTTGTTTTTGCCTATGGTTTTTCTTTTGTTCCCTAATCTCGGTTGGTTTTTCACTTGTCAACGTTCATGTCTTCGTCTTCCATTCCATTCTAGCCACTTTTTGTTGTTTTTCCAGAACACCGTGGCTTTGTACATTGTCTTTCTACATCTCATTTTAGTTTGCTGCCACTCTTTTGTTTCGTTTGTCCCTTCACTTCCTTCATCCTCCTCCCTACTGAGATCTTCTTGAAGGCTAAGTTTTGGAAATCATTGCCTATATGTGTAGGTATTGCTAGTTTTGCTATAGATCTCCAGCTTTTTGCATTGTCTTTCTATGTCTGTTTTAGTGTGCTGCCCTCAGATTTTGAGGTTTTGCCTTGACTTCCTTAATCTTCCTCCCTAGTTAAGTTTTCTTTCTAAGTGGAAGCGTTTCCAGACTGGCCTTACTTTCTACATTGTCTTTCCACAGCTTTTCAGTCTGCTGCCACTCTTTGGTTTAGTATTTCCCTTGACTTCCTTCATCCTCCTTTCTATTGAGATCTTATTGAAGGCTAAGTTTTGGAAATCATTGCCTATATGTGTAGGTATTGCTAGTTTTGCTATAGATCTCCAGCTTTTTGCATTGTCTTGCTATGTCTGTTTTAGTGTGCTGCCCTCAGTTTTTCGTTTTTGCCTTGGTTTCCTGAATCTTCCTCCCTGTTTCAAGGTTCATTTGAAGTGTAAGGTTTTGAAATCGCTGTCTTCAAGAGTTTTGTGTCATTCCTTAGGTTGTTAGTATTATCGATTTTCTTTCAAAATCTCTCTTTTAGTTCACGGTCCTTGTTTTTGCCTATGGTTTTTCTTTTGTTCCCTAATCTCGGTTGGTTTTTCACTTGTCAACGTTCATGTCTTCGTCTTCCATTCCATTCTAGCCACTTTTTGTTGTTTTTCCAGAACACCGTGGATTTGTACATTGTCTTTCCACATCTCATTTTAGTTTGCTGCCACTCTTTTGTTTCGTTTGTCCCTTCACTTCCTTCATCCTCCTCCCTACTGAGATCTTCTTGAAGGCTAAGTTTTGGAAATCATTGCCTATATGTGTAGGTATTGCTAGTTTTGCTATAGATCTCCAGCTTTTTGCATTGTCTTTCTATGTCTGTTTTAGTGTGCTGCCCTCAGATTTTGAGGTTTTGCCTTGACTTCCTTAATCTTCCTCCCTAGTTAAGTTTTCTTTCTAAGTGGAAGCGTTTCCAGACTGGCCTTACTTTCTACATTGTCTTTCCACAGCTTTTCAGTCTGCTGCCACTCTTTGGTTTAGTATTTCCCTTGACTTCCTTCATCCTCCTTTCTATTGAGATCTTCTTGAAGGCTAAGTTTTGGAAATCATTGCCTATATGTGTAGGTATTGCTAGTTTTGCTATAGATCTCCAGCTTTTTGCATTGTCTTGCTATGTCTGTTTTAGTGTGCTGCCCTCAGTTTTTCGTTTTTGCCTTGGTTTCCTGAATCTTCCTCCCTGTTTCAAGGTTCATTTCAAGTGTAAGGTTTTGAAATCGCTGTCTTCAAGAGTTTTGTGTCATTCCTTAGGTTGTTAGTATTATCGATTTTCTTTCAAAATCTCTCTTTTAGTTCACGGTCCTTGTTTTTGCCTATGGTTTTTCTTTTGTTCCCTAATCTCGGTTGGTTTTTCACTTGTCAACGTTCATGTCTTCGTCTTCCATTCCATTCTAGCCACTTTTTGTTGTTTTTCCAGAACACCGTGGCCTTGTACATTGTCTTTCTACATCTCATTTTAGTTTGCTGCCACTCTTTTGTTTCGTTTGTCCCTTCACTTCCTTCATTGTCCTCCCTACTGAGATCTTCTTGAAGGCTAAGTTTTGGAAATCATTGCCTATATGTGTAGGTATTGCTAGTTTTGCTATAGATCTCCAGCTTTTTCCATTGTCTTTCTATGTCTGTTTTAGTGTGCTGCCCTCAGTTTTTCGTTTTTGCCTTGGTTTCCTGAATCTTCCTCCCTGTTTCAAGGTTCATTTGAAGTGTAAGGTTTTGAAATCGCTGTCTTCAAGAGTTTTGTGTCATTCCTTAGGTTGTTAGTATTATCGATTTTCTTTCAAAATCTCTCTTTTAGTTCACGGTCCTTGTTTTTGCCTATGGTTTTTCTTTTGTTCCCTAATCTCGGTTGGTTTTTCACTTGTCAACGTTCATGTCTTCGTCTTCCATTCCATTCTAGCCACTTTTTGTTGTTTTTCCAGAACACCGTGGCTTTGTACATTGTCTTTCTACATCTCATTTTAGTTTGCTGCCACTCTTTTGTTTCGTTTGTCCCTTCACTTCCTTCATCCTCCTCCCTACTGAGATCTTCTTGAAGGCTAAGTTTTGGAAATCATTGCCTATATGTGTAGGTATTGCTAGTTTTGCTATAGATCTCCAGCTTTTTGCATTGTCTTTCTATGTCTGTTTTAGTGTGCTGCCCTCAGATTTTGAGGTTTTGCCTTGACTTCCTTAATCTTCCTCCCTAGTTAAGTTTTCTTTCTAAGTGGAAGCGTTTCCAGACTGGCCTTACTTTCTACATTGTCTTTCCACAGCTTTTCAGTCTGCTGCCATTCTTTGGTTTAGTATTTCCCTTGACTTCCTTCATCCTCCTTTCTATTGAGATCTTATTGAAGGCTAAGTTTTGGAAATCATTGCCTATATGTGTAGGTATTGCTAGTTTTGCTATAGATCTCCAGCTTTTTGCATTGTCTTGCTATGTCTGTTTTAGTGTGCTGCCCTCAGTTTTTCGTTTTTGCCTTGGTTTCCTGAATCTTCCTCCCTGTTTCAAGGTTCATTTCAAGTATAAGGTTTTGAAATCGCTGTCTTCAAGAGTTTTGTGTCATTCCTTAGGTTGTTAGTATTATCGATTTTCTTTCAAAATCTCTCTTTTAGTTCACGGTCCTTGTTTTTGCCTATGGTTTTTCTTTTGTTCCCTAATCTCGGTTGGTTTTTCACTTGTCAACGTTCATGTCTTCGTCTTCCATTCCATTCTAGCCACTTTTTGTTGTTTTTCCAGAACACCGTGGCCTTGTACATTGTCTTTCTACTTCTCATTTTAGTTTGCTGCCACTCTTTTGTTTCGTTTGTCCCTTCACTTCCTTCATCCTCCTCCCTACTGAGATCTTCTTGAAGGCTAAGGTTTTTAAATCATTACCTGTATTTGTAGTTATTGCTAGATTTGCTCTTGATCTCCAGCTTTTTGCACAGCCTTGCTATGTCTGTTTTAGTGTGCTGCCCTCAGTTTTTCGTTTTTCCCTTGGTTTCCTGAATCTTCCTCCCTGTTTCAAGGTTTATTTGAAGTGTAAGGTTTTGAAATCGCTGTCTTCAAGAGTTTTGTGTCATTCCTTAGGTTGTTAGTATTATCGATTTTCTTTCAAAATCTCTCTTTTAGTTCACGGTCCTTGTTTTTGCCTATGGTTTTTCTTTTGTTCCCTAATCTCGGTTGGTTTTTCACTTGTCAACATTCATGTCTTCGTCTTTCATTCCATTCTAGCCACTTTTTGTTGTTTTTCCAGAACACCGTGGCTTTGTACATTGTCTTTCTACATCTCATTTTAGTCTGCTGCCACTCTTGTTTCGTTTGTCCCTTCACTTCCTTCATCCTCCTCCCTACTGAGATCTTCTTGAAGGCTAAGTTTTGGAAATCATTGCCTATATGTGTAGGTATTGCTAGTTTTGCTATAGATCTCCAGCTTTTTGCATTGTCTTTCTATGTCTGTTTTAGTGTGCTGCCATCAGATTTTGAGTTTTTGCCTTGACTTCCTTAATCTTCCTCCCTAGTTAAGTTTTCTTTCTAAGTGGAAGCGTTTCCAGACTGGCCTTACTTTCTACATTGTCTTTCCACAGCTTTTCAGTCTGCTGCCACTCTTTGGTTTAGTATTTCCCTTCACTTCCTTCATCCTCCTTTCTACTGAGATCTTCTTGAAGGCTGAGGTTTTTAAATCATTTCCTGTATTTGTAGGTATTGCTAGATTTGCTCTTGATATCCAGCTTTTTGCATTGTCTTTCTATGTCTGTTTTAGTGTGCTGCCCTCAGTTTTTCGTTTTTGCCTTGGTTTCCTGAATCTTCCTCCCTGTTTCAAGGTTCATTTGAAGTGTAAGGTTTTGAAATCGCTGTCTTCAAGAGTTTTGTGTCATTCCTTAGGTTGTTAGTATTATCGATTTTCTTTCAAAATCTCTCTTTTAGTTCACGGTGCTTGTTTTTGCCTATGGTTTTTCTTTTGTTCCCTAATCTCGGTTGGTTTTTCACTTGTCAACGTTCATGTCTTCTTCTTCCATTCCATTCTAGCCACTTTTTGTTGTTTTTCCAGAACACCGTGGATTTGTACATTGTCTTTCTACATCTCATTTTAGTTTGCTGCCACTCTTTTGTTTCGTTTGTCCCTTCACTTCCTTCATCCTCCTCCCTACTGAGATCTTCTTGAAGGCTAAGTTTTGGAAATCATTGCCTATATGTGTAGGTATTGCTAGTTTTGCTATAGATCTCCAGCTTTTTGCATTGTCTTTCTATGTCTGTTTTAGTGTGCTGCCATCAGATTTTGAGTTTTTGCCTTGACTTCCTTAATCTTCCGCCCTAGTTAAGTTTTCTTTCTAAGTGGAAGCGTTTCCAGACTGGCCTTACTTTCTACATTGTCTTTCCACAGCTTTTCAGTCTGCTGCCACTCTTTGGTTTAGTATTTCCCTTGACTTCCTTCATCCTCCTTTCTATTCAGATCTTCTTGAAGGCTAAGTTTTGGAAATCATTGCCTATATGTGTAGGTATTGCTAGTTTTGCTATAGATCTCCAGCTTTTTGCATTGTCTTGCTATGTCTGTTTTAGTGTGCTGCCCTCAGTTTTTCGTTTTTGCCTTGGTTTCCTGAATCTTCCTCCCTGTTTCAAGGTTCATTTGAAGTGTAAGGTTTTGAAATCGCTGTCTTCAAGACTTTCGTGTCATTCCTTAGGTTGTTAGTGTTATCGATTTTCTTTCAAAATCTCTCTTTTAGTTCACGGTCCTTGTTTTTGCCTATGGTTTTTCTTTTGTTCCCTAATCTCGGTTGGTTTTTCACTTGTCAACGTTCATGTCTTCGTCTTCCATTCCATTCTAGCCACTTTTTGTTGTTTTTCCAGAACACCGTGGCTTTGTACATTGTCTTTCTACATCTCATTTTAGTTTGCTGCCACTCTTTTGTTTCGTTTGTCCCTTCACTTCCTTCATCCTCCTCCCTACTGAGATCTTCTTGAAGGCTAAGTTTTGGAAATCATTGCCTATATGTGTAGGTATTGCTAGTTTTGCTAGAGATCTCCAGCTTTTTGCATTGTCTTTCTATGTCTGTTTTAGTGTGCTGCCCTCAGATTTTGAGTTTTTGCCTTGGTTTCCTGAATCTTCCTCCCTGTTTCAAGGTTCATTTGAAGTGTAAGGTTTTGAAATCGCTGTCTTCAAGACTTTCGTGTCATTCCTTAGGTTGTTAGTATTATCGATTTTCTTTCAAAATCTCTCTTTTAGTTCACGGTGCTTGTTTTTGCCTATGGTTTTTCTTTTGTTCCCTAATCTCGGTTGGTTTTTCACTTGTCAACGTTCATTTCTTCGTCTTCCATTCCATTCTAGCCACTTTTTGTTGTTTTTCCAGAACACCGTGGCTTTGTACATTGTCTTTCTACATCTCATTTTAGTTTGCTGCCACTCTTTTGTTTCGTTTGTCCCTTGACTTCCTTCATCCTCCTCCCTACTGAGATCTTCTTGAAGGCTAAGTTTTGGAAATCATTGCCTATATGTGTAGGTATTGCTAGTTTTGCTATAGATCTCCAGCTTTTTGCATTGTCTTGCTATGTCTGTTTTAGTGTGCTGCCATCAGATTTTGATTTTTTGCCTTGACTTCCTTAATCTTCCGCCCTAGTTAAGTTTTCTTTCTAAGTGGAAGCGTTTCCAGACTGGCCTTACTTTCTACATTGTCTTTCCACAGCTTTTCAGTCTGCTGCCACTCTTTGGTTTAGTATTTCCCTTCACTTCCTTCATCCTCCTTTCTATTGAGATCTTCTTGAAGGCTAAGGTTTTTAAATCATTTCCTGTATTTGTAGTTATTGCTAGATTTGCTCTTGATATCCAGCTTTTTGCACAGCCTTGCTATGTCTGTTTTAGTGTGCTGCCCTCAGTTTTTCGTTTTTGCCTTGGTTTCCTGAATCTTCCTCCCTGTTTCAAGGTTCATTTGAAGTGTAAGGTTTTGAAATCGCTGTCTTCAAGAGTTTTGTGTCATTCCTTAGGTTGTTAGTATTATCAATTTTCTTTCAAAATCTCTCTTTTAGTTCACGGTCCTTGTTTTTGCCTATGGTTTTTCTTTTGTTCCCTAATCTCGGTTGGTTTTTCACTTGTCAACGTTCATGTCTTCGTCTTCCATTCCATTCTAGCCACTTTTTGTTGTTTTTCCAGAACACCGTGGCTTTGTACATTGTCTTTCTAAATCTCATTTTAGTTTGCTGCCACTCTTTTGTTTCGTTTGTCCCTTCACTTCCTTCATCCTCCTCCCTACTGAGATCTTCTTGAAGGCTAAGTTTTGGAAATCATTGCCTATATGTGTAGGTATTGCTAGTTTTGCTATAGATCTCCAGCTTTTTGTATTGTCTTTCTATGTCTGTTTTAGTGTGCTGCCATCAGATTTTGAGTTTTTGCCTTGACTTCCTTAATCTTCCGCCCTAGTTAAGTTTTCTTTCTAAGTGGAAGCGTTTCCAGACTGGCCTTACTTTCTACATTGTCTTTCCACAGCTTTTCAGTCTGCTGCCACTCTTTGGTTTAGTATTTCTCTTCACTTCCTTCATCCTCCTTTCTACTGAGATCTTCTTGAAGGCTAAGTTTTGGAAATCATTGCCTATATGTGTAGGTATTGCTAGTTTTGCTAGAGATCTCCAGCTTTTTGCATTGTCTTTCTATGTCTGTTTTAGTGTGCTGCCCTCAGATTTTGAGTTTTTGCCTTGGTTTCCTGAATCTTCCTCCCTGTTTCAAGGTTCATTTGAAGTGTAAGGTTTTGAAATCGCTGTCTTCAAGACTTTCGTGTCATTCCTTAGGTTGTTAGTATTATCGATTTTCTTTCAAAATCTCTCTTTTAGTTCACGGTGCTTGTTTTTGCCTATGGTTTTTCTTTTGTTCCCTAATCTCGGTTGGTTTTTCACTTGTCAACGTTCATTTCTTCGTCTTCCATTCCATTCTAGCCACTTTTTGTTGTTTTTCCAGAACACCGTGGCTTTGTACATTGTCTTTCTACATCTCATTTTAGTTTGCTGCCACTCTTTTGTTTCGTTTGTCCCTTGACTTCCTTCATCCTCCTCCCTACTGAGATCTTCTTGAAGGCTAAGTTTTGGAAATCATTGCCTATATGTGTAGGTATTGCTAGTTTTGCTATAGATCTCCAGCTTTTTGCATTGTCTTGCTATGTCTGTTTTAGTGTGCTGCCATCAGATTTTGATTTTTTGCCTTGACTTCCTTAATCTTCCGCCCTAGTTAAGTTTTCTTTCTAAGTGGAAGCGTTTCCAGACTGGCCTTACTTTCTACATTGTCTTTCCACAGCTTTTCAGTCTGCTGCCACTCTTTGGTTTAGTATTTCCCTTCACTTCCTTCATCCTCCTTTCTATTGAGATCTTCTTGAAGGCTAAGGTTTTTAAATCATTTCCTGTATTTGTAGTTATTGCTAGATTTGCTCTTGATATCCAGCTTTTTGCACAGCCTTGCTATGTCTGTTTTAGTGTGCTGCCCTCAGTTTTTCGTTTTTGCCTTGGTTTCCTGAATCTTCCTCCCTGTTTCAAGGTTCATTTGAAGTGTAAGGTTTTGAAATCGCTGTCTTCAAGAGTTTTGTGTCATTCCTTAGGTTGTTAGTATTATCAATTTTCTTTCAAAATCTCTCTTTTAGTTCACGGTCCTTGTTTTTGCCTATGGTTTTTCTTTTGTTCCCTAATCTCGGTTGGTTTTTCACTTGTCAACGTTCATGTCTTCGTCTTCCATTCCATTCTAGCCACTTTTTGTTGTTTTTCCAGAACACCGTGGCTTTGTACATTGTCTTTCTAAATCTCATTTTAGTTTGCTGCCACTCTTTTGTTTCGTTTGTCCCTTCACTTCCTTCATCCTCCTCCCTACTGAGATCTTCTTGAAGGCTAAGTTTTGGAAATCATTGCCTATATGTGTAGGTATTGCTAGTTTTGCTATAGATCTCCAGCTTTTTGTATTGTCTTTCTATGTCTGTTTTAGTGTGCTGCCATCAGATTTTGAGTTTTTGCCTTGACTTCCTTAATCTTCCGCCCTAGTTAAGTTTTCTTTCTAAGTGGAAGCGTTTCCAGACTGGCCTTACTTTCTACATTGTCTTTCCACAGCTTTTCAGTCTGCTGCCACTCTTTGGTTTAGTATTTCTCTTCACTTCCTTCATCCTCCTTTCTATTGAGATCTTATTGAAGGCTAAGTTTTGGAAATCATTGCCTATATGTGTAGGTATTGCTAGTTTTGCTATAGATCTCCAGCTTTTTGCATTGTCTTGCTATGTCTGTTTTAGTGTGCTGCCCTCAGTTTTTCGTTTTTGCCTTGGTTTCCTGAATCTTCCTCCCTGTTTCAAGGTTCATTTGAAGTGTAAGGTTTTGAAATCGCTGTCTTCAAGAGTTTTGTGTCATTCCTTAGGTTGTTAGTATTATCGATTTTCTTTCAAAATCTCTCTTTTAGTTCACGGTCCTTGTTTTTGCCTATGGTTTTTCTTTTGTTCCCTAATCTCGGTTGGTTTTTCACTTGTCAACGTTCATGTCTTCGTCTTCCATTCCATTCTAGCCACTTTTTCTTGTTTTTCCAGAACACCGTGGCTTTGTACATTGTCTTTCTACATCTCATTTTAGTTTGCTGCCACTCTTTTGTTTCGTTTGTCCCTTCACTTCCTTCATCCTCCTCCCTACTGAGATCTTCTTGAAGGCTAAGTTTTGGAAATCATTGCCTATATGTGTAGGTATTGCTAGTTTTGCTATAGATCTCCAGCTTTTTGCATTGTCTTGCTATGTCTGTTTTAGTGTGCTGCCCTCAGTTTTTCGTTTTTGCCTTGGTTTCCTGAATCTTCCTCCCTGTTTCAAGGTTCATTTGAAGTGTAAGGTTTTGAAATCGCTGTCTTCAAGACTTTCGTGTCATTCCTTAGGTTGTTAGTGTTATCGATTTTCTTTCAAAATCTCTCTTTTAGTTCACGGTCCTTGTTTTTGCCTATGGTTTTTCTTTTGTTCCCTAATCTCGGTTGGTTTTTCACTTGTCAACGTTCATGTCTTCGTCTTCCATTCCATTCTAGCCACTTTTTGTTGTTTTTCCAGAACACCGTGGCTTTGTACATTGTCTTTCTACATCTCATTTTAGTTTGCTGCCACTCTTTTGTTTCGTTTGTCCCTTCACTTCCTTCATCCTCCTCCCTACTGAGATCTTCTTGAAGGCTAAGTTTTGGAAATCATTGCCTATATGTGTAGGTATTGCTAGTTTTGCTATAGATCTCCAGCTTTTTGCATTGTCTTGCTATGTCTGTTTTAGTGTGCTGCCCTCAGTTTTTCGTTTTTGCCTTGGTTTCCTGAATCTTCCTCCCTGTTTCAAGGTTCATTTGAAGTGTAAGGTTTTGAAATCGCTGTCTTCAAGAGTTTTGTGTCATTCCTTAGGTTGTTAGTATTATCGATTTTCTTTCAAAATCTCTCTTTTAGTTCACGGTGCTTGTTTTTGCCTATGGTTTTTCTTTTGTTCCCTAATCTCGGTTGGTTTTTCACTTGTCAACGTTCATGTCTTCGTCTTCCATTCCATTCTAGCCACTTTTTGTTGTTTTTCCAGAACACCGTGGCTTTGTACATTGTCTTTCTACATCTCATTTTAGTCTGCTGCCACTCTTGTTTCGTTTGTCCCTTCACTTCCTTCATCCTCCTCCCTACTGAGATCTTCTTGAAGGCTAAGTTTTGGAAATCATTGCCTATATGTGTAGGTATTGCTAGTTTTGCTATAGATCTCCAGCTTTTTGCATTGTCTTTCTATGTCTGTTTTAGTGTGCTGCCATCAGATTTTGAGTTTTTGCCTTGACTTCCTTAATCTTCCGCCCTAGTTAAGTTTTCTTTCTAAGTGGAAGCGTTTCCAGACTGGCCTTACTTTCTACATTGTCTTTCCACAGCTTTTCAGTCTGCTGCCACTCTTTGGTTTAGTATTTCCCTTCACTTCCTTCATCGTCCTCCCTACTGAGATCTTCTTGAAGGCTAAGTTTTGGAAATCATTGCCTATATGTGTAGGTATTGCTAGTTTTGCTATAGATCTCCAGCTTTTTGCACAGCCTTGCTATGTCTGTTTTAGTGTGCTGCCCTCAGTTTTTCGTTTTTGCCTTGGTTTCCTGAATCTTCCTCCCTGTTTCAAGGTTCATTTGAAGTGTAAGGTTTTGAAATCGCTGTCTTCAAGAGTTTTGTGTCATTCCTTAGGTTGTTAGTGTTATCGATTTTCTTTCAAAATCTCTCTTTTAGTTCACGGTCCTTGTTTTTGCCTATGGTTTTTCTTTTGTTCCCTAATCTCGGTTGGTTTTTCACTTGTCAACGTTCATGTCTTCGTCTTCCATTCCATTCTAGCCACTTTTTGTTGTTTTTCCAGAACACCGTGGCTTTGTACATTGTCTTTCTACATCTCATTTTAGTTTGCTGCCACTCTTTTGTTTCGTTTGTCCCTTCACTTCCTTCATCCTCCTCCCTACTGAGATCTTCTTGAAGGCTAAGTTTTGGAAATCATTGCCTATATGTGTAGGTATTGCTAGTTTTGCTATAGATCTCCAGCTTTTTGCATTGTCTTTCTATGTCTGTTTTAGTGTGCTGCCATCAGATTTTGAGTTTTTGCCTTGACTTCCTTAATCTTCCGCCCTAGTTAAGTTTTCTTTCTAAGTGGAAGCGTTTCCAGACTGGCCTTACTTTCTACATTGTCTTTCCACAGCTTTTCAGTCTGCTGCCACTCTTTGGTTTAGTATTTCCCTTGACTTCCTTCATCCTCCTTTCTATTGAGATCTTATTGAAGGCTAAGTTTTGGAAATCATTGCCTATATGTGTAGTTATTGCTAGTTTTGCTATAGATCTCCAGCTTTTTGCATTGTCTTGCTATGTCTGTTTTAGTGTGCTACCCTCAGTTTTTCGTTTTTGCCTTGGTTTCCTGAATCTTCCTCCCTGTTTCAAGGTTCATTTGAAGTGTAAGGTTTTGAAATCGCTGTCTTCAAGAGTTTTGTGTCATTCCTTAGGTTGTTAGTATTATCGATTTTCTTTCAAAATCTCTCTTTTAGTTCACGGTCCTTGTTTTTGCCTATGGTTTTTCTTTTGTTCCCTAATCTCGGTTGGTTTTTCACTTGTCAACGTTCATGTCTTCGTCTTCCATTCCATTCTAGCCACTTTTTGTTGTTTTTCCAGAACACCGTGGCTTTGTACATTGTCTTTCTACATCTCATTTTAGTTTGCTGCCACTCTTTTGTTTCGTTTGTCCCTTCACTTCCTTCATCCTCCTCCCTACTGAGATCTTCTTGAAGGCTAAGTTTTGGAAATCATTGCCTATATGTGTAGGTATTGCTAGTTTTGCTATAGATCTCCAGCTTTTTGCATTGTCTTTCTATGTCTGTTTTAGTGTGCTGCCCTCAGATTTTGAGTTTTTGCCTTGACTTCCTTAATCTTCCGCCCTAGTTAAGTTTTCTTTCTAAGTGGAAGCGTTTCCAGACTGGCCTTACTTTCTACATTGTCTTTCCACAGCTTTTCAGTCTGCTGCCACTCTTTGGTTTAGTATTTCCCTTCACTTCCTTCATCCTCCTTTCTATTGAGATCTTCTTGAAGGCTAAGGTTTTTAAATCATTTCCTGTATTTGTAGTTATTGCTAGATTTGCTCTTGATCTCCAGCTTTTTGCACAGCCTTGCTATGTCTATTTTAGTGTGCTGCCCTCAGTTTTTCGTTTTTGCCTTGGTTTCCTGAATCTTCCTCCCTGTTTCAAGGTTCATTTGAAGTGTAAGGTTTTGAAATCGCTGTCTTCAAGAGTTTTGTGTCATTCCTTAGGTTGTTAGTATTATCGATTTTCTTTCAAAATCTCTCTTTTAGTTCACGGTCCTTGTTTTTGCCTATGGTTTTTCTTTTGTTCCCAAATCTCGGTTGGTTTTTCACTTGTCAACGTTCATGTCTTCGTCTTCCATTCCATTCTAGCCACTTTTTGTTGTTTTTCCAGAACACCGTGGCTTTGTACATTGTCTTTCTACATCTCATTTTAGTTTGCTGCCACTCTTTTGTTTCGTTTGCCCCTTCACTTCCTTCATCCTCCTCCCTGCTGAGATCTTCTTGAAGGCTAAGTTTTGGAAATCATTGCCTATATGTGTAGGTATTGCTAGTTTTGCTATAGATCTCCAGCTTTTTGCATTGTCTTTCTATGTCTGTTTTAGTGTGCTGCCCTCAGTTTTTGAGTTTTTGCCTTGGTTTCCTGAATCTTCCTCCCTGTTTCAAGGTTCATTTGAAGTGTAAGGTTTTGAAATCGCTGTCTTCAAGAGTTTTGTGTCATTCCTTAGGTTGTTAGTATTATCGATTTTCTTTCAAAATCTCTCTTTTAGTTCACGGTCCTTGTTTTTGCCTAAGGTTTTTCTTTTGTTCCCTAATCTCGGTTGGTTTTTCACTTGTCAACGTTCATGTCTTCGTCTTCCATTCCATTCTAGCCACTTTTTGTTGTTTTTCCAGAACACCGTGGCTTTGTACATTGTCTTTCTACATCTCATTTTAATTTGCTGCCACTCTTTTGTTTCGTTTGTCCCTTCACTTCCTTCATCCTCCTCCCTACTGAGATCTTCTTGAAGGCTAAGTTTTGGAAATCATTGCCTATATGTGTAGGTATTGCTAGTTTTGCTATAGATCTCCAGCTTTTTGCATTGTCTTTCTATGTCTGTTTTAGTGTGCTGCCCTCAGATTTTGAGGTTTTGCCTTGACTTCCTTAATCTTCCGCCCTAGTTAAGTTTTCTTTCTAAGTGGAAGCGTTTCCAGACTGGCCTTACTTTCTACATTGTCTTTCCACAGCTTTTCAGTCTGCTGCCACTCTTTGGTTTAGTATTTCCCTTCACTTCCTTCATCCTCCTTTCTATTGAGATCTTCTTGAAGGCTAAGGTTTTTAAATCATTTCCTGTATTTGTAGGTATTGCTAGATTTGCTCTTGATCTCCAGCTTTTTGCACAGCCTTGCTATATCTGTTTTAGTGTGCTGCCCTCAGTTTTTCGTTTTTGCCTTGGTTTCCTGAATCTTCCTCCCTGTTTCAAGGTTCATTTGAAGTGTAAGGTTTTGAAATCGCTGTCTTCAAGAGTTTTGTGTCATTCCTTAGATTTTTAGTGTTATCGATTTTCTTTCAAAATCTCTCTTTTAGTTCACGGTCCTTGTTTTTGCCTATGGTTTTTCTTTTGTTCCCTAATCTCGGTTGGTTTTTCACTTGTCAACGTTCATGTCTTCGTCTTCCATTCCATTCTAGCCACTTTTTGTTGTTTTTCCAGAACACCGTGGCTTTGTACATTGTCTTTCTACATCTCATTTTAGTTTGCTGCCACTCTTTTGTTTCGTTTGTCCCTTCACTTCCTTCATCCTCCTCCCTACTGAGATCTTCTTGAAGGCTAAGTTTTGGAAATCATTGCCTATATGTGTAGGTATTGCTAGTTTTGCTATAGATCTCCAGCTTTTTGCATTGTCTTGCTATGTCTGTTTTAGTGTGCTGCCCTCAGTTTTTCGTTTTTGCCTTGGTTTCCTGAATCTTCCTCCCTGTTTCAAGGTTCATTTGAAGTGTAAGGTTTTGAAATCGCTGTCTTCAAGAGTTTTGTGTCATTCCTTAGGTTGTTAGTATTATCGATTTTCTTTCAAAATCTCTCTTTTAGTTCACGGTGCTTGTTTTTGCCTATGGTTTTTCTTTTGTTCCCTAATCTCGGTTGGTTTTTCACTTGTCAACGTTCATGTCTTCGTCTTCCATTCCATTCTAGCCACTTTTTGTTGTTTTTCCAGAACACCGTGGCTTTGTACATTGTCTTTCTACATCTCATTTTAGTCTGCTGCCACTCTTGTTTCGTTTGTCCCTTCACTTCCTTCATCCTCCTCCCTACTGAGATCTTCTTGAAGGCTAAGTTTTGGAAATCATTGCCTATATGTGTAGGTATTGCTAGTTTTGCTATAGATCTCCAGCTTTTTGCATTGTCTTTCTATGTCTGTTTTAGTGTGCTGCCCTCAGATTTTGAGTTTTTGCCTTGACTTCCTTAATCTTCCGCCCTAGTTAAGTTTTCTTTCTAAGTGGAAGCGTTTCCAGACTGGCCTTACTTTCTACATTGTCTTTCCACAGCTTTTCAGTCTGCTGCCACTCTTTGGTTTAGTATTTCCCTTCACTTCCTTCATCGTCCTCCCTACTGAGATCTTCTTGAAGGCTAAGTTTTGGAAATCATTGCCTATATGTGTAGGTATTGCTAGTTTTGCTATAGATCTCCAGCTTTTTGCACAGCCTTGCTATGTCTGTTTTAGTGTGCTGCCCTCAGTTTTTCGTTTTTGCCTTGGTTTCCTGAATCTTCCTCCCTGTTTCAAGGTTCATTTGAAGTGTAAGGTTTTGAAATCGCTGTCTTCAAGAGTTTTGTGTCATTCCTTAGGTTGTTAGTGTTATCGATTTTCTTTCAAAATCTCTCTTTTAGTTCACGGTCCTTGTTTTTGCCTATGGTTTTTCTTTTGTTCCCTAATCTCGGTTGGTTTTTCACTTGTCAACGTTCATGTCTTCGTCTTCCATTCCATTCTAGCCACTTTTTGTTGTTTTTCCAGAACACCGTGGCTTTGTACATTGTCTTTCTACATCTCATTTTAGTTTGCTGCCACTCTTTTGTTTCGTTTGTCCCTTCACTTCCTTTATCCTCCTCCCTACTGAGATCTTCTTGAAGGCTAAGTTTTGGAAATCATTGCCTATATGTGTAGGTATTGCTAGTTTTGCTATAGATCTCCAGCTTTTTGCATTGTCTTTCTATGTCTGTTTTAGTGTGCTGCCATCAGATTTTGAGTTTTTGCCTTGACTTCCTTAATCTTCCGCCCTAGTTAAGTTTTCTTTCTAAGTGGAAGCGTTTCCAGACTGGCCTTACTTTCTACATTGTCTTTCCACAGCTTTTCAGTCTGCTGCCACTCTTTGGTTTAGTATTTCCCTTGACTTCCTTCATCCTCCTTTCTATTGAGATCTTATTGAAGGCTAAGTTTTGGAAATCATTGCCTATATGTGTAGTTATTGCTAGTTTTGCTATAGATCTCCAGCTTTTTGCATTGTCTTGCTATGTCTGTTTTAGTGTGCTACCCTCAGTTTTTCGTTTTTGCCTTGGTTTCCTGAATCTTCCTCCCTGTTTCAAGGTTCATTTGAAGTGTAAGGTTTTGAAATCGCTGTCTTCAAGAGTTTTGTGTCATTCCTTAGGTTGTTAGTATTATCGATTTTCTTTCAAAATCTCTCTTTTAGTTCACGGTCCTTGTTTTTGCCTATGGTTTTTCTTTTGTTCCCTAATCTCGGTTGGTTTTTCACTTGTCAACGTTCATGTCTTCGTCTTCCATTCCATTCTAGCCACTTTTTGTTGTTTTTCCAGAACACCGTGGCTTTGTACATTGTCTTTCTACATCTCATTTTAGTTTGCTGCCACTCTTTTGTTTCGTTTGTCCCTTCACTTCCTTCATCCTCCTCCCTACTGAGATCTTCTTGAAGGCTAAGTTTTGGAAATCATTGCCTATATGTGTAGGTATTGCTAGTTTTGCTATAGATCTCCAGCTTTTTGCATTGTCTTTCTATGTCTGTTTTAGTGTGCTGCCCTCAGATTTTGAGTTTTTGCCTTGACTTCCTTAATCTTCCGCCCTAGTTAAGTTTTCTTTCTAAGTGGAAGCGTTTCCAGACTGGCCTTACTTTCTACATTGTCTTTCCACAGCTTTTCAGTCTGCTGCCACTCTTTGGTTTAGTATTTCCCTTCACTTCCTTCATCCTCCTTTCTATTGAGATCTTCTTGAAGGCTAAGGTTTTTAAATCATTTCCTGTATTTGTAGTTATTGCTAGATTTGCTCTTGATCTCCAGCTTTTTGCACAGCCTTGCTATGTCTATTTTAGTGTGCTGCCCTCAGTTTTTCGTTTTTGCCTTGGTTTCCTGAATCTTCCTCCCTGTTTCAAGGTTCATTTGAAGTGTAAGGTTTTGAAATCGCTGTCTTCAAGAGTTTTGTGTCATTCCTTAGGTTGTTAGTATTATCGATTTTCTTTCAAAATCTCTCTTTTAGTTCACGGTCCTTGTTTTTGCCTATGGTTTTTCTTTTGTTCCCAAATCTCGGTTGGTTTTTCACTTGTCAACGTTCATGTCTTCGTCTTCCATTCCATTCTAGCCACTTTTTGTTGTTTTTCCAGAACACCGTGGCTTTGTACATTGTCTTTCTACATCTCATTTTAGTTTGCTGCCACTCTTTTGTTTCGTTTGTCCCTTCACTTCCTTCATCCTCCTCCCTACTGAGATCTTCTTGAAGGCTAAGTTTTGGAAATCATTGCCTATATGTGTAGGTATTGCTAGTTTTGCTATAGATCTCCAGCTTTTTGCATTGTCTTTCTATGTCTGTTTTAGTGTGCTGCCCTCAGTTTTTGAGTTTTTGCCTTGGTTTCCTGAATCTTCCTCCCTGTTTCAAGGTTCATTTGAAGTGTAAGGTTTTGAAATCGCTGTCTTCAAGAGTTTTGTGTCATTTCTTAGGTTGTTAGTATTATCGATTTTCTTTCAAAATCTCTCTTTTAGTTCACGGTCCTTGTTTTTGCCTAAGGTTTTTCTTTTGTTCCCTAATCTCGGTTGGTTTTTCACTTGTCAACGTTCATGTCTTCGTCTTCCATTCCATTCTAGCCACTTTTTGTTGTTTTTCCAGAACACCGTGGCTTTGTACATTGTCTTTCTACATCTCATTTTAATTTGCTGCCACTCTTTTGTTTCGTTTGTCCCTTCACTTCCTTCATCCTCCTCCCTACTGAGATCTTCTTGAAGGCTAAGTTTTGGAAATCATTGCCTATATGTGTAGGTATTGCTAGTTTTGCTATAGATCTCCAGCTTTTTGCATTGTCTTTCTATGTCTGTTTTAGTGTGCTGCCCTCAGTTTTTGAGTTTTTGCCTTGGTTTCCTGAATCTTCCTCCCTGTTTCAAGGTTCATTTCAAGTGTAAGGTTTTGAAATCGCTGTCTTCAAGAGTTTTGTGTCATTCCTTAGGTTGTTAGTGTTATCGATTTTCTTTCAAAATCTCTCTTTTAGTTCACGGTCCTTGTTTTTGCCTATGGTTTTTCTTTTGTTCCCTAATCTCGGTTGGTTTTTCACTTGTCAACGTTCATGTCTTCGTCTTCCATTCCATTCTAGCCACTTTTTGTTGTTTTTCCAGAACACCGTGGCTTTGTACATTGTCTTTCTACATCTCATTTTAGTTTGCTGCCACTCTTTTGTTTCGTTTGTCCCTTCACTTCCTTCATCGTCCTCCCTACTGAGATCTTCTTGAAGGCTAAGTTTTGGAAATCATTGCCTATATGTGTAGGTATTGCTAGTTTTGCTATAGATCTCCAGCTTTTTGCATTGTCTTTCTATGTCTGTTTTAGTGTGCTGCCCTCAGATTTTGAGTTTTTGCCTTGGTTTCCTGAATCTTCCTCCCTGTTTCAAGGTTCATTTGAAGTGTAAGGTTTTGAAATCGCTGTCTTCAAGAGTTTTGTGTCATTCCTTAGGTTGTTAGTGTTATCGATTTTCTTTCAAAATCTCTCTTTTAGTTCACGGTCCTTGTTTTTGCCTATGGTTTTTCTTTTGTTCCCTAATCTCGGTTGGTTTTTCACTTGTCAACGTTCATGTCTTCGTCTTCCATTCCATTCTAGCCACTTTTTGTTGTTTTTCCAGAACACCGTGGCTTTGTACATTGTCTTTCTACATCTCATTTTAGTTTGCTGCCACTCTTTTGTTTCGTTTGTCCCTTCACTTCCTTCATCCTCCTCCCTACTGAGATCTTCTTGAAGGCTAAGTTTTGGAAATCATTGCCTATATGTGTAGGTATTGCTAGTTTTGCTATAGATCTCCAGCTTTTTGCACAGCCTTGCTATGTCTGTTTTAGTGTGCTGCCCTCAGTTTTTCGTTTTTGCCTTGGTTTCCTGAATCTTCCTCCCTGTTTCAAGGTTCATTTGAAGTGTAAGGTTTTGAAATCGCTGTCTTCAAGAGTTTTGTGTCATTCCTTAGGTTGTTAGTGTTATCGATTTTCTTTCAAAATCTCTCTTTTAGTTCACGGTCCTTGTTTTTGCCTATGGTTTTTCTTTTGTTCCCTAATCTCGGTTGGTTTTTCACTTGTCAACGTTCATGTCTTCGTCTTCCATTCCATTCTAGCCACTTTTTGTTGTTTTTCCAGAACACCGTGGCTTTGTACATTGTCTTTCTACATCTCATTTTAGTTTGCTGCCACTCTTTTGTTTCGTTTGTCCCTTCACTTCCTTCATCCTCCTCCCTACTGAGATCTTCTTGAAGGCTAAGTTTTGGAAATCATTGCCTATATGTGTAGGTATTGCTAGTTTTGCTATAGATCTCCAGCTTTTTGCATTGTCTTTCTATGTCTGTTTTAGTGTGCTGCCCTCAGATTTTGAGTTTTTGCCTTGACTTCCTTAATCTTCCGCCCTAGTTAAGTTTTCTTTCTAAGTGGAAGCGTTTCCAGACTGGCCTTACTTTCTACCTTGTCTTTCCACAGCTTTTCAGTCTGCTGCCACTCTTTGGTTTAGTATTTCCCTTCACTTCCTTCATCCTCCTTTCTATTGAGATCTTCTTGAAGGCTAAGGTTTTTAAATCATTTCCTGTATTTGTAGTTATTGCTAGTTTTGCTATAGATCTCCAGCTTTTTGCACAGCCTTGCTATGTCTGTTTTAGTGTGCTACCCTCAGTTTTTCGTTTTTGCCTTGGTTTCCTGAATCTTCCTCCCTGTTTCAAGGTTCATTTGAAGTGTAAGGTTTTGAAATCGCTGTCTTCAAGAGTTTTGTGTCATTCCTTAGGTTGTTAGTATTATCGATTTTCTTTCAAAATCTCTCTTTTAGTTCACGCTCCTTGTTTTTGCCTATGGTTTTTCTTTTGTTCCCTAATCTCGGTTGGTTTTTCACTTGTCAACGTTCATGTCTTCGTCTTCCATTCCATTCTAGCCACTTTTTGTTGTTTTTCCAGAACACCGTGGCTTTGTACATTGTCTTTCTACATCTCATTTTAGTTTGCTGCCACTCTTTTGTTTCGTTTGTCCCTTCACTTCCTTCATCCTCCTCCCTACTGAGATCTTCTTGAAGGCTAAGTTTTGGAAATCATTGCCTATATGTGTAGGTATTGCTAGTTTTGCTATAGATCTCCAGCTTTTTGCATTGTCTTTCTATGTCTGTTTTAGTGTGCTGCCCTCAGTTTTTCGTTTTTGCCTTGGTTTCCTGAATCTTCCTCCCTGTTTCAAGGTTCATTTGAAGTGTAAGGTTTTGAAATCGCTGTCTTCAAGAGTTTTGTGTCATTCCTTAGGTTGTTAGTATTATCGATTTTCTTTCAAAATCTCTCTTTTAGTTCACGGTGCTTGTTTTTGCCTATGGTTTTTCTTTTGTTCCCTAATCTCGGTTGGTTTTTCACTTGTCAACGTTCATGTCTTCGTCTTCCATTCCATGCTAGCCACTTTTTGTTGTTTTTCCAGAACACCGTGGCTTTGTACATTGTCTTTCTACATCTCATTTTAGTCTGCTGCCACTCTTGTTTCGTTTGTCCCTTCACTTCCTTCATCCTCCTCCCTACTGAGATCTTCTTGAAGGCTAAGTTTTGGAAATCATTGCCTATATGTGTAGGTATTGCTAGTTTTGCTATAGATCTCCAGCTTTTTGCATTGTCTTTCTATGTCTGTTTTAGTGTGCTGCCATCAGATTTTGAGTTTTTGCCTTGACTTCCTTAATCTTCCGCCCTAGTTAAGTTTTCTTTCTAAGTGGAAGCGTTTCCAGACTGGCCTTACTTTCTACATTGTCTTTCCACAGCTTTTCAGTCTGCTGCCACTCTTTGGTTTAGTATTTCCCTTCACTTCCTTCATCCTCCTTTCTATTGAGATCTTCTTGAAGGCTAAGGTTTTTAAATCATTTCCTGTATTTGTAGTTATTGCTAGATTTGCTCTTGATATCCAGCTTTTTGCACAGCCTTGCTATGTCTGTTTTAGTGTGCTGCCCTCAGTTTTTCGTTTTTGCCTTGGTTTCCTGAATCTTCCTCCCTGTTTCAAGGTTCATTTGAAGTGTAAGGTTTTGAAATCGCTGTCTTCAAGAGTTTTGTGTCATTCCTTAGGTTGTTAGTGTTATCGATTTTCTTTCAAAATCTCTCTTTTAGTTCACGGTTCTTGTTTTTGCCTATGGTTTTTCTTTTGTTCCCTAATCTCGGTTGGTTTTTCACTTGTCAACGTTCATGTCTTCGTCTTCCATTCCATTCTAGCCACTTTTTGTTGTTTTTCCAGAACACCGTGGCTTTGTACATTGTCTTTCTACATCTCATTTTAGTTTGCTGCCACTCTTTTGTTTCGTTTGTCCCTTCACTTCCTTCATCCTCCTCCCTACTGAGATCTTCTTGAAGGCTAAGTTTTGGAAATCATTGCCTATATGTGTAGGTATTGCTAGTTTTGCTATAGATCTCCAGCTTTTTGCATTGTCTTTCTATGTCTGTTTTAGTGTGCTGCCCTCAGTTTTTCGTTTTTGCCTTGGTTTCCTGAATCTTCCTCCCTGTTTCAAGGTTCATTTGAAGTGTAAGGTTTTGAAATCGCTGTCTTCAAGACTTTCGTGTCATTCCTTAGGTTGTTAGTGTTATCGATTTTCTTTCAAAATCTCTCTTTTAGTTCACGGTCCTTGTTTTTGCCTATGGTTTTTCTTTTGTTCCCTAATCTCGGTTGGTTTTTCACTTGTCAACGTTCATGTCTTCGTCTTCCATTCCATTCTAGCCACTTTTTGTTGTTTTTCCAGAACACCGTGGCTTTGTACATTGTCTTTCTACATCTCATTTTAGTTTGCTGCCACTCTTTTGTTTCGTTTGTCCCTTCACTTCCTTCATCCTCCTCCCTACTGAGATCTTCTTGAAGGCTAAGTTTTGGAAATCATTGCCTATATGTGTAGTTATTGCTAGTTTTGCTATAGATCTCCAGCTTTTTGCATTGTCTTGCTATGTCTGTTTTAGTGTGCTGCCCTCAGTTTTTCGTTTTTGCCTTGGTTTCCTGAATCTTCCTCCCTGTTTCAAGGTTCATTTGAAGTGTAAGGTTTTGAAATCGCTGTCTTCAAGAGTTTTGTGTCATTCCTTAGGTTGTTAGTATTATCGATTTTCTTTCAAAATCTCTCTTTTAGTTCACGGTGCTTGTTTTTGCCTATGGTTTTTCTTTTGTTCCCTAATCTCGGTTGGTTTTTCACTTGTCAACGTTCATGTCTTCGTCTTCCATTCCATTCTAGCCACTTTTTGTTGTTTTTCCAGAACACCGTGGCTTTGTACATTGTCTTTCTACATCTCATTTTAGTCTGCTGCCACTCTTGTTTCGTTTGTCCCTTCACTTCCTTCATCCTCCTCCCTACTGAGATCTTCTTGAAGGCTAAGTTTTGGAAATCATTGCCTATATGTGTAGGTATTGCTAGTTTTGCTATAAATCTCCAGCTTTTTGCATTGTCTTTCTATGTCTGTTTTAGTGTGCTGCCATCAGATTTTGAGTTTTTGCCTTGACTTCCTTAATCTTCCGCCCTAGTTAAGTTTTCTTTCTAAGTGGAAGCGTTTCCAGACTGGCCTTACTTTCTACATTGTCTTTCCACAGCTTTTCAGTCTGCTGCCACTCTTTGGTTTAGTATTTCCCTTCACTTCCTTCATCCTCCTTTCTATTGAGATCTTCTTGAAGGCTAAGGTTTTTAAATCATTTCCTGTATTTGTAGTTATTGCTAGATTTGCTCTTGATATCCAGCTTTTTGCACAGCCTTGCTATGTCTGTTTTAGTGTGCTGCCCTCAGTTTTTCGTTTTTGCCTTGGTTTCCTGAATCTTCCTCCCTGTTTCAAGGTTCATTTGAAGTGTAAGGTTTTGAAATCGCTGTCTTCAAGAGTTTTGTGTCATTCCTTAGGTTGTTAGTGTTATCGATTTTCTTTCAAAATCTCTCTTTTAGTTCACGGTTCTTGTTTTTGCCTATGGTTTTTCTTTTGTTCCCTAATCTCGGTTGGTTTTTCACTTGTCAACGTTCATGTCTTCGTCTTCCATTCCATTCTAGCCACTTTTTGTTGTTTTTCCAGAACACCGTGGCTTTGTACATTGTCTTTCTACATCTCATTTTAGTTTGCTGCCACTCTTTTGTTTCGTTTGTCCCTTCACTTCCTTCATCCTCCTCCCTACTGAGATCTTCTTGAAGGCTAAGTTTTGGAAATCATTGCCTATATGTGTAGGTATTGCTAGTTTTGCTATAGATCTCCAGCTTTTTGCATTGTCTTTCTATGTCTGTTTTAGTGTGCTGCCCTCAGATTTTGAGTTTTTGCCTTGACTTCCTTAATCTTCCGCCCTAGTTAAGTTTTCTTTCTAAGTGGAAGCGTTTCCAGACTGGCCTTACTTTCTACATTGTCTTTCCACAGCTTTTCAGTCTGCTGCCACTCTTTGGTTTAGTATTTCCCTTCACTTCCTTCATCCTCCTTTCTATTGAGATCTTATTGAAGGCTAAGTTTTGGAAATCATTGCCTATATGTGTAGTTATTGCTAGTTTTGCTATAGATCTCCAGCTTTTTGCACAGCCTTGCTATGTCTGTTTTAGTGTGCTACCCTCAGTTTTTCGTTTTTGCCTTGGTTTCCTGAATCTTCCTCCCTGTTTCAAGGTTCATTTGAAGTGTAAGGTTTTGAAATCGCTGTCTTCAAGAGTTTTGTGTCATTCCTTAGGTTGTTAGTATTATCGATTTTCTTTCAAAATCTCTCTTTTAGTTCACGGTGCTTGTTTTTGCCTATGGTTTTTCTTTTGTTCCCTAATCTCGGTTGGTTTTTCACTTGTCAACGTTCATGTCTTCGTCTTCCATTCCATTCTAGCCACTTTTTGTTGTTTTTCCAGAACACCGTGGCTTTGTACATTGTCTTTCTACATCTCATTTTAGTTTGCTGCCACTCTTTTGTTTCGTTTGTCCCTTCACTTCCTTCATCCTCCTCCCTACTGAGATCTTCTTGAAGGCTAAGTTTTGGAAATCATTGCCTATATGTGTAGGTATTGCTAGTTTTGCTATAGATCTCCAGCTTTTTGCATTGTCTTTCTATGTCTGTTTTAGTGTGCTGCCCTCAGATTTTGAGTTTTTGCCTTGACTTCCTTAATCTTCCGCCCTAGTTAAGTTTTCTTTCTAAGTGGAAGCGTTTCCAGACTGGCCTTACTTTCTACATTGTCTTTCCACAGCTTTTCAGTCTGCTGCCACTCTTTGGTTTAGTATTTCCCTTCACTTCCTTCATCCTCCTTTCTATTGAGATCTTCTTGAAGGCTAAGGTTTTTAAATCATTTCCTGTATTTGTAGTTATTGCTAGTTTTGCTATAGATCTCCAGCTTTTTGCACAGCCTTGCTATGTCTGTTTTAGTGTGCTACCCTCAGTTTTTCGTTTTTGCCTTGGTTTCCTGAATCTTCCTCCCTGTTTCAAGGTTCATTTGAAGTGTAAGGTTTTGAAATCGCTGTCTTCAAGAGTTTTGTGTCATTCCTTAGGTTGTTAGTATTATCGATTTTCTTTCAAAATCTCTCTTTTAGTTCACGCTCCTTGTTTTTGCCTATGGTTTTTCTTTTGTTCCCTAATCTCGGTTGGTTTTTCACTTGTCAACGTTCATGTCTTCGTCTTCCATTCCATTCTAGCCACTTTTTGTTGTTTTTCCAGAACACCGTGGCTTTGTACATTGTCTTTCTACATCTCATTTTAGTTTGCTGCCACTCTTTTGTTTCGTTTGTCCCTTCACTTCCTTCATCCTCCTCCCTACTGAGATCTTCTTGAAGGCTAAGTTTTGGAAATCATTGCCTATATGTGTAGTTATTGCTAGTTTTGCTATAGATCTCCAGCTTTTTGCATTGTCTTGCTATGTCTGTTTTAGTGTGCTGCCCTCAGTTTTTCGTTTTTGCCTTGGTTTCCTGAATCTTCCTCCCTGTTTCAAGGTTCATTTGAAGTGTAAGGTTTTGAAATCGCTGTCTTCAAGAGTTTTGTGTCATTCCTTAGGTTGTTAGTATTATCGATTTTCTTTCAAAATCTCTCTTTTAGTTCACGGTGCTTGTTTTTGCCTATGGTTTTTCTTTTGTTCCCTAATCTCGGTTGGTTTTTCACTTGTCAACGTTCATGTCTTCGTCTTCCATTCCATTCTAGCCACTTTTTGTTGTTTTTCCAGAACACCGTGGCTTTGTACATTGTCTTTCTAAATCTCATTTTAGTTTGCTGCCACTCTTTTGTTTCGTTTGTCCCTTCACTTCCTTCATCCTCCTCCCTACTGAGATCTTCTTGAAGGCTAAGTTTTGGAAATCATTGCCTATATGTGTAGGTATTGCTAGTTTTGCTATAGATCTCCAGCTTTTTGCATTGTCTTTCTATGTCTGTTTTAGTGTGCTGCCATCAGATTTTGAGTTTTTGCCTTGACTTCCTTAATCTTCCGCCCTAGTTAAGTTTTCTTTCTAAGTGGAAGCGTTTCCAGACTGGCCTTACTTTCTACATTGTCTTTCCACAGCTTTTCAGTCTGCTGCCACTCTTTGGTTTAGTATTTCCCTTGACTTCCTTCATCCTCCTTTCTATTGAGATCTTATTGAAGGCTAAGTTTTGGAAATCATTGCCTATATGTGTAGTTATTGCTAGTTTTGCTATAGATCTCCAGCTTTTTGCACAGCCTTGCTATGTCTGTTTTAGTGTGCTACCCTCAGTTTTTCGTTTTTGCCTTGGTTTCCTGAATCTTCCTCCCTGTTTCAAGGTTCATTTGAAGTGTAAGGTTTTGAAATCGCTGTCTTCAAGAGTTTTGTGTCATTCCTTAGGTTGTTAGTATTATCGATTTTCTTTCAAAATCTCTCTTTTAGTTCACGGTGCTTGTTTTTGCCTATGGTTTTTCTTTTGTTCCCTAATCTCGGTTGGTTTTTCACTTGTCAACGTTCATGTCTTCGTCTTCCATTCCATTCTAGCCACTTTTTGTTGTTTTTCCAGAACACCGTGGCTTTGTACATTGTCTTTCTACATCTCATTTTAGTTTGCTGCCACTCTTTTGTTTCGTTTGTCCCTTCACTTCCTTCATCCTCCTCCCTACTGAGATCTTCTTGAAGGCTAAGTTTTGGAAATCATTGTCTATATGTGTAGGTATTGCTAGTTTTGCTATAGATCTCCAGCTTTTTGCATTGTCTTTCTATGTCTGTTTTAGTGTGCTGCCATCAGATTTTGAGTTTTTGCCTTGACTTCCTTAATCTTCCGCCCTAGTTAAGTTTTCTTTCTAAGTGGAAGCGTTTCCAGACTGGCCTTACTTTCTACATTGTCTTTCCACAGCTTTTCAGTCTGCTGCCACTCTTTGGTTTAGTATTTCCCTTCACTTCCTTCATCCTCCTTTCTATTGAGATCTTCTTGAAGGCTAAGTTTTGGAAATCATTGCCTATATGTGTAGTTATTGCTAGTTTTGCTATAGATCTCCAGCTTTTTGCATTGTCTTGCTATGTCTGTTTTAGTGTGCTGCCCTCAGTTTTTCGTTTTTGCCTTGGTTTCCTGAATCTTCCTCCCTGTTTCAAGGTTCATTTGAAGTGTAAGGTTTTGAAATCGCTGTCTTCAAGAGTTTTGTGTCATTCCTTAGGTTGTTAGTATTATCGATTTTCTTTCAAAATCTCTCTTTTAGTTCACGGTCCTTGTTTTTGCCTATGGTTTTTCTTTTGTTCCCTAATCTCGGTTGGTTTTTCACTTGTCAACGTTCATGTCTTCGTCTTCCATTCCATTCTAGCCACTTTTTGTTGTTTTTCCAGAACACCGTGGATTTGTACATTGTCTTTCTACATCTCATTTTAGTTTGCTGCCACTCTTTTGTTTCGTTTGTCCCTTCACTTCCTTCATCCTCCTCCCTACTGAGATCTTCTTGAAGGCTAAGTTTTGGAAATCATTGCCTATATGTGTAGGTATTGCTAGTTTTGCTATAGATCTCCAGCTTTTTGCATTGTCTTTCTATGTCTGTTTTAGTGTGCTGCCATCAGATTTTGAGTTTTTGCCTTGACTTCCTTAATCTTCCGCCCTAGTTAAGTTTTCTTTCTAAGTGGAAGCGTTTCCAGACTGGCCTTACTTTCTACATTGTCTTTCCACAGCTTTTCAGTCTGCTGCCACTCTTTGGTTTAGTATTTCCCTTCACTTCCTTCATCCTCCTTTCTATTGAGATCTTCTTGAAGGCTAAGTTTTGGAAATCATTGCCTATATGTGTAGTTATTGCTAGTTTTGCTATAGATCTCCAGCTTTTTGCATTGTCTTGCTATGTCTGTTTTAGTGTGCTGCCCTCAGTTTTTCGTTTTTGCCTTGGTTTCCTGAATCTTCCTCCCTGTTTCAAGGTTCATTTGAAGTGTAAGGTTTTGAAATCGCTGTCTTCAAGAGTTTTGTGTCATTCCTTAGGTTGTTAGTATTATCGATTTTCTTTCAAAATCTCTCTTTTAGTTCACGGTCCTTGTTTTTGCCTATGTTTTTTCTTTTGTTCCCTAATCTCGGTTGGTTTTTCACTTGTCAACGTTCATGTCTTCGTCTTCCATTCCATTCTAGCCACTTTTTGTTGTTTTTCCAGAACACCGTGGATTTGTACATTGTCTTTCTACATCTCATTTTAGTTTGCTGCCACTCTTTTGTTTCGTTTGTCCCTTCACTTCCTTCATCCTCCTCCCTACTGAGATCTTCTTGAAGGCTAAGTTTTGGAAATCATTGCCTATATGTGTAGGTATTGCTAGTTTTGCTATAGATCTCCAGCTTTTTGCATTGTCTTGCTATGTCTGTTTTAGTGTGCTGCCCTCAGATTTTGAGGTTTTGCCTTGACTTCCTTAATCTTCCGCCCTAGTTAAGTTTTCTTTCTAAGTGGAAGCGTTTCCAGACTGGCCTTACTTTCTACATTGTCTTTCCACAGCTTTTCAGTCTGCTGCCACTCTTTGGTTTAGTATTTCCCTTGACTTCCTTCATCCTCCTTTCTATTGAGATCTTATTGAAGGCTAAGTTTTGGAAATCATTGCCTATATGTGTAGGTATTGCTAGTTTTGCTATAGATCTCCAGCTTTTTGCATTGTCTTGCTATGTCTGTTTTAGTGTGCTGCCCTCAGATTTTGAGTTTTTGCCTTGGTTTCCTGAATCTTCCTCCCTGTTTCAAGGTTCATTTGAAGTGTAAGGTTTTGAAATCGCTGTCTTCAAGAGTTTTGTGTCATTCCTTAGGTTGTTAGTATTATCGATTTTCTTTCAAAATCTCTCTTTTAGTTCACGGTCCTTGTTTTTGCCTATGGTTTTTCTTTTGTTCCCTAATCTCGGTTGGTTTTTCACTTGTCAACGTTCATGTCTTCGTCTTCCATTCCATTCTAGCCACTTTTTGTTGTTTTTCCAGAACACCGTGGCTTTGTACATTGTCTTTCTACATCTCATTTTAGTTTGCTGCCACTCTTTTGTTTCGTTTGTCCCTTGACTTCCTTCATCCTCCTCCCTACTGAGATCTTCTTGAAGGCTAAGTTTTGGAAATCATTGCCTATATGTGTAGGTATTGCTAGTTTTGCTATAGATCTCCAGCTTTTTGCATTGTCTTTCTATGTCTGTTTTAGTGTGCTGCCCTCAGATTTTGAGTTTTTGCCTTGACTTCCTTAATCTTCCGCCCTAGTTAAGTTTTCTTTCTAAGTGGAAGCGTTTCCAGACTGGCCTTACTTTCTACATTGTCTTTCCACAGCTTTTCAGTCTGCTGCCACTCTTTGGTTTAGTATTTCCCTTCACTTCCTTCATCCTCCTTTCTATTGAGATCTTCTTGAAGGCTAAGGTTTTTAAATCATTTCCTGTATTTGTAGTTATTGCTAGATTTGCTCTTGATCTCCAGCTTTTTGCACAGCCTTGCTATGTCTATTTTAGTGTGCTGCCCTCAGTTTTTCGTTTTTGCCTTGGTTTCCTGAATCTTCCTCCCTGTTTCAAGGTTCATTTGAAGTGTAAGGTTTTGAAATCGCTGTCTTCAAGAGTTTTGTGTCATTCCTTAGGTTGTTAGTATTATCGATTTTCTTTCAAAATCTCTCTTTTAGTTCACGGTCCTTGTTTTTGCCTATGGTTTTTCTTTTGTTCCCTAATCTCGGTTGGTTTTTCACTTGTCAACGTTCATGTCTTCGTCTTCCATTCCATTCTAGCCACTTTTTGTTGTTTTTCCAGAACACCGTGGCTTTGTACATTGTCTTTCTACATCTCATTTTAGTTTGCTGCCACTCTTTTGTTTCGTTTGTCCCTTCACTTCCTTCATCCTCCTCCCTACTGAGATCTTCTTGAAGGCTAAGTTTTGGAAATCATTGCCTATATGTGTAGGTATTGCTAGTTTTGCTATAGATCTCCAGCTTTTTGCATTGTCTTTCTATGTCTGTTTTAGTGTGCTGCCCTCAGATTTTGAGTTTTTGCCTTGGTTTCCTGAATCTTCCTCCCTGTTTCAAGGTTCATTTGAAGTGTAAGGTTTTGAAATCGCTGTCTTCAAGAGTTTTGTGTCATTCGTTAGGTTGTTAGTATTATCGATTTTCTTTCAAAATCTCTCTTTTAGTTCACGGTCCTTGTTTTTGCCTATGGTTTTTCTTTTGTTCCCTAATCTCGGTTGGTTTTTCACTTGTCAACGTTCATGTCTTCGTCTTCCATTCCATTCTAGCCACTTTTTGTTGTTTTTCCAGAACACCGTGGCTTTGTACATTGTCTTTCTACATCTCATTTTAATTTGCTGCCACTCTTTTGTTTCGTTTGTCCCTTCACTTCCTTCATCCTCCTCCCTACTGAGATCTTCTTGAAGGCTAAGTTTTGGAAATCATTGCCTATATGTGTAGGTATTGCTAGTTTTGCTATAGATCTCCAGCTTTTTGCATTGTCTTTCTATGTCTGTTTTAGTGTGCTGCCCTCAGTTTTTGAGTTTTTGCCTTGGTTTCCTGAATCTTCCTCCCTGTTTCAAGGTTCATTTGAAGTGTAAGGTTTTGAAATCGCTGTCTTCAAGAGTTTTGTGTCATTCCTTAGGTTGTTAGTGTTATCGATTTTCTTTCAAAATCTCTCTTTTAGTTCACGGTCCTTGTTTTTGCCTATGGTTTTTCTTTTGTTCCCTAATCTCGGTTGGTTTTTCACTTGTCAACGTTCATGTCTTCGTCTTCCATTCCATTCTAGCCACTTTTTGTTGTTTTTCCAGAACACCGTGGCTTTGTACATTGTCTTTCTAAATCTCATTTTAGTTTGCTGCCACTCTTTTGTTTCGTTTGTCCCTTCACTTCCTTCATCGTCCTCCCTACTGAGATCTTCTTGAAGGCTAAGTTTTGGAAATCATTGCCTATATGTGTAGGTATTGCTAGTTTTGCTATAGATCTCCAGCTTTTTGCATTGTCTTTCTATGTCTGTTTTAGTGTGCTGCCCTCAGATTTTGAGTTTTTGCCTTGGTTTCCTGAATCTTCCTCCCTGTTTCAAGGTTCATTTGAAGTGTAAGGTTTTGAAATCGCTGTCTTCAAGAGTTTTGTGTCATTCCTTAGGTTGTTAGTGTTATCGATTTTCTTTCAAAATCTCTCTTTTAGTTCACGGTCCTTGTTTTTGCCTATGGTTTTTCTTTTGTTCCCTAATCTCGGTTGGTTTTTCACTTGTCAACGTTCATGTCTTCGTCTTCCATTCCATTCTAGCCACTTTTTGTTGTTTTTCCAGAACACCGTGGCTTTGTACATTGTCTTTCTACATCTCATTTTAGTTTGCTGCCACTCTTTTGTTTCGTTTGTCCCTTCACTTCCTTCATCCTCCTCCCTACTGAGATCTTCTTGAAGGCTAAGTTTTGGAAATCATTGCCTATATGTGTAGGTATTGCTAGTTTTGCTATAGATCTCCAGCTTTTTGCATTGTCTTGCTATGTCTGTTTTAGTGTGCTGCCCTCAGATTTTGAGGTTTTGCCTTGACTTCCTTAATCTTCCGCCCTAGTTAAGTTTTCTTTCTAAGTGGAAGCGTTTCCAGACTGGCCTTACTTTCTACATTGTCTTTCCACAGCTTTTCAGTCTGCTGCCACTCTTTGGTTTAGTATTTCCCTTGACTTCCTTCATCCTCCTTTCTATTGAGATCTTATTGAAGGCTAAGTTTTGGAAATCATTGCCTATATGTGTAGGTATTGCTAGTTTTGCTATAGATCTCCAGCTTTTTGCATTGTCTTGCTATGTCTGTTTTAGTGTGCTGCCCTCAGATTTTGAGTTTTTGCCTTGGTTTCCTGAATCTTCCTCCCTGTTTCAAGGTTCATTTGAAGTGTAAGGTTTTGAAATCGCTGTCTTCAAGAGTTTTGTGTCATTCCTTAGGTTGTTAGTATTATCGATTTTCTTTCAAAATCTCTCTTTTAGTTCACGGTCCTTGTTTTAGCCTATGGTTTTTCTTTTGTTCCCTAATCTCGGTTGGTTTTTCACTTGTCAACGTTCATGTCTTCGTCTTCCATTCCATTCTAGCCACTTTTTGTTGTTTTTCCAGAACACCGTGGCTTTGTACATTGTCTTTCTACATCTCATTTTAGTTTGCTGCCACTCTTTTGTTTCGTTTGTCCCTTGACTTCCTTCATCCTCCTCCCTACTGAGATCTTCTTGAAGGCTAAGTTTTGGAAATCATTGCCTATATGTGTAGGTATTGCTAGTTTTGCTATAGATCTCCAGCTTTTTGCATTGTCTTTCTATGTCTGTTTTAGTGTGCTGCCCTCAGTTTTTGAGTTTTTGCCTTGGTTTCCTGAATCTTCCTCCCTGTTTCAAGGTTCATTTGAAGTGTAAGGTTTTGAAATCGCTGTCTTCAAGAGTTTTGTGTCATTCCTTAGGTTGTTAGTGTTATCGATTTTCTTTCAAAATCTCTCTTTTAGTTCACGGTCCTTGTTTTTGCCTATGGTTTTTCTTTTGTTCCCTAATCTCGGTTGGTTTTTCACTTGTCAACGTTCATGTCTTCGTCTTCCATTCCATTCTAGCCACTTTTTGTTGTTTTTCCAGAACACCGTGGCTTTGTACATTGTCTTTCTACATCTCATTTTAGTTTGCTGCCACTCTTTTGTTTCGTTTGTCCCTTGACTTCCTTCATCCTCCTCCCTACTGAGATCTTCTTGAAGGCTAAGTTTTGGAAATCATTGCCTATATGTGTAGGTATTGCTAGTTTTGCTATAGATCTCCAGCTTTTTGCATTGTCTTTCTATGTCTGTTTTAGTGTGCTGCCCTCAGATTTTGAGTTTTTGCCTTGACTTCCTTAATCTTCCGCCCTAGTTAAGTTTTCTTTCTAAGTGGAAGCGTTTCCAGACTGGCCTTACTTTCTACATTGTCTTTCCACAGCTTTTCAGTCTACTGCCACTCTTTGGTTTAGTATTTCCCTTCACTTCCTTCATCCTCCTTTCTATTGAGATCTTCTTGAAGGCTAAGGTTTTTAAATCATTTCCTGTATTTGTAGTTATTGCTAGATTTGCTCTTGATCTCCAGCTTTTTGCACAGCCTTGCTATGTCTATTTTAGTGTGCTGCCCTCAGTTTTTCGTTTTTGCCTTGGTTTCCTGAATCTTCCTCCCTGTTTCAAGGTTCATTTGAAGTGTAAGGTTTTGAAATCGCTGTCTTCAAGAGTTTTGTGTCATTCCTTAGGTTGTTAGTATTATCGATTTTCTTTCAAAATCTCTCTTTTAGTTCACGGTCCTTGTTTTTGCCTATGGTTTTTCTTTTGTTCCCTAATCTCGGTTGGTTTTTCACTTGTCAACGTTCATGTCTTCGTCTTCCATTCCATTCTAGCCACTTTTTGTTGTTTTTCCAGAACACCGTGGCTTTGTACATTGTCTTTCTACATCTCATTTTAGTTTGCTGCCACTCTTTTGTTTCGTTTGTCCCTTCACTTCCTTCATCCTCCTCCCTACTGAGATCTTCTTGAAGGCTAAGTTTTGGAAATCATTGCCTATATGTGTAGGTATTGCTAGTTTTGCTATAGATCTCCAGCTTTTTGCATTGTCTTTCTATGTCTGTTTTAGTGTGCTGCCCTCAGATTTTGAGTTTTTGCCTTGGTTTCCTGAATCTTCCTCCCTGTTTCAAGGTTCATTTGAAGTGTAAGGTTTTGAAATCGCTGTCTTCAAGAGTTTTGTGTCATTCCTTAGGTTGTTAGTATTATCGATTTTCTTTCAAAATCTCTCTTTTAGTTCACGGTCCTTGTTTTTGCCTATGGTTTTTCTTTTGTTCCCTAATCTCGGTTGGTTTTTCACTTGTCAACGTTCATGTCTTCGTCTTCCATTCCATTCTAGCCACTTTTTGTTGTTTTTCCAGAACACCGTGGCTTTGTACATTGTCTTTCTACATCTCATTTTAATTTGCTGCCACTCTTTTGTTTCGTTTGTCCCTTCACTTCCTTCATCCTCCTCCCTACTGAGATCTTCTTGAAGGCTAAGTTTTGGAAATCATTGCCTATATGTGTAGGTATTGCTAGTTTTGCTATAGATCTCCAGCTTTTTGCATTGTCTTTCTATGTCTGTTTTAGTGTGCTGCCCTCAGTTTTTGAGTTTTTGCCTTGGTTTCCTGAATCTTCCTCCCTGTTTCAAGGTTCATTTGAAGTGTAAGGTTTTGAAATCGCTGTCTTCAAGAGTTTTGTGTCATTCCTTAGGTTGTTAGTGTTATCGATTTTCTTTCAAAATCTCTCTTTTAGTTCACGGTCCTTGTTTTTGCCTATGGTTTTTCTTTTGTTCCCTAATCTCGGTTGGTTTTTCACTTGTCAACGTTCATGTCTTCGTCTTCCATTCCATTCTAGCCACTTTTTGTTGTTTTTCCAGAACACCGTGGCTTTGTACATTGTCTTTCTACATCTCATTTTAGTTTGCTGCCACTCTTTTGTTTCGTTTGTCCCTTCACTTCCTTCATCGTCCTCCCTACTGAGATCTTCTTGAAGGCTAAGTTTTGGAAATCATTGCCTATATGTGTAGGTATTGCTAGTTTTGCTATAGATCTCCAGCTTTTTGCATTGTCTTTCTATGTCTGTTTTAGTGTGCTGCCCTCAGATTTTGAGTTTTTGCCTTGGTTTCCTGAATCTTCCTCCCTGTTTCAAGGTTCATTTGAAGTGTAAGGTTTTGAAATCGCTGTCTTCAAGAGTTTTGTGTCATTCCTTAGGTTGTTAGTGTTATCGATTTTCTTTCAAAATCTCTCTTTTAGTTCACGGTCCTTGTTTTTGCCTATGGTTTTTCTTTTGTTCCCTAATCTCGGTTGGTTTTTCACTTGTCAACGTTCATGTCTTCGTCTTCCATTCCATTCTAGCCACTTTTTGTTGTTTTTCCAGAACACCGTGGCTTTGTACATTGTCTTTCTACATCTCATTTTAGTTTGCTGCCACTCTTTTGTTTCGTTTGTCCCTTCACTTCCTTCATCCTCCTCCCTACTGAGATCTTCTTGAAGGCTAAGTTTTGGAAATCATTGCCTATATGTGTAGGTATTGCTAGTTTTGCTATAGATCTCCAGCTTTTTGCATTGTCTTGCTATGTCTGTTTTAGTGTGCTGCCCTCAGATTTTGAGGTTTTGCCTTGACTTCCTTAATCTTCCGCCCTAGTTAAGTTTTCTTTCTAAGTGGAAGCGTTTCCAGACTGGCCTTACTTTCTACATTGTCTTTCCACAGCTTTTCAGTCTGCTGCCACTCTTTGGTTTAGTATTTCCCTTGACTTCCTTCATCCTCCTTTCTATTGAGATCTTATTGAAGGCTAAGTTTTGGAAATCATTGCCTATATGTGTAGGTATTGCTAGTTTTGCTATAGATCTCCAGCTTTTTGCATTGTCTTGCTATGTCTGTTTTAGTGTGCTGCCCTCAGATTTTGAGTTTTTGCCTTGGTTTCCTGAATCTTCCTCCCTGTTTCAAGGTTCATTTGAAGTGTAAGGTTTTGAAATCGCTGTCTTCAAGAGTTTTGTGTCATTCCTTAGGTTGTTAGTATTATCGATTTTCTTTCAAAATCTCTCTTTTAGTTCACGGTCCTTGTTTTTGCCTATGGTTTTTCTTTTGTTCCCTAATCTCGGTTGGTTTTTCACTTGTCAACGTTCATGTCTTCGTCTTCCATTCCATTCTAGCCACTTTTTGTTGTTTTTCCAGAACACCGTGGCTTTGTACATTGTCTTTCTACATCTCATTTTAGTTTGCTGCCACTCTTTTGTTTCGTTTGTCCCTTCACTTCCTTCATCCTCCTCCCTACTGAGATCTTCTTGAAGGCTAAGTTTTGGAAATCATTGCCTATATGTGTAGGTATTGCTAGTTTTGCTATAGATCTCCAGCTTTTTGCATTGTCTTTCTATGTCTGTTTTAGTGTGCTGCCCTCAGATTTTGAGTTTTTGCCTTGACTTCCTTAATCTTCCGCCCTAGTTAAGTTTTCTTTCTAAGTGGAAGCGTTTCCAGACTGGCCTTACTTTCTACATTGTCTTTCCACAGCTTTTCAGTCTACTGCCACTCTTTGGTTTAGTATTTCCCTTCACTTCCTTCATCCTCCTTTCTATTGAGATCTTCTTGAAGGCTAAGGTTTTTAAATCATTTCCTGTATTTGTAGTTATTGCTAGATTTGCTCTTGATCTCCAGCTTTTTGCACAGCCTTGCTATGTCTATTTTAGTGTGCTGCCCTCAGTTTTTCGTTTTTGCCTTGGTTTCCTGAATCTTCCTCCCTGTTTCAAGGTTCATTTGAAGTGTAAGGTTTTGAAATCGCTGTCTTCAAGAGTTTTGTGTCATTCCTTAGGTTGTTAGTATTATCGATTTTCTTTCAAAATCTCTCTTTTAGTTCACGGTCCTTGTTTTTGCCTATGGTTTTTCTTTTGTTCCCTAATCTCGGTTGGTTTTTCACTTGTCAACGTTCATGTCTTCGTCTTCCATTCCATTCTAGCCACTTTTTGTTGTTTTTCCAGAACACCGTGGCTTTGTACATTGTCTTTCTACATCTCATTTTAGTTTGCTGCCACTCTTTTGTTTCGTTTGTCCCTTCACTTCCTTCATCCTCCTCCCTACTGAGATCTTCTTGAAGGCTAAGTTTTGGAAATCATTGCCTATATGTGTAGGTATTGCTAGTTTTGCTATAGATCTCCAGCTTTTTGCATTGTCTTTCTATGTCTGTTTTAGTGTGCTGCCCTCAGATTTTGAGTTTTTGCCTTGGTTTCCTGAATCTTCCTCCCTGTTTCAAGGTTCATTTGAAGTGTAAGGTTTTGAAATCGCTGTCTTCAAGAGTTTTGTGTCATTCCTTAGGTTGTTAGTATTATCGATTTTCTTTCAAAATCTCTCTTTTAGTTCACGGTCCTTGTTTTTGCCTATGGTTTTTCTTTTGTTCCCTAATCTCGGTTGGTTTTTCACTTGTCAACGTTCATGTCTTCGTCTTCCATTCCATTCTAGCCACTTTTTGTTGTTTTTCCAGAACACCGTGGCTTTGTACATTGTCTTTCTACATCTCATTTTAATTTGCTGCCACTCTTTTGTTTCGTTTGTCCCTTCACTTCCTTCATCCTCCTCCCTACTGAGATCTTCTTGAAGGCTAAGTTTTGGAAATCATTGCCTATATGTGTAGGTATTGCTAGTTTTGCTATAGATCTCCAGCTTTTTGCATTGTCTTTCTATGTCTGTTTTAGTGTGCTGCCCTCAGTTTTTGAGTTTTTGCCTTGGTTTCCTGAATCTTCCTCCCTGTTTCAAGGTTCATTTGAAGTGTAAGGTTTTGAAATCGCTGTCTTCAAGAGTTTTGTGTCATTCCTTAGGTTGTTAGTGTTATCGATTTTCTTTCAAAATCTCTCTTTTAGTTCACGGTCCTTGTTTTTGCCTATGGTTTTTCTTTTGTTCCCTAATCTCGGTTGGTTTTTCACTTGTCAACGTTCATGTCTTCGTCTTCCATTCCATTCTAGCCACTTTTTGTTGTTTTTCCAGAACACCGTGGCTTTGTACATTGTCTTTCTACATCTCATTTTAGTTTGCTGCCACTCTTTTGTTTCGTTTGTCCCTTCACTTCCTTCATCCTCCTCCCTACTGAGATCTTCTTGAAGGCTAAGTTTTGGAAATCATTGCCTATATGTGTAGGTATTGCTAGTTTTGCTATAGATCTCCAGCTTTTTGCACAGCCTTGCTATGTCTGTTTTAGTGTGTGCCCTCAGTTTTTCGTTTTTGCCTTGGTTTCCTGAATCTTCCTCCCTGTTTCAAGGTTCATTTGAAGTGTAAGGTTTTGAAATCGCTGTCTTCAAGAGTTTTGTGTCATTCCTTAGGTTGTTAGTGTTATCGATTTTCTTTCAAAATCTCTCTTTTAGTTCACGGTCCTTGTTTTTGCCTATGGTTTTTCTTTTGTTCCCTAATCTCGGTTGGTTTTTCACTTGTCAACGTTTATGTCTTCGTCTTCCATTCCATTCTAGCCACTTTTTGTTGTTTTTCCAGAACACCGTGGCTTTGTACATTGTCTTTCTACATCTCATTTTAGTTTGCTGCCACTCTTTTGTTTCGTTTGTCCCTTCACTTCCTTCATCGTCCTCCCTACTGAGATCTTCTTGAAGGCTAAGTTTTGGAAATCATTGCCTATATGTGTAGGTATTGCTAGTTTTGCTATAGATCTCCAGCTTTTTGCATTGTCTTTCTATGTCTGTTTTAGTGTGCTGCCCTCAGATTTTGAGTTTTTGCCTTGGTTTCCTGAATCTTCCTCCCTGTTTCAAGGTTCATTTGAAGTGTAAGGTTTTGAAATCGCTGTCTTCAAGAGTTTTGTGTCATTCCTTAGGTTGTTAGTATTATCGATTTTCTTTCAAAATCTCTCTTTTAGTTCACGGTCCTTGTTTTTGCCTATGGTTTTTCTTTTGTTCCCTAATCTCGGTTGGTTTTTCACTTGTCAACGTTCATGTCTTCGTCTTCCATTCCATTCTAGCCACTTTTTGTTGTTTTTCCAGAACACCGTGGCTTTGTACATTGTCTTTCTACATCTCATTTTAGTTTGCTGCCACTCTTTTGTTTCGTTTGTCCCTTGACTTCCTTCATCCTCCTCCCTACTGAGATCTTCTTGAAGGCTAAGTTTTGGAAATCATTGCCTATATGTGTAGGTATTGCTAGTTTTGCTATAGATCTCCAGCTTTTTGCATTGTCTTTCTATGTCTGTTTTAGTGTGCTGCCCTCAGATTTTGAGTTTTTGCCTTGACTTCCTTAATCTTCCGCCCTAGTTAAGTTTTCTTTCTAAGTGGAAGCGTTTCCAGACTGGCCTTACTTTCTACATTGTCTTTCCACAGCTTTTCAGTCTACTGCCACTCTTTGGTTTAGTATTTCCCTTCACTTCCTTCATCCTCCTTTCTATTGAGATCTTCTTGAAGGCTAAGGTTTTTAAATCATTTCCTGTATTTGTAGTTATTGCTAGATTTGCTCTTGATCTCCAGCTTTTTGCACAGCCTTGCTATGTCTATTTTAGTGTGCTGCCCTCAGTTTTTCGTTTTTGCCTTGGTTTCCTGAATCTTCCTCCCTGTTTCAAGGTTCATTTGAAGTGTAAGGTTTTGAAATCGCTGTCTTCAAGAGTTTTGTGTCATTCCTTAGGTTGTTAGTATTATCGATTTTCTTTCAAAATCTCTCTTTTAGTTCACGGTCCTTGTTTTTGCCTATGGTTTTTCTTTTGTTCCCTAATCTCGGTTGGTTTTTCACTTGTCAACGTTCATGTCTTCGTCTTCCATTCCATTCTAGCCACTTTTTGTTGTTTTTCCAGAACACCGTGGCTTTGTACATTGTCTTTCTACATCTCATTTTAGTTTGCTGCCACTCTTTTGTTTCGTTTGTCCCTTCACTTCCTTCATCCTCCTCCCTACTGAGATCTTCTTGAAGGCTAAGTTTTGGAAATCATTGCCTATATGTGTAGGTATTGCTAGTTTTGCTATAGATCTCCAGCTTTTTGCATTGTCTTTCTATGTCTGTTTTAGTGTGCTGCCCTCAGATTTTGAGTTTTTGCCTTGGTTTCCTGAATCTTCCTCCCTGTTTCAAGGTTCATTTGAAGTGTAAGGTTTTGAAATCGCTGTCTTCAAGAGTTTTGTGTCATTCGTTAGGTTGTTAGTATTATCGATTTTCTTTCAAAATCTCTCTTTTAGTTCACGGTCCTTGTTTTTGCCTATGGTTTTTCTTTTGTTCCCTAATCTCGGTTGGTTTTTCACTTGTCAACGTTCATGTCTTCGTCTTCCATTCCATTCTAGCCACTTTTTGTTGTTTTTCCAGAACACCGTGGCTTTGTACATTGTCTTTCTACATCTCATTTTAATTTGCTGCCACTCTTTTGTTTCGTTTGTCCCTTCACTTCCTTCATCCTCCTCCCTACTGAGATCTTCTTGAAGGCTAAGTTTTGGAAATCATTGCCTATATGTGTAGGTATTGCTAGTTTTGCTATAGATCTCCAGCTTTTTGCATTGTCTTTCTATGTCTGTTTTAGTGTGCTGCCCTCAGTTTTTGAGTTTTTGCCTTGGTTTCCTGAATCTTCCTCCCTGTTTCAAGGTTCATTTGAAGTGTAAGGTTTTGAAATCGCTGTCTTCAAGAGTTTTGTGTCATTCCTTAGGTTGTTAGTGTTATCGATTTTCTTTCAAAATCTCTCTTTTAGTTCACGGTCCTTGTTTTTGCCTATGGTTTTTCTTTTGTTCCCTAATCTCGGTTGGTTTTTCACTTGTCAACGTTCATGTCTTCGTCTTCCATTCCATTCTAGCCACTTTTTGTTGTTTTTCCAGAACACCGTGGCTTTGTACATTGTCTTTCTAAATCTCATTTTAGTTTGCTGCCACTCTTTTGTTTCGTTTGTCCCTTCACTTCCTTCATCGTCCTCCCTACTGAGATCTTCTTGAAGGCTAAGTTTTGGAAATCATTGCCTATATGTGTAGGTATTGCTAGTTTTGCTATAGATCTCCAGCTTTTTGCATTGTCTTTCTATGTCTGTTTTAGTGTGCTGCCCTCAGATTTTGAGTTTTTGCCTTGGTTTCCTGAATCTTCCTCCCTGTTTCAAGGTTCATTTGAAGTGTAAGGTTTTGAAATCGCTGTCTTCAAGAGTTTTGTGTCATTCCTTAGGTTGTTAGTGTTATCGATTTTCTTTCAAAATCTCTCTTTTAGTTCACGGTCCTTGTTTTTGCCTATGGTTTTTCTTTTGTTCCCTAATCTCGGTTGGTTTTTCACTTGTCAACGTTCATGTCTTCGTCTTCCATTCCATTCTAGCCACTTTTTGTTGTTTTTCCAGAACACCGTGGCTTTGTACATTGTCTTTCTACATCTCATTTTAGTTTGCTGCCACTCTTTTGTTTCGTTTGTCCCTTCACTTCCTTCATCCTCCTCCCTACTGAGATCTTCTTGAAGGCTAAGTTTTGGAAATCATTGCCTATATGTGTAGGTATTGCTAGTTTTGCTATAGATCTCCAGCTTTTTGCATTGTCTTGCTATGTCTGTTTTAGTGTGCTGCCCTCAGATTTTGAGGTTTTGCCTTGACTTCCTTAATCTTCCGCCCTAGTTAAGTTTTCTTTCTAAGTGGAAGCGTTTCCAGACTGGCCTTACTTTCTACATTGTCTTTCCACAGCTTTTCAGTCTGCTGCCACTCTTTGGTTTAGTATTTCCCTTGACTTCCTTCATCCTCCTTTCTATTGAGATCTTATTGAAGGCTAAGTTTTGGAAATCATTGCCTATATGTGTAGGTATTGCTAGTTTTGCTATAGATCTCCAGCTTTTTGCATTGTCTTGCTATGTCTGTTTTAGTGTGCTGCCCTCAGATTTTGAGTTTTTGCCTTGGTTTCCTGAATCTTCCTCCCTGTTTCAAGGTTCATTTGAAGTGTAAGGTTTTGAAATCGCTGTCTTCAAGAGTTTTGTGTCATTCCTTAGGTTGTTAGTATTATCGATTTTCTTTCAAAATCTCTCTTTTAGTTCACGGTCCTTGTTTTAGCCTATGGTTTTTCTTTTGTTCCCTAATCTCGGTTGGTTTTTCACTTGTCAACGTTCATGTCTTCGTCTTCCATTCCATTCTAGCCACTTTTTGTTGTTTTTCCAGAACACCGTGGCTTTGTACATTGTCTTTCTACATCTCATTTTAGTTTGCTGCCACTCTTTTGTTTCGTTTGTCCCTTGACTTCCTTCATCCTCCTCCCTACTGAGATCTTCTTGAAGGCTAAGTTTTGGAAATCATTGCCTATATGTGTAGGTATTGCTAGTTTTGCTATAGATCTCCAGCTTTTTGCATTGTCTTTCTATGTCTGTTTTAGTGTGCTGCCCTCAGTTTTTGAGTTTTTGCCTTGGTTTCCTGAATCTTCCTCCCTGTTTCAAGGTTCATTTGAAGTGTAAGGTTTTGAAATCGCTGTCTTCAAGAGTTTTGTGTCATTCCTTAGGTTGTTAGTGTTATCGATTTTCTTTCAAAATCTCTCTTTTAGTTCACGGTCCTTGTTTTTGCCTATGGTTTTTCTTTTGTTCCCTAATCTCGGTTGGTTTTTCACTTGTCAACGTTCATGTCTTCGTCTTCCATTCCATTCTAGCCACTTTTTGTTGTTTTTCCAGAACACCGTGGCTTTGTACATTGTCTTTCTACATCTCATTTTAGTTTGCTGCCACTCTTTTGTTTCGTTTGTCCCTTGACTTCCTTCATCCTCCTCCCTACTGAGATCTTCTTGAAGGCTAAGTTTTGGAAATCATTGCCTATATGTGTAGGTATTGCTAGTTTTGCTATAGATCTCCAGCTTTTTGCATTGTCTTTCTATGTCTGTTTTAGTGTGCTGCCCTCAGATTTTGAGTTTTTGCCTTGACTTCCTTAATCTTCCGCCCTAGTTAAGTTTTCTTTCTAAGTGGAAGCGTTTCCAGACTGGCCTTACTTTCTACATTGTCTTTCCACAGCTTTTCAGTCTACTGCCACTCTTTGGTTTAGTATTTCCCTTCACTTCCTTCATCCTCCTTTCTATTGAGATCTTCTTGAAGGCTAAGGTTTTTAAATCATTTCCTGTATTTGTAGTTATTGCTAGATTTGCTCTTGATCTCCAGCTTTTTGCACAGCCTTGCTATGTCTATTTTAGTGTGCTGCCCTCAGTTTTTCGTTTTTGCCTTGGTTTCCTGAATCTTCCTCCCTGTTTCAAGGTTCATTTGAAGTGTAAGGTTTTGAAATCGCTGTCTTCAAGAGTTTTGTGTCATTCCTTAGGTTGTTAGTATTATCGATTTTCTTTCAAAATCTCTCTTTTAGTTCACGGTCCTTGTTTTTGCCTATGGTTTTTCTTTTGTTCCCTAATCTCGGTTGGTTTTTCACTTGTCAACGTTCATGTCTTCGTCTTCCATTCCATTCTAGCCACTTTTTGTTGTTTTTCCAGAACACCGTGGCTTTGTACATTGTCTTTCTACATCTCATTTTAGTTTGCTGCCACTCTTTTGTTTCGTTTGTCCCTTCACTTCCTTCATCCTCCTCCCTACTGAGATCTTCTTGAAGGCTAAGTTTTGGAAATCATTGCCTATATGTGTAGGTATTGCTAGTTTTGCTATAGATCTCCAGCTTTTTGCATTGTCTTTCTATGTCTGTTTTAGTGTGCTGCCCTCAGATTTTGAGTTTTTGCCTTGGTTTCCTGAATCTTCCTCCCTGTTTCAAGGTTCATTTGAAGTGTAAGGTTTTGAAATCGCTGTCTTCAAGAGTTTTGTGTCATTCCTTAGGTTGTTAGTATTATCGATTTTCTTTCAAAATCTCTCTTTTAGTTCACGGTCCTTGTTTTTGCCTATGGTTTTTCTTTTGTTCCCTAATCTCGGTTGGTTTTTCACTTGTCAACGTTCATGTCTTCGTCTTCCATTCCATTCTAGCCACTTTTTGTTGTTTTTCCAGAACACCGTGGCTTTGTACATTGTCTTTCTACATCTCATTTTAATTTGCTGCCACTCTTTTGTTTCGTTTGTCCCTTCACTTCCTTCATCCTCCTCCCTACTGAGATCTTCTTGAAGGCTAAGTTTTGGAAATCATTGCCTATATGTGTAGGTATTGCTAGTTTTGCTATAGATCTCCAGCTTTTTGCATTGTCTTTCTATGTCTGTTTTAGTGTGCTGCCCTCAGTTTTTGAGTTTTTGCCTTGGTTTCCTGAATCTTCCTCCCTGTTTCAAGGTTCATTTGAAGTGTAAGGTTTTGAAATCGCTGTCTTCAAGAGTTTTGTGTCATTCCTTAGGTTGTTAGTGTTATCGATTTTCTTTCAAAATCTCTCTTTTAGTTCACGGTCCTTGTTTTTGCCTATGGTTTTTCTTTTGTTCCCTAATCTCGGTTGGTTTTTCACTTGTCAACGTTCATGTCTTCGTCTTCCATTCCATTCTAGCCACTTTTTGTTGTTTTTCCAGAACACCGTGGCTTTGTACATTGTCTTTCTACATCTCATTTTAGTTTGCTGCCACTCTTTTGTTTCGTTTGTCCCTTCACTTCCTTCATCGTCCTCCCTACTGAGATCTTCTTGAAGGCTAAGTTTTGGAAATCATTGCCTATATGTGTAGGTATTGCTAGTTTTGCTATAGATCTCCAGCTTTTTGCATTGTCTTTCTATGTCTGTTTTAGTGTGCTGCCCTCAGATTTTGAGTTTTTGCCTTGGTTTCCTGAATCTTCCTCCCTGTTTCAAGGTTCATTTGAAGTGTAAGGTTTTGAAATCGCTGTCTTCAAGAGTTTTGTGTCATTCCTTAGGTTGTTAGTGTTATCGATTTTCTTTCAAAATCTCTCTTTTAGTTCACGGTCCTTGTTTTTGCCTATGGTTTTTCTTTTGTTCCCTAATCTCGGTTGGTTTTTCACTTGTCAACGTTCATGTCTTCGTCTTCCATTCCATTCTAGCCACTTTTTGTTGTTTTTCCAGAACACCGTGGCTTTGTACATTGTCTTTCTACATCTCATTTTAGTTTGCTGCCACTCTTTTGTTTCGTTTGTCCCTTCACTTCCTTCATCCTCCTCCCTACTGAGATCTTCTTGAAGGCTAAGTTTTGGAAATCATTGCCTATATGTGTAGGTATTGCTAGTTTTGCTATAGATCTCCAGCTTTTTGCATTGTCTTGCTATGTCTGTTTTAGTGTGCTGCCCTCAGATTTTGAGGTTTTGCCTTGACTTCCTTAATCTTCCGCCCTAGTTAAGTTTTCTTTCTAAGTGGAAGCGTTTCCAGACTGGCCTTACTTTCTACATTGTCTTTCCACAGCTTTTCAGTCTGCTGCCACTCTTTGGTTTAGTATTTCCCTTGACTTCCTTCATCCTCCTTTCTATTGAGATCTTATTGAAGGCTAAGTTTTGGAAATCATTGCCTATATGTGTAGGTATTGCTAGTTTTGCTATAGATCTCCAGCTTTTTGCATTGTCTTGCTATGTCTGTTTTAGTGTGCTGCCCTCAGATTTTGAGTTTTTGCCTTGGTTTCCTGAATCTTCCTCCCTGTTTCAAGGTTCATTTGAAGTGTAAGGTTTTGAAATCGCTGTCTTCAAGAGTTTTGTGTCATTCCTTAGGTTGTTAGTATTATCGATTTTCTTTCAAAATCTCTCTTTTAGTTCACGGTCCTTGTTTTTGCCTATGGTTTTTCTTTTGTTCCCTAATCTCGGTTGGTTTTTCACTTGTCAACGTTCATGTCTTCGTCTTCCATTCCATTCTAGCCACTTTTTGTTGTTTTTCCAGAACACCGTGGCTTTGTACATTGTCTTTCTACATCTCATTTTAGTTTGCTGCCACTCTTTTGTTTCGTTTGTCCCTTGACTTCCTTCATCCTCCTCCCTACTGAGATCTTCTTGAAGGCTAAGTTTTGGAAATCATTGCCTATATGTGTAGGTATTGCTAGTTTTGCTATAGATCTCCAGCTTTTTGCATTGTCTTTCTATGTCTGTTTTAGTGTGCTGCCCTCAGATTTTGAGTTTTTGCCTTGACTTCCTTAATCTTCCGCCCTAGTTAAGTTTTCTTTCTAAGTGGAAGCGTTTCCAGACTGGCCTTACTTTCTACATTGTCTTTCCACAGCTTTTCAGTCTACTGCCACTCTTTGGTTTAGTATTTCCCTTCACTTCCTTCATCCTCCTTTCTATTGAGATCTTCTTGAAGGCTAAGGTTTTTAAATCATTTCCTGTATTTGTAGTTATTGCTAGATTTGCTCTTGATCTCCAGCTTTTTGCACAGCCTTGCTATGTCTATTTTAGTGTGCTGCCCTCAGTTTTTCGTTTTTGCCTTGGTTTCCTGAATCTTCCTCCCTGTTTCAAGGTTCATTTGAAGTGTAAGGTTTTGAAATCGCTGTCTTCAAGAGTTTTGTGTCATTCCTTAGGTTGTTAGTATTATCGATTTTCTTTCAAAATCTCTCTTTTAGTTCACGGTCCTTGTTTTTGCCTATGGTTTTTCTTTTGTTCCCTAATCTCGGTTGGTTTTTCACTTGTCAACGTTCATGTCTTCGTCTTCCATTCCATTCTAGCCACTTTTTGTTGTTTTTCCAGAACACCGTGGCTTTGTACATTGTCTTTCTACATCTCATTTTAGTTTGCTGCCACTCTTTTGTTTCGTTTGTCCCTTCACTTCCTTCATCCTCCTCCCTACTGAGATCTTCTTGAAGGCTAAGTTTTGGAAATCATTGCCTATATGTGTAGGTATTGCTAGTTTTGCTATAGATCTCCAGCTTTTTGCATTGTCTTTCTATGTCTGTTTTAGTGTGCTGCCCTCAGTTTTTGAGTTTTTGCCTTGGTTTCCTGAATCTTCCTCCCTGTTTCAAGGTTCATTTGAAGTGTAAGGTTTTGAAATCGCTGTCTTCAAGAGTTTTGTGTCATTCCTTAGGTTGTTAGTGTTATCGATTTTCTTTCAAAATCTCTCTTTTAGTTCACGGTCCTTGTTTTTGCCTATGGTTTTTCTTTTGTTCCCTAATCTCGGTTGGTTTTTCACTTGTCAACGTTCATGTCTTCGTCTTCCATTCCATTCTAGCCACTTTTTGTTGTTTTTCCAGAACACCGTGGCTTTGTACATTGTCTTTCTACATCTCATTTTAATTTGCTGCCACTCTTTTGTTTCGTTTGTCCCTTCACTTCCTTCATCGTCCTCCCTACTGAGATCTTCTTGAAGGCTAAGTTTTGGAAATCATTGCCTATATGTGTAGGTATTGCTAGTTTTGCTATAGATCTCCAGCTTTTTGCATTGTCTTTCTATGTCTGTTTTAGTGTGCTGCCCTCAGTTTTTGAGTTTTTGCCTTGGTTTCCTGAATCTTCCTCCCTGTTTCAAGGTTCATTTGAAGTGTAAGGTTTTGAAATCGCTGTCTTCAAGAGTTTTGTGTCATTCCTTAGGTTGTTAGTGTTATCGATTTTCTTTCAAAATCTCTCTTTTAGTTCACGGTCCTTGTTTTTGCCTATGGTTTTTCTTTTGTTCCCTAATCTCGGTTGGTTTTTCACTTGTCAACGTTCATGTCTTCGTCTTCCATTCCATTCTAGCCACTTTTTGTTGTTTTTCCAGAACACCGTGGCTTTGTACATTGTCTTTCTACATCTCATTTTAGTTTGCTGCCACTCTTTTGTTTCGTTTGTCCCTTCACTTCCTTCATCGTCCTCCCTACTGAGATCTTCTTGAAGGCTAAGTTTTGGAAATCATTGCCTATATGTGTAGGTATTGCTAGTTTTGCTATAGATCTCCAGCTTTTTGCATTGTCTTTCTATGTCTGTTTTAGTGTGCTGCCCTCAGATTTTGAGTTTTTGCCTTGGTTTCCTGAATCTTCCTCCCTGTTTCAAGGTTCATTTGAAGTGTAAGGTTTTGAAATCGCTGTCTTCAAGAGTTTTGTGTCATTCCTTAGGTTGTTAGTGTTATCGATTTTCTTTCAAAATCTCTCTTTTAGTTCACGGTCCTTGTTTTTGCCTATGGTTTTTCTTTTGTTCCCTAATCTCGGTTGGTTTTTCACTTGTCAACGTTCATGTCTTCGTCTTCCATTCCATTCTAGCCACTTTTTGTTGTTTTTCCAGAACACCGTGGCTTTGTACATTGTCTTTCTACATCTCATTTTAGTTTGCTGCCACTCTTTTGTTTCGTTTGTCCCTTCACTTCCTTCATCCTCCTCCCTACTGAGATCTTCTTGAAGGCTAAGTTTTGGAAATCATTGCCTATATGTGTAGGTATTGCTAGTTTTGCTATAGATCTCCAGCTTTTTGCACAGCCTTGCTATGTCTGTTTTAGTGTGCTGCCCTCAGTTTTTCGTTTTTGCCTTGGTTTCCTGAATCTTCCTCCCTGTTTCAAGGTTCATTTGAAGTGTAAGGTTTTGAAATCGCTGTCTTCAAGAGTTTTGTGTCATTCCTTAGGTTGTTAGTATTATCGATTTTCTTTCAAAATCTCTCTTTTAGTTCACGGTCCTTGTTTTTGCCTATGGTTTTTCTTTTGTTCCCTAATCTCGGTTGGTTTTTCACTTGTCAACGTTTATGTCTTCGTCTTCCATTCCATTCTAGCCACTTTTTGTTGTTTTTCCAGAACACCGTGGCTTTGTACATTGTCTTTCTACATCTCATTTTAGTTTGCTGCCACTCTTTTGTTTCGTTTGTCCCTTCACTTCCTTCATCGTCCTCCCTACTGAGATCTTCTTGAAGGCTAAGTTTTGGAAATCATTGCCTATATGTGTAGGTATTGCTAGTTTTGCTATAGATCTCCAGCTTTTTGCATTGTCTTTCTATGTCTGTTTTAGTGTGCTGCCCTCAGATTTTGAGGTTTTGCCTTGACTTCCTTAATCTTCCGCCCTAGTTAAGTTTTCTTTCTAAGTGGAAGCGTTTCCAGACTGGCCTTACTTTCTACATTGTCTTTCCACAGCTTTTCAGTCTGCTGCCACTCTTTGGTTTAGTATTTCCCTTGACTTCCTTCATCCTCCTTTCTATTGAGATCTTCTTGAAGGCTAAGTTTTGGAAATCATTGCCTATATGTGTAGGTATTGCTAGTTTTGCTATAGATCTCCAGCTTTTTGCATTGTCTTGCTATGTCTGTTTTAGTGTGCTGCCCTCAGTTTTTCGTTTTTGCCTTGGTTTCCTGAATCTTCCTCCCTGTTTCAAGGTTCATTTCAAGTGTAAGGTTTTGAAATCGCTGTCTTCAAGAGTTTTGTGTCATTCCTTAGGTTGTTAGTATTATCGATTTTCTTTCAAAATCTCTCTTTTAGTTCACGGTCCTTCTTTTTGCCTATGGTTTTTCTTTTGTTCCCTAATCTCGGTTGGTTTTTTACTTGTCAACGTTCATGTCTTCGTCTTCCATTCCATTCTAGCCACTTTTTCTTGTTTTTCCAGAACACCGTGGCTTTGTACATTGTCTTTCTACATCTCATTTTAGTCTGCTGCCACTCTTTGGTTTAGTATTTCCCTTGACTTCCTTCATCCTCCTTTCTATTGAGATCTTCTTGATGCTAAGTTTTTTAAATCATTTCCTGTATTTGTACGTATTGCTAGATTTGCTCTTGATCTCCAGCTTTTTGCACAGCCTTGCTATGTCTGTTTTAGTGTGCTGCCCTCAGTTTTTCGTTTTTGCCTTGGTTTCCTGAATCTTCCTCCCTGTTTCAAGGTTCATTTGAAGTGTAAGGTTTTGAAATCGCTGTCTTCAAGAGTTTTGTGTCATTCCTTAGGTTGTTAGTATTATCGATTTTCTTTCAAAATCTCTCTTTTAGTTCACGGTCCTTGTTTTTGCCTATGGTTTTTCTTTTGTTCCCTAATCTCGGTTGGTTTTTCACTTGTCAACGTTCATGTCTTCGTCTTCCATTCCATTCTAGCCACTTTTTGTTGTTTTTCCAGAACACCGTGGCTTTGTACATTGTCTTTCTACATCTCATTTTAGTCTGCTGCCACTCTTTGGTTTAGTATTTCCCTTGACTTCCTTCATCCTCCTTTCTATTGAGATCTTCTTGATGCTAAGGTTTTTAAATCATTTCCTGTATTTGTAGGTATTGCTAGATTTGCTCTTGATCTCCAGCTTTTTGCACAGCCTTGCTATGTCTGTTTTAGTGTGCTGCCCTCAGTTTTTCGTTTTTGCCTTGGTTTCCTGAATCTTCCTCCCTGTTTCAAGGTTCATTTGAAGTGTAAGGTTTTGAAATCGCTGTCTTCAAGAGTTTTGTGTCATTCCTTAGGTTGTTAGTATTATCGATTTTCTTTCAAAATCTCTCTTTTAGTTCACGGTCCTTGTTTTTGCCTATGGTTTTTCTTTTGTTCCCTAATCTCGGTTGGTTTTTCACTTGTCAACGTTCATGTCTTCGTCTTCCATTCCATTCTAGCCACTTTTTGTTGTTTTTCCAGAACACCGTGGCTTTGTACATTGTCTTTCTACATCTCATTTTAGTTTGCTGCCACTCTTTTGTTTCGTTTGTCCCTTCACTTCCTTCATCGTCCTCCCTACTGAGATCTTCTTGAAGGCTAAGTTTTGGAAATCATTGCCTATATGTGTAGGTATTGCTAGTTTTGCTATAGATCTCCAGCTTTTTGCATTGTCTTTCTATGTCTGTTTTAGTGTGCTGCCCTCAGATTTTGAGTTTTTGCCTTGGTTTCCTGAATCTTCCTCCCTGTTTCAAGGTTCATTTGAAGTGTAAGGTTTTGAAATCGCTGTCTTCAAGAGTTTTGTGTCATTCCTTAGGTTGTTAGTGTTATCGATTTTCTTTCAAAATCTCTCTTTTAGTTCACGGTCCTTGTTTTTGCCTATGGTTTTTCTTTTTTTCCCTAATCTCGGTTGGTTTTTCACTTGTCAACGTTCATGTCTTCGTCTTCCATTCCATTCTAGCCACTTTTTGTTGTTTTTCCAGAACACCGTGGCTTTGTACATTGTCTTTCTACATCTCATTTTAGTTTGCTGCCACTCTTTTGTTTCGTTTGTCCCTTCACTTCCTTCATCCTCCTCCCTACTGAGATCTTCTTGAAGGCTAAGGTTTTTAAATCATTTCCTGTATTTGTAGTTATTGCTAGATTTGCTCTTGATCTCCAGCTTTTTGCACAGCCTTGCTATGTCTATTTTAGTGTGCTGCCCTCAGTTTTTCGTTTTTGCCTTGGTTTCCTGAATCTTCCTCCCTGTTTCAAGGTTCATTTGAAGTGTAAGGTTTTGAAATCGCTGTCTTCAAGAGTTTTGTGTCATTCCTTAGGTTGTTAGTATTATCGATTTTCTTTCAAAATCTCTCTTTTAGTTCACGGTCCTTGTTTTTGCCTATGGTTTTTCTTTTGTTCCCTAATCTCGGTTGGTTTTTCACTTGTCAACGTTCATGTCTTCGTCTTCCATTCCATTCTAGCCACTTTTTGTTGTTTTTCCAGAACACCGTGGCTTTGTACATTGTCTTTCTACATCTCATTTTAGTTTGCTGCCACTCTTTTGTTTCGTTTGTCCCTTCACTTCCTTCATCCTCCTCCCTACTGAGATCTTCTTGAAGGCTAAGTTTTGGAAATCATTGCCTATATGTGTAGGTATTGCTAGTTTTGCTATAGATCTCCAGCTTTTTGCATTGTCTTTCTATGTCTGTTTTAGTGTGCTGCCCTCAGTTTTTGAGTTTTTGCCTTGGTTTCCTGAATCTTCCTCCCTGTTTCAAGGTTCATTTGAAGTGTAAGGTTTTGAAATCGCTGTCTTCAAGAGTTTTGTGTCATTCCTTAGGTTGTTAGTATTATCGATTTTCTTTCAAAATCTCTCTTTTAGTTCACGGTCCTTGTTTTTGCCTATGGTTTTTCTTTTGTTCCCTAATCTCGGTTGGTTTTTCACTTGTCAACGTTCATGTCTTCGTCTTCCATTCCATTCTAGCCACTTTTTGTTGTTTTTCCAGAACACCGTGGCTTTGTACATTGTCTTTCTACATCTCATTTTAGTTTGCTGCCACTCTTTTGTTTCGTTTGTCCCTTCACTTCCTTCATCCTCCTCCCTACTGAGATCTTCTTGAAGGCTAAGTTTTGGAAATCATTGCCTATATGTGTAGGTATTGCTAGTTTTGCTATAGATCTCCAGCTTTTTGCATTGTCTTTCTATGTCTGTTTTAGTGTGCTGCCCTCAGATTTTGAGTTTTTGCCTTGGTTTCCTGAATCTTCCTCCCTGTTTCAAGGTTCATTTGAAGTGTAAGGTTTTGAAATCGCTGTCTTCAAGAGTTTTGTGTCATTCCTTAGGTTGTTAGTATTATCGATTTTCTTTCAAAATCTCTCTTTTAGTTCACGGTCCTTGTTTTTGCCTATGGTTTTTCTTTTGTTCCCTAATCTCGGTTGGTTTTTCACTTGTCAACGTTCATGTCTTCGTCTTCCATTCCATTCTAGCCACTTTTTGTTGTTTTTCCAGAACACCGTGGCTTTGTACATTGTCTTTCTACATCTCATTTTAATTTGCTGCCACTCTTTTGTTTCGTTTGTCCCTTCACTTCCTTCATCCTCCTCCCTACTGAGATCTTCTTGAAGGCTAAGTTTTGGAAATCATTGCCTATATGTGTAGGTATTGCTAGTTTTGCTATAGATCTCCAGCTTTTTGCATTGTCTTTCTATGTCTGTTTTAGTGTGCTGCCCTCAGTTTTTGAGTTTTTGCCTTGGTTTCCTGAATCTTCCTCCCTGTTTCAAGGTTCATTTGAAGTGTAAGGTTTTGAAATCGCTGTCTTCAAGAGTTTTGTGTCATTCCTTAGGTTGTTAGTGTTATCGATTTTCTTTCAAAATCTCTCTTTTAGTTCACGGTCCTTGTTTTTGCCTATGGTTTTTCTTTTGTTCCCTAATCTCGGTTGGTTTTTCACTTGTCAACGTTCATGTCTTCGTCTTCCATTCCATTCTAGCCACTTTTTGTTGTTTTTCCAGAACACCGTGGCTTTGTACATTGTCTTTCTACATCTCATTTTAGTTTGCTGCCACTCTTTTGTTTCGTTTGTCCCTTCACTTCCTTCATCGTCCTCCCTACTGAGATCTTCTTGAAGGCTAAGTTTTGGAAATCATTGCCTATATGTGTAGGTATTGCTAGTTTTGCTATAGATCTCCAGCTTTTTGCATTGTCTTTCTATGTCTGTTTTAGTGTGCTGCCCTCAGATTTTGAGTTTTTGCCTTGGTTTCCTGAATCTTCCTCCCTGTTTCAAGGTTCATTTGAAGTGTAAGGTTTTGAAATCGCTGTCTTCAAGAGTTTTGTGTCATTCCTTAGGTTGTTAGTATTATCGATTTTCTTTCAAAATCTCTCTTTTAGTTCACGGTCCTTGTTTTTGCCTATGGTTTTTCTTTTGTTCCCTAATCTCGGTTGGTTTTTCACTTGTCAACGTTCATGTCTTCGTCTTCCATTCCATTCTAGCCACTTTTTGTTGTTTTTCCAGAACACCGTGGCTTTGTACATTGTCTTTCTACATCTCATTTTAGTTTGCTGCCACTCTTTTGTTTCGTTTGTCCCTTCACTTCCTTCATCCTCCTCCCTACTGAGATCTTCTTGAAGGCTAAGTTTTGGAAATCATTGCCTATATGTGTAGGTATTGCTAGTTTTGCTATAGATCTCCAGCTTTTTGCATTGTCTTTCTATGTCTGTTTTAGTGTGCTGCCCTCAGATTTTGAGTTTTTGCCTTGGTTTCCTGAATCTTCCTCCCTGTTTCAAGGTTCATTTGAAGTGTAAGGTTTTGAAATCGCTGTCTTCAAGAGTTTTGTGTCATTCCTTAGGTTGTTAGTATTATCGATTTTCTTTCAAAATCTCTCTTTTAGTTCACGGTCCTTGTTTTTGCCTATGGTTTTTCTTTTGTTCCCTAATCTCGGTTGGTTTTTCACTTGTCAACGTTCATGTCTTCGTCTTCCATTCCATTCTAGCCACTTTTTGTTGTTTTTCCAGAACACCGTGGCTTTGTACATTGTCTTTCTACATCTCATTTTAATTTGCTGCCACTCTTTTGTTTCGTTTGTCCCTTCACTTCCTTCATCCTCCTCCCTACTGAGATCTTCTTGAAGGCTAAGTTTTGGAAATCATTGCCTATATGTGTAGGTATTGCTAGTTTTGCTATAGATCTCCAGCTTTTTGCATTGTCTTTCTATGTCTGTTTTAGTGTGCTGCCCTCAGTTTTTGAGTTTTTGCCTTGGTTTCCTGAATCTTCCTCCCTGTTTCAAGGTTCATTTGAAGTGTAAGGTTTTGAAATCGCTGTCTTCAAGAGTTTTGTGTCATTCCTTAGGTTGTTAGTGTTATCGATTTTCTTTCAAAATCTCTCTTTTAGTTCACGGTCCTTGTTTTTGCCTATGGTTTTTCTTTTGTTCCCTAATCTCGGTTGGTTTTTCACTTGTCAACGTTCATGTCTTCGTCTTCCATTCCATTCTAGCCACTTTTTGTTGTTTTTCCAGAACACCGTGGCTTTGTACATTGTCTTTCTACATCTCATTTTAGTTTGCTGCCACTCTTTTGTTTCGTTTGTCCCTTCACTTCCTTCATCGTCCTCCCTACTGAGATCTTGAAGGCTAAGTTTTGGAAATCATTGCCTATATGTGTAGGTATTGCTAGTTTTGCTATAAATCTCCAGCTTTTTGCATTGTCTTTCTATGTCTGTTTTAGTGTGCTGCCCTCAGATTTTGAGTTTTTGCCTTGGTTTCCTGAATCTTCCTCCCTGTTTCAAGGTTCATTTGAAGTGTAAGGTTTTGAAATCGCTGTCTTCAAGAGTTTTGTGTCATTCCTTAGGTTGTTAGTGTTATCGATTTTCTTTCAAAATCTCTCTTTTAGTTCACGGTCCTTGTTTTTGCCTATGGTTTTTCTTTTGTTCCCTAATCTCGGTTGGTTTTTCACTTGTCAACGTTCATGTCTTCGTCTTCCATTCCATTCTAGCCACTTTTTGTTGTTTTTCCAGAACACCGTGGCTTTGTACATTGTCTTTCTACATCTCATTTTAGTTTGCTGCCACTCTTTTGTTTCGTTTGTCCCTTCACTTCCTTCATCCTCCTCCCTACTGAGATCTTCTTGAAGGCTAAGTTTTGGAAATCATTGCCTATATGTGTAGGTATTGCTAGTTTTGCTATAGATCTCCAGCTTTTTGCATTGTCTTTCTATGTCTGTTTTAGTGTGCTGCCCTCAGTTTTTCGTTTTTGCCTTGGTTTCCTGAATCTTCCTCCCTGTTTCAAGGTTCATTTGAAGTGTAAGGTTTTGAAATCGCTGTCTTCAAGAGTTTTGTGTCATTCCTTAGGTTGTTAGTATTATCGATTTTCTTTCAAAATCTCTCTTTTAGTTCACGGTCCTTGTTTTTGCCTATGGTTTTTCTTTTGTTCCCTAATCTCGGTTGGTTTTTCACTTGTCAACGTTTATGTCTTCGTCTTCCATTCCATTCTAGCCACTTTTTGTTGTTTTTCCAGAACACCGTGGATTTGTACATTGTCTTTCTACATCTCATTTTAGTTTGCTGCCACTCTTTTGTTTCGTTTGTCCCTTCACTTCCTTCATCCTCCTCCCTACTGAGATCTTCTTGAAGGCTAAGTTTTGGAAATCATTGCCTATATGTGTAGGTATTGCTAGTTTTGCTATAGATCTCCAGCTTTTTGCATTGTCTTTCTATGTCTGTTTTAGTGTGCTGCCCTCAGTTTTTGAGTTTTTGCCTTGACTTCCTTAATCTTCCGCCCTAGTTAAGTTTTCTTTCTAAGTGGAAGCGTTTCCAGACTGGCCTTACTTTCTACATTGTCTTTCCACAGCTTTTCAGTCTGCTGCCACTCTTTGGTTTAGTATTTCCCTTCACTTCCTTCATCCTCCTTTCTATTGAGATCTTCTTGAAGGCTAAGGTTTTTAAATCATTTCCTGTATTTGTAGTTATTGCTAGATTTGCTCTTGATCTCCAGCTTTTTGCACAGCCTTGCTATGTCTATTTTAGTGTGCTGCCCTCAGTTTTTCGTTTTTGCCTTGGTTTCCTGAATCTTCCTCCCTGTTTCAAGGTTCATTTGAAGTGTAAGGTTTTGAAATCGCTGTC